>NC_077230.1:178414508-179097008 GCF_027887165.1 Monodelphis domestica | reverse complement strand
TGTCCCACCTCCAGGCCTGGCTCACTGTCCACTGAGCAATTTAGCTTTCCCTTTGACTACTAACTTAACTATAACAATAACCCCCCCCCCAAATCTACCTCTATATCCTCTTCTGATTACTCTTTCTCTTTGTGTTTTTCAGATACTGACACATAAAAAAATAATTATAGTTAGTGTGTGTAAGGTGTCCCAAGAGTCTCAGTACAGTTTAAAGCTTTAATGTTCTGGACATCATTGCTTTAATTCTGCCTTCTTTACTCTATAGCACTTCACTTGTCTTCCTGCATTTCATTGTACCCTTCTTATGGTACAAAATTTTTCCATTATATTAATATGCTATAATTTGTTCAGCCATTCCTTGATCATCAAACCCATGTGTTGCTTCCAATTTTCTAAAGATCTTAAATTTAAATAGCACTCATATAATATTACAAAATCATTTTCCTTACAATAGCTCTCTAAGAGTGCAAATATTTATTGGTCCCATGTCTTCAGATAAAGAAATTTAGACTCCAATTAAGCAGCTTGCCCAGAGTCAGGTCATTTGACCTTAAGTCCAATGATCTTACCATTATGCACACACTGCTTTGATTCCAATGGAATGGTTCAATGGAATTTTAAAAAATTGTTACTCTAGACTTTTCATATCATTTAGACTCCCCTTAAAAAGAGAGATCAACATATCTCGTATGACTGATCTTAAAGAGTTTCCTGGAGCGCTGAGGGGCCAAATGATGTGCCAGGGTTTTGTGGTCATTAGGTTCAAGTCAGTATTGGAAGCCAAGTCATCCTGACTCTAATCCTGATTCTACTTGCCATGCCACACTGCCTAACAATGGAACTTTAAAATCATAGGATGATTGCCTACCTTTCTTAATAAAGAAAATAATCTGGATGCTATTTTCACTCCCAGGTTAAGCATTTAGAAATCAATAGTTTGGTGGAAATAAAGAAGTAGGATTATTAATGAACTTTTAGATACTGGTTTGGGTTCTTCAGAGGAAAAGTCCAGTAAACATTTTAAGTTGTCTGTGTAATGCTTACTATTTACATTAATTAATCATATTATGGATTAATCATATTTGATGAGTTCCAAAAACCACACATTTTTCAATGACTCGAGAGTGATACCTACAGAGAAAGGTATTTATAGGGAAGAAACTGCCCCTCTTTGGCTGAAACAATGGAATGACTGAGGAGTTCTCAATTGGCATTTGGAGGACCCTTCAAGGGCTGTCTAGTCTAAACTCCTCATTTTATAGATGAAGAAACTGAGACTCTAAGGAAGTTAAATGACTGCCCTGAGGTCATGTAAGTAGTGTCAAAGGTAGGATTGACACCCAGATCCTCTGACTCAAGAGCCAGGTCTTTTTCCATTGTATTACTTTGTTCAAGGTTCACAAAACATGTCCTTTATAACTACTATGGAATGAGTGGTTTATGGAATGTTATCCACATTTTACAGATGAGGAAACTGGAGCTGTGGGGAATTTTCCAAAGTTGACATTAATTTCCAGGTTTGGGGAATCTAAATTCAGTAAGATTTCCACAACAGGAAATTAAAGGAAGCCTTGAAATGTATAAAAAATCAAGAAAGGGCAACATGTGAATTGAAGGGAGTGGACATGAAAGATAAGAATAGCTTTGTTTTGGAAGTGGAGTGGGGTGATACTGATGGTCTACAGGTGAGCCTCTGACCCCAAAGGCTAAGCTACTTTGGGGCAGTTGCTTCAGTCTCTGCTCTCCACCTTTAGCCTTTATGCTAAAATATTGGACTCATCTCTGCAATATTTCAATCCCTCTCTAGTAGAATTTTAGGGCATGAACTCTATCCATATGAATTTTATCTTGTGACTTGAAATGAGAGTTCTGCAAACAAATAAGGCACTTATTGATACATTTAAGAAGGGTCCTCAAAACCTGCAATTACATGTCATGAGACAGGATAGGGAGCCATTATAAGCTTCTAAGGAGAGGAACATTGTCAATTCTATATTGAGCCACCACTACTATATTCATCTTTTCCTCTCAACTCTCATAGCCTCTGCCCTTAAGTAAGGTATTGCACCACCTCTTACTCATTGCAACCACTTCTAGTCTAGTGTTTCACACTGCTGCCACCATCACCCACTGGAATATCCTCTGACTTCCCAAAGATTGAAGCTTACGTGACTTGTATGACACTTCTTCATTCTGGGGGAAATGAGTCTACTATGTTATTCAATCTAAGGAAAGGACTCCAAAGCTAAGGAATCTAATAAGAAATAGGACAAAGAGTCAACAGGGCTTATACTAACTTTGTGTCCACTCTCTGATCCCAATCAATTTTGGACTGGTCTCTTCGTTGAATATCATGTATGAAAAGAAAATATATCTGGTTCAATTTTACTAACATATTCCATACACAGAACAATCCCTAGTGTTTGGTGTGTGAGACCTGCACAATGTTTCTCTGGATATCACCCTGCATCACGCCCCTAGACATGTTTATACAGAGGAAATCAAGTGATGCAATCTGGTTGGACCATATCTTTTTCCCTAGAGGGAAGAGAGGAATTATATGGGGAAAAATAGCTAGAATGACTGATGAATTAATCCATAAGTGCAAGCCCTAACACCCAAGTAATTTTACTTACCTCTGATTTTATCTTTGTAGCTTCTACAAGTGATAGGTTTATTTAAAAGCCCCAGGTTCTGCTTACCCTAGATTTGTACAAATAAACCCGCTATCTCCCTTTGTCTTCTTGAATATGACAATCCTTACTCCCAGCCAACAGGTCCGCTCCAATTCAGTCTTCAGTTCTGGGAAGAACTGATTTCCTTGGTTTAGATAACAGGTAAGGTTTCACTTCTCAAAATTTATATGGAAGCATCAGTGTTTAGTGGAAAGTAGGCTGGATTCAGAGTCTAAGCATTTGAGTTTGAATCCTGATTCTGCCCCTAAATCCATTAGGGGATCTTGAGCAATTCATGTAAACCCTACAGATTTTGTTTTCCTTTTCAATAAAATGATGTGGTTGAGTATCAGTGAAACAAAAGTGAATGTCTTCTTGTATCTGACAGTGTATATGTCTAGATGTGTGTCTGTGTGTGTAAGTATCCCACCAACTGTTTATATTATAAACTCATTAGATTAGAGGATGGTGGGACTGTCTTTCACATCTGAAGTCCTGAAGCAGATTAGAGCACTAGATTACAATGAATGACAGTAACATTAGTGATAAAAAAAAACCCTCAGTTCAAGGTTCACAAAACATTTCCTTCATAACTAGCCTATGGAATGAGTGGTTTATGGAATGTTATCCACATTTTACAGATGAGGAAACTGGAGCTGTGGGGAATTTTCCAAAGTTGACATTAATTTCCAGGTTTGGGGAATCTAAATTCAGTAAGATTTCCACAACAGGAAATCAAAGGAAGCCTTGAAATGTATAAAAAATCAAGAAAGGGCAACATGTGAATTGAAGGGAGTGGACATGAAAGATAAGAATAGCTTTGTTTTGGAAGTGGAGTGGGGTGATACTGATGGTCTACAGGTGAGCCTCTGACCCCAAAGGCTAAGCTACTTTGGGGCAGTTGCTTCAGTCTCTGCTCTCCACCTTTAAAAAAGAAGAGTAGCATTTCAAGGTCTTTCCTTGCATTAACCCTTTATGATTCTCTGATTCTTCTTTCAGAGATCACATGGGCTCAGTTTTCCCCCTCTGGCTGCTCAAGGGAATGCCTGCATCCTGGAGTGATTACTTATTGACCATCTCTGGCACAAACCTTGTAGGAAGTCCTTATTTACTAAAGCTGGATCAACATTTTTGTGGATTAAATATTTTTCTTCAAATCATGTTTGTGGTGTAAACCAGGGCATAAGGTGAGCTTGTTCCAAACTGTTCATACCACTTAAATCTCTTTCATCTTTCTATTTCCAGAGCTTCCCTACGGCAGCGTTCCAAGTCTCAGCTTTCTAACCTGATACAGCAGCCTCCGCTGACTGTTTTAGATAATATACCTGCTTATGAAGAAGACAAGGTCAGACATAAATATGCTTGGGGAAAATTGAGGATAAATATAGCCCACATCCCTCAAATGTTATTTGAGTCTAAGCTTATGGATTTACTAGGTGTAGTCACAATAAACTGTTCTAATTCAGACTAACTAATAACAGGGAAAGGTTATGCTTAATCAGTAACATGTCAGGTTAGGAAATATGTTTTAAAGTAGAATTTTGCTATTTTAAAGTACTTAATGGTATTGAAAACTAGATGGAGTACTTAAATGGTAATGAAAGCTAGGGGAACAAAGCATTGTGCAATAGAATCAATGAAAATTACTTATAATTAGTAAATTAATTACTGATAAGTAATCATGCTTCTAAAATACTTTGGAATCCTAGAAAATAACTTCTTTTGTGGTTTAAAATATCCTTCTACAGTTATATTTATACCATTTGCACTTCATACAATTCACATTATTTTGAGGAAAGGCTTTGTTAAACAAAGGTAAACTTGAGCCTAAATCCAGTCTAAATGAAAACACCCTAAATTAATTGGATCTGAATTAAAGTCATTTTGAGGATAATATAGTGAAGAGGGCATTGAATTTGGAATCAGGGAGACCTGAGTTCAAATCCTTGCTATGTCTGTGACCCTGGGCAAATTATTTAATTTCTCTAGGGATCTGTTTTCTAATCTGTAAAATAAGGAATTGGACTCAGTAGCTTCTAAGATCCCTTCCAGCTTTGCAGCTATGACCCTGTTTCAAGGAACTCTTTCTTTCTTTGAACACTATTTTCCATATTTTTGGAGAAACTTAAAATGAATCATAAAACACAGAAATCATGGCATAAAAAGACCAAACATACAAGAAAAGCATCTCTACATATGCATAAATGTCTCTTTGTAACATGGCAAATGCTGGGCTTTATGAACACTGTTTAATCTTGCTGTAGGGGAGAATAAACATTTTCTATGATATTTCATAAAGTCAAGTTGGAACTGAACTGATAAAAGATTATAATTTTAAGTACCAACAGAATTCAAGACATAATGTTTAGTAAGATAACCATCTGTTTTCCATTTAAAATATCAGATTCCAATTTGGTTACAGAAATTTAGAACTTGCCCTGAGTAATTGTAAACATTTGTGACCCATTATGAAGTTCCACCAGAAAGAATTACAATATGGCTCATGAGAAAAAGATGGAAAGGAAATGAGCATGGATGGTCTTCTTTTGTCTTAATGCAAAGTATTTTTACAAAAAGAGGATTATTCAATTTCTAGAAAGGTTTGAATTTGATTTATTGATCTCAGTTTTCTTATAAGAAAGATATGCCATTTGTAAGAGAAAATGTTTATGAGAAACATATTGTGTTACTCATTTTAGATATTATATTTCTTTTACTCAGTTCTGGAATCTTCTATGATCATTATGACACTCCCTCTGATAATCACTGAATGACTTCATTTTATTGAGCCTCATCCAAAAATTTTCTGAAAGGAAAAAGATATTCAACTCTGACCAAAGTCAAAACACAAATTTTAAAGAAAATCCAGATTTAATTTTTGCCTTTTTAATGATTTTTCCAAATAGCTTTTTAAGCAATTGACCAATCCAGAAATAAAAAAGAAAATCCCATATTTTAAAAGTCTATAGATTTCACAGTAGAACTTCAAGATACAGCCTCAACCCTGTCTTGTACTTACAAAGAACATGGTCCAGCCTGTACTTAAATAGGAAGATCAATCTGATAGTTGAATAGAAGGTAGATTGGAATGGGGAGAGACTTGAAGCAGGGGGACCAATTAGTAGGTTATTGGAATAATCAGGACATGAGGTGATGAAGTGATGACAGTGTCAGAGGAGAGGGGGTATTTATAAGAGATGTTATAAAGCTAGAAAGGACAAGACTTGGTAATTAATTGGATATATGAGATGAGAGAGAGTAAGGAGTCATGGATGGCAATAGGTTCTGATCCTAGGTTACTAGGAGGGCGATTATGCCTTTTGACAGTAATAGGGAAGTTAAGAAGAATATGACCAATTGTGTGATATTTGTCTTTGGCAAATGAGTTCCTTATCCAATTGTAATTAGAAATGCCTAGATCTTCAAAATGAAATAAAAATCTTTTTCTACAAAATAAATAAACAAAAGTGTAGTCAAGACCACCTGATTGTTAACTCTGAGGATGAATGCCCTCTTTTTTTTTTCCTATTGAAGTCCATTGCTGCTAATGGGAAAAAAATTTAAGTCATATTAATATAAAGAAATTGAGTCTAGTTACTTTAGATTCTTTGGGTTTCTTTTCATTCTTTTTAGAAAGATAGAAATTTAAGGGTTTCCATTCATCTGCATTCTTAAATAGGAATGAGGAGTAGAAACCATTGTTAAATGTGTACAATAGTAAAAATGCCTCAAGTTCTGTGCTATAATTAGTGAAGGGGGAGTGCTAGAAAGAGATAGCAGATGGCAAAGCGAGACAATTCCAGCTAGAATAATGTACCAAGGGGACTTCTGCAGTAGCTATGCAATCTGAAAAGCTGATGAACTGGGCTCCGGTGATACCCTATCAGTCTGATGCAAATGCTACTAGAAGTCAAAAGAAACAGCCTATGAGGTGATAGGGGAGAGGAGAGAAATAAAGCTACAGACTGGTCCTGCTTGAAACTATCATGATGATCAGCTTTACCATGAAACAGAGTAGAACAAGTGGCTCTCCATTGTGGTCTGGTACCACAAGAAGGCAAGATACATAAGAATAGATTAGAAATACCAATATCTCATCTATTGAAATTGCTTCAGTGTAGATAGCATTGGCCTTTTACTAAAGCAGGCAAACCATAAGGGCATATGAAATGGACTGGAGAGATGAATGCTGTCATTACTCTCTAGTACTGTGTCATAAAAAATTAGAAACAGATCTTATCTGCTATAAGTATATCTTACTGGTTTATTTGTTTTTGTTAATTAATTCAATAGCTCCAAGGTCACAGAAATATATTAAAAATCAATGGGGGCAATTGTCAGAAATAACTTCTTCCCTAAGTCCAGGATAGATGAAGTAAGAGCGGAAATTGAGTTACTATTAAAATTAGAAGTGAGAAAGTTGAAGAGTCTCAGTTTACTAAAAATATTTATTTAATATTATTCCCAGAAATTTTATCTAGTAAGGAAACAGGCAACAACAAATAATATCAACATCTCAAATTATAGTGAAAATGAAATGAGAATACTCAGAATTTTGAAAAGCTTTTTTAGTATTTAGCATAAAACCAAGTAGCAGATCAATAATGCCAAACCAGATTGATTCAGAAAAGCTGACATTTGCTATAGTCATCATCAATTTAAAGACTGTATGTGGGAGAACATGTGCTTTCATAACATTTGACAAAAAGAATAGCAATTCTCTGGATCCACTTCACCACTTCCATTCAAATCAGTAGACCAAGACTCACCCTAAAAGAGTGGCTGAGATGACTTTCAGTTTTCTAAGGCTGAGAAAGTAAGTTTCTCATGAGCCCTCAGCAGTGAGATCCCTATAGATAATTAGTCAATGTCATCAATTAACACTTGGCAAAAGACATTTACTAAGTCAATATAGTAAAAACAACTGGTGAAAACCTTCTGCTTCAAGCTACGGTATACTCTTCTTCTGCATGCACAAAGTTCTTGGGGAAAGTGGGTTCAAAAACAAGGTATAAAGATAGATAGCAAAGTACATATGTAGGAAACATACATGTCAGTAAGATGCCTTCTAAAGCAATGAGAGTTGTTTTCTCCCTTTGTGGAATTCAGATTAAGTTTTTCTTAGGTGTAGCTCTTCTGGTGTCAGAGGATTGGCGCCTTTCTAGATTCCATATTTATCATTCTCTCTACCATGGAGGTCACAATCCCTAAAATTGTGTCTTTCTTCTGGTGGGTATATTCCTGTATCCAAATGTTTGTTCATATTTGTCCTTGGTATTCTCTCTCTCCTCCCAGTTGGTTGCATTTTATCTTATTAGTCCTTTTTCTCAGATTACCTGGTCAATGGAAGACAAAGAGAGAGAGTCTAGATGGTCACAAGAAGTCCAACACAACAAAAAAAACACCATTGTGTATTATTAATATAATAAACAATTACATAAAATGAGGTGTTTGAAGATCTTAGGTTCTCTGTAAAATTAGAAAATGTTGGGTCTGGAGAAGATTCAGAGTTATTAGTTTCCTTATTACACAGTGATGAATGAATTACTAGGAAGAACTTTCTGAGCTCACTTTCAGATAAAACCTGATCCCGCTTTCTTAACAGAAGGTATCACACACCTTTCTGCTAGATGAGAACATCAGTGACCAATTATGTTTTATATTTTATTCAAGTAATTGACAGCACGTGTGACTAAAAAAAAAAACATAGACACAAGAAAAATAGCATATTGGTTAAAGAGCAAAGTGAATGTGCACCAGATCTAGAGACAGGAGGTCCTAGGCTCAAATCTGGCCTCAGATACTTCCTAGCTGTGTGACCCTGGGCAAATCACTTAACTCCTGTTGCCTTGCCCTTACTGCTCTTCTGCCTTGGAACCAATACACAATATTGATTTCAAGATGGAATGTAAGGGTTTTTTTTAAGTGCTATAACATTTACATTGATTTTTTTTATTATCACAAAGCCATTGATTAGTTCCATACTCATGATTTATTCATGTGGTACAAATACATAAAATATACCAAAGTATGGTGAGAAATGTAGAATATAATGTCCACATGGAAAAGTTTTCTTCATTTGATATGTGCCACCAACACAACAATGTCAAGAATAATTGAT
Organism: Monodelphis domestica; assembly: GCF_027887165.1. Lineage (NCBI taxonomy): Eukaryota > Metazoa > Chordata > Mammalia > Didelphimorphia > Didelphidae > Monodelphis > Monodelphis domestica. The sequence goes on along the minus strand of NC_077230.1, from coordinate 179,088,212 downwards.
ATTACTATGACATCTTTCAGAGAGACCATTTAAGCCCCTTATTTACCCATCATCATTGATCTTAATAGAATTGAAAATAGCTTCAAATTTTAAAAAGGGATTAATTCCAAAACATTTCTACTAATAAATTGATGTACATGGATAAAAGTTATATAGATCCAGGAGAAAAATTTAAAACACGCATGCTAAGAAGCTTCTTTATCTCGAGATAGCAAATCAGGGGAAATTGATGATATTTAATAAATAATTTAGAATAAAATAAAATAAATAATTTGATAAATGGAAACTTCTTAGTGAATACCAAGGAAAGGTAAAAACTAAAGAATGAGTTTTAAAGGAGATCAAATTGAACCAATGATTGTGGACAACCCTTAAATATATATGCCTTGTTCTCTACTTGGAAGTACAAATCATATGTAAAACTATGAAGGAGAAATATGAAACTGTATATTTTAAGACTTATTAAAATCCTAAATTTGAAGCTCAACAGGAAGAACAAATTTAATGTAACTAATATCCATGAAATATTTTCAATCTGAACATCTAATATGGAACTAGAAGATAGCTCATACATAACAAATTTGGAAAGTGTTCTAATAAAAAAAATCAAATCTATGGAAGGTTTTATACTTCCTCTTTCAAAAGAAGAAATAGAATTGATAGAAACTATTGGAGGAAGTAACCAATCTTAAAAACTTACAGAAATGTTTTTGGAACCATCAGTTTTCATTCTACTGAGCAACAGTAAAAGTTGACAATTGGCATATGCCTTGGAATTGTCAAAATCGGTGGATTTCTGAAAAGAATCTATGGAAAGAGTGGAATTAAAAGACCTTTCATGGGTAGAACTCAACCAGTAACTTATAAAGAAATATTGAACCATGCAGATTTGTTTACAGAAAAAGGAGGATTGATGATGGTAACTAAGGACCAAGGAATCACCCAAAGAAATAACAGATGTGCTAATTCTTAGATACAAAGAAATATTGATCACTGTAGATTATGAAAGGAAATGATAGAAAGTGTCCAACAAATGGTGTAATTGGAATGCTTTTAACCAAGAAAGTGACAGTTCCTAAAGAACCCAGGCAAAGAGGCTCCTGTGGGTGGAATAAATGTCAATTTATGTAGGAAGAATCCATATCTAGTCTTTGGAGTTTAGCATGGAGACTAGGAAAGGAACTATATTTTTACTCTATCCTTGAAAATGGAGATTAAGGGAAGAAATTTAGATTTAGTCAGACTGATTATGGTAATAATGTTACTAAGAAACTGATTATGATGGGATTTTCATCCCAGTCTATGAGGATTCCCCCCCCCCCCACTGTTATTTCAAGCTACGAGAGACCAGAGAACAGATATCACTCCTCAAAATATGCTTCATAGTTAATTTTATTTTCTTCTGTCATTCTCTTGTGTATTTCTAATGAAATTAAATAAAATTTATAATGTTTGTGGATTCATTTTCCACTGTTTCAAAAAATTATTATCCAGGTTTTTCTTTTTCCTCCTCCATTAGTGTGTGTGTTAGATTAATTTCCTTTTCAGTTGTACTTGCATCAACAGGGATGAAAGAGGGAGGGGAAAATGATATGATATTTTAATGAACAGCATCTCATTGGTCCACCCTCTAGGAGTACAGATTATAATCCTGCTTTATGTTCTTATTGGGTTTTATTCTTGTCCATCCCTTTCTAGAAGTCCTTTATAAAAGATCCACCCAATTTACTAGATGCCTTTCTTTCTTTTTCTTACTATCTTGAGGTGATACTTTTTTTTTTGAATGTTAGGCTCATAGGACAAATACTAGCTGCCTCTTTTCTTTCATTCTTGTTAAATGATAAGCTCATATATTTATTTGTTGAAGACTTTTACATGGAATATTATAGAAAATACTTTACATTGATTCTTGCTATTGCTAGGAGTGTGATCAAAGCAATTTGCTAAAATAGTCTTTTGGGTTATTTGTGGATTTAGCTATTCTTACATGTGAAGTCAGTCGTAGTGTGTGTGTGTGTGCATGCACATGTTTTCCATGGACTTTTTGTCACTTTACTGAAGATTGTGCACCCCTTCTTTGAATAACATTTTTAAATGCATGAAATAAAATATATTGGATTGCAAATGAAATCAATCACATTGAAAAATAGCCATCAAAACATATTTAAAAAGAAGTTCACAGATCATGGTCTTACAAGATGGTTTATGTCTAAAATTCTTGTAACTGGGGAGGCTGAGGTTGGTAGATTTCTTGAGTTCAGGAATTTAGAGATTCAGTGTTCCTAAAGCTGATCCTGTGTCCACACCAAGTCCAGCATCAATATGATGAGCTTCTGGGAGAGGGGTGGGGGGGGAGGTAGGGGAAAACCTAATTAAAGAGGGATGAACCAGATCAGGATAGAAATGGAGCTATTCAAAATTTCCACACTGATCAGTAGTGAGATCAGATCCATTTGTAAATATTGCACTTCCAGCCTGCATGAGCTGGAAAGATCCAATCTCCAAAAGAGAACAAAACCAAAAGAATTCTTGGCCCAGAGACTCGTTCAACAGTGTGAAACTATAGATTCCCAAAAGTCCAAGGAAATTCCCATCATGTTAGGCTGATAGGTAGTAGTGGATTCAGAATAGTACTTTCAGAGATTGTTGACACCCTAACTAATGTCATTTAAGGATAAAAGTGCTACTGATTCCCCCCAGCAAATTGCTGTTATTCTATGGTGCGCTCAGCAAGCATCTGGCAGTCTTTTGGGAATAGTATAATAATGAACACAATTCAACCTGGTAGCTAATTCTGAATTAGAATAATTGGAAAAGTAGAAAGTTTATGTAAGAAAATGAATAGCAAGAAAATATAAAAAGATGAAGAAAATTAAAAGGTCAGATAACATGGATTCAATAGCAATTATACCAAAAGCCTAAATTGTCTTCCTTTATTACATTTAAGTCGTGGGTCTAATTAAATGAACTAGTCTGCTATTGGGTGATTTTTGCTTTTGACTTAGTAAATGAGAAGGTCATGGATAAAATTATTTTAAAACTTTTTTCCTTATTTACATCTGACATTTTATTCATGAAATAGAATTTTTTGTTTATAAAAGAAAGAACATTGATAGATGGTTTTTAGATCATTTAGTATAGACAAAAGGTTCATGTTTTAAAATATTTATTAAATCTATGGCTATATTAACATGATAGCTACATTTTATATTGCTTGTAATTGGTGAAAGATCCAGCAGAATATGTGCTAATATCCACAAAGTACTTAGCACAGTGCCTGGTACAAAGTAGGTGCTATACAGATGCTTCCTTGCTTCTCCACTTTCACAGGAATAACAGTCAGTAAAATCATGAGTCAATAATGATTGAACTGGGGTTTTATAGACACTACTATTATGACAGAATAATGTATAACTTAATACCTACTATTTGATTAAAGCTATCAGTATATTAAAGTGATGGCTAACCCTTGGTCCTAGTTAAGACTTAGTATCCATAAGTGACACTTACTTATGGACACTAATGAGCTAAATGAAAACTTCTTTTCCTTAACAAATATAGCTAAGATTCAATCTTTCAACTCGAAGTATAAACAGAACCATGTTTAATAAACTTGTTGATCATTTCTGTATGTTTCAAACATCAATCAGCACGAATCCCCAAGTATGTATAGCATTATGACATTTGCAAGTGCCCACCTGACTTTATAATGAATATAACCTTTCACCCCACTCAGGATCATCCTTCTGAAGAAAAAGTTGAACCTGCACCAGTTATGAGGATTTTGAAATATAACAGTCCAGAATGGCCTTACATGTTGGCAGGCTCCTTGGGAGCATCTCTGAATGGTGCAGTCAATCCTCTTTACGCACTGTTATTCAGCCAGATTATTGGGGTAAGAGATTGTGCATTTTCATATTGCCCTCCAGCCTCTTTATTTCTATGTCTCTAGTATTCTTCCTCTACAAGAAAAAAAGAGCCTTAGGAAATTGCTAGCCGTGCCTTTTTGTTCCTTGCTGGTTGTGAACAGCATTTTTTTTCTTAACGAGGAAAATATTCTTCTTCACTGAGAATATATAAAGGCAAAGCAGAGCCCACTCACTTGGTCTTGCATTACATTCATACAATCAAAAGGTCTGCATAAAAGATATCAGGAAAGCAATTTAAATAGTGGCAAAAGACAATTTGCCTGCAAAGCAATCAGACCAGAAAACAGGGCAGACAGACTAGAGTGTACAATGCCATTAGTATCTGATGGAGGCAATTTCCTTCCTTGTAGAATGGTAAAAGTACAAAATATAACTTAGTATTCAAGTTCTGAATAATTTCTGTGCCTACAGCCAACATTCAGGTCTAACCTGAATACATACAGGGGGTGGAGGAAAGGGAAGAATGGCAATGAGGGCTAGAAGAGAGAGATCAATGAAATACAAAAATAATTCCTAATTTTCATTTAGCCAATCATTTTGGTCTTTTCTTCCATTGATCTGCTATAAGTACAAATGAGATAAGTGCAACATGGCCAAAAGAAGGAAGGTAGGTATTCTGGATGTTATACTGCATCATCTGTTAATTCAGTCATTAAGATGATTAAATATTAGCCTTGGTTTTCATTATTTTTAGCATTTTTTATTAATATCTCTGTCCCTCTCAATATACCTCCTTACTCCACTGAGCAGATTTATAAAAAAGAAAAAAAAAGAAAAAATAAATCTCTTCAAACATAGCTACAAATTTCCACATTAGCTATGCCAAAAAAAAAGTTACTTTCTGCTTTTTAAGATGATCATTTCTATGTCAAAGGTGGGTGGCATGTTTAGACTCATGGTTTATCACTGTGTTAATCAGCCTTGTATAGTCTGGTAAATTTTTCTCTATGATGCTGTTATGATTGTATAAATTGTTTTACTTCTGTTCACTTTGCTTTGCTTCATTTTATCAACGTCTTCTGATTTTTTTTTCCTTAAATTTTCCATCATTTTTTTAGAAAACCCTTTTCTCCTGTCCTAGAAGGAATATTAAGTATTGGCTCCAAGGCAGAAGAGCAGTAAGAGCTAGAGAATTGGGATCAAATGAATTGTCCAGGGTCACAGAGCTAGGAAGTGTCCAAGGTCACAATAGAACCCAGGATCTCACATCTTCGGACCTGGCTCTCCATCTGCTGAGCCACGTAGCTTCCCCTCTCCATTATTTCTCAAGGCACATTCATGTAGTACAATTTGATTAGTCATTTCCATTCTACAATAGGAGGACATGCCCTTATTTTCCAATGTTTGGCTACCTCAAATAAAGTTTCTGTAAATATTTGTGTTTGTATAGATCCTTTTCCTCTTTCTCTGATCTCTTTGGAGGGCATATGGCCTCATCTTTTAAAGAAGTCAGGCTTCCCACTACATTTGTCACTTATTCATACACTGATGTTATTGGTAAATAAGTGGGAAGCATTATTTATAACTAGTTAAAAAGAATAACTGGAATATTTAGGAGAAACAGGCTTTGGATTTCACATCTCTCTTCCTTAATTATCTTTCAAAAAGTCTCCTTTCCTATCTTAGGAAGAATAGTACAGGGATATAACCGAATCTTTCTCTGTTGTATCAGAATCTTTGCGGAGTCTCAGAAAATTACTGGATAATGATGAATTGGAAGCTTTTTACCTTTTTAATGTATTAAACCCCTGGCAGTCTGGTGAAGCATATGGACCCCTTCTTAGAAAAATGTTTTTAAATGTATAAAATACATAGAATCATAAAGGAAACTAATAATGATGGAATTTAGCCATTAATTTTTTTTTCCATTTAAAATATCTGATGTAGAATCATGTGAGGATGGGATCAGAGATTTATCTAAATCATTATTCTCCCTGGGATATTCTCTGAAAGAAACAATAAAGGAAACAAATCTACAATGTCAGCTTATTTCAATTTTTCTCTGACTCACAAAACAGGGTTAACTAGTTAATAAACATTTATTAAATGCCTACTATGTGTCAGACTGTGCTAAACACTGGGGATACAAGGAAAGGAAAATAATTCCTGCTCTCATGAAGCTCACAGTCTAATGGGGCCAAATTGTAACATGTCACCAACTATGTACACAAAAGATACATATAAGATACATTGGAGGTCATTTTGTAAGGAAGGAATTAGCATTAAGGTGGATTCTGAAAGGTTTTTTACAGAAGGTAGGATTTTAGTTGAGAGTTGAAGAGAGCCAAGGAAGTCAATAGTAAGAGATGAGAAAAGAGAATTCTAGACTTGAAGTATGGCCAGTGTCAGTGAATCAAAGAGGATTTCAAGAGATTAAAGTATAAGAAGACTGGAAAGATAGGAAGGAGGCCAAGTGATGATAGACTTAAAAAATAAAAAGCAGAAAGGGCAGCCTGGTGATCAATGGATAAAATTCTAGGGCTAGAATTAGGAGGACTTAGATTCAAATCTGACATCAGGTACTTCCCAGCTATGTGACTCTGGGCATGCCAGTTAACCTTGTTTACCTCAGTTTCCTCATTTGTAAAATGAGCTGGAGAAGGAAATGGCAAATCACTTCAATATTTTTCCAAAGAAAACCCCAAATGGGGTCATGATGAGTCGGATGACTGAAAAATGACTGAATGACAATATTCTCCCCATTTTACAGATGAGAAAATTCAGAGTCAGAGACTCTGTTACCAGAGACTCTGGTAAACACCAGAGACTGGTATTTACCAGTCATAAGATATAATCTTTGTAACTGAGATTAATGTAAATCTTTGTCTTTCAGATCATTTCCTCCAGCTCTATACAACCTTGCTGTTCATTACATGTGGACTTGACATGTGTATACACATTACAAATTCAAAATAGAATTACTAGTGCTGAAAGAATGATACATAGACTAACTCAAATAAGACTCATAATAATGCTATGACATAGGTATAAGTATTATTACGCTCATTTATGAATGAGGAAACAAACTCCAGGAAACTAAGTGACTTACTCTTGGTCACAATGACAATAAAATTTGTGGGTAGAATTAGAATCTAGATCTTTCTGGAAAACCAATACTTTTTCCCTTTCTGTCTCTTCATAGATAAGACATTTTAGAGCTGGGATTTCACTCGCATTTTTGTCTCCACTTCCAGTATTCTTTATATTATACTAAAACCCAATTTTTAATGATCCTGATTAGCTGACTTTTCATTGTATGGTGAAGCAACTAGGTGGCACCATACTACATAGAGCACCAGGCCTAGAGTCAGAAAACCTGAGTTCAAATTTGACCTCAGATACTTACTTACATTATAGACACTCACTGGGCAAATCACTCAACCTTATTTGTCTTGGTTTCCTTATCTTTAAAATGAACTGGAGTAGGAAATGACAAACCACTCTAGGATCCTTGCCAAGAAAACCCCAAATGGAGTCATGAAGAGTCAGACACGATTGAAAAAGGACTAAACAGTAACACAACACTGGTGAAGAGATGAATTATAAAATATTGGAGTCAGAAGGGAACAGCAAATTCATTTAGTCTAACTCTCACTTTACAGATGTATAAACAGAGATCTAAAGGGAATACAATACCTCATCTAAGGTCGGATAATAATAATGAAAATGATGATGATGACAAATGGAATATCTGTATAGGAACCCTGAATATCTAACTCCAAATCCAGTGTTTTTTTTTCACTAACCTACATTTTTGGATTAGGGGTTCTAGACCCATTCCACCATCTCTTAGTTGCATCACCTTGGGCAAATCACTTCAGATCTCTCTGAGCCTCATTTTGCCTACACATGGAACTAGAAGATGTTTTCCATCACTGGCATTCAGTATTTCTCTGTCATTTGCCTCAAGTTAGGGATTCTGTTGTTCATCAACTTGTGGCCACTGGCCATTGGTCTACTTGAGCACACTGCCTCCTGGTGGCAGCAAAACCTGCTCTCAGATTTTGGTCTTCCAGAATAGAATAGAACAGAATAGAAGGCAAAGCTTTTTTATGCAGTTTGAGACTAGAGCCCTTTTTCTTTAGTGCCGCAGGAGCAGGGCAAGCAGCCAGATGGTAGAAAGACAGAACACAAAGTCTCTTCATTGGTAATGGTCCAGTGAGGCTGTATTAGCCAAGAATCCGGAGCTCCAACAACCTTTATTGTCTTCCCTCTTTGCTAAAGATGATTGTTTCTGGTTGTCCCTAACAGGGCTAATTAGCATGTACATTTCGAGAACTGCATGTTGTTTTCATACTTGAGGTCTAATTTTCCCATCCAGAAAATAGCCCATTTCTAAGTGAGCCACTTGCATCCTTGTTATCTAATGTATGCAGGATACGAGTTTGGTGCACTGATACTGCAGTGTGGTCAGAGAAGCCAGCCAAGCTTTGGGAGCTGTTCAGAGGTGGAGTCCTAATCCAAATAAACCCCTAACTCAGTGTGAAGCATCATTTGTCAAGTGACTGACTCGCTTTCTCTGGATCTCATTTGGCTGGCTAGAAAATTGGCCAAAGCTCCCAAAAAGCAGATGCTGCTTCTTCAATCCCACATCCTCAGCTTCCTAAGTGACACATTTGTAGCAGAGATGCATGCCCAGAAGCCTGCCAATTAAAGATAGAGTGAGCTAGAAAGAGTCCTGAGAACTGCCTTGAGGTGACAAGGATGACAGCAAGGGCAAAACTCTTAGTGACAGGAGGTGCCTGCACTTGTTTTCATAAAAGGAATTTTCTTGGACTTGGAAACATTATCACACAGTGGACAGTCATTTTGGATTTTAAATAGAATATTAGCCAAGTACCTTTACAATGGATTTTGCCAAGTTTGGCTCTTCACAGTGCACTTCTGGGATGCTGGGTTAGGCTAATAGGCACAGAGAGTTGTTCTTTTGTCATTTCAGTTCTGCCTGACTCTTCATCTTCCCTTCTGGGGTTTTCATGGCAAAGATAATGGTATGAGTTGCCATTTCCTTCTCTGTCTCATTTTTACAGATGAGTAAACAAGAGTTAAGTGACTTGCCCAGGGTCACACAGCTAGGTGGTATCTGAATCCAGAATCTATTCCACTACTTCCAGGGGATATGTCCTGGCTGCTGCTTTATAGCCCCGTGAGCAGCCTTCCCTATCATAGGCAGCTGTAGAATCTTTGCATGTTGCAAATGATCACTTCATAGTGAAGTAGATGGGAGTCAGGAGACAGTAGAGATGGAAAGACCTCTCAAAAGGCTCCTGTAACATCATTCTTGTAGATCATCACAAAAGCCCTGTTAGAGGAGTGGGGATTGAAATAAAGAGCGGTTGGGGGAGATTGTAATGAGTTAAGGGAAAGACATTAGTCAAAGAGAACACCAAGATTACAAACAGGGGAAGCTGAGTGAACACACCACCACCATAGACAGTAATAACAAAATTAGGAGAAACATGTTCATGGAGAAGGATAATAAACTTGATTTTGGACATGGGAGTTAGAGGCAATAACAGGACATCCTGCTAAAGATTTCTTATAGGCAGCTAGAGATGCAAGCTTGAATTTTAGAGAAGCAGCCAGGGTAGGTTCTAGATTTGTAGGGCAACTGCATAGGGTAAGAGAATACAGAGAAAAAAGGAGTCAAAGACAAACCCTTGTGAAACATTGAGGGGCCAGGCAGAGAATATTTTACTAAAGCAAAATGTTTTCTAAGTTATTTTAACACTGTAATAAATTTTGAGAGGTTTAAATTATTTAAGGAAATAAAATGCTTTCAGGTACTTAAAATCTATCATAGAAATGATTGATAAGCTAGTTAATTGAATTACCTCAAGAATCTATGATCTCATTGGTCAAAGTGGATTGCAACCCATTTATAATTAAGGACATGTCTTAAAAAGTTACCTTAGGCTCATACAGATTAAATGACTAAAACAGGGTTATAAGTTAAATGTCAGAGGAAAGATTGGAACCTAGATTCAAATCCAGCATTTTATCATTTTGCTAGTTAAAATAATTTAAATCTATATATTAAAGGGGGCCATACTGGGCCACTACTATTGAATAATATTTTGTTATTCTGGGTTTAGTGGCAATAATTACTTGAAAATGAAACTATATTTCTCTTTTAAAAACACTCTATAGTTTAAACTTTTTATTTATTCAAAGTGACCTTTATGTCAATCTTTTCATTCATAGAATGAATTTTATCGAATGCCAATAATCTAGAACTCTTAGTAGAAACCAAGACAGAAGGTTTTTTGAATGTTTGTGTAACAGTGATATCTTAGTTTTCCCTCTCATCAGATAATTGAATTTAAACCCATCATTAAAACTATTCCCTCCTGGAGCTGAGCTCAAATAAGTCACTAAGAAATTCCAATATACACTGGAAAGTAGCTGGAATCTATAGTTCATGAATTAGGGTCAGTAGGCCTTGGCTTATGCCATGACCTATAGGCTTCCCATAGAACGAATTTTAAAAAAAAAATTAAGTACTTACTATGTGTCAGACATTGTGCTAAGTACAAAAAATAAGTCTCTGGCTATGAGATTACATTTCAATGAGGAAGACAACATATAGTGGAGGGTAGTGACCTAGAAAGGGTGTTTTGGTCTCAGAAGTCACCAAAATGGTAAATGGAATCTTAGGGAATTGATTGAACCTTCCTTCCCAGAAAGGGAAGAGTTGATTGATCATTGTTCTCAGAGCAAGTCCAAAGAAGCAAGACTTAAATAAGCTGGTGAAGCAGTAGTCTAGACAAAAGCTATACATAAGGTCAATTTAGCCTGACAAGTGGCTGCTACTGTAAGGGGGGAAAGGGGTTAATTTTAAAAGGGTTGGACTGGATTATTTAAGAGTGTGGTCCCCAGGGATTTAATTTATTCCAAAGAGATTTACTTACAATTTATTTACAAAATGTAGAAAGAGTGAAGTAAGAAAATCAGAGAGAGGGTAAGGTAAGATATCTAAGTCTCTCTCAAGAGGTAAGTCTCTCCTGAGGTTAGTTTTTTTTTTTTCAGAAAATCCAGCAGTTGAGAGTCAGCTTTTCACTTACCACGTGTCAGTTCAAAGGAAGAGATTTTAGAACAGCCTCACCAGGAACAGGGTCTCGGGTCCAGCCTCCATTCCTAAGAATGAAGAATAGTCTTCAGTCTCTACTTTCAAAGAATGAAGAACTGCCTCTCAAAGGAAGTGACAGCTCCTTTTAAAGATCCTTCTTTTGCATCACTTCCTGTGCCTTTCCCTAATTTTATGTCTACCAATCACAGTTGAAGCTTTGCTCTAAGACTGCTCAGGGGCAGTTAGTTTAATTCTGATTCATCACACACTATTGCACACATGGGTGACAGACCTCCCATTTAATGATTAAGTGGGATGTTTATGCTTTTAGTGATCTAAAAAATGGGCAGATTTCTATACTCAACTTTTAAGTAGGGTGTTTACACTTTTGGTGATTAAATCTAAAAATAGGCAGGGTTTACAATTTTAATCTTCATAATCAGGGGAGAGTTATTTCTAATCTTCACACTACTAAATAGAAGAATCCCAGGATTTCAGGGGTTTGAGTAAAGGGCTGAACCTAGTATGGCAGGTGGATTTGGATTTTAGGTCATAAACAACTTGTTTTGTCAATTAATTATACTTTAGATTGGTGATTTGGGGAAGGAGAATGAAAGAAGGAAGGAAATAGATCTGAATACAAACTGAGGGATGCATGAAAGGGAAAGAGAACTGAGGGAACATGTAGATTTGGACATCAGCTTGTAGTTCAGAGGCCAGGTATCACTTTCTATAGTGCTGTTCTCTTCCTACACACCACTGTGAAGAGGAACCTTTGATATTGGAACAAAAATGCACAGTTTTACCTAAACTTAATATTTATTCTCTATATATTTAAGTACCTACATTGTGCTAGATGCTACAATGGGGGAAAATATACTTTCTATAAGACATACCTTCTAGATTTTCAAGGAAACAAGAGGAAATAGGACAAGATAACTAATTTAATTCACTTTGTTATTTGAGATATTTGAGCAACACAAAGTCACACTCATAGCAGAGAGTTCACTTCCAGTTGGCATGATAGAGGAAGTAGCATTTAAGGTGGATCTCGATAGGGAGAGCCTTAGGTATGGAGAGTATTCTAGGCAGAGGGAATGGAACAAACAAAAGCATTAAAGTGGGAAATTGTGAGCATGTTTGGGAAATGTGAATAGTCCAATTTGTCTGAGACATATGATATGTATGAGGGAGAGTAGTGGAAAATTTGAAAGATAAACTTGATACAAAGTCGAAAGTTCTACAAGTGCTAGAGCAAGGAGCTTAGTTTTTATTTGGTAGGTATTTTGGTGAACAGTTAGGTGGCACAGAGGATAGAGTGCCAGGCTTGGAGTCAAGAAGACCTGAGTTCAAATCTAGCCTCAGACCCTTAATAGTTGTGTAACCCTCAGTGAGTCATTGAAGTCTGTTTGCCTCAGTTTCCTCATCTGCAAAATGAGAAGGAGAAAGAAATGACAAACCACTCTAGTATCTGTCAAGAAAATTCTGAGGAGTTGAGTGTAACTGAAATGACTGAACAAAGAAATGAGAATCCACAAGAGATTGTGGAGTAGGTGGGAGGTACCAAGATTAAAATTGTATTTTAGGGGGCAGCTGGGTAGCTCAGTGGATTGAGAGCTAGCCCTAGAGATGGGAGGTCCTAGGTTCAAATCTGGCCTCAGACACTTCCCAGCTGTGTGACCCTGGGCAAGTCACTTGACCCCCATTGCCTAGCCCTTACCACTCTTCTGCCTTGGAGCCAATACACAGTATTGACTCCAAGAGGGAAGGTAAGGGTTTTTAAAATTTTAAAAAAAAATTGTATTTTAAGAAGCATAAAGTGAATCAACTGGTAAGAGGTAGAGTGAGCATAGTAAATATTATAAAAGCAGATTGATTATAATATTGATACCTTTTCCTAGCAACAGAGAATTTCAAGGTTGATAAACAGTTGATGTTATTGCTGGAAACTAGTACATTGTTTAATAACTATATGGCACTATTAAACTATAAAACATAGGGTCCAGATAAGAAGTAAAAACATTATCATTGCATTAATTTTTAAACCTACACCTGAAAATTACAAAATAATTGCATTTTGAATATTATTAGGATAATTTAAATATTCATGAATATGAAATAAGAATTAAACCATTTATGAATCTTGAAGTATTTATGAATATTAAATAAAAATTGATCATGGACTTCAGAGTTGGAAAGGACCTTAGAGATCATCTAGATCAACTCCTATTTTTTTATAAATGAGGAAACTGAGGCTCCAAGAAGTTAAAGGACTTAATCAGATTCATAGTGCTAATGAGGCAGAATTTGAACTATAACTTCCTTATTCTAAGTCCAATACCCTCCCTGATTCTTGAACATACTTCTGAATTTTTATAAGCATACTTATAACAATATGCTTCAATGTGTTTTTTTGGTTTCTAAGTAAAAACAAATGTCTTTATTCCAGAATGCATTTTAAATATCTATAAATGTGTCATTTGACTTTATTTATGATAACATTTCTTGTCTCTTATTTTTCCCAAAGACCTTTTCTATACTCGATAAGGAAGAACAAAGGTCTCAGATTGATGGACTCTGCATATTCTTCATAATATTAGGAATTGCATCCTTTTTCAGTCAATTTCTACAGGTAATGAACTTTTAGTTAATAATTTTTAGGAAACTGTTTAAAAATCCAATGCCATCCCTTTCCTATTTTAAAAATCAGTAAAAAAGTTCTCATTTGTATGCTTTAGGGATACACATTTGCAAAATCTGGAGAGCTACTCACCAAACGACTTCGTAGATTTGGTTTCCAGGCCATGTTAGGGCAAGACATTGGCTGGTTTGATGACATAAAGAACAGTCCTGGAGCTCTGACAACAAGACTGGCTACAGATGCATCTCAAGTTCAAGGAGTAAGTCATAGGAGGATAGAAGGGAAAGTCAAAGAGAAATCCAGAAGGAACTCTCTCTTTTCAATCATCTCTTCAGACATCTACATATTTTTCAATGGTTTAGGTACCTGAGGGTCTGGGATGTGCCAGGGTCATATTTTCCATCAATTCTAAGATTGGCAATAAATGGATACAATCCTGTATCTCTTGAAAGTCTTTATAGCTATGAGCTTTTATTTTTGTTTTCCTGGATATTGCAGCCTCTTTTCCCAGTTTTTGAAATTCATGTGACATGCTTAATGGAAAAGTTTATGTTTGGTGGATCTTTGTGCCCATTCTTGGCAAACAAAACTCCAAATTCTCCAAGGTCATTTGTTGCTCTGAAGTGTAATTTCTGTGGAAGTAGAAGGCCTTTTATACTCTCTCAGACGCCCAGGGTAAAAGTTGGGTCAGGGGAACTGAGCTAAAAGAATGAGAGATCCTAATTGGTAGTTACTATTCACAGCCAACTACAGATTTGTATAAGAGACTTCACTTTAAGGTGCTGGATGAAACAGTACATTTTTAAAAGATTCTAGACTAATCACTGTTTAATCTGACTTATCTCACTTAGCTCCAGTACCAACGCCAACATTTTCTTAGAAATCATCTCCACCCCACCCTATTCCTACCACAAGTAAATACTTTCTGTTACCCATTTTTAAATTTGCATTCATTTCCTAAGAAAGGAAAAAGTGAGCAAAAACTTTCTCCTAAACCATGTGCATATCATATGATTGCTGTGAGTTTTTGTGAGTGTGGCAAATAATACTTACTAGTGAAAACAAAAGCAAATGTTCTCTACTCCTCTCAACAACCAAGAATCTTTTTAATAAGACTATTTTCTTGCTACTTTCACTTTTATAATTTCAGAAACCAGAGGACTCAAATTATAGAGGGGATTTCTAAAGGTCATATAATCCATCCTCCTGCCTTAACAGCTTAACCACCTGCCAGACAGATAAGCCTTCAACTTCTTTCTAAGGAGTTCCAGAGAAGAAAATGTCACAGTCTCCCTTAGGGACCCATTCAGTGCCTTATAGTCCTCCCCACCAGAATATTCTTCATTATGCCTTAATTGAATCCCTTGCTGGTTAGCTTACGTGGATTTCCTTTTGTTTCTATTTCCACTGAAGGTTTATATTAATTCAAGGGAATGCTTTGCAGTAATTTTTAAATTTAGTAAAGAAGTTTAATTTCTAAGAAAATTTATTTTGGAGAACCAAAAACACTGCATTTCATTTATTGGACTGATTCTAGAGAGAGTTACATCTATGATAATCCATGTTGATAACAATGTTTTGAATTTTTTTGAACACATAAAGTATTTCATATATTATGACAATCATTGCCTTGGATTGTGTTTAATTTTCAGGCTACTGGAACTCAGATTGGGATGATCGTCAGTTCCCTCTCCAATATTGGTGTGGCCCTGATCATTTCATTTATCTTCAGCTGGAAACTAAGTCTAGTGATTTCATGCTTCCTTCCCTTCTTAGCTTTATCAGGAGCCATACAAGCTCGGATGTTGACAGGATTTGCCTCTACAGACAAGCATGTCTTAGAAGCCATTGGCCAGGTAATTGCAGGGGAAGGACGTATCTGAATTTCAACATCACTTTGGACAAAAAAACAATCAGGCAGCATGCTAGATTTGCATAGGGTAAAGAAGAACCTATTGATTTACAAAATATCTTACCAACCCCAAAAGTCCCCACCAACCTTTTTCATATTTTTTAGAATCCTAGTTCAACATTCCCCTATCTCTATTGGTGATAAACATTAAAGGTAGATGGGTTATACATTCAGTCTTCTTTAAATTTTTTTTCAAAAAAAAAAAAAAAGAATAAGGATTTTTTAAAAATCTGTTTTAGGACCTCAATCTATGTGTATTATAATGTGGAGGCAGCAAGGTGGCTCACTAGATTGAGTGATGGGTCTAGAGTCAAGAAGATCCTGATTTCAAAGTTGGCCTTAGACACTTATTAGCTGATCCTGAGTAAATCATGAAACCATTTCTTTTGACTAAATCCCTTGGAGAAAGAAATGGCAAACCACTCCAGTATCTTTGCCAAGAAAATCTCCTGGACAGTGTGATCCAGGGAATGACAAGGAGTAAGACATGACTGAACAACTGAAAAATAACTAAGTTTATTTCCATGGTTAATTAGGTTACTATTTCTATCAAGCAGACTCTAGATATAGTTACTCTAAAAAATAGCCCAAATTATACTATCCACATGCCCACTCTCTTAAGGGGTTCATTCTCTGAGCTTCTGATTTGTGCAACCCATCTTGGTTTGCAAAAGAAGAGCCCATGATGGTGTTCCAGGAATAGAGCAGTCATTTCTTCTCTTTTACCTCTAAGAGTTTTTATTTTTAATTCTTCAGATTTCTAATGAAGCCCTCAGTAATATCCGTACAGTTGCTGGGATGGGAAAGGAAATGCGTTTCATTGAAGCGTATGAGAGGGCACTGGAAAAGTTATTCAGTACAGCCGTCCGAAAAGCAAATATCCATGGATTATGCTTTGGCTTTGCACAAGGCATAGTATTTATAACCAATTCAGCCTCTTACCGATATGGAGGATATCTGGTTCCTCATGAAGGACTCCATTTCAGCTATGTCTTCAGGTAATAATTTGTGCACCAGGTCTTTCAGAGAAACTATTCTCTGTTTCAGTGGAGAGTGTAACAATGAACTTGGGCCACAGTCCTTAACAAAGAGTTCCAAAGAAAAGTACCCTTTAAGTTTTTGTTTACTTGCTGAGAGGAGAGGGTCTCTAGCCAATTGGTCTCAGGCAGTGGGTAAAGATTAAAAAGGAGGAATGGTGTTTGTTTCATAACTGAAGCCTACCTATAACTCCTAGAAATGTGTGGTTCTGGCATCTAGTTCTCAAGAATTATGAGAGTCCATGACTGAAATTTCAGAGAGTTTCAAGAAAGAGCTTAAAGGCTATTAGGCCATTACAAATGAGAATGAGCTATCTGCTGGCTTATTCCCTGTACCAAACAAGGTTTTTTTTATATATACGTTATATCTGATTTGGTCTTAAATCAAAGGATCTGCTTCAAATCCTGCCTCTATTGTTTCTTGTATCTGTGACCATGAAGAAATTGCTTAGCCTCCCTGAGCTTCAATTTCCACATCTGTAATATAAAGGCATTGCTTTTGAGGCCGCCTCCCATTTCATAGCTGATACTCTTTCTCCTCAATAATTTCCCTCCAGAAATATTTTCTGCATGGTTACAAAGTGGCATTTAACAGTAGCTACTGCTGCTACAGCATTTCTACTAATGAAGACCTGCCAGATTGTTTAAGTACTAAGGCAGACCCATGCATACAACAATGTTCTTGTCCTCTCACTTTTTCATTATAAGCTATGCAGTTACTTAGGATAGTGTGGGGAAAGGGTGTCTTGGGGCAAAAACTTGGCTACACTAAAGTCATGTTGACGAAACCACAGATACTATCAAATGCTTGACACAGGTCTTGATACATTTAGCAGATCATACAGCATTTCTATGGCTGCTCAATGGCTATACTCCTCTATCTAAATTATAAGCTCCTCAAGGACAGGTTATTTTTATTTTGTCTTTGTAGTCCTAGGGACTAACACAGGGCCTGACATATAGTAGGTACTTAAAAGAAAGTATCTGATTTATTGGTTATTTTAGACAAAGTTCTTTGGACAAAGGAACTAGGTCTGTGTTGGCAAAACTGTGGCACAGGTGCTGGTGCAGCAGAGAAGGCTGCTCCATTCCCCCTCTCTACAATGCCCGAGGGCATTTTTTGCATGTGCTGCCCCTCTGTCGAGCCACTCAATGTGAGCACTTCCTCCCTCAGCTGTCAGGGATAATGCAGGGGGATCACAAGCAGCTTGAAGTTGTACTTTGGGCATATGATCTTGAAAACATTTGCCAATGCTTGACTAGGTTATTTTCATCTTTATATCCTGTGGTGCATTTATTTGAGTATGTGGATAAGCACTTCAAAGGATAGGCAGGAATGATGGGGTTGTAATGTTCTTTGTTGAGGAGATTGCCCACAGTGATGAGAGCATGGAGCCATTAGAGTTCTATATCAGGATTCTCAACCTGGGATTTATGAACTCCTGTGTGTGTGTGTGTGTGTGTGTGTGTGTGTGTGTGTGTGTGTGTGTAGGTGGGTGGGTGGGGGGCATCTTTTGGATATTTGTCATGGAGTCTATGAATTTTTCTTAATTATATTTCAATATCATTGGTAACCTTGACAATTCCATATGAGAAAATGATAAAGTCAACAACCTAGAACAACAATTCACTTAAAAAAAACTCCCTAAAAAAAGGAAATATAAAACCCCAAGCAAGTAAATACCTTCCTAAAAAAGGAAGCATAAAATATCAAAATAGAAAAATGACTTCCTCAAAAACTAGAATTGGACCAAGGGAAGCTAGTGATTCCACAAAACATCAAAAACAATAAAACAAATTCAAAAACAGGAAAAATAGGAAAAAAATCTGAAATATCTCACAGAAAAAACAACTGACTTGGAAAATAGATCCAGGAAAGATAACCTAAGAATTCTATGTGTTTCATAGATTGCCAAATTGCCTAAAGGGTCCATAAAACCCCCAAAAGTTAAAAAGCCTTATTTTAGAGTACATGAGTGTTAGTGCACAGTAAGGTACCTATCATGTTATGGTCATTTCTTAAATGTTTCCTGAAATAAGTTGACTTGATTGTCTTGGTGCCCACAGGGTTATATCTGCAGTGGTGACCAGTGGAACTGCTCTTGGAAAAGCTTCTTCTTACACTCCAAGTTATGCCAAAGCTAAAATAGCTGCAGCACGTTTTTTCCAGCTCTTAGACTATCAACCCAAAATCAACGTGTACAGTCACACAGGCGAAAAATGGGTAAGAACAGAAAGTAGGGCTCAGATAGTACCCCTCAGCTTGGTCATTAACTTGACCTTGGCAGCCCAGCTTGTTGTGTACTTGATGGATTCATATCAATTCAATTGAATATGTCATCACATGAATTCATGCCCATACAAAAGGGAAATGAATTAGCACTTCTTTTCACAGCAAAATATAATTTTCAATTCTGCATAATGAGATATAGATTTAGTATCAAGATAAATGAAGACAGATGTGCTTGTCACATTATCATTGAAGTTGTTCTGACATAGAATCCTGAAATAAATTCATCATCTCATAATATTGAATTATGAGTGATAGTATGCCTTTCGGATTAGAATGTAGGCCTTGGAGTCAGAAAGACACTGGTTTAAGTCTTGCCTCTGGCACATACTGTTTGGATGTTGTTATTTAACTTTTCAGTGCTCTAGGCAATTCTTTAAGACTCCTAGAGAATCAGCCTGAATTGATAAAGGAAGTGTCTCACCAAGAGCTCTCTATACCAAAGAAATCACAGGTTGAGAATGATCTAGTAAAGAGAGAAAGGGTTTGAAGTCAGGAAAATATGGGGTCAAAGTTAGTCTCTGGTACTTTTAAATTTTGAGCAGTTTGATGGTACAATGGATAGAGTACCATTTCTGGAGTCAGAAAGACTCATCTTCCTGAGTTCAAAGCCAGCCTCAGACTCTTACTACTTATGTGACCCTGGGTATGTCACTTAACCCTGTTTGCCTCCATTTTCTCATCTATAAAATGAGCTAGAGAAGGAAATGACAAACCTCTCTGGTATCTTTGCCCAGAAAACCCCAAATTGGGGCACAAAGATCCAGACATAACTGACCAATAAATTTTAAATTTTGTAACCCAGAACAAACCATTTAACCTTTCCATTCCAGATGAGCTGAATAAACCCAAATTTTATAAAGTCAATCGTTAGAACAAAACCCCTGTCACTGTAAGTGAATTACAGAACAATACTAAAGGTCAGTGTGTCTCTCCATAGCTTGTATTTTAAATCAGCTTTCTATATGACCTGGCAATTTTGCTTCTGAGTCATTCTTAGGGAAAAGGATTACTTTTTTTTTTGGAAGACTTGCCAGGTGAATAGATAAGGAGTTATGAATCCAAGAAACTATGTCCCATTAATATCTTTTTCTTTGCTATAGGCATTCAGTGTCATAGAGTTTGAGATCTAGTTTCCTTCCTAGTGAATCCAGGGAAGGAAATACATTCAGAAACAGAAAAAGAAAAACAGAAAAAGAAGGAAAGTCTTTTTGCTCCATTGCTCAGACCTTCCCTGCCCTCCATATCTAATAGCACAGAATTTCATCTTATTCAATTGCTATTTCTAAAGAGTAGGCTCTGTCATCATAATAGTAAAGGTATCTTAAGAGAGGATAAACATACTTTTTCAAGGTTCTAGACTCTGATGTGAATATAACTAACTCCCTATTTCTTCCAACCACAGGATAACTTCAAAGGGAGCATTGACTTTGTTGACTGCAAGTTTACATATCCATCCAGACCCAGTGTACAAGTTTTGAATGGTTTCTCAGTATCTGTTAAGCCTGGACAGACCCTGGCACTTGTTGGAAGTAGTGGCTGTGGAAAAAGTACCTGTGTTCAGCTGCTGGAGAGATTCTATGACCCTAACAAAGGGCAAGTGGTAAGTATTCCTGTTTGCTGCAGGCTGTCTTTGACTTCCTGAAATTTTCTTCCAAAGTTCTGGTTGGCTAGACTCACTCCTTGGCTCTTGCTTTGGACACTTAACTCTGAATGCTTTTCCATTTTCATCCATTTGCTGATTGACCTGATTTTGCTCCCATAATTCCTTGTTCTTGACAGTCTGCTGACTATTGCATTATCCAATGATAATGAGTCACTCTGGAAACCTGAAGCTCAGTGTATTTAAGAGAATCCTGAGCCTGCTGGGAATGAAGCAGAAAGTGAAGCCTAACTAGGAGAGAGATGGTGGGGAATCTGAAAAAGGGGGACTTGGAAAGCTAGCGGGAGACAGTTAATTGAACCAGTCAAAGCTGGTGTACAGGAAAAGGATAGAGGGTTTCTGTTCATATGACTTGTTATCCAAATAGAATAAATATTGCACATGTTGGAGCAAAACATTTGAATGGAGAATTTAGCGAGGTATTTTGATTTTGTTAGTATTTTTTTTGAGGCTACCTCAAAGTATTTCAATCTCCTTGAAGATGTCAGACAGATGAAAGTTCTGTTGGATAATTGGTGTAGAGGAATGAGAATGGAGGAGGGAGAGGAGAGGAGAGAAGAGAAAGACAAAGAAAGAGAGACAGACAAGACAGAGACAGAGAGAAAGAGAAAGACAGAGGCAGAAAGAGAAACAGAAAGAGAACAGTGGGAGAGGTAAAAAGAGGGAGAAGAGAAGGAAAAAGAAGGAAAAGGGAAGAGAGAAAAGGAGAGAAGGGAAGAGAGAAAGAAAGGAAAAAAGAAGAGAAAGAAAGAGAAGTAGAGAATAGAGGAGGATAGGAGAAAAAGAAAGAAGGGAAGAACAGAAGGTAAAGGAGGGAAAGAAGGGAAGAATGAAAAAGGGAAAGGAGGGAACAAGAGAAACTGACAATGGAAATGGCTCATATAATGGTAAAAGATAACAAAGGAAACTGAGGGATGCTACTAAAGAACAGTCCCACACAAAGCAAAGCAAATAGAGGATTTGATGAAATAAGTAAATAGATATAAAAGATTAGGGAAGACTAGAAATGTGAAATCAAGAGGAATAAGATCCTGGAGTAGCAAACAGTTACTATCAATGAATATTGAATGATGACTGCATAGTATTTACCATCACTTTCTGCTAATTATTTTCAATATAAAAACATTTGATCTGCTTTGAAAGTAGCTGCGGATTAGATTTTATAGGCAACAGATTATAATGCAATCAATACTTACCAAAAGAAAAGAATATAATTCCCAAAAATGTCAGACACATAAAACCTATTGTCCAAGGTAATTTTAAGGTCGTTGAAGACTGGGACCATATTTACTAGGTCTTTTGTATCTCCCTATAGTAACCAGTAGAGCATATTTTATCTGTTCAACCATACTATAACTAGGACAAGGCAATCAGGCTTCTGTTCCAGGGCTCTAAAGTTTTAGGGCCCAGAAATGGAAAATAATGATTTTTAAAAAATTGTACAATTTTTAATTTTGTTAGGTTTACATTTTAGTAGCACTTTTCCTCCTTCAGCAACCTAGAAACTAGAAAAGATAATTAAAGTAGGAAGCTACTAAATATCTGGTGTCTTCCCCCTACTCCTGTTCCCAGCCACATAGAAGAGACAGTGTGGTCTTTACATCGTGCCATATTGTTTCCTATTATCCAGCTCAGAGCTCTTTATTATAAAGGTAGAGGGCCTGGGAATTGAGATGTCCTATGCCATCCAATGGTGAGACTCTTGGCTAGTTTTCTGAATCCTTATTGAATTTCAGTGTGTCAAAATGACTATTGATGATGGCAACTGGAATGTTAATTGCTAAGCATTGTTATACTGTGAACTTTTAAAATGTAATAAATTATTTATTGAAGGGCATCTTTTACCCCACCATTACAGGAGAATGTATCTTTTTCTTTATATGAAACACAGCTGGTAAATTCCTACTCAGATACCTCATCATGATGCAAAAGTGATTCTAGGTTCTAAAGCCTAGAATGTGGCACACGAGCCCTAGGAAATCCTCCTAAGCAGAAAATCTTCAAATAGAAGCCCAGTGATGGTCATAACCCTAACCCTAACCTTAATCCTAAATTCATGCCTCTGACTCTGAATCTGACACTTGTCTCTAATCTTAACCTTAACCCTGACCATAACCCTAACCTATCCAAGAACCACACTTCATTTGTGTTGATGACAAGCTCAATAATTGCTGTAGTTATAGTAACAAAGACCACTAAGGTTTAGAAGGTTTGCAGTCTGCCTTGATGGAGGGAGAATCCACATCAAAAAAATCATAGAACCCCAAAGAAAGCATACAGTAAAATTTTTTACATCTGAGTTCCTGGTGGGTGTATAGTTTTGCCGAATTCCAACCAAAAATAAAGCCTTAATAGTGTTGTGAAATGCTGGTATTGAGCTTCTTCTACAAGAAGAAATGTGGAATTCTGAATGTGGAAAATTCCTCACTGGCTGGAATTCCATACTATGATGAACTGTATTATCCCCTTTATTGGCAGATAATAGATGGACATGATAGCAAACGTGTTAACGTCCAGTTCCTTCGATCTAAAATTGGAATTGTATCTCAGGAGCCTATATTATTTGCCTGCAGCATTGCTGACAACATCAGATATGGAGATAACACTAAGGATGTTCCAATGGAGCTTGTCATTGATGCAGCAAAGAAGGCTCAGCTACATGAGTTTGTCATGTCACTTCCAGAGGTAAGTATCACAGCAGAGTAGTTGGCCCAGAATCATTTTCCATAGAAAAGGGAAGCAGAAATCAAAAGCAGATTGGTAATGACTGGAAAGGGAAGCCCAAGACTATACATGGAAACATTATAATTTTCTTGTACTCCACAGTTTATTACTCTCTAAGAGTAAAATAAATGTGCTATGCCAACATTCTTTTATGTTTTGAGAGGAGACTCTGTACCATTAACTACACTTGAGAAAAGAACCCTTTTGAATCTGACAGGCAAAATAACATCTCCATTGGGGTCAATCTATTTGGGGGCAGTTACGAGCTACACCTGCTGTGCTGTAGACTGGCTTTTCTATGTGTCAAGGATTAATCTATCTCTGCTTGAATTCTTTGCTTCTCTATCAACAAAGTTCATTACAGCTATTTCTTTTGGGATCAGAGACACAGAAAAAATAAAGATGAAGAAGTTGGAATCATCCCAGACAGGCAAATATCTTCTTTTACTTTTGTTTTTCTCTTCATTTAGAATCTCCTAGGAATAGAAGTTGCTTGTTTTTCTCATTTGTCTTTTTTTTCAGTTTAAATTTATTTGTTCATTTGTTACATTAAAATTATCAGGTTTTTCTCTTTCTCCTTCCTCATCTAGCACCACAGAAAGCATCCATAGATAGAATAAAATACCTGGGAGTATTTTTCTCACTTGTAAAGGTGAAAATGGTGCTGAGGGTGGAGTTGGAGGGGAAAGATGGATCCTTTAAAAAAAACTTGCTTGTTTATTGTAGATTCAACACCTCTAGATTTTTGACACAATAGCTCACACACTTCTGATTCTAAGTCTCTGTAGAGACTTAGTCTCATTATCAGGCACATGATATTGTTCATTATGTTGTATGCTGATGTGAAAAGAGAATATGGCAGCTGTACTATAAGTCACAAAGCTAATATTTAGCACAACAACAACAACAACAACAGATATTTATTAAGCACCTACTGTATATAAAGCAATGTGTTAGACTCCAGAAGAAATAAAACAATTATAATCAAGGAGGTTACAGTTTGGCAGGGGAATTTGACATTGACAAGGTTTATTCAGTATTATACAATAAGCATATTATAAAACAAAATGCTCAGTGCATTCTGAAAGGAGGAGAGATTGGGGAAATTTTCCTAGAAGAATTGACATTTGAGGTGGATTTTCTTAATAAAAAGAACTTCAACAGGCAGAGAGAATAGGAAGGAATGCATTTATAGTCATAGGAAACAGTCTGAGTAGTCATTTAGGTGTGCAATCACAGTATATATTCAGGGGGGAAAGAATAGTTCAATTAGATTGGCTCATGGTGTCCATGAGGGGAAACATGCCAGTGGGTAGAAAGTCATCCTTGGAGTCAAGAAGACCTATGTTCAAGTCATATCTCTGAAATATACCACATATGTAACTTGATTCTCAGTGCAACTTCCAGGCAACTCTTCAAATCTATACATTGAAGAATAGGCTCAGATCTTCATTGTTAGAGGGGCATCCTCATTAGGGTTCTCTATTTCAATGAAATCACAATTCTAATAAATAAGGGAAAAGTGCATGGAGAAGTCAAAAGAGTCAGAAAAAGTAGGATGTCACAAAATTGTAGAATGTCTTGAATGTCAGAGAAGTTTGTCCTTTCTTTGGTAAATAATAGGAAGCCAGTCATTAAAGATTATTTTTTAGCAGAGAAATGATATAAAATATAAGCATGAGAAAAGTGATTCTGGAAGTGTAATGAAAGATGGGCTATAATAATCCATCACTCAATAAATATCTATTAAGTACCTGCTATGTACCAGGCACTATGCTAAATGCAAATTGAAGTAAAAGTCAGATCTTGCCCTTGAAGAGTTCATAATCTAATATAGGAGACAACAGCTATATAGTATGTACAAATAAGCTATTTAGAGGACTAGAATGTAGAAAGAGTAAAAGTATGGAAACCTGTAAGAAGGTTATTACAATAATGCAGATGGATGGTGATAAAGACTGGAACCAGAGCAGTAGTGGTAAAATAAAGAGAAGGAGATGGACATAAAATGCTGCGCGTATGGAATCAATGGAATTTGATAACAAGTCATGTATAAAAAAATGAAAGAGAAAGAAATTAAAGGTACACCTGAGGTTATGAATATGGGACACTGAATGACTTGAGAGAAATATAAAGTCAGAAGGTAGAACATATGTAAGAAAGGATATAATGAACTCAAGTTGGGAACATATTGAGTTTAAGGTCCTTTGGGACAGATGGTAGGCAGTATGGTATGATGGAGAGAATCCTGGTCTTGGAGTCAGGAGACAGTTTCAAATCTCACCTCCAGAACTCACTAGTTATATGATTATGGGCAAACTACTTAACCTCTCTAAGACTCTGTTTTCCTTATCTAGAAAATGAGGATAAAATAACTTCAAAACCCATTTTATAGAATTACTGTGAAGATCAAATGAGATTATGTCTATAAAGCACTAGATAAACCTGAGAGCCCTAAATAAATATCAACTATTATGCAACATATCCAGGAGTTGGATTTGTGGGTCTGGAGTTCAGAAGAAAGTCAACAAACCTGAATATCCAGATTTGGGAGTTGGTGATTGAAACCATAGAATGAAATAAGATTGCCAAAGAAGAGTGTAGAAAGAAAAGAGAAGACAATTTGAGATGGGTCTTTGGAGAACACTCACATTAAGGGGATAAGAAGAAGATGGGAAACCAAACGGAACCAGATTAGGTGGAGTCAGAGAGGTAGGAAAATAAGCAAAAGAGAATCTGAATGCAAGAGTAGAGCATAATCAATAGTGTTGGAGACTGGAAATTGGTCAAGAATGATGAAGCCAGTGGGTTTGGTAATTAGGGAGTCATTTATGACTTTAAAAGAGCAGGTTAAGTTAAGGGGCGGGAGCAGAAGGTCGATATGAAAGATGGAGGTTTTAGATAATTTGGAAAAGGCAACATCAAATGTCAATTGGAGTAGTGTATATATGACAGGGCAGTATTATAACTCTAGAATATATATATTTAAGGAAGGCGTAATCCAAGTCAGAAAAGGGAAGGGAGTTATCTTGATAGTTTATTATCTTAGGTATGAGTCCTTTAAATAATCTATTGTGTTCAATAAAGATTCTATATTTGATAATTTCTTAGCTTCAGTACTCACATAGGATTTGAGAGGCCCTCTAGGCATCAATAAAGTTCTGATGTAGAGAGAGACAAAACAAATAAAATTAATGTTACCAGAAGAGCCTCTTTGGACAAGGTCAAATGTAAGTCAAACATATTATTCAACATTGAGAAGCCACCAGGATTGAATCTGGTTCATACAATCCTCAAGTTTCATTAATGGTCCAAGGGTTTTTGTTTTATTATATGGTTTTTAGAGACTTATACATGTTGTAGGCATATGGGAATGAGCCGATAGAGAGAGTGAGAGTGAATGAGAGAGAGAAAATTGCTTAAGTGAAGTCCTTAAGTAAGGTAAGCAATGATATGAGCAGTAGGATTAAAGGAAGAGAAATATCTATTCTAGTACTATAAGGAGGGAGGAGAAAATGGATGATGATGATGATGATGATGATGATGATGATGATGAGTTATGAATAATGGAGGAAGGGAAGTGAAAGAACTAATGAGTTATAAATCTCAGTGAAATATGAAATTAAATTATCTGTTTTAAATTGAAGGGGTTGTCAGTAATCATCAAAGAAATCTGGTCCCAGCTAAAAAATAGAACAGTGGATCAATGGAATAGATTAGGTAATGATTCCAAGGCAGTTAATATCCATAGCAATTTAGTAGTTGAAAAATCTAAATATCCATGCTTTGTGGGGAAGAATTCACTATTTGACAAACACTTCTGGGAAAACTGGAAAGCAGTATGGCAGAGACTAGTTATGGACCAATATCTCATATTGCACACCAGGATAATGTCAAAATGGGTACTTGATCTAGAAATAAAGCATGATGCCAGAAACAAATGGATAAAGGAAGAATTTATGATCAAAAAAGATAAAAATGAAATAGATAATTGTGATTACATTAAATTATAAGATTTTGTACAAATAAAACCAATGTCATCAAAATTAGAAGAGAAACAAATTTGGAAACGTATTTTATAGCAAGTGTCTTACACAAAAGCCTCATTTTTCAAATATGTAGAGAATGGAATCAAATTTATAAGAATACAAAGCATCCCCCAATTGAAAAAGGATCAAAGGATAAAAAGATAGTTCTCAAAGGGAGAAATTAAAATTTTCTACATTCATATGAAAAATTACTCAAAAACATTTTTCATTACAGAAATGCAAATCAAAATACTACCTCCCACCTATAAGATTGGCTAACATGACCAAAAAGGAAAATGATAAATGTTGCAGGTGATGTGGGAAAATTGGTACACTAATACTCTGTTGGTGGACTTTAAACAGATACAATAATTCTGGAGAGCAATACCCTTTGGTTCATCAATACCACTACTGGGTGTTCATCCCAAAAAGATCAGAGAAAAGGGAAAAGGACCTACCTGTACCAAAATATTTTAGCAACTCTTTTGTAGGGGCAAAGAATTAGAAACTGAGGGATCATCCATAACTTGGGGAGTGGCTGAACAAGTTGTAATATATGTTCATAATGGAATACTTTTGTACCATAAGAAATGATGACCAGGATTAGTTCAGAAAAACCTGGAAAGACTTATATGAACTGAGGCAAAGTGAAGTGAACAGAACCAAGAGAGCAATGTATATAGCAACAAATATTAAACACTGATCAACTATGAAGGTCTAAACTATTATTAGCAAAGCAAGTTGTTCCCAGGAAAACCACAAAGGACCCATGATATAAATGTTATCCCCAGCAAAAGAAAGGACTGTAGGAGTCTTAGCATACCATCTTCCACTATATTTCCTTCATGAGATTTCTACTGCATGTGTGATAATGTGTCTTCTATTATGACAGGAGCAACATTGAAATATGTACATATATAATCTATATCAGACTATTCACTGTGGGGAAGAAGGGAAGGAGAAAATCTGAATTCTAAAATATCAAAAAATTGTTAAAACTTATTTCTACTTGCAATTGAATATTTTAATGGAAGAAAAAAAACTTGGAAAAATAAATTGAAGGGATTGAATTAGTGCCTTTGGGAGCAAGAAGAGAAAAGAAAAAGTTTGGGACAGTCACTATGCTAAATAAGATAGGGATTCGAGAAAGGTAGTGGAATAACAGTGAAGACTCAGCCACTCTATAACATGGAGATTGTAAACCATGTATTGAAGTGGATCAAATCAATTTGATTTCTGCACATCGGCTATGGGAGAAGTGGGGGGAGGGGGAGGGAAGAAAAGAAAATGATGTTTGTTTCCAATGAATAATGTTTGGAAATGACCAAATAAAACAATGTTAAAAAATTAAAAAAAAAAGAAAATTCCAAATGGGATGATTAAAAGTAAAACCCAGTTGAAAGTGAATGAATGAGAAAAATAAAATATGTTGCTTGATCCTGAAAAAAAATCAATTTGATTTCATAATTTTTCTATAGTAGCACTAAGCAATCTTGTAGCAGTAGTGGAGAAATTAGATGATGGAGTTTATTTCAAAACAAGGAGCCTTAAGGGGCATTGAATGACAGATTCAGCAGTAGTAGTTATAGTGAGATGTTCATGGGAGACCACATGATTACAGTCAATGAAGGGAGAATGGGAGAGAGGCTCAGGATGGGTTATATGACTTAAAAGTCATGATAAGAATAAAACATAAATTTAATCTGAGTTTGAAATTAAGAAAGAAGGATAAGAATGTGTCATCCTGAAGTGGAATTGTGAAGTTTCAGATATCAAAGGTGAAATAATTCTGTGAGGTGACCCAGTCAAGTCAACAAGCAGTTATGAATCCCCTACCTAAGTACGAGGGATACAATGAAAGGCAAAAAACCCAATTCTTGCTTTCAATGAGCTCACATTTTAATGGGAAAATAACATGTAAACAACTATGTGCAAACAAGATATATAGGAAAGAAACTGGAGATGGCAGGGGCTAAGGGAAGCCAAGTTGTCTCCTTTCTCTGATACTCATAATAGACAGCCATGTCATAATGGAAAGCATGTGGGATTTTAGTCAGAGGACCTGAATTGGAACCCTGATTTTGCTGCTTACTATCTTTGTAATCTTAGACAGGTCAGTAAGCTTCTCTGAGAATTAGATTTTTTTTATATTATAAAATAAAGTCATTGACTTAGATGACCTCAAAGTAAAAGTGACCCGAGTCATCAAGCGCTCATTAGCAAGTATTGATTAAATGTTTAGTAAATGCCAACGACTAGGTTTGATAATGGGGATAAAAAGACAAAAGTGAAAGTCCATGCTGGGGTGAAGGGGGGCTTACTTGTTTATAGGGATGACAACAAATAAATATATACACAATATATACAAAATGAAGATGAGTTTATGCTATATGGTGAAGCCATTGACACTGGTTCTATGGAGCATAGCAACTGTGACATTTCAGTAACTCTTTGTTTCATTTACTTTTTTTTTCAGAAATATGAAACTAATGTTGGGGCTCAAGGGTCCCAGCTCTCTCGCGGTCAAAAGCAGCGTATCGCAATAGCTCGTGCTGTCCTTCGGGATCCTAAAATATTGTTATTAGATGAAGCAACTTCTGCCTTAGATACAGAAAGTGAAAAGGTATGAATTTCCAAAGGAATATGGGAAGTCCTGTTGTGATTAGGTCTATGTCTTTGATTTTAGATGTATTTGGAGCAAAGAACCTTATTTTCAGTCTTCTAGTAAGAAGTACATTCCTTTTAGAAACATGCAATACTGCTAAGGGGCTCGGGGATAGAACGCTAGGGCTGGAATCAAGAAAACTCTTTGTACTGAGTTAAAATCTCACCTCAGATACATACCACCTGAGTGACCTTATATAAATCATTTAGTCATGTTTACCTCAGTTTCCTCATCTGTAAAATAAGCCGGAGAAGGAAATGGCAAACCACTCCAGAATCTTTGCCCCAAAAGTGCCACAAATGGGGTTCTAAAGAGTTGGACACAACTGAAGTGACTGAACAACAGCAACAATATTTAGAATGGTAGTAAAGTATTGTTTTCAATGTGACTGATTCAAATGAACCAAAATCCAATCACTAAATATGATTTATTTATAAAATTCTTTCAGGAACTCAAATGGAGATTTTCAAAAGCTAATAATTATCATAAACCAAATTTTCCATTTAAAATTTTCTCTTTTTTAAGTAGCAAGTTTTAAAAAATTAATCTGTCTTCTATCTCGCCCATTGAATGTATTTTAAAAATACACACAAATTCCTCAATACATTTGTACATATTCTGACAAAATAATTTCTTATCTATAAAAATATATGTTGCATTTTAAGTTCATTATCTCTCTGCTAGGAAAAGAGTGGGTATTTCTTTTTTAAATTATATTTTATATTTTTCAGTTATCTGCCTTCTCTCCCTCCCTTCCATCTCCCCCAACTGCCAGTGAAAAAGAAAGAAAAACAAAATCCTTACAAATATAGATAATAATGTCTATATACTAGACATTGAGTGAGATGTAACCAACTAAACCCCGCATATGTTTCCTTAATTAATTTGGTCCTAGTATATTTTTGGCTTCCATTTTAGTGTGTGATTGAGGCAAGACTTAAACTTCTGTCTTTCTGACTCTAAATCCCTCACCTTATCCACAAGACTCAAGTATTATATAAATGCCAATGATGACCTTGGTGATGATACCCTCACCATGTTCAATCAGATTTTCATGGTATTGAGTTATGCACTGATGAGAATATGACACCTGGTGCCATGTATCTCCACTTGAACTTTTGGTCCTTTGTTCACAGACAGTACAAGAAACCTTGGATAAAGCCAGAGAAGGACGGACATGCATTGTCATTGCCCACCGCCTTTCCACCATCCAAAATGCAGATATTATAGCTGTTGTGTCACAAGGTGTTGTCATTGAAAAAGGAACTCACAATGAACTGATGGGCCAGAGAGGAGTATATTACAAACTAGTCACCACAGGGGCACCCATTAGTTGACTTTCTTCAGGAATGTTGTACATCTGGAATATTGATTGCTTCTCAACAAGTATCTCATATTCTTTGAAAACAAACCATGATGATCACAGACTCATAAAACTCAGAGTTGGAAGAGACTTTAGTGGCCATCTGATCCAACCCAAAGTAAAAGGGATATTTGCTAGAAGATAGCCAGCAAGTGGTCATCCAGCCTCCTTGTGAAGATCTCAAAGGAAGGGGAACCCACTTTCTCTCTAGGTAGCCCAATACACTTATGGACAATTCTAATTGTTAGGATATAGTCTCAATTTGCCTTTTTTCAACTTATACCCTTTTTTTTCCTGTTTCTTCCATCTGGGGTCAAATAGAATAAATCCAGTCTTTCTGATAGTCCTTCAAATACTTGACAGACATCATATCCTCCATCATCCTTCTCTTCTCCAAACTAAATATATCCAATCCTTCAATCAATCCTCCTATAATGCTATGAGGTAAAAAGAATAATTATATTAAACCTATATTATGTGTATATACATATAATTTTCATAATCATGCTCATAAAAAGGCTCTTACCTATAAACTTAAAATGTAGAAATGATTATGCATGTGAATGGATACTCTCTAATCCATATCTAATGGGTTTTCTCAGTGGAGACCTGGTTGTTCCTGTGTTGAGAGATATTTTGAAAATGATTGTGCCTTTAGAGAATCAGAAATGGAGGGAAAGAAGAAACTAAAAAAAAAAAACAGAAATAGCTAGAAAAACTACAGCCATGGTCAGCCTGCCTATGTGATGGCTGATCAAAGTTATTACCCCCCACATTGTCTGAACATGATCACTTTGCTATGTGACATTCCTTGGAATTCCACCAATTCCTCATCTTGTTCTGAAGATATCATTATCCCTGGGGAGTTTAAGGATCTATCAGGACATATTGTTGTACATAAATTCATTCAGAGTACTTTTCTACCAATACCTAACCAATATTGCCCACACTGAGAAAACTGAAGCATTGATTGTATGATCCAGTGGAATGGATCTTGTCTCTGGAATTATAGAACCTGGTTCAAATACTGACTTGTGCTTACCATCTGTGTGACCTTGGGCACATCACTAACCTTCTTAAGCCCTGAATTCCTCATCTGTAAAATGAGGAGACTGGACTCAATCGTTTATAAGGCCTCTTCCAGCTCTAGATCTATGATCCTATGACTGAATGGGACAGAAATTAATTATAGGTAACAGAGCTCTTAGATTGGGATGGGGAGAATACAGGTTTGAATAGGCTACACAGTCAGCATGGGATGGATGCAAATTTGAGGACAGTTTCACTGTTATTGGAGAAGAGATGTGAGAAAAAGGAGGCAGGAGGTATCAAAGAAAAATAATGTCATCTATTTCAAAATATTTTCTGGAGTTCTTATGCTTAAGAAAGAATAGGAAACTCCCTACTTTATTTTACTATGGCATGGCCTCTAGTTTCTGAACATCAAACCCATGGTAATATTCTAAAAACAAAAAAAAAACCCTTATCTTTTGCTTTAGAATAAATACTAAATATCAGTTCCAAGGCATAAGAGAGGTAAGGGCTAGGCAATTGGGGGTAGGTGACTTGCCCAGGGTCATATAGCTAAAAAGTGTCTGAGACCAGATTTGAACCCAGGGCCTCCAGTTTTCAGGACTTGGCTGTCTACCCACTATAACTTAATTTATATATATATATATATATATATATATATATATATATATATATATATATATATCACCTTTGAGCCTTCACCCCAGGATATAAAACTGATGGATCTGTGATTTTGTAGACATAACTACTCCTTTCAGCAAATAGACAGTAAGTCCCTTGAAGACAGAAACTGTCTTGTTTTTGTCTTTGGATACTCTCTGCTTAGCACATGGTTGGTACTTAATAAACATGTCAAACTGAGTTGAAGAATCACAACCCCTCCTTGTCTTGTTATTCTATATGATTATTTTTCCATTTGTTTCTGCAAATCTTCCATAAAGTATGTACCCAAAGTAATACACATCTTTTAGTTGTGGGAGAAACACACCCAAATTTGTAGGAGGGTCTCAGTGCAAGAATGGGAGACTCAAACTCTATTCAATCCAGAAGAAAAGAATTTTATTTGAAGAAGAGGTTTATGGTGGTATAATAGCCAATTAGCTGGTAGAATACTCTGGGGGCTAATCAGGTAGCTTTAGAGCTGATGGACAAGCCCAGAGAGCATCGGCTTCCACACTGTGGATCAGGGTTGGCATATTTATTAGGGTTTGGGGTCTAATCATCTCCCATTCCAGAGAAATCTTCACCTTTCCCCAAAACCCTGGAAAATGGGCATGACAAAACTCAGGTGGAGGTGTATTTTGGGGTTTGATGTCATATGGAATAAGGAGAATGGCCAAGTTCTTCTGGCATGCCAGAGTCCCCAGTGGTCCATTATCCATCTTGTCATCATTTGTCAGTGTAGGAGAGATCTCGCTACCCTTCTGGAATGAGAACATGGTGGGGTGGGATATGGAGTCTTGGAGGACCACTATAGGTAATTAATTATTTCTTACAGTTCCAATCTAAAATAAACATAGAACCATATAAGTAATTAATAAAACAGATTAGACACAAGCTAATGTCCAGTATAGAATATCCAGTACATCCAGTACACAGAATGGGTAATTGATCAATCAGCAATTCATACTTGACTAATGATAAAACTAAAGGTTTTGTGGTTGATCTTTAACTAGGGCTAACTGGTGAGAAATGCAAAATTTCAGCATATAAAGTCATATTCCTCTTACTACCCCTCACTACCTGCTATCAGCCCCCCATCAATTTTAAAACCATCATCTAGCCCAGGGTCTCTAACTTCTGCTTCTTCTTTTTGTTACTTAACTGACCTACTCCTTTATGTTCTCAACAATGTATATTAAAATGCTTTTTGCATTTATGCTGCCATTGGTGACATGCCATAGCCTTCTTACACAAATGTTTTATTTGCCATTGCTATTTATTAGAAATTTTACTTCATTTGAAATTGTGGTGTTTCATGGTTGGCTATCACATAGAATCACTAAGGAACAATGAAAGTTAGAAAAGTCTTCTCTCATTTTAGCCTGCTAGGATATGCAAGGCCAGATATAGTGAATGAGTCCCAGGTCTCAATGATTGAATGATTACATAAGGCCAAAATGTGTTCTCAGTCACTCTCCACAAGTGGAAATCTCTTCATGCTCTTGGATCCCCAAGTTGGAACAATTTATATAAATCCCTTCCATATAAAGAACTGTTTGTCACACTTCTGTAAACTATTGCAATATGAAGAAGATTCATGGTAAAAACATTTAAAGTCACTTAGAAACTATATGGTGTCCATATAATCTAAACACCATCCTCTAACATGCAAATTGTATTAGGAGTATATTAATTGGATGTTTGGGGAAGTACAAAGGCCAGACCACTGAAGAAGAGGTAATGATGAACTAGATGGCATTGGAATAATATGGAACTTCAGCAAGTAACTAACTTCCTAAACTGTAGTCAAGTTCATCAGCTTGCCTGACATTTGATAGACATTCCTGTTTAGACCCGTATAAAATGAAATCTAGCCATTTCATGAATTTGTGCTACAGAAGAATTAGTAGATTTATCTCTTGATCCTTAGATATTACTAACTCTTAATACTTCACTTAGATCCATCCTCCATCCAGTGACCAAAATGATTTTCTTAAATCACAAATCCAATCATGCCACACACACCAAACACTTCACTCGCAATAACTCCAGTGCTGCCCTATTGCCTCCAAGATCAAATATAAAATTCTTTTTCTTGTGTTCAGAACTCTTCATAACTTCCAACTTCCTTGCTTCCTTCACTCTCTTCCACGTACTTTTTAGTCTTTTTATACCTTACTTCCCATCAAGTACTCTTATATCCAGTGATACTAGCCTCCTTACTGTTCCCCAAAAAAGACACTTAGTACCTTGGCTCCAGGTATTTTCTGTTTGTTCCTGATTTCTGGAATGCTCTTTTTCCTTTTCTTTGCCTACTAGATTTTCTGGTTTCCTTCAAATCTCAACTAAAATCTTATCTTCTAGAGAAAGCTTTTCCCAACCCCCTTAAAAATTCTAGTGCCTTCTCTCTCTTAATTATTTCCTATTTTCCCTGTATATAGCTTGTTTGGACACACTTGTTTGCTTGTCTCTCCCTTTAGATTGTGTGCTCCTTGAAGGCTGGGGCAGTATTTTATCTTTTTTCCAGTATCATGCCTGGCACATAGTAGGGTTCAATAAATGTTTATTGACTCACTGACTGACTTTTAATACCATAGCCCTTTTAAAGGGATTGCATATCTCCCTGTTCTATTGGAAGCTGGCTTAAAAGTTGTCTACTCCTGTGGGGACAATTGAAATTCTTTCCTTCAATCAATTCTGTTTCCTCCTTCCTCATGGTTCAAGCATCTCCCAAACCACCATACTGTAGGAACAAAGACAAAATACAGATACCCCCTCTCTGCCTTCACAGTGGTGTACTCAAAGGTAAAACACTGAAGGACTCTGTCCTACCTAAGGAGATCTGATTGACTCAATTATTCAAATGTTTTGTCATGAGAAAATGTTACTAGCTCTAGTGACAAAAGGTCCCATAACAGTGCTAAATTAACATGTCTAGGTATACTTATCACCTCTTTAAAAGAAGATGTTGAGTCATTTCCAAAGTACTCTCCTTCTCTGGAAGGTGATTTAAATTGAATCCCTCTTGATTCAATTAACCTTTTGCCTTTCTTTCTTTTAGAAAGGCTGGATGCAATCCTCAATGAGCTTGGGATAATGCTGAGTTTCCAAGAAATGTGTCCCTGCTTTATCATCAGTTTCATTCACATTTCCTTCCTGATGCATTCATATTTAAAAGGTTGTCTTCCTTTAGCAAAATCACTATCTTCTGTGGCACCAAGTATTTAGAGAATAATTTTGCTAAATCATAAAACTGAGTGAAAAAAACATTTTAGATTGGGGAAGGAGGAACTGACCTTAAGTAAAAGAAGAAATCTATGTATTGATTTAAACTAAATATTCTCTAATTTGTAATGGAATCAATGTGTGATGAAGGTTTTGTTTAGTTTTGGTAGGAAAAAAATATATGCTTTATTTGTTTTAAGTAGAGGCTTATCCTATCCTATCCTAATAGGAGAGGTTCCTTTTCTCTTCTGCCTATGGCTAATTCATTCTTTTAGATCTTTGCTTCTTTCCCTCCATATGATTGAGAATGGAAGATGGGTGGCCTGTAGGGAGGATAGGAATCAAAGACTATCTATACTATACAAGGTTTCTGAGTTACATGGGTGTTTCTAGATTTGATCTGTGATGACCTATCCTGTTTGGGCTAGCAAATGAGCCCTAAAGTCTCTTCTCCCATATTAATGTAAATAGGTGAGGAAAAATTCTTCATGAACCCCAGAAATATAAGACATAGTATGTGAAGTCTATATTTCCATGTAAGCATCTCACACCTATCTATCATAAGGGCATATGATTACCTATATACTCTTTGGATTAGTGGATTCTTTCCAGCCTGCTCTCATTCTGGCAGATCTAAGTTCCCAGAGAATACAATTATATTCAAAGTCTCTCAAAGTTCTAGGGGGTAACTATATTGCTCTTACTCCTCATTTTAGCTATTGAAAATCTACCAAATCTACCAATCTGTTTCCTGCTTACACAAACCAGCCACTCACAGCAATGACATTTTAGACCTTAATTAAAATGATTTTCTTAGCCAAAAAAATTATAGCATCCCATAAGTCATATATTAAAACCAATGCATGAATAATAAAAATATATCCCAAACCACTCATAAACATTGTTCATACTCTCTTGTCAATGTACTCAGTAAATGAGTGGGGGAGAGTGTAAATTTCTGAGGAACAGTTAGGCACCCAATTAAAAGAACATAAGGGAAGAAAAAAACATGTGCTCAGGGTAGCTTATTCAGTGCACTATTTCATTCTGTATACTTGGAAACAGGTTTTTTTTTAACATGGAAAGAAGTACATGATTTCGAAGAGCAAAATGAGCAAAACTTAAAAGAATATTATATACAACAAAAGAAATATTGTTTTGAAGAATAACCTGTGTATGTTCACCTCCAGAGAAAAAACTCATAGAAATAGGTAAGACATAGTTTTACATATACATATCTTATTTTTTTACAAATAATACCTTCTCTAGTGGGAAGATGAAAGGGAAAGAGGTAGATAATGAGGAACTTTAATGTAATAAACAAATTAGTTAATTTTTTTAAATCAGAAAGGCGCATATGACAAACAATTCAGGTTGTCTCTGTGTAAGACAAACCAGCCTAGCCAGCTCTTAAATAACACATCAGCAACAATACCAATCTATTCCATTTTGGCTTTTTTCCCTCTCAAATCAGAGAGGGTCAGCAAAGAGCTATTGGTACAGCTGAAAAGTTTCTTAATCTCTCCAGGTCCCTGAAGAACAATATTTGAGACTGACTTGTTGAATGAGGTTGAATTTGTCTTTACCCAATCAAAAATCATGTAACTGAAGTCTATCAGCCAACTACTACTGCTGAGAGTCTCTTCAAAAAACTGGCAAAAGATGCTTTCTTTTTGACCCCTTGCTATTTTTTTCAATCTTGAAAGCCTTAGCCTGTACCTCCAAAATCTTTCTTTTTTTTCAAAAATTTAATTAAATTTCAGTTTCATGTAGAAACATTTTTTGATATTTGTTGTTTGACATTTGGGAATCCAGATTTTCTTCTTCCCTTCTCCTGCCTCCCTGAGGTGATAGTCTGCTACCAGTGCTTTCATGCAATACATATTTCCATGTTGCTCATGTCATGATAGAAGATACATATCATACATACAATAAAAACCTGATGAAGGAAATAAAGTGGAGGATGGTGTGCTTTGATCTGACAATTCTCAGCAGTTCTTTCTTTGGCTATGAATAGCATTTTCCATCATGAGTCCCTTATAGTTAGTTGTCTTGGGAAATTGCTTTGTTGATAATGGTTTAGTTCTTCACAGTTGATCATCTTATACTATTTCTGTTACTATTTAATATATTGTTCTCCTGATTCTGCTCACTTTACATCAGTTCATATAAATCTTTCCAGGTTTTACTGACTTCATCCTGTTTTTCATTTCTTATAGTGCGATAGAATTCTAGCACAATCATATACCACAACTTGTTGAGCCATTCCCAAAGTGATGGACAACTCCCCAGTTCCTAATTCTTTGCCATTAGGATATGTTCTTTTATTTCTGATCTCTTTGGGATTTGGACCCTGTAGTATTATTGCTGAGTCAAAGGGTGTGATTAGTTTTAGGACCCCTTGAGCATGGTTCCATATTTCTCTACAAAACGGTTGTCTCCATTTGGTCATTTTAGCTAATCTGATAGGCGTGAGATATCACAGAGCTGTTTTAATTTGCATTTCTCTAATCAATAGGGATTTGAATAATTTCCTCATAGATTATAATTTTGATCTCTTCCTCTGAAAACTGCGTATTTATATCTCTTGACTATTTTTCAGTTGTTGAATGCTTTGTATTCTTATTAATTTGACTCAGTTCTCTATGTATATTTGAGAAATAAGGCCTTTGCAAGAGACATTTGCCATAATTCCCCACCCCCAATTATTCTTTCCCTTCTTATCCTGGTTTCAATGATGCTGTTTCTACAAAACCTTTTAAATTTAATGTAATCAAAATTATTCATTTCATCTTTTGTAATGTTCTCTATGTCTTATTTGGCCATAAATTTTTCCCACCTCCATAAGTCTGACAGGTAAACTTTTCCACATTCCCTTAATTTGTTTATGATGTCACTCTTTATTTCTAGATCAAGTATTTATTTTAACTTTATCCTGGTATATAGGGTGAGATATTGGTCTAAGTCTAGTTTCTGCCATACTGTTTTCTAGTTTTCCCAGTAGTTTTTGTCAAATAGGGCGTTTTTTCCCCCAAAACTTAAATCTTTGGTTTTATCTAAGACTAAATTGTTATGGATATTAACTACCAAGTGTTAATTATCTAATCTATTCTATTGATCCACTATTTTATTTCTTCGCCATTACCAGATTACTTTGATAGTTGCCACTTTATGGTCCAGTTTGAAATCTGGAACAACCAGATCTTATTCTTCATATTTTTTTCATTGATCCCCTTGATATTCTTGTCATTTAGTTCTTCCAAATAAATTTTGTTTTTATTTTTTATAGTTCAATGAAATAATTTTTGTGTAGTTGGATTGATATGGCACTGATAGATAAATCAATCTAGATAAGATTGCCATTTTTATTATGTTAGTTCAGCCTATCTATGAAAAATGAATGTCTTCCCAATTGTTTGGCTCTAACTTTGTGTAATAAGTGCTTTGTAATTGTGATCTGTTAGATTTAAAATGGTTGAGGTCTTAAACTGTAGTGATTAAAATAGTGGAAGATATAAATTGTGATAGTTATAAGAGAGGGTGAGTAAATTTGACTGCAGAAAATATGTTTCACTACAGTGTCCTGGTTTTAAATCAAATATAAGGTGGTCCCCAGGAAATATTCCCAATTATAGAGATTTTAATTAATAATTAAAGAAAAGAGAGAAAGAGAGAAGAAGGAAATAAGTATGAAGGGCCTTAAGCCAACATGGCCTAGACCTGAGTCTTAAGAGAGAGAGATCAGTCAGTCAGTCTTTTAACACTCACCACAAGGTCTGCCTAAGCAAGGACACCAGGCCAGCATCATCTCAGCTGCTTTCACCAGCTCCCTCCTCCATCTGAATGTTTCAGAATCAGTCCTTCCTCAATCTGAATGTTTCAGAATGGGTCCTCCTCAATCTGAATGTTTCAGAATGACCTCTCAGCTCTTCTCTGAGCTCTTATTTTTAAGGGCAAAATCTCCTATGTCACCTTCCCTAAGTTCTTCCATCTACCAATCACTGTAGATGTTTTCTAAAAGACAGCCCATTTTGAATTCACAGCTGAGTAGATTAATCTCTTTAGTAAGTCAGAAAAAAATGCTGCTGTGTCGACTAATTTCATTAAGAGAAAACCTCTGAGTAAGTTTTCACCTTTTAGGTCTAAGTAGTTTACAAGTTGCCCCACTTTTATAGGCACCTAGCATCCCATTGTATCAATTCCAAAAACAGGCATGGCTCAAAGAACTCCTTTCCTTTATAAGTATGGTTTTCAAGTACTTTCATTGTTTAGCAAGGAGTTTTCTGCCCTAAAGCAGTTTTAAGTACAGGTGGAATTGAGGTCTTCCCATAGCAAGGAGTTTTCTCCCCTAAAGCAGTCCCAAGTAGGGATGGGGTAGAGATCCTCCCATAGCAAGGAGTTTTCACATTCAAGTAGAGTTCTCATTATCTGGTAGGGAATTGTTTCAATTGAAGATTCCCCAATGGGGAAATTTTTAACATTCACAAGTCTGAGAAATTTTAAGGTTTGTAGATCATATAGTTATTGAGTTTGTTTTGGTAGATATACCCCCAGTCATTTTTTGTCTTGAGTTATTTAGAATGGAATTTCACTTTTTGTCTATTGCTGTTGGACTTTGTTGGTGGTAAATAGAAATGCTGATGATACAGATCTCATACACTTCCTAGCTGTGTGACCCTGGGCAAGTCACTTAACCCCCATTGCCTAGTCCTCACGACTCTTCTACCTTGGAAGCTATACACAGTATTGATACTAAGATGGAAGGTAAGGTTTGAAAGGAAAAAAGAAATATTGATGATTTATTTTGTATCCTGTGACATTACTAAAGTTGTTAAATATTTCTATTAGTTTTTAGTTGATTCTCTAAGTATACCATCATATCATCTGCAAGGAGTGATAACTTTGTTTTCTATTTTTCTACTATTTCTTTTTCTGCTCTTATTGCTATAGCTAGTACTGCTGGCACAATATTAATAACAGTGGTCATAATGGGTATCCTTGCTCTTTCTCTGATCTTATTTGGCAAGGGTTTTCATTTATTTTCATTACAGAAAGTATTTGCTAATAGTTTTAGATAGATGCTATCTATCACTTTCAGGAAGGTATCATTTATTCCAATATATTCTAATGTTTT
Organism: Monodelphis domestica; assembly: GCF_027887165.1. NCBI lineage: Eukaryota > Metazoa > Chordata > Mammalia > Didelphimorphia > Didelphidae > Monodelphis > Monodelphis domestica. Next base: position 179,046,837 of record NC_077230.1, on the reverse strand, counting down.
TATAAGGAATGGGTATTGTATTTTGTAAAATGCTTTTCATGTATCTATTGATATAATGATGTGGTTTCTGTTGGTTTCGTTACCCGTGTGGTCAAATACATTGATGGTTTTCCTAATATTGAATTACCCCACATTCCTGCTATGAAATTCACCTGATCATGGTGATATAATGCTGTAATCTTCCTGTTGATATTTTATGTAAAATTTTTGCATGAGTATTTATTAGTGAGATTGGTCTATAGTTTTCTTCCTCTGTTTTAGTTCTTCCTGGTTTAGATATCAGTACCATATTTGTGTCATAAAAAAGAGTTTGGAAGGATTCCTTCTTCTATTTTTCCAAATAGTTTATGTGGTACTGGAGTTAATTATTCTTTAAATGTTTGGTAGATTTAAAAGAATGCCTACCCTTTGACCCAGTCATACCACTGCTGGATTTATAAACCAAAGCGATAATAAGGAAAAAGACTCATAAAAATATTTATAGGTGTCCTCTTCGTGGTGGCAAAAAAAAAAATTGGAAAATGAGAGGGTGTCCCTCAATTGGGGAACAGCTGAACAAATTGTGGTTTCTGATGGTGATGGAATACTAGTGTGCTAAAAAGAATGATGAACTGGAAGAATTCCATATGAACTGGAATGACCTCCATGAATTGATGCAGAGTGAAAGGAGAAGAACCAGGAGAACATTGTACACAGAGATAGATACATTATCGCATAATTGAATGTAATGGACTTCTCTACTAGCAGCAATGCAATGATCCAGGACAATTCTGAGGTACTTATGAGAAAGAAGAATGCTATCCACATCCAGAGAAAGAACTGTGGAAGTAGACACAGAAGAAGAACATATGATTTACTGCATAGTTCAATGGGGATATGATCAGGGTTTTGGTGTTAAAAGATTGAATATGAATAACACGGAAATATGTTTTGAACAATGATACAGGTATTACCCCATGGAACTGCTTGTCAGCTCTGGGAGGGGGAAGGAAGGGGACGAAGATTCATTTATCATATAACATTGGGAAAATACTCTAAAGAAGAAAAAAAAAGGAAAAATGTTTGGTAGAATTCACTTGTGAATCTATCTGGTCCTGGACCTTTTTCTTAGGCAATTCTATGATGGGATTGTTTACGCATTTTATTTCTTCTTTTTTTTTTTTGACTGTGTAGTTTATATTTTTGTAAGTATTCATCTATTTCACTTAGATTTTCAGATTTATTAGTATATATTTGGGCAAAATAACTTCCAATAATTGCTTTAATTTCTTCATCATTGGCTATGATTTACTCTTTTTCACTTTTTGATACTGATAATTTGGTTTTCTTCTTTCTTTTTAATCAAGTTAACCAATGGCTTATCTATTTTATTTTTTTCATAAAACCATCTATCTTTCCTATTTATTAGTTCAATGGTTTTCTTAATTTCAATTTTATTAATCTTTCCTTTGATTTTCAAAAGTTCAATTTGATGTTTAATTGGACATTTTTAAGTTGTTCTTTTTCAATTTTTTTAGTTCCATATTAAATTCATTAATCTGCTCTTTCTCTATTTTATAGATTTAAGCATTTAGAGATATAAATTTTTCCTAAGTACAGCTTTGCCTGCATCTCATAAATTTTAGTATATTGTCATTTTCTTTAATGAAATTACTGATTGCTTCCATGATTTCTTCTTTGGCCTATTCATTCTTTTGGATAAGATTATTTAGTTTCCAATTTTTAGTCTTTTTTTGATGCCCTTTGTTGAATGTAATTTTATTGCATTATGATCTGAAAAGTATACATTTAATATTTCTGATTTTCTACACTTGGTTGAGGTTTTTATGTCCTATTATATTATCCGTTTTTGTAAAGGTAACATGTCATCCAATGTCTTCAAATGTAGTATTTCCTTCAAATTCAATTTCCTTCAAATTAGTATCTCCTGGCTCTCAGTGATTCATCTTTCACTTAAAAAATAGCAACTCATGGGAGCAGTGAGGCAGTTCAGTGGATTGAGAACCAGGCCTAGTGATGAAAGATTCTGGGTTCAAATCTGGCCTCAGATACTTCCTAGTTCTGTGACACTTAGCAAGTCACTTAATTCCCATTGCCTAGCCTTTCTCTGCCCATTGTTCTGCCTTGGAACTAATAGACAGTATCAATTCTAAGACAGAACCAGGTAGGGTTTAAAAAATAGCAATTCATGAATTTCCTCCAAGAAATCAATAATCCTTTGAAAAACCATTAAAATCATCTCCAAATAGTTAAATGATTTCTCATGTTGAATCTTGAAAATACTTTCAGCAAAGTGAACTGAGGGGCTAACTCTTAAGTTCTCAACATGATTCTCAGTCTTATTTTCTGTTCTTGAGACTTTCCTCATAATGTTTTGAATTTAAAAATTTTTTTTCTCTGCCACCTGTAAACAATCAAAATGTCCACAAATGATGAAATCTTCATACATCTTTTATAAGACAATTTTTATTTCTCCTTATGCCTTAATTTATTTTCTGTTATGACCTATTCAAATCCCATTTAAAAACAATTTTGTCATACACATATTTTAACACGTTTTATTAAATTAAAGTAGTTATTCTGCTTTCAGACATCAAAATTTTTATCTCTAAGAAAAGAATTATCTTACATCCTTGATCAGTTGATTTGAAGCTTTTTCTATATCTTTATTCCTTTCAGAGCTAAACTTCTCTTTGTGAAAGGGTAGTAAAGGGAGAGTAAGATAATAATATTTCACATTTGAACTGCATCTAGATATGTTATCCCATATCTAGATATATTATCCTATATATTGAGTCTCATAACAACTTTGTGATGATGATGATTATTAACTCCATTTTAGGGAGGGGGAAGAGGAGGGCCTAGGGACTAAAAATGACTTGACCAAGATCACACAACTAACAATTGTTTCAGACAAGACTCAAACCTAAGACTTTCTATTGCTAAGTCCAGTACCCAATCTGTTATGCTAAAGTGTCTCTTAGGTTATAAAGAACATAAGAAGAGGCTTTTTTATCTTAGTTAGACAGTGACTCCTCCTCCCCTTCCTCTTCCCCTTTCACCATCTCAAGCTCATTATTTGCTCTTGACAGCCTGAATCTTCTCCCTGCCATCCCTTTATTCCTCATCTTATTCACAAATGAAATGATGGCTGCCCATCATAGCAGTCTTAGGGATGAAACACAGGGATTCTCATTAGCCTGCTGTGCCTCAATGCCACCCATCATTTGGTTCATCTAAAAATTGTGTCTAAACAGATAGAAAAAGCAAAATTATACTAGGATTCATGTTCTAGCTGTCCCAAAGCTGAAAGCACAATTGCTTGCAACAGAATACGTAAAGAAATTAGCCTTTGGATCTTATTTTTTTTATCTTATTTAATATAGTGTGGAAGTAGTACATGGAAACTAAGCAAAAGTATGAAAAATGGAAAGGAAAAATAATACTGTTTCAACTTTGATTATACACATATACACATGCATATAAAATAGATGGTATCTCCACATCACCTCATAGTGAAGTAATAAAGTATATAGATCCAGAATTCTTTCCATTAAAATGATAATTGGTTTACAAAGACTTTTTAAAACTAATCTTCATACAAAATGGTAATGTATGTGCAATAAAAATATATAAAAATCATATTATAACATATTGCAATATATTTTATAACCTCATCCCAGCAAACCATGACAAGAACAAGAAAGAGAAGAGACAAAGAAATGTTTCAAGCAAGATACATATGTGCAAAGGGAATAAAATATTGATAGATAAATATGTGAAGCAATAAAAGAGGAAATAAAGAGTTTTTTTTAAAGTATATAGTAATTCCACTAGGATTTGAAAAGCTTGAGAGTATCCAGAAGAGAACAACCAAGATGGTAAGGGGCCTAAACTTCATATCACACATGGATTAGTTGAAGGCACTTGAGGGATTTAGCCTATAAACTTAGGGAAGGTGTGATAACTTTGTCTGCAAGTGTTTGGACTGTGGGGTAAAAGAAGAAACAGATTGGTTCTGCTTGGCATTAGAGGACAAAATTAAGAGTAATGAGTAAAATTGAAGAAGAAACATATTTATAATTGGTGTAGGGAAAATTTTGCAAAGAATTACAGCTATCCAAAATTGAGATAGGCTGATTCAGGAGGTTCACTGACAAGAGATATTTAAGGAAAGATTGAATGGAAGATCACCTGACAAGCATGTTGTAGAAAGGGTCCTCAGTTATGTTTGGGTTGGACTATCTAGCCCTTGACATTTCTTTTCAACTCATATTCTGGATCCTGAATTTCCCATTATAAATTATACCTATCAGAAGATCCTCATAAAGTTATCACCTAGCCCCTGTTTTCTAATTTTCTCTTACTTATATTCAAGGGGGTTCTGATATTTAATAGTTGGCTCTCTGGACTAAAAATGTACATCACTCCATATTTTTTCATTTTATTATTATAGTAATTTTTCCAGATTATTTGTCAATACAATTTTTTTAAATATTTGTTTTCTGATAATTTGCAATCCAAGTTCTCTCTCTTTCTCCAAACCCTCCCAATTCCCAAATGAAAGCAGGTAATATTACATAGGTTGTAATATTTCATTATATAATACATATCTCCATGTTTGTTATATTGCAAAAGAAGACACCTATTGCTTATACTAGAGAAAAATTCATGGAGGAAATAAAGAATGTTATTTCAATTTGCATTCGGACTCTGTTCCTTCTATGGCAGTGGATATCCTTTTATTGTCATGAGTCTCCTGGAGTTGTCCTGGATCCTTCCATTACAAGCATATCCAACTTGTTCACCCATTTCTCAAATGATGGATCTCCCTTCAACCTCCAATTATTTGCTACCACAAGAAGAGCCACTATAAATATTTTTGTACAAGCAGGCTTTTTTCCCTTATCTTTAATCTCTTTGGGATACAGACCTAGTAGTGGTATTATTGGGTCTAATGGTATGCAATATGGCCCTTTGGGCATGGTTCCATATTGTTCTCCATAATGGTTATGTCAGTTTGTACGAGCACTATACTAGTGTCTCAATTTTCCATATCCTCTCCAACATTTATCATTTTCCTTTTTTGGTACATTAGCCAGTCTGATCCATGTGAGATGATACCTTACAGTTAGTAGTTTTAACTTATTCTTCTCTAATCAATAGTCATTCAGAACATTTTTAATGTGATCAAATTTTAAAATTTAAAACAATTTTTAAAATTTTACTTTTTCATCCTAGAATTGCCTGTTCATGTTTTCTGGCCATTTAGCAATTGAGGAATGCTTTTTATTCTTATTAATTTGACTCCAACCAACCTTTGTCAGAGAGACTCGCTCTAAAGACTTTCCCCCAGTTTGATGTTTACTGGTAAATCTTGACTCCATTGCTTTTGTTTGTGAGGAAACTTTCTAATTCAACATAGCCAAAGTTATCTATTTTACATTTCATAATGTTCTCTATATCTTACTTTGACCTAAATTCTTCCCTTATTCGTAGGTCTGACAGTAAACTGTTTTGTGCTTTCCTAATTTGTATATGATATCACTCTTTATTTCTAAGTCATTTTGACTTTGCCTTGATACAGGTGATGGTCTATCATTTTTAAAATTAAACTGCTTTGAGCTGGTTCCAGCACAGTCCTGGAAGTATTGGACAGCATTTCCCTATGAATGTAGAACTCAGCTGTATTTCATAGATGCACGGGAGGTGGGAGAGCTGATAAATCATAAAGTTGGTCAATGTTTCCAAGTACACTTAAAGATTAATATATGTCCATACTATAAAATAAACTGTGCTCACACTTATCTTTCCCAATTTACTAGATACTGAGTTGCTTAATGAATGCTTTTACAAGTATCTAATATGTGAATATACAAGACAATACCTTAAGTTCTCCTCTAAACCCATTTCAAATTTCTTTCACATCATCTGCAATTAAATGCCCAATTAATCTAAATGAATGGACTGTAAATAAGGTAATGCACATGATCATCATCTAATTATCACTGGCCAGCATTGCATAGTAATATGCTCATTAGGCTTCTAATTGTAGACTTCTGAGGTCCATAATGAGTAATCAGAGAATAGACAGAGTGTCTCAGCAACATTTCAAATTCATCATTTAACACAATAATTCAGACCCAGGACAATCTGAACAATGAAGAAAAAAAATTAAAGGAAAGACAGTCCATCCAGCTGTTGAATTTACAGTTAACAGCTTCTTCTAGCCTGAAGGAGACACTAAAGCTCAGAAGCAACTCTGTTCTCAGGTATACAAAGATAAACCATAATAACTAGGCAGCAAAAGGAAGACATCCCTAAAGCTCTATAGTATAAATATGCAAATATTTGGAGTGATGTTGAGGTTAAAAAAACCACAACACAATTTGGTGTTACCCTATTAACTAATAATAAAGATTTATTAGGCACAGAATGAAAATAATAGATGGACAGAACTCTCTTATGAAAAGTCATGGAAACTAAAAAATCAAATTTTCACTTAAATGTGAAATTTCAGCCATCTAAGGGTGGAGGTGTTGAGACAAGAACTTGGTCATGGACCATATTTGTAGAAGTTAGAAGCCTGTTTAGTCATTATTAATAAAATATGGGAATAAAGGGAATGATATAATACTGCAGCTTTATCTACATGGTTTTCTTGACCTTCTTACACGATGTTCATATTATGGGAAAATATCATTGAATATCATCATCTTCTTCCTCTTCCTCTTCCTCTTCCTCTTCCTCTTCCTCTTCCTCTTCCTCTTCTTCTTCTTCTTCTTCTTCATCATCATCATCATCATCTTCTTCCTCTTCTTCCTTCTTCCTTCTGATTCTTCTTCACCACAAAATGTGAATATGACTATCAGATTATAATTTGCATTTTGAATCTTTCTTGAGGACTTTCCTGAGTATCAAGCATAGCTCCCTTAAAAGGCATGGTCTTTTAAATATGACACTAGCTTTATCTGTTTACTTTGATATTATAAAGATCGTAGTTGAAGAAGAAGGGTTAGGATTTTATTGGCTGAGCTCTAACCAGAACATGGCCAGATTCATTGAGACAGAATAGAAAATGAACTTAATAGAAGTTGAGAAGCTATGCATAGTAGTTTGGGTAGTTTGATGTAGCACCACTCTGTGGTCTCTTTGAAAGAGCACTGGTTCTGCAGTGAAGCAACTGATTTCATATCCTACTGGGTACATTGGGCAAGTTGTTTAACCTCATGTGGCCCCAGTTACCTACCTCACCAGTAAAATGAGAGGGTTGGACAAAGTGGCCTCTGAGTTCCTTCAAGTCCCAAATCTATAATCATCTGAGTCTAACTTCCTTAAGGTCCTTATTGATTTTCTGTGCCTAGGACTAGCCAAATGGTGAAAATGAAAAATTACAGAAGGAAAAGCGAGGAAGAACAGAAAGACATCATATGTCATAGGGTGACAAAGTGTTTTGTTATGATTTTTCCATTCCATTTGGTACTGGAATGTCTCAAGTAAAGTCACTTAGCATCTCCATGCACCACTTTTCCATCTATAAAATACAGACACAAATTGTTGTAATATTTTTCAAAGACCAATGCATAAGGTTTACTAAAAGTTATTAAGTCCCAAATAATTTATTAAAGAAGTAGTTTTTGATAATAGAATATTCTTTTCAAATATATATGGTTTTGTCTGAGTAACAGTAATAATAATTAGCAACTTGAAAAGTAATCTCCAAATTCTAACTCGTATTTTTAAAGCTCTGAAAGTTTGGGGAAAAGCAGTGAGGGAAATGAGAGTTACAGGAGCCATTCCTAAGTGGTTCTTTAGTCATTACCTGAGTGTGAAAACAAAAAACATTAAGCCCTAAAATAGGGGTTCTTTACTTTATGTCAATGAAATTTTTAAAAAATTTAATAATAAGTGTATTTCCATAGAACGTTTCCTTTGTAGTCTTATGTATTTTATTTTATATATCTCAAAATCTTATTGTGTGGGTGACCCTGGACAGGACATTTAACCTCAAAATCTTATTGTGAAAAAGACTTCATAGGTTTTGCCATTTTGCCAAAGTAGTCCATTGTGCAAAAACTAGCTTAAGATCCTCTGACCTATGACTTCCTATTTAATAAAAAATTTTTCATCTGGCATTTATCTCACTTTCCCCCAGTATCATCTACTGCTCTTTCTAAGATCAAGCTAAGGGGAGAGGGGTACCTGGGCCTCCTTGAAATGGAACTACAGGGGCAGCTAGGTATCTCATGCAATAGAAAGCCAGGTCTAGAGATAGAACATTCTGGGTTCAAATTTGGTCTCAGAGACTGGAACCTGTGTGATCCTGGGTAAGTCACTTAAACCCCATTGCTTGGTCTTTATTGGTCTCATGACTTAGAACTAATATATTGCATTGATTCTAAGATGGAAGGCAAGGATTTAAAAAAAATAGAGCTACCAAGAGCTTTTTAGCACTTGCAAAAATTATACAAAACAGAAAATCCCAGGAGAAATGTGATATATTTAATTGGGGAATGATAAACAGAAACAAGAGTAGATGAACTTAGTATATGACTGTAGCATTACAGTAAGAGCACTGGCCTTTCCTCAGTTGATTATGTCAAGTTCATTTTGTATATGCCTTCTTCATATGTCATTGTGTGTACGTTGTCTTCCCCACTAGACTGTGTACTTCCTAAGAATAGGGACTCTTTTCTTGCCTTTTTTCTTCTTGGCACTTAGCACAATGCCTGGAATATAGTTGTCACTTAATAAATATTTGATGGCTGATTGACTGAATGAGAAGAGCTGTGTTCAGATCTCATTTCTGATGTTTACTATCTCTGTGCCTTGGGCTACTTAACCTCAATTATCTACCTCATTTATAAAATTAATTTTCTACCTTGTTCTCTTAAGGCTTGACCTGACTTCTTTCTGGGCTCTTGGCCACAGTTTCCCATTATAGCTTTCTCATTAAACAGAGTGTCTCCAAAGTCATTGTTTGGTTTTAAGCAATACCTTAAAGTATACCCTCTATGGGTATGTGCTTCAAAATTGTCTGAAGTGGCTAATTCTCCCAACTCCATCAACATTGGATCTGTGTGGAGGACAGCGCCACAACTTCCTCAGGACCACAGCACTTGCTGAGCAGACAGCACAAGTCATAAGAAAGTAGCATGTGATACTTTCTCATTAAAGTGGAGTCTGCATATTTGGAATTTATAATGCCTGGGACAAGGGTTGGGCTAAAACTTACTTTTGTTTACTTCAGAAACTGTCTGGATAAAGGGTAGTTAGAACTAATTAACTAACAAGTTTAGCATCCGGAGCTTCAGAAAAGGAGTCCAAGACAACTATCATGAATGTGCCCTAAAATCTACTTTAAAAAAGTAAATTCATTGGTGGGAGAAGATCCTGGAGCTTCAAGAATCTTCCATTGGAATGAAAGAGGACCAAGATGAGGAGGAACTTCAGAGAGAGGATTTGGGTTTTATACTTAAACCAATTAATCTTGCTAAGTGTTAAGTTCAATTGTTTCTAGCTGTTAAGGAGTATAAATCTGACTGTGTTCTCTAAATATAGGTGACCTGAATTGAACCAAAAATTCAATTATCCTGACCTAGTTAAAGTTCTGATAACTGAGAAATATTGGGTGGGGGGAAGAGAGGGTGGACAGTTAAAATGTTTAAGAAAAGGACATATTAGTAACAATAATATTGTAGGATGATCAACTGTGAATGACTTAACTATCTCAGAAATACAATGATCTAAGGTAATTCCAAAGGACTCATGATGAAAAATGCTATGTCCACCTCCAGAGAAAGAGCTGATGGAGTCTGAGTACAGATGGAAGCATACTTTTTTCCTTCTTCCTTTTTCTTGGTGTTTTGTGTGTGTGTGTGTGTGTGTGTGTGTGTGTGTGTGTGTGTGTGAGTGTGGTCCTGTGTTTTATTTCACAGCATGACTAATATGGAAATGTGTTTTGCATGCGTGCATATATATAACCTATATCAATGTGCTTATCTTCTCAATGAATGGGTAGAGGAGGAACAGAGAGATTTTAGAACTAAAATTGTTTTTACATGAAATTGGAAAAAAGATTTTTTAAAAAAGAGAAAGAGAAAGTGATATATTTACAAGCGCTCTCAAATACTTTCAAAAACACTATTTACATGCAATTCTTATACAAATTAATTTACAATTCAATATTTCTATTCTAAATCTGTTGCCTAAGGCTATCTGCCAGACAAGAGTTTGAATGAATCAACTTTGTTAACATAATTTGAATTGAGTTTGGATGATGATACTGCAAGAACTCTTCTTTCACAAAGGGAAGCTTACTAGAAATTAAATAAGGTTTACAATATGATCATAATATAAAAATATCATTTATCCCAGCAGACTTTCCTGATTTTCAAGAAGAGAGCTATGGAACTGTGGATGGAGAGAATTCCATTGTTGAAGTGATGGAGAGGAAAAGTATGAAAGAAGTTCAGGTTAAAGCAAGCCATTGCAAAGCATATATATATATATATATATATATATATATATATATATATATATATATATATATATATATATATATATATATATATGCAGAGCAGAGTGACCTTTCTTTAAAGATTGGTCTACTTAAAAATCTGTGAGTTGGGGCAGCTAGATGGCCCAGTGGATAAAGATCCAGGTCTAGAGAGTTCAAACCCAGGTGTAGGTTCAAATGTGACTTCAGATACTTCCTAGCTGTGTGATCTTGGGCAAGTCACTTAACCCCAGTTACCTAGCTCTTACTACATTTCTGCTTTGGAACCAATACTTAGTATTGACTCTAAGATTGAAAGTAAAGGATTTAAAAAGAAAATCTGTGAGTTTCTAAACAGACTATAGCATTGGTCATGCAGGCAATAAGAGATTATGGAACTTTGAGAAAAAGTCTGGATATGGGAAAATATTGATTCTCTATTGACAAGCAGACACAAGTACAAACCAGAAAAATGATTCCATTCTCAAGGGGTAGTATATTTTTGAGTTTCCATCAAGGATAGTAATAGCTACCAATCTGAATTATTTTATTTGATCCATTCTCCACTTGTATGTTTGCTCTGTAGAGCTGGTGACAGAATGTTCATAGCAGGGAAGTCATTTCTCATTCTCCATCAACCAACAACAGAAATGGGTAAGGTACACAGATGAAGTTGATGCTCCCCTTGGCAAGCATCTCCTCTAGGCATCTTTTCCACATCTTCACAAACAACCCAGAGTAGTCATGCTCTAAAGTATAGTGACTGCCAGTCATTCTTTACTCTCTTTTCTATGGCATAGTTCAGAATATGTTGTTCAAGATTTTAATGGGAGGGGCAAATGACACATTTTGAGACCCCCAAAAAGCTGCCCTTCCATCCTTTGTCAAAGACTCAGACACTCTTGTTTCAGTAAAAAGTTCAGAAATTTCCCCCTCTCAGATCAGAAGGTAATGCCTAAGGTTTTGAATGAATCTCCAGAACCACAGTCATTTGCTTGTCCCTGCTCTTTTAGACCCATCTCTTCTGCCTTACCAAAAGTCACAGGTTGGGATCGCCATCATAGGTAGCAAAGACAAGTACAGTAATTAGTCCCCATCTTCAACCAAGCCTTTCCCTGATTTGACGTAAACTGCAATTTTATGTGACAGAGTAGAAACTTGGGGACTTTTAGTTCTTAGAATTGGATCTTATGATGTTTTGAGCCTGACAGGTCCTTCTTGAAACTGCTGCTGATTTTATACATTTTCAACCAGCAATTTTCTGCAATCACCCTCAGACTTCTAGCACAAGAAACCACTAATGACAGCTACCACATAAGTAAATGGCATGTGTAAATGTCCCTCGACAGCTTAAGTATCTCTTCTTGATGGGATGTACTTTGTTGAGAGTAACTATCATTTTTAGAACCAAGATAGTCTCAGATAACCCATCTGTAAAAATGGCACTTCAAGGTCTGGGGATAAAAGAACTGACTAGGTGTTAGGGGACCCAGGCCCTAGTTTTCAACTCTGCTGCTCACTCACTTGGGATAAATCTCTGCCTCAGGCTCTCCTCTGAAAAAGAATATGCTGCCCTTTTCTAGCTCAAGAAAAGTATGACTTCATCATCAGTTTTCCAACTCTAGATATAGCATTTTAAAGTTTTCAAAGGGCTTTACATATATGATCTCATTTAATCATAAAACTCAGGAAGTACTTGTATACCATTATGCTAAATATTTTTATCATCATATAGTTCAAATAATGTATCGAGGCTTCTAATAAAGCAAAATCTGGGTTATGTCTCTTAGAAACAGATTAAAGATCCGAAAGCTGTGGTTTCATAAAAATTAACCTTTATAGCTAATTTAAGGCACTACCGAAATTCCAATAAGGCAGTGCTTCATTGGGCAGCTTTTAAATGTCACCCTTTTGTGTTCTGATGCATCAAAAGGGCTCCACTTAACATGGTTAAATGGGACTTCTGGAAAAACCTTCCCCTCAAAAGAAAGAGCCTTCATTCTCTTGCTTTAGTATTAGCAGCTGTCTTTGTGTTTATTTTAAAGATTTATAATTAATTGGACAGATTCTTGTGTAACTTGCCTAGATTTTCTTCTCCTGAAGGCTTATCACTTTGACATTCTTCATCTGAATAGGGATGCATTTTGAATATTTATATTTAAGTTAGAAGTAAGACAAGTCAGCTAAATTCAGCTTACCTCTGACAGCTAAATTGGGATGAGATGAGCCTTTTCCATCATCCTTGAAAAACAGAAGTTTTCTCCAAGACTGTGAAGAGTGGTTACTTAGCTGCCTAGGTAGCTTCAGTAGCAGAGAAAGTTTGTTACCATCTAGGCCACTCCAGGCAGTGCCAACTGTATCAAACAGTGAAAGCTATTCGGGGAACAAACAAAGAAAGCTGTGGCTGGAAGATGGAGCTGCTTAAGGGCTGAATAGACAGCAGCATAATACAGGGGAAGAGTATTAACTCTGGAGTTAATGCCCTGACACTTAATACCCATGAAAACTGGTACAGGGCAGCTAGGTGACAAAGACAATAGAGTGCCAGACCTGAAGGCAGGAAGATTTGTCTTAAGTTAAAAGCTGGCCTCAGAAACTTCCTAACAATGTGACCTTAGATAAGTCACTTAACCCCCTTTACTTGAGTTTCCTCATCTGTAAAATGAGCTGGAGATGGAAATGACAAACCACTCCAGTATCTCTGCCAAGAAAGCTCCAAATGAGGTCTTGTAAAGTCAGACACAACTGAAACGACTGAACAAAAATCCTTGAATAAATAAATTACTTAATATTGCTGAGCTGTAAAATCAGAGGATTGAATGAAATCGATTCTCAGGTCCCTTCCAACTCTAGATCGGTGAGCCTGTGTGATCCTGTGATCCTGTGATTTGAAGCTATCTGTTATGGTCCCTATAATACTATTCAGCCTGAAAAAGAGCATTCAAGGTGGGAAAACCTGGGGAAAGAGCTTGTCAGGGATCTGGGCTAATAGTGATCCTGTGGTTTCAGATTCAGAGAAGCTCCTAACTCGACTCACCTCTGACTTCATTTGGGAACTATTCAGGCTACAAATCGAACACTGAAAAAGGACTGCTAGCTCCCCAGGCTTCCTTTGCTCTCTCTCAGTCCTAAATGTAAATGACCACTTCAGGATTGATCCAATGAGACACATGCATCTGCCCATTTAGCAAATGGTCGAAAATTTCTTCACATACATTCCTCATGGGAATAGAGATGCAGCTAGGAGTGCTAACGATCACAATGGGAATTGAACTTTTTAGACAACTAAACAAAAACTTCCTGACATAGAGGGAGTCCTGTTAGATCTGATGTTACAGCATCTGTGGGTGGAATTGTATGCTTTAAAAAAAAACAAACCTTTACTGTCCTCTTACAGTCAATACTGTATATTGGTTCCAAGGCAGAAGAGCAGTAAGGGCTAGGCAATAGGGGTCAAGTGACTTGCCCAGGGTCACACAGCTGGGAAGTGTCTGAGGTCAGATTTGAACCTAGGACCTTTGGTTTCTAGATATGACTCAATCCACTGAGCCTCCTCGCTGCCCCCAATTCTATGTATTCTACCTGTGTGACCTTGAGCAAGTCAGTTTTCTCTGGGCTTTTAAAAATGAATAGGTTGGATTATATATATGATTTCTAAGTGCCCTTTCAGCCGGCAATCTACACTCCCTTTTCCAGAAGCCTTTTTTAGCATCTTGCTTTAGTTATTAACTATCCAGGCTTTGTTAGCTTTGAAAAGTAAAACTTGTCATTGGGTCTTGGGAAGTCATTGGTATATGAAATATACCTGCAGAGGAGCCAGAAATCACCTGAATTTGTGATCTTGAACAGTCTGCAGTTATATTGCTCTCAACTGATATAACATCTATTTGATGTGTTACCATTAAAATATTTATGATTAATTTAACAAGTCATCATGTTAAAGAATTCCTTAATTAGGTCATTAAAATGAGCAGTGTGAGGCATTTTTATATATCAGAGGGTAACTGAGCAACTGCCCTAGGAACAGGATGAGCTGGATGGAGACAAAAGAGTTAATCATCTCAGTGTTCAGAAGTCTTGAAGTTCATTAAAAAACATATTGGGAAATTCTTAGGAGAACATATAACAATATCTACAGTGGTCACTCACCTAGTATTTAGATATTGACCATAGTGCAGGGTAAATAAAGATTAATGCAGTTAATGACTAGGATTATTAATGGTTCCGATGGTTCCAATGGGATGAAACCTTAGACAAGACAATTCACTTGTCTTTTGTCAGAATGAGATAAGAAGTATTTCTGAATTCTTATCTAAATCCCAAGGGTTTAGAGGTAACAATTCTATGCTATGGAATTCAACAGGAGAAAGAGGAAGCTTTTTTTGTTGTTTTTGTTGTTGTTGTTTAAGTATCACTTTGTAAAAGACTAAGAGCTGATTTCATATTTATTATAAAGGAGTAGAAGACAGCTGGGTGACTCAATGGATAGAGAGAGCCAGGCTCAGAGACAGAAGGTCCTGGACCAAATCTGGTCTCACATATTTCCTAACTGTATGATCCTGGGCAAGTCACTCAACCTCCATTGTCTTGCCCTTACCACACTTCTGTCTTAGTACCAAAGCAGTATCAATTCTAAGATAGGGTTTTAAAATAAAATAAAGGTGCCTAGCACTTAGAACAATTATGACATCAAGTCCTGTACCACTGAGAAAAGATGCACACTAAAAAACCTATCCATCATGCTTTTCCTTTCCCTAAAAATGTTTGCACAACTCTTACTGTTTTATATAAGCAGGGCGACTAATCTGTTCTGAAAAGTGTCAATGTATAGATCAATTAGGATTCAATTCTTTAAGTTCAGTTAAGATGTAACTAAGAAGTTACATCAAAATACCTTCAAAGGAAAATATTGGGGTAATACTCTCCACTTTGAAAAGAGAGAACAAAAGGCACCAAAGTATGTAGTCATGAGTAGATCCTCAGAATAGGAATTGGAGCAACTAGGTTTTAGTTCTGACATTTTGTCTAAATAGCTGTGGACTGTAAATAAGTCACCTAACTCCCTTAGGTCTCCGTTTCCTCCTCTGCAAAATAAGATCAGACAGTTAAAAACTCATGTCTACAACTGTGATTCTACTGGAGGGTCAGGGAATTTCTCTTCTGTGTGAAGGAATATAACTCTAGCTTCCTACCCCAACATTCCTAATTAATCTTCTTTTCCCTGGGCCTCATTAACACATGTATGCAGTAAGGAATCACAGCAACCACAGTGAATGGAATGGATGCACTTTGACAGAAAGATAACACATAAAACAAATATTCAGCATGGGTTGGGATCTTAACAAAATTTTACAGTTGCAGGAGAGTCAATGAAGTCATCACACATAGCAGGTTGAAACTCAGTTTATAACTGTCCTTTCCCTGACAGCTCAAAAAAAAAATCACTTCAGAACTGCTTGCAAAGCCTAATCCAAAGAGAACCCCAAGGTTTCTCACCAGGCCAGCAAACAGAGTTGTGTCCATGTGGATCCAGTCTGGATTGGTGCGCCATTTCTTGGCTTTGAAGACCGACCACAGGAGATCAACATCAAGAAGTTTGAGAAATAGGTACAAGCCAAAGGCAAACAAAACAAAACAAAACAAAACAAAACCAGAAACAGATTGGTCTTGATATATGTTCCCAGATTTGCTGTTTGGGTGCCAGGTGTATGTTCAAATGCTTCTGCCACAAGCATGCCTGCAAATCAGACAGAAACTTCCGTTGACTGTATTTTCATCTCAGTCAGTCAATAAACATTTGTTAACCGCCTACTATGTGCTAGGCACTGTATTAAAATGAAGCACTGGGAATATAAGGTCCTTAACAGGAATCATGCTCTAGGATAACTGTATGGCTTTGTGGAAAGAAGATTCCTAGATTTAGAGCCAAAAGAATCTGCTGTGTAGTCATAGTAATAAGTAAATTCCCTGAGGGCAGGGACAATTTTTCTTTTTTCTTTTTCTTTTCCTTTTGGATCCCCATCACCTACCACAGAGCTTCATGCAGAGTAGGCACTAATAAATGTTTTTGGAATAAGGTTGAATCAGACATGTGGGATTAAGTCCAACTCTGACATTTATTAGCTTTGTGACTGGGGGCAAGTTACTCAGCTTCTCTGGGTCCCAGTTGTCACACCTGCAAAATGAGGGGGTTGGAGTAGATGCTCACTAAGGCCCCTTCCAGATCTAACATGTTCTGCATTCCATGACTGTTTTCAAGAAAGAAGTGGCTACTCCAACCACTCCCAACATCTGGGAACTTGGCCAAGATTTATTACTTTGTGAATCAGTTTCCTCTTCTGCAAAAGTGAGGGGGTGGAACCACTTGATTTCTACAGGCCTGTCCAGTTCTAGTAGTCTCTTTCTTTATGTTTTATGGCCTAGAGTATATCTGTTAATTATTCCCAAATCTATTTTCCTAGGCAATGACTGTCATATCATCTAAACCCAACAATATGTTTGCCTTTCTGGGACTTAAACCACTAATATAAACTCAGATTTTTCATTTATTCAGAGTCAACAAGCCATGCACTGTAAACTAATTTTGGGGGGTGGGTCTTTGTGGTTTTATCACTTAGGAAACTTTAGCATGGGAACTCTCCCTATTGGTGATGATAACAGGGATGATACTAATAACTGCTGGTGTTTATCTAAAGCTTTGCAAATGCAAATGCAAAACACTTCATGAGCCTCCCAACAGCCCTGTGAGGTAGATGCTGGATCTGCTATTATGCCTATTTTATAGAAGGGGAAATCAAAGGTGAGACAGACACATGATCAAATCAAATAATAGATACAGGGGCAGCTAAGTGGTACAGTAGATAGAGTGCCAGACCTAGAGTCAGGAAGATTCATTCTCATGAATTCAAATCTGGCTCAGACACTGACTAACCGTATGATCCTGGGGAATTCACTTAATCCTGTTTGCCTCATTTCCTCCTCTATAAAATGAGCTGGAGAGAGAAATGACCTGGAGTCAGAAAGGTTCATCTCTTTGAGTTAAAATTTGACCTAAATTGTCTGACCTTGGGCAAGTCATTTAACCCAATTTGCCTCAGTTTCCTTATCTGTAAACTAAGCTAGCGAAGAAAATGACAAACTGCTCCACTATCTTTATTATCATGGAAACCCCAAATGGGATCAAGAAAAGTCAGACATGGCCAAAAGGACTCAACAATAACAACAAAACATAGACATATCCTTTGAAAAGACCATAGGTAGAATTCAAACCCAGATCTTCCTGGCCCCCAGTCTAGCATTCTATTGTCTTCTATGCCACCCTGTCTCTCTTGATGCAGATTTGCACCTCATCTGTTACTTGTAATCTTGGAGTGTTATATGGGATGCTGCTGATAATACACTGCTGGAGTTGGAGTTGTGAATTAATCCAACCATTCTGGAAGGAAATTTGGAGCTATGGCCAAAGGGCTTTAAAAGAATACCTATCCTTTGATCCAGCCATACCAGTGCTAGATTTGTACCCCAAAGAGATAATAAGGAAAAAGACTTGTACAAGAATATTCATAGCTGCGCTCTTTGTGGTGGCCAAAAACTGTAAAACGAGGGGACGCCCTTCAATTGGGAATGGCTGAGCAAATTGTGGTATATGTTGGTGATGGAATACTATTGTGCTAAAAGGAATAATAAAATAGAGGAATTCCATGGAGACTGGAACAATCTCCAGGAAGTGATGCAGAGTGAAAGGAGCAGAACCAGGAGAACATTGTACACAGAGACTGACATATTGTGGAATACTCAAATGTAATAACTTTGCTACTGATAACAGTGCAATGAGCCAGGACAATCCCAAGGGACTTACTTATGAGAAGGAATGCTATCTACATTGTATAATTATTCTAAAATCCAGGGTTTAAAATCTTTTGGAGAAATTTTTGGAAAAGAAAATCACCAACACCCCGAATCAAGAAAGCAGATCTTTTGGAGAAGATGCCATAAGGATGCCTGCAGAAGCCACACACAGCATCAAGAGATCCAGAGTGAACTTTGGAATATAATGGACTGAACTGAAGGGGGTTAAACATATCATTTTTTCTGAATGTAAATTCTTATGCCGAAGGGGAATGCCCCCAATCGGCTTTTTGTCAATATGTCTATCAATCATTTTTGTTTTCTTTCTCTTTTCTTTCCCTCTTATCCCCCATATTGTTGTAATTCTCCTGAGGTCAAATACAATGTTTTATACACCTCTAGTAAAAGAGGCTTTAGAGGTTATTTGGAATGATTCTATCAGACCAGCATGTTGAAATCTCCTCAATTGAGGTCTTTGGGAGATTAATATGCCTAGTCTCCCCAATGAATCATTTAGTAAGCTAATAACTCTCTACCTCTCCCCTACCTTTCCCCTCACTTCACTTCTACTACTTTGATTTAATAAAGTTATTAAAGCTACTAACAACCTCATAATTTAATTTCAATTATTACAACATTGAGAGTGAAATAGAAACACAGAAGGAAAACATTTGATTTTTCACTTGTTTATATGGGTGTTGGGTGTGGGGTTTTGGTTTTTAAAAGATTATTACAAAAATGATTTATATGGAAATAGGTATTGAGTGTATATAACCCAGTGAAAATGCTTCTCAACTCTGGGAAAGGTCGGAGGGAAAAGTGGAGGGAAAAAACTTGAATCATGTAACCATGGAAAATACTTAAATAAAAATTTAAAATATATATAGGGTGCTGAGAGGTGAGTTAATTGCCTATGTCACCCAGGTTGCATGTTTTAAAAGTAGGACTTGATCCTAAGTCTTTTTTGGTTCCAAGGCTGTTCTTCTATACAGTATACCACAGTAAAGATAAATTTCAACTAATATTTCAGATATTATATATCATTAAATTACTGAGCACTTGAAGGGTTCATGGCTTTATCGTTAGCTCTTTAGAGCTACATGAAAAATCCAGATGTGACAAACAGCAGTTTCTGAAATAATGGGGCCATCAGCACAGGGATGAGTGGGCACCAATGGACCAATGGCACCATGACAGAATGGTAAAGTATGCGTTTCAGGTGACCATACTTGACTCAGCCCTGTGGTCAAGCACTAAAAACCCAACTGACTAGAGCATGTTAGAAAATCAGAAAGGTGTTTTTACTTTTTCAGGCTTTCAGGTACCATGCTGAACTCAAACAGCCACAGTGGCCTAGAGAAGGAACACAATCGCCACACGTTCCCCTTTTAGTTCCAGCAAGAATCTGACATCTTATGGCTAAGATGAGGCTACAACTTTCAAATGACACAATTAAAGAGAATTCATCATATTTGCCACCAATGACTCCAAGACTAACTTGATGAGGAAAATGTGTTGCTGTGAATATTCTGGAGATTCAGACACTGATTTGAATCAACCAAAAAAGATTCCAGAGAAATGACCAGGTCAGCCTGTGATGGGAAAACAAATGCCATGTGTGAAAAAAAAATGGTAAGAGATTGTATTTTTTTTATTTAAAGCACTATTTTTATATGCTGGGTAAGATTTGAAAAACTGAACAGTTATTGCAGGTTTCTGTATTTGTGAATGTAATGAAGCTTACTAGTGGGTCATCTTGAAGTAATTGTGATAATTATTGTTATATTTATTATTATAGACAGCATTTATGTAGTGCTTTAAGGTTTGCCAAATATTTCAAAAATGTTAACTCATTTTACTTTCACAAGAATCTCATAGGTAGGTGCAATGATTATTCCATTTTACAGATAAGGAAATTGAGGTAGACAGTGGGTAACTGGTCAAGTCACACAGCTAGTGAGTATCAGAAGCTGGATTTGAACTGTTTTTCTTGATTAAATTTAGGACCAGTGCTCCATCCATTATGCCACTTTTTTCCTTGTTTTCTCTGCCCAATTCCAGAAATTTAATAAATGTTATGAAATAAAGCCAATTCATATATTATGCTATGAGGTATTGCATGGGAAATAAATAGTCTTGGATATTCTCTTTTATCCTGAAGAACTGGTCATTCATATTATTATTTGCTATTAAGTTAGTTTGTGACAGCATCTAAACTAATAATTATATAAACCAAATATATTTAATACAATTTTTTCCTTCTTTTAAGGAAAAGGTTTAAATGGAATTGATTCAATAGAATCTGGGAAGTGATATCTTAATCTTTGAGATCTGGGGGAAAGGGCCTATGAAACTTGAAGCTACAAGTAGGACAGGAGGCAATGATGCTCAAAAATGTCCCTTCTTATTACTCTCTAACAAAAATGAATAATATGGAAATGGGTTTTGAGTGATAATATATTTATAACCCAATGGAATTGCTTGTCAACTCTGGTAGGGGGGAAGGAAAAGAAGAAAAAGACAACATGAATCATGTAACCATGAAAAAATATTTTGAAAATAAAATTATATTTTAAAAAACTTCCCTTCTTAAATTGTAACACTCAGAAATGAAAGTAAATTCTTTTAAAATACACCCAAAAGCAACTTCTAGAAAATCTCTGAAGTTTTAAGGTATTTTTTTATGTGATCTTCAGACCACAAATTGCTTGTGGAAAGAGAAAAGACCAGATATTGGTGAATTTTTAATAGAAGGAAGCAAGGTTCACTTGGAAGAGGGTATAGGACATGGTAAAACTTACTCTATAAACAGAGAAAAACTAAGCTAAGGCCTGGCTATGTCAGTTGCTAGCATAGTTAAAAGGTGCAAATGCTAGAAAATTGGGACTGGAGTCAGGAAAATCTTCAATTTAAATCTGGCCTCAGATTTACTTGCTGGATGTCTCCTGGATAAATCACTTAATCTCTATCTCAGTTTTCTGAACTGTAAAATGGGAATTATAATTTACCTGCCTCCGAGGGTTACTAAGAAGATCAAGTAAGATAATGTTTGTAAAGTACCTAGCACAGAGAAGGTGCTTAATGAATGTTTAATTTTTTTTTCTAAGTGCCCATGGAGGAAGTCACTTGGACTCTTTGAGCCTTGGTTTTCATTTGAAAAATGATTTATGAGGATCAAATGAAATAATATGTGTAAACAAGAGAACCATATAAAATGCCATCTATCATTATCAGTGGTTTGTAAAAGAGAAAAGATTTAGTGGGTGTAATATGTAAGAATTTCATTCTAAACATTGAAAAGTAGGTCAGGAAGGGGCAGCTACATGGCTCAGTGGATTGAGAGCCAAGTCTAATGATGAGAGATCCTGGCTTCAAATTTGGTCTTAGATACTTCCTAACTGTGAGACCATGGACAAGTCACATAACCCCCATTGCCTAGCCCTTACCATTCTTATGTCTTATGTCTTATGTCTTAGAACCAATACACAGTATTGATTCTAAGAGAGAAGGTAAGGATTTTTTTTTTAAAAAGAGTAGGTCAAAAGACAAAATATTCTCAGTCTAATCACATTTGTTCAGAGAATATACAGAGAAAGTACTGATATTCAATTGAAACCTCACTTGAATGATATTTTATGGATATAAATTATGACTCATATGGAATTTTATTGATGTTTTTGTACTAACTAGCTTATAAATATCTTAAGTTTTAACCACTATGTGGATACTTGCAAAAGTATCACTATAGGAAACTTTGGGGAGATTCTCAGATTAACCATTTTGAAAATTTTGTAGTACCAATCAATCATTTATTAAGCACTAACTATGTGCCAGGATCTGTGCTAATATCCAGTATTTCTCAAAAAAGTGTGTCACCTTCTAGGACTTGGAAATTTTTTCATTAGTCAATAAAATTACTGTAATAGTATGCTACTAAAATATTAAGTGAATCTAAATTATTAGCAATTTTATAGTTAATGCAGCTAAAAGATTAAGTGATAAAAACCATCCTAGGAAAGCTATAATAAGTATTTTAAGGATTCTAAAATTATTTTTTTCAACATAGGATTTAAAGAACTGAGAAAAGAAGAAAGAAAAGAAGGGAAAAGAAAGGAAGGAAGGAAGGAAGGAAAGAAAGAAAGAAAGAAAGAAAGAAAGAAAGAAAGAAAGAAAGAAAGAAAGAAAGAAAGAAAGAAAGAAAGAAAGAGAGAGAGAAAGAAAGAGAGAGAGAAAGAAAGAAAGAAAGAAAGAAAGAAAGAAAGAAAGAAAGAAAGAAAGAAAGAAAGAAAGAAAGAAAGAAAGAAAGAAAGAAAGAAAGAGAGGAAGGAAGGAAGGAAGAGAGGAAGGAAGGAAGAGATAGAAGGAAAGAGAGAGACAGAAAGAGAAAGACAGAAAGACAGAAAGAGATACAGAAAGAGAAAAAGAAAGAAAGTGTAATAGAGGAATTAGTTGACGGTAAAAGGAGAGAGGAAGAATGGCTATCTTCTCTCTCAAAGGAAGGTCCTGGAGATACAGCCGAGAAAGGAGAGAGGGAGTGAGTAATTTCCCCCTTCAGCCTTCCCTCAGCTATGGCTGCTACCCAAACTGACTCTTGTCTTCCTCTACTACTAAGGTCAAGAGCTTTCCTCCTCAGGGAGATTTTTCTCCCTGTCAAGCTGACCCACTCACACTCAAGTCAATTTGGGGAAAGACAACAACCTTTTTTCTAAGCTAATTCACCGGGAAATGACTGCAGGGAAAAGTTTGTTGAGGAAAGAGGGAAATAGTGACCCTATTCTAACTATGTACCTTCCTCCCACCTCAAGTTGGGGAACCCAGGCTTTGGCAGCCTTGGGCACCCTGAGAGATTTAGGCTTGGCTAGCTCTGATCTTGGCCCAACTGGTAAAGTACAGACTCAGGGCACCAGGAGCTGTGAGGTAGTCTTGTCAGAGACTTAATGTCTTCTCCAGCTGGTCACTTTCAGTTGGGAAATCAGTAGGGGATGGTGTTCAGGCACCAAGAGAAAGATTTGAATCTTTCTTCAGGATCCAGTCTTAACAAGACCTTCCCCTTTGTCTGTCTCAAGGCTGAGAGATCTAACTGCCTCTCAATCAGAACCTTCTGGCTTCTCAAAATTCCAGACCACCTGGGGTATCTCTCCTATGGAGGTGAGAAGATTCAGTAGTACTTCAGCCTGTCACTTTTCTTTGAGTTCAGATATCTATCAAGAAAGAAAGAAAGAAAGAAGGAAAGAAAGAAAGAAGGAAAGAAAGAAAGAAAGAAAGAAAGAAAGAAAGAAAGAAAGAAAGAAAGAAAGAAAGAAAGAAAGAAAGAAAGAAAGAAAGAAAGAAAGAAAGAAAGAAAGAAAGAAAGAAAGAAAGAAAGAAAGAAAGGAAGAAAGAAAGGAAGAAAGAAAGGAAGGAAGAAAGGAAGGAAGGAAGGAAGGAAGGAAGGAAGGAAGGAAGGAAGGAAGGAAGGAAGGAAGGAAGGAAGGAAGGAAGGAAGGAAGGAAGGAAGGAAGGAAGGAAGGAAGGAAGGAAGGAAGGAAGGAAGGAAGGAAGGAAGGAAGAGGAGAAAAACAAATCTAACCAAAAGGCTCAGGGAAATGTTAGAAAATTAAATTCTAGGGATATATATATATATATATGTATATATATGTCAGATAGAATAAACTTCCTGTTAATAAATTATAACCTAAAGGGATATTGAACAAATAGGGTTCCAGGGAAGATTGTCCCCTGTAATTCGTGGACTACTTGCAGAACATTTACATCTATGTTCTAGAGTATTCACTAGGAATGATTAAAGATTGTCCCTAAAATTCACTGGTTAAGCGATCATCCTAAAGACTAGCTGGCATCAAAATGAATCAAATTTTATTTTTAACACATTTCTAAACATTTAAAAGATGATATGTGACCAGCTTTTTTGGGCTCAAGAAATTATTATTTAAATGTAAAAAAATGAACTATTAAAAGAAGCAGGTATAATTATATCTAAACAGAGACTTTCAGAGACTGGGAAAGTCATTTTCATACTTTCAGTTTTTCTTAAAGAGGGAATTTGCATGCAAAATAAGTCCTTGTATATTTTAGCAGAGTTATTTATGGGCCACTAAAAATGATAATTATGTTATGGTAACAAAGAGGCATCTAGAACAGGACATTTATCAATGGAAAATTTCCAATACTCTGTTGAGACAATGGCCATGAGCTAATTAGAGGGTTATATTAATGCAAAATATAAATCTTCCATTCATGTTGCTGTTTGGGCTTTGAGGAGCCAGAATAAATAAATGTATTTCAACAACTATGAGTACATTGTGTTGAGATAAATGAAATCAACTCTGCTTTATTCAATATTGTCCAATTCAAATGAAATATTGCAGAAACCAATCCAAAGTTGACCTGTGCAGAGTCACTGATGATTTATCTATTTGACCCACGGTATAGCTCAGCACAGCTGTTACCATTACATACCAGACACAAGATGATCCCATGGCATGGCCTGATGGACATCCTACAGCAATAAATAACAGATGCATTTAAGACATTCTGAGGGTGTAAGAAGTTTTAGAAATGGGCATGAGAACAGTAGACTAGCCCTGAAAATTGCTCTCAGCCAGGAAAAATACCACAATAATATAAGTGAGTTTTTGAAACCTAGACTGGGGACAAAGTGACCTCTTCCAAAATGAGTCAATTGTAGGGGCAGGGAGAATTGAGCCCCAAACTGTTCATAGATATAGATATAGATATAGATATGATATATATATGTGTGTGACTCAGACATATTATTTTTTTTGAAATGTCCTGATTTTCAAACTAATCATTTCTGATAAACCTGAATGTTTCAAAATGACTAAGAGTCTATATCTATAGCCACCTACATTCAAGTGATCTTTCCATTGACTTCCATTAGAGAGAAAATCAAAGCAAATCCCTTTGGAGGGCTGGGATAGGTCTATTCCCATTAGAGTGGACAGGTCAAATGGTGGATAGAAATTACGGGCAGTAGACACTTGCAAACAACCCATACACACAAACAGCTGTCCCTGCCAACCCCATATGGCCAATCTTGGGTCTAGTTGCCATGGTAGCCATTTCAAAAAAAACCTGAGGCTTTAGAGATCTGGGAGATACAAAAGGAAAGAAAGAAAAGAAAATATGAAAATGAGAATGACTTAGGGAAGCACCTTCCTGGAGAAAAGATGCCTAGGTCAAATTCTGTACACAGTGGTTTTCCTGCAGTCCTGAAATGCTTTGTCTTTGCTTCATCACATTACCTGAAATCCCACCTGTGAGAGATTAATGTGTACTGCCAAGCAATCTTTTCTTTTTAAATGCTAATACTGCTAGCAGCATTAGGGACTCTATGAGTCATTCACAAATGCCTAAATTAGTCCAGTCAGCTTATTCTCTTACTAACACCTAGCTGAGAGAAGCAGTTACAAAGAAGAAATGAGAGGTTTGATTGGGTGAAGAGGGAGGCAGGGAAGCAGATGATTTGGGAGCACAGGCTATTTTGAGAAAAGTTACTGGTCTAGATAAAAGGTTGATGACAATCTGAGATAACTGAAGACCTAAGAAAGGGCCTCTAAGAAAAGGGTTCTTCATTTGGGGTTCATGAATTTGTTTGTTTTTAATAGAAATTATTTCCTTTGTATTCCTACATATTTTATTTTAAAATTTTAAAATATTCTGAAGATTCCATAGGTTTCTCCAGATTGCCAAAGGGATCCACAGCACCAAAAAAGCCCCAGAATCTTTGAGAGAGAAAGAGATGAAGATAGAGTTGGTTAGAATTGCCAAGGGCAGGGAAAGACTTCAAAACCAAGCAAGAATTAGAAAGAGTTACAAAATGGAAAATAAATAATCTGGAATACATCAAATTAAAAAGTTTTTGTACAAACAAAACCAATGTAACCAAAATCAGAAGGGTAGCAACAAATTGGGAAACAATCTTCATAAAAACCTCTGACAAAGGTTTAATTACTCAAATTTACAAAGAACTAAATCAATTGTACAAAAAATCAAGCCATTCTCCAATTGACAAATGGGCAAGGGACATGAACAGGCAGTTCTCAGCCAAAGAAATCAAAACTATTAATAAGCACATGAAAAAGTGCTCTACATCTCTTATAATCAGAGAGATGTAAATCAAAACAACTCTGAGGTATCACCTCACACCTAGCAGATTGGCTAACATGACAGCAAAGGAAGGTAATGAATGCTGGAGGGAATGTGTGGGGACACTAATTCATTGCTGGTGGAGTTGTGAATTGATCCAGCCATTCTGGAGGGCAATTTGGAACTACGCCCAAAGGGTGATAAAAGGCTGTCTGCCCTTTGATCCAGCACTGCTGGGTCTGTACCCCAAAGAGATAATAAGGAAAAAGATTTGTACAAGAATATTCATAGCTGCCCTCTTTGTGGTGGCCAAAAATTGGGTAACGAGGGGGTGCTCATCAATTGGGGAATGGCTGAACAAATTGTGTTATATCTTGGTGATGGAATACTATTGTGCTAAAAGGAATAATAAAGTGGAGGAGTTCCATGGAGACTGGAACAACCTCCAAGAAGTGATGCAGAGCGAGAGGAGCAGAACCAGGAGAACATTGTACACAGAGACTGATACATTGTGGTACAATCTAAGGTGATGGACTTCTCCATTAGTGGCAATGCAATGTCCCTGAACAATCTGCAGAGATCTAAAAAACACTATCCACAAGCAGAGGATAAACTGTGGGAGTAAAAACACCGATGAAAAGCAACTGCTTGACTACAGGGGTTGAGGGGATATGACTGAGGAGAGACTCTAAATGAACACTCTAATGCAAATACCAACAACAGGGAAATGGGTTCGAGTCAAGAACACATGTGTTAACCAGTGGAATAGTGCGTCGGCTATGGGAGAGGGAAAGGTGGTGGGAGAGGGGGCGGGGAGGAAAAGAAGATGATCTTTGTTTCCAGTGAATAATGTTTAGAAATGACCAAATAAAATAATGTTTAAAATTTAAAAAAAATAAAAGGGAGGCATAAAAAAAAAAGAATTGCCAAGGGCAAATTCGACTTAAAATTTTTTCTCCAGAATTTGGGGGAAAAAACGGTCCTGGTCCTGAAGAAGAAAACAATTCTCTACCTCATCTATCTGAACCATAAAACTTGCTCCCAGAATGAAGAAATCAGATTTGTAGCAATAACACCAAATGAGTTATCCTGGGAACCAAATCATGATCTGTAGATATTCCAAACAACTTATTCATGAATTTGAAAAAGCATAATCCATATTTAAATTGCTTGCTAGCTACTTGTTTAAACTATTTCAATTCCTACCCATCAAGGATGGCTGTCATAGTATTTATATCAGCTAAGGCAAAGAGGTAATTAATTGACCCTAAAATATCAGTAAGTCAATGAGAAATAAATTCCCATTTGTTTATAAGTCAAATTCTTTTTTTCCTTTGGCTCAGCCAGAACTGTAATTTCATGATATAGGAAATTCTCAATAAAGAAGCTATCTATCCATGCTGATTGGTAATGGTTCTGTAAATTAAAAGTCTTAGAAAGCATCCCAAAACATAGTGGTCTAATCATTTACCCAGGGCAATAATCAGTAGAAGTCAGAAATGGGACTTGAACTCAGGACTTTAAATCATCAAATTTTCTGCTATTCCTCTCTATTCTATTCTAGTCTAATCTAGTATGTCCAGTAGCATTAACTTTGTGCAACATAATATATATTTATATAAGTATATCATGGTATATATGATATGTATGACATAATCATATATAATTATATTATAGTATATATAATATATATTAACATGTGATAATTTAATACATATAGCATATATAAAAATAATGTTCTAGTATAATTAATTTGTAATTAAAATACTTTATAAATATAAGCTTGCTTTATATTTATTATTCTTTATTATTCTGACATTATTATTTACATTAATTAGATAACAACATATTAATTATATGATAACATGCTTCTGTAACTTAAAAGCAACACAGCATTATTTTTTCTTTTGATTACTTCCCTCCAAACATCCAAACAAAAAATATCACTCTTGAAAACAGAAACTCAACATTCATATAAAGTGTTCATATTCCCCTTATGTTAGGGTCTTATAATAGAAAAGAAGTCTATTTATGCATTGCATATGCATGAAAAGAAAGATGAGACATTTGAGCAAAAACTGTTCTGAGGTCAGACACACTCTTTTCTGCTAATGGGAATACCAGGAAACTCTTATCATTCCTGTAGGAATACTGTGTATGACAGTCCATTCTGTAGCCATTAATGATATTCTCAGAAGAGCTATAATGACTTTGAAAATTGCTCAACAGCATGTACATCAACATTTCTAGAATCACACTGTAGTTCTGGGAATGCTTGTTAGTTGCTGTTAGAAGCTGCCGTCAGTCCATTGCTGCGTTGCTAAGCAAATGCTCAAATGACAAAATTATTTGGGCAGTAATATCTTATTCCATTTTTTTTGCATCTAATGCAATAGAGCTTGGTTATTCCCAAAAAACCCTGTCCTGCACCAGAATATCTTTTCAACTACACATTTGAATATTAAGAATTCTTTCCCAGATTATTTTCTTTATTCTATTTAATTTAACAAGTACTAATTAAGCATCTACAATGAACCAGTTACTATGTTAAACCCCCTGTGATAGCCTAGTGCTAATTTGTTAGATTTTCAATCCACCTATGTCCCAACATGATGTTAGCTGTTAGGAAAAGAGAGAGCACACTAGGCTTTGACTCCAAAGTTGAAGATTTTGGTTCAAATTTGGGTTTCGCCTCTGTCACCTTCTCTGATCCTCAATTTTCTCATCTGCAAAATGGGGATGATATGCACACTAGCTATCTCACTGGGTTGTTGTTAAGGAAGGTATTTTGTAAGCTATAATATGTGATATTAATTTGGACTTTATATATTATTAATAGCTAGTAGGGATCTTCTAACCACCTCGTTTTTCAGATGAGGAAAGTGTAGAGAGCTAGCCAAGGTGACACTATAACTTAATGGCAAAATCAGGATTGCAAACCACGTAACTGGAATCATTGCATTTTTGGCTATCATACAATCATTCTGAAACCAGTAAAGAATTCTTACCTGGGCCAGTTTCACATGTGGGAAATTGTTCAAGTCATGGATTTGAGTGATCTGTGTAGATCTGAGATCCACCAGTAGGGGCGCTGACCAAATAAAATCCTATGTTAAGAAAATTGGTCAATAAACAGCACCATGCACACAACTCTCATTTCTTAGGGTAAAGTTTTCTCTCTCTCAAACAAAATGCCCCAAAGAAAGAGATGACCATATAAGCAACAGTACAGGACTTTTGGAGGAATCTGGGTTCTAGTCCATCTCCTACCATACTGACGAGGGTTAATCACAGTCATTTTCGTTTTCATCACCACTTGTAATTTGAACCATACAATGAGTTTAGCATCCTTTGCTTAAGCATGCTGTCATCTTTAGGTTATTATATTTTTACGGTGAGGGGCTTGGTCTATGATTTAATTAGTATGGGAAATCCCCAGTGAAGAAAATCCCCCTGCCAGTATAGATCAGCATCTACTCTGCAATTTATTGTCTTAAAAAGATTTCTGAAGTATGAGAAATTAAGGGACTTGCCCACCATCACACAGCCAATATTTGTCAAAGGCAGGTTCTAAACTCCCTTCTTCCTGACTGGGAAGTCCTTCCTTTAATGGATGGTCACGTGGTAGAACTAGAAATTACTCTGAAGAATCAATCTTGTTGAAGCCATCCATTTGTACTTCAAGCAAGGGTCCTTCCTTTGATTTTGTGGAAAACCGATCAATAGATTTAAGGAAGTAACTTAACTGTGAAAGTCCATGAACTTGTAAGTTCTGTTCGGTCAAAAATTAGTTACTAAAAATTTCTTCCCAAACCCAAGAATGTCTGAACCTTTTAGTTGAACTGTAGTCACAGTCTAAATAATGATGGATTTTAGAGAGAAACGGAAAAAAAGTCTTACCATTTAAATATAAGATTGAACCAGTCCCCAATGACAGCTACCCATATCATCTTAGTTTCAACTGTCTGATTAAGCTGAAATCATAGTAGGAAATAAACTGAAAATATATTCCGGGGATCTCCCACACTGGACAGGAAATTAAGAAAATCATGGTAAGCCCAAAAGCCCTTCTGCAAATGTTGAATCACAATAATGCCATTCCTATGAAGGAAACCCATTCCTAAAAGAAGAAGACAAATCCAGATGTAAAGAGATTGGAACTAAATGTGATGGTTTCCATTGCTTTTATAGGTGGCGTGTCTAGTTGTTATTATAACATGTGATTTTGCCCATCTGGGAAGAGGCACGTTGGCCCTTTGCTGGTGAAAAGCTTATCTGTTTATTATTTTAATTGGAGGCAAAGAGGCTCTCAAGTACATGTTGATCTGCAGC
Source organism: Monodelphis domestica (assembly GCF_027887165.1). Lineage (NCBI taxonomy): Eukaryota > Metazoa > Chordata > Mammalia > Didelphimorphia > Didelphidae > Monodelphis > Monodelphis domestica. The sequence continues at coordinate 179,016,050 of NC_077230.1, read as the reverse complement.
AAGTCATGAGGAAAGTGGGATGGGGGACCAGGTATGTCATGCGCAGCCCTCTTTTTGTTGCGTGAACAGCTGGACCTTGTTTGCTTGAAGTTTTTGCACAGCTCGTTTCTCTGAAGGTGGGACATTGGATTTTTTTTTGCTTGACTAGAGATGTATGAAAGTCATTATCACATGTCAATAAACTCTCAAAACAGGCATTTTGATTTCGAATCGAATACGATTATCGGTTTATTTATCGGGTCTTTCTTTATAAGCAGCAGGACATAGTGGATCAAGTTCTGGATTTGAAGACCTGGAAATTAAAGAGCACCCGGTTAGAATCCTGATTCAGACACTAGTGGTGTAACTATAAGCACTGCATCTCTGTTTCCTCATTTGTGAAATGGAGATACCCCCTGGCATGCTGGGGCTCAAATGAATCAATGCGTCATACATTGTGCGTGTAAATCGCTTTATTGAATTCAACTAAAAATGTACATTAAGAGTGTGTTACTAGAAAGGTATTGTGCTAAGTGCTGGGAATAAAGAGCTCCAAACTGAGTACAATGCTTTGCTCCTAGTACTAGATAAATGTTTGTTTGTTGTTTTGGTCCATTTACAATGTACCATTAGGCACCTCACATTCTCTTGTCTGACCAACTACAGAAAGGTCAACCTTTTTTTGTTGTCATTTCAACCTGTGATTTAATCCAACAGGGAGTTCTCCTTAGAGATGCCATAGCAGCTAGGTAGCACTGTGAATCAGGCCTGGAGTCAGTAAAAAATAGGTTCAAATCTGATCTCAGACATTTCTTAGCTATGTGACCCTGGACAAGTCACTTAACCTCAATTGCCTAGCACTTCCTCATCTGGCTTAGGGTTATTAATAGGATAGAAAGTAAAGATTAAAAAAACCCAAACTGATGCCAAGGCTAGTTCTCTATCCTCTGCATTGGGTCATATATTCCTAAATGACATTTTCTCTATTTATTTGTGAGATACAAAAAGTGGTACAGCAAAGGTTTAGCACCAATAGGGTGCCATTATTATTGAATAATTTTGTCTGAGCCTGGGGATCCTGAAAGATTCACTAGGTTGGCAACAAGAACAACCTGGGCAGTTGTTAATGTCACCAAAGATTGAAATAGAACACAACGTAGACTGCAAAAATTAGGGAAATGGACTTTCAAAAACAGTATGTTCAAAAGGCACTCTTGCAAGGCCTCAAAGGAAATATTCACATGTACTAAATCAGGAAGGCCTAGGAGAAAGGAAGGAAGGAAGGAAGGAAGGAAGGAAGGAAGGAAGGAAGGAAGGAAGGAAGGAAGGAAGGAAGGAAGGAAGGAAGGAAGGAAGGAAGGAAGGAAGGAAGGAAGGAAGGAAGAAAGAAAGAAAGAAAGAAAGAAAGAAAGAAAGAAAGAAAGAAAGAAAGAAAGAAAGAAAGAAAGAAAGAAAGAAAGAAAGAAAGAAAGAAAGAAAGAAAGAAAGAAAGAAAGAAAGAAAGAAAGAAAGAAAGAAAGAAAGAGAAAGAGAAAAAAAGAAAGAAAGGCGGAGGCTTGACTTTAAGCCAGAAATGTAATGCTGTGAGTCAAAATGTTCAATATTATGTGCTGAGGATGATGGTCATGATGGAGGCAAGGGCAATAAATCCCATGGGAAGGCAGGGACTGCTTTAGATGATCTCTTAATTGTCCTTTCAGATCTAGAATTCCATTTGCCTTTCTAATTTACAGTTCTAATGAAGTCATTTTAACTTGTTTCCTTTTGGTTACTTTTTTTTTTAAGTACTTTTTTTTTACCTTCTACATTAGACTCAATACTGTGTAATAGTTCCAAGGCTGTAATGTATAAGGGCTAGGCAATGGGAGTCAAGTGACTTGCCCAGGGTCACACAGCTAGGACGCATCTGAATCTAAATTTGAACCTAGTGAAGTAAGGTAAATTAAGTCATTGACAAGTAAATCTGTTTTTCCCTGGGGAAAGTAGAAATCAGAACTGAGCTTTCCTGTGAAGGTCAGCCAGCTGAGAACCAAAACAACATAGTCAGGATCCATGAGAAAGTAACTCCCTAGGATAAGATATACAATGGAATGCCTTGTACCCCACGCCACTGACGAATTTAGCATCTAGATGATAAGGCTGCTCACTCCATCAAGGTTATGTGTCGTAATGAACATTGTTTGCTTTGTATCTTGCACCCTATAAAAACTACATTGTAATTTCAGTCCAGGGCAGCTTTCATTATGAAGGTTTGGCCTGGCCAATAATAAATAAATATCGGTTCCATTAATTTGAACTTCTGGGTGTCTGGACTCTCTTTATGAAGTGCACCGTTTCACTAGGACCTCCCATCTCCAGGCCTGGCTCTTAATCCACTGAACTATCTAACTGCTCCCTCCTTTTAGTTCTTTAAAAGCAAACAAAAATAGCATCTTCACTCCAACCCCCCCAAAATGAACAAACAACCCTAGATTTTGAAAATACTCATTAAAATGAATTAGAGAGCAGCTAAATTTTCCTTTTTAATTAGAATTTTGGGCAGAATGGATTATAGAAATTCCTCAGAGAAAATGTTTATGAAAGTTGGGACACTCACAGCTTGGAAGAGTGAATGAAAAAAGCATTTATGAAGTCCTTCTGTGCCAGTCCCTGCGATAAATACTGGGTACAAAAAGGCAAAAGGCAAGATAACCTCCACTGCTGTCCAGCAGCTTCCCTGATAATAGAAGATTATGCAAAGGTAGAGTGAGACTTGCTTGGTCCAGGGAAGCCACAGGCATGGTCAGTAGAACCAAAGATGGTGGCACTGATTTGACAACTGTTCCCACAAGACATATGTGGGCCAGGGGAAGGGAATGAAAATGGCTAGTATACACCAGGGGATCTGGGGCAAGCTAGATATGCTGCATAATAAGTTTACCACTTAGGAGCCCAGGGCAGGAGCTGGAGTGCCCATCCAATGCAGTAATGGAGAGCTGGCATGGCATAAGGATGGAAAGAGTGCCAATGTGGTTTCCTAGAAGCCAAAAGAGACTTTTACTTCAGACTTCCTTTACGAAGCCTCCCCTGTGAAATGTTATTTTATATTTTATTTTTATTTTATTTTTTGATTTGTTTTTATTTGATTTGAATTACTTTCTTGTCTAGTCTTTTGTGCATTTGTAACTTAAGAGTTAACATTTATAGGGCACCTACTATGTGCCAGACACTATGCTAAGTGCTATCTGAATATTATCTCGTTTGATCCTTACAACACCCTAGGAGGTAGATGCTATTATTCTCCTTGTTTTACAGCCGAAGAAACTAGGGGAAACAGAGGTTAAGGGACTTGTTCAAGAGGTAGAATTTAAACTCAATTCATTCAGACTCCAGGCTCAGATTTCTAACTGCCTGTCACATAGCTGCCCATAAAAAATGTAATTTACATTCTCCTCCCTTGCATCACCACTTGTTTCTTTGTATGCATGGATGAATATAATATTCAATATGCAGATAACATATAATTTAATATATGGGATAAAGACATTATTTCTACAATTTTAGATTGTAAGCTCCTTTAAAGGAAGATCTGTGTCACGTTTTCTGTCTCACAATTTGTAATTGAATGAGAAATAGGAATCAATCGAGAGTGAACTTGTTGGGGAAAAGGTTGAACCAAGAGTAATAAAGCTGAAACGTTCTTACCTCAAACAGAAATCACCTTGATAGCAACAAGACCGACTTTGCCCATGTCACTGGCCAGTAAAATCAATCCAACAATCAATAAGCATTTGTTAAATGACAGCATTTCCATAGATAGATATATTCCCTTCAGAGTACAAATATTGACATTGTAGTCATAATTCTGAGGGTTTTTTTCCTTCGGGGCCCAACTTGCCTCATTTCCAAGCTTGATCATCTCACAGAAGTTTACTTCATTTCTTACCATTGTGGAGCTCTTTCCATTTCAAGTTGATTCTTAGACTTGTAGAAGGAGAAAAACCCCAGGAAGTCAGACTTTTGTACCTCCTTGCAAAACTTTGCTCTTCCCTAAAAGTGCCCCATTTCACTGTTACCCCACTTGGAATATTTGAGCATAACGTTGCATAACAATGATAATTTACATTTATATTGTGTTTTAAGGATTGCAAGGTTATCTCTCCCATAATAACCCTTTGAGGTAGGCATTGTTAGAATTCTAATCCTCATTTTACAGATTAGGAAACTGAGGTTAAGAGTGGTTACTTAGGGGGCAGCTGGATGACTCAGTGGATTGAGAGCCAGGCCTAGAGATGGGAGGTCCTGGGTTCAAATATGGCCTCAGACACTTCCCAGCTGTGTGACCCTGGACAAGTCACTTAACCCCCATTGCCTAACCCTTACCACTCTTCTGCCTTGGAACCAATACACAGTATTGATTCTAAGATGGAAGGTAAGGGATAGAGTGATTACTTAACCCAACAAAATCAAACAATAAGAGTAAGTGAGGGCATGAACCCATGTTCTTGTTTACTCCTAGTCTTTTTCTTCCACACTAGTTGTGGTGTGGGACTATAGGATTCCCTTCGTAGCCCCCAACTATAGAAGTATTTCAGGTCAAACCATAACCTAGAAAATTCCTTTACTTCCTTGCATTCTTGTTAATACTAACCTTGAACATCAAAGACTCCTTTTGGATTTTCCACAAGATTTTGAGAAGGACACAGATAGACATACATATTCAGTTTTCTGCAGAGGTCTATCATATCGAATTTTCTAAAATTGTCTTTTTCTCTTTAACTTCTTGCTTATTTGGAGGGGGTTAAATTTACCTAATTCTGCTTGAAATCGATTATTTATTTGTAGTTAAGAGTAGCCAATATAATCAAGCTTTATCATTGTACCAAACTTTAAGGCTTTGAGGCTTAGAATTTGTTTCACAGATATAATTCCAATCTACAACAAGAAAACAAACCAAGATGTTAGTTGATAGAGATAAGGATGAATAAAGGATGATTCAATCTGGTCAGGAGGTATTTTCCTAGTTTGATTACATTGGTCTAAGAAATAGTAGATAAGAGACCCTGTAGAGAGTATTCCAGGGAAATGATTAATTCTATGTCCAGTTTCCTAACACCATGAATTCTGGAAAATACATGTTCTAGGAGGAATGTGGGATTGGTTCTTACAAGAAGATGTCAGCCTAATTTAGGTTTTTCTGGTCACCCTATTTGCCAAGAGGATGATTGCCTAATTTGGATTTTCTAGTCAACACGATAGGTAAGACACAGGTAGTCAGAAAGTATAATAAAGAACTAATCACACTCATATTTAGTGGTGGGGCATCTCTGGACCTTGTGTAACCACTAAACTGCATGAAAGAGCTATTTTAACTGCACCACGGGTCCAACAATTCTTAAATTATCTCTCCTTTAATTTCCAGGTGAGTTATTTTCCAATGAGAAATCTCACATTTGCTTCTATTTTTTCAGTCTTTTGATTTTATTTAATTATTTCCATTAGCCTAATTCTAATTTTTAAAACTTGTTATAAATATGTAATAAAGTGTAATAAATATGCTTATCCACGAGAAACAAACTCTCACATTAGCTATATCAAAAAAAATCTGCCCCATTCTTTTTTCCTTACTCTCCTACTCTCCCCCCTCCTTAAGAAGGATAATATAATAGAGGTTGTACATATATAATAATATAATATATATTTAAATCTTCATCATGTTGTGAAACAAGGCTTATATTGCTTACACTAGAGAAAAAATCATGGAAGAGATAGAGTGAAGAATGTATGTTTCAAACTGCATTCAGACTCTACCTATATTTTCTTTGGTGATGGATATCCTTTTTTTTTTTGTCATGAGTCCCTTGGAGGTGTCTTGGATCTTTGTCTTATTGGAAATAGTTGTCATTCATGCTTGATTATTATGAATTATTATTTTTACTGTGTCTGGTGTTATCTTAATTTAGCTCCTTTCACTTTTCATCATTTCACATGTCTTTCCAAGGTATTTTTATTTTTAAATGAATTTTTTTTATTTTTAAATGAATTTTTAAATTTTTAAATGAATTTTTTTAAATTATTTTCTTCAATGAGCTTCTTATCTTCTTTTCCATTTTACTGGTTGTACTTTATAAAAAGATTTTTCAGTGAATTTTTATACTTCCTTTTCCATTTGGCCAATTCAACTTTTGAAAGCATTATTTTCTGCAGTGAGTTTTAATATATTTTTTCTTATTCTTCTGTGTTTCCTTTACCAACCTGTTGATTCTTATTTCATGATTTTCTTGCTTTATTCTCATTTCTTTTCCCAACTTTTCTTCTCTCTTATACTATTTTAAAATCTTTTATTTACCTCCTTGAGAGGTTCTATTTGGACCTGTCTCCAATTTACATTTTTCTTTGATGTTATGACAGTCTTGACATTGTTCTCTTCTAGGACGATAACATAATCTTCCCTGTCACCATAATAACTTTCTATACTTTTTTTTTTGGTTTCATGTTCATTTTTTCAGTTCATGTTATAACTTTTTAAAGTACATTAAAGTTGAGCTCTGTTCCTAGGTTGGAGAAGTTATTGTCCCAGGCTTATTCTCAGCTTCTAGCTTGTAGGAACCTCAAAATCTAGTTGCTAGCTTGAACTTGTGGGGGGCCTCGCTGCTTGCTTTCACAGTCAGGATGCCTCTATTGGTTTGCCCTGGGAAGGTGCCTCACTTCTGGTCCATACTTGGAGATCTTGCCGGTGGCCTAGCCAAAGTCCACTTGAGGCCTCCCTATGAACCTCCATTCTGCCTGTTGCTATATTTTTTTTTGAATTGAGGCTTCTCTGTTGTGAGGTTGGAGCCTCACTCTGCCCACACTGGAGTGCTGCTTATCCTGGCTCATGCTGCCTGCTCAGAATTTCACTTCCCTCCCACTTCAGGGAGACAGACCATCTTCTACTGATTCCTTAGCTTTTCTGGGTAGGAAACTACTTCACTCCTCCAAAATTTGGAAAGAGATTTTGTTTTAAAGTTGTTTAGAGGGGAATTTGGGAGAGATTAGGCAACTTCCCTCCTCACTTTCCCATTTTGGCACTGAAAGTCATAAAATTGAATCTAAACATAAAAAAAAAAGATATTAATACATATCTTTTAAAAAGTCTTCTAATCCAAAAGAACATTTTATTCTCTAGACTTTGGAGTCATATTAAAAATTAAGGAATGATTTGATTCATATAGTTGATCTATTAGTCTAAGCTAACTAGTTAGCACTATAGAAAGAGCATTAAATGTGTAAACAAAAATAGCCATTCAAATCCTGCCTCAGTTACTTACTACCTTGTGTGTATATGGGTAAGTGATTTATCTTGTTTCAGCCTCAACTCAAAATAATAGCACTTACTGCATAGAGTTTTTGTGAGGAGAAAATAAGATCAAATTTATAAAGTACTTTGTAAATCTTAAAGTACTGTTACCTATTTATTAATATTATTGTTATTAGCCATCATTCCCATTGTTAAACAAATATAGGAAACCTTCAGATTGCGACAGATGGTATTCCAAAAAGTTCATTTACAAATTAGAATGTGTGTTCCCAGAAAGCTCAGTATGATTTAAGACACTAGGCTCTGCCCTGCCCTAGTTTCCTATCTCCATTAGCCCTGTAAAAGTTCTCTGAGCTGTTTCCTGTCCTACCCAGTTCCCTCCTTCTGTACCCTAGAAATGTTTGGTTCCTTGGCATTCAGCCTAGCTAGTTGAGTGATTAGGTGGTTACCTAATTAGTAAACCTAAAAAAATTATCCCCTTTATGCAAAACTCCCCCCCTCCACCTTTGCTTCTGCTGCTATTGTTAAACTATCCTATTAATTCAGACAAGAGACAACAATCTTTACCAAAATTCACATACCATGAATTCTCTCTACCAATTCATTGGGGGTCACTGAGTCACTTTGATGTCATTGCTAAAGAGAGAGCAATTGATAAATCAGTGATGGGATTAGTTTTACATTTCCTGGAAATAATCCTGGAAAGCTGTATAGTGATAAACTATTCTGCTAAAAGCCTGGCAAAGGCTTTTAATAAGAAACTTTCATGAACTAGCTTTTTAGTTCCTGGATCCTCCATACACATACATGGGAAATGATGGTGAATCACTAAATGACCCCAGAGGTAGGAAAATTGGAATGGCAAATCTGTCCTCCTCATCCCTGCTTCTTAGAATCTTCATCTTCCTTCAAAGCTCAACTCATGAAATTCATCCTTTTGGGAAACCCTCCCATGCACAATGCCTCTTTAAATTACCATGTACTTCTCTATCAGTCAACTAGCATGTATTAGGTGTTGCTATGTGCAAGGAATCAGGAAGACTCATCTTTATGAGTTCAAATCCTTCCTCAGTTAAAATCCTTCCTCAGGTACTTACTGGCTATGTGACTCTGGGCAAGTTACTTAACCCAGTTGGGCTCAGTTTCCTCATCTATAAACCATTCTAGCATCTTTGCCAAGAAAACCTCAAATGGGGTCATGAAGACATGACTGAAAAACATCATTCCACACATTGTGTCAAGAAAGGCAAAAAATAGCTCATAATCTCAATGAATTCATAGTCTGATGGGGGAGAAAGCCTACTAAACAACTATGTACAATACTATACACAGGATAGGGGCAGTTAGGTAACACAATGAATAGAGCACCAGATCTGGAACTGAGAAAACTGGGTTCGAAATTAGCCTCAGATACTTCCTAACTGTGTGACCATGTACAAGTCACTAAACCCTAATCGCCTATCCCTTACTACTTTTCTGCTTTGGAATCAATTCTTAGTATCTCAGGCAGAAGGTAAGGGCTTAAAACAAAACAAAATTAAACAATATATACAAAATAAAAAGTCTCAGAGGGAAGACTTCTTACAGAAGCTAAGATTAGCTGAGACTTGAAGAAGGAATCCAGGGAAGCCAAGAGGGAGATATTAGGAGCCAGAGCATTACAGTGAAAAGACTCGATATATAGACTATGAAGTCAGCAACATCTCATTGACTCTGTTTGCTTAGTAAGGGTTTATTGAATAAATGAATCTAACCCATCAAACACTCCTCTTTGGAATGAACAAGAAGAAAGCAAGAAATCTCATATAGTCATATAGAGATACATTAATTTAAAAAAAAAAACTGTTGAACAGAAATCGCAGCTGTGCATCTTGGTTCTGTCTTCAGGGATATATCCAAAGGTACTCTTTTATTTTCACTCTTTCCCAACTTATTTTAGTTTAAGGAAATGGACCTGACCTCTGCACAACTACTTTAAGTGCTCAACTATATGAGAAATAAAGTGATCTTAATTCATCTGTAAGTCAGAGTAAGTAGGTAGTAAGTTTCCACCCAAATTGCAGAGGTTGGAATGAGTTGTTCACTTTATCTTGAGGGAGATCTAGCCTCAGTGGGCAGGCACCCCCTCTGCCCCCCTAAGAGAAAAAGAAGTTGGAAATGAGGGAGATCAAAATTGAAAGTTGCCCTGAGAAATTCAGCCAGGAAAAATGCCAAGGCCCCATAGACAGATAAGCTCTGGGCTTGTGCTGGGGCCTGTCCAAGGTCCCTGATAAGCTTCAGCACTGAGACCCCAGGTGCAAAAAGCAACTTTCCAACAAAGGTTATTCATGAAAAATTATTTAAACCCCAGCCTGTCAGAAGCAACTTGGAACTCTGACGGCAGAGGTTCCCACTGATGCGCGTATCAGTCTTTTTTTCAATAAAGGGCCTACTCCATGTCTGATTACATTGCCCGAGATCCTTCCTTGGTGGGGGGGTGAATTCCCGGACCTTAACATACTCACAAGTTGAAAATGCCCACACTGCTTTCATCCCACTTATCCTTTGTACCTGGGCACCCTTTTCTCTCTCAATCTTCTTTTGCTTTTAAAATCCTGACTTTTCATTTTCAAGCTCCTTGTCCCCACTCCTCAATGTTTTGTCTCACTTCCACACTCTCACTTTTTCTCCCGCTGAAATTGCTTCTATTTTCTGTTTACTAATTCAAACCCTCCATTCTTCAGTTATAGTCTTTTTTCTCTACTTGCAGAGTGGAGACTTGTTTGCTTCCCTTGATGTGGTTTGATTTCCTTTTTACCAAGTTCCCATAATAATGTCCCTTGTAATTCTCTATTTTTAGTTCTTAAGTATTTGTTTCATAATCTTTCCCACTCAAAACTCTGCTCTTGTCCTTCCTTACTATAGTCTTGGCCCTATCTCATTCCTTAAATTTCCAGTTAATATCTCCAAACAGGTAACATCCATATTTTTTCAGATCTCAAACACTCATTTTGATTCACCCCTTCTTTTCTGAGACTTTATTTTTTACATCACCTGTCTATTATACTGACATTGGATGGAGATTTTTCTACATTCATTTTTACACTATTACATATTGTAAAAACAAATGTTTAATAATGATATCAGCAGATATTCCTTTTACAAAATGAACCACTACTACTGTGTTCTGATCTCTGCAATAATTCTACATTATTATTTATTAGCCTTTACTTTATCTGCCCAATGTAGTGATAGAAAAAGGATTTAAAAGACACTGATTTAAAAGTCTTTTTCATGTTCAATATTCTTTTGCTACAAATATGAGAATGATTATAGCTTTCTGAAACTGAATCAGATATCTGACTATCTCATTATTGGAAATAATCTTATTGTTTTTACTTCATCATTCATTACAAAGAAATGCCTTGCAGACTGAATTTAGACTTTAGTGGCCTTCAGAAAATAATTACCCCTCTTTTGGCCAGCATCCCAGGAGTGTTGGGATACCTGGATGACATGATTACAAATGGTTCCCCTACAGCTGTTCTTCCATTAGTCTCACCATGCATTACTTTTCTAGCACTGATTCAGACCAATGCATCCATTAGCTTTAATTTAGATCACCTAAGAAACCATCAAAGTCACACATTAATAGAACAGTACTTTTAAGCCCTCTGCTCAGTAAAATATAGATAGTCTGTGGGTAGAGCTGATCTCTGCTTGTTAAAGAGAATAACAAAGGCTACTTTTAACTTCAAACTTGTTACTGAGCCAGTGGCACGAATAGTATTTTCGTTCATTATTCCTGAATTTCCTGTCCAATTAAATGTTTCTTCTATCACTAGTAGATAGAACTTTTAACTTGGTGCATAAACAAAAGTCTGTGTCAACATATTAAAATTTTTTTATAAATAGGTGGATGAATCATTTTTTCATTGAACCTACTCTTTCAACTTGCCAACACTTGGGAGGAATTGAGGATTGATGGAATAGGAAAGACAATGAGTGCTGAATCAGAGGTCTTGGGTTTTCATTCCAGATCTAGGTTCCCTGACCATGACCTTGGGCAAACAATTCTCTGAGTCTCAGCTTCCTTGTCTTTAAAATGAGGAGGTTGATGATGATCTCTTCTCTAGGAATCTTTTTTGATATAGCTTCCTGTAATTAAAGCTGGCAGCTAGCTTTGAAGGAAGATACAAAGTTACCTGAAGGCTTGCAATATGGAAATTGGAGGAGGGGGCTTTTGATGATAGCTTTTGATGGCAAATGAGCCAGTAATAGCATGGAGAGTCATTTGTTTTTGAGAAAATGCCAGCCAGCAGAAGTTTTTATTTTTAAAAGGGGTTATGTTATTTATCCTCAGTGGCTCAGTGGATAGAATGCCATGCCTGGAGTCAGAAAGAATCATCTTGCCAAATTCAAATCCAGCCTTAGACACTAGTTTTGTTACCCCAACCAGTCACTTAACTCTGTTTGCCACAGTTTCATCATCTGTAAAACGAGTCAGAGAAGGAAATGGCAAACCATTTCAGTGTCTTTGCCAAGAAAAGCCCAAATGGGGTCATGACGAGTTGGACATGACTGAATAACAACAATAACCTTCCTATCCAATGGCAGCCTAAGGGAATAGATCTAGCAATTAGGGATTGATTGCACAATTGGAAGTAGTGTAACCTGAGTCTAGAATTTACAGGGTAGCATTTTGAAACTCCATTACACTATGCTAACTTTGATGAATGCTTCTTTGCCTACCAACCATACAGAGACCAGCTCTCTTCAGATGGGTCTGCTTTCCTTTTGACTCCACAGCCATAGCTCAGTGCCTGTGAGTAGATACCCTCTATCTTTAGTAATGGTGCTAGAGTTGTCTTTAATGTAGAGGGTAGCCAGTAGATGGACACCTACTGGAAATGATAGAGATCTCACCTCCTTGCTCCTTCTGACCTCTCTCCTAGAAATGATACTTGAAAGATGTATTCTAGGAAAGATAGGACTGAAAGAAGGTGAAAATGACTAGAATGGAAATAGTTATCTTGAAGATAGAACCCATATTGAAATTTCCCTGGAAAGTGGAAATTCAATGAAAGCCTAGTTAGTATTCAAGAAAAGGAAGGTTTACCTAATTTATCAAAAGACCCAATTTATGAATTATTTTTAAAGGAAAGCAATTTTATTACTTTAGGTTTCCATTTAATATACCTGAGCTATCTGGACCACACAGACAACACTCTTTAGACATACGTGGTGTGTGACAAAAGGTGATAGATATAGAGTCTAGCTTTGGCTTAAAAAACTTCAGAGATTGGTAGGGGAATGGATTTAGTGAACTGGGTGTTACTTGGACTGAGGAGATTGAGAAGGAGCAGACACAATAGGAAGATAGAAAGCAGAAGTATCCTGGCATTAGCCCAGGATCTCCTTTTCTCAAATTTTATCAGGTTGCATAGAGAGGATTCTCTTGGAATTTGTAGGTTGATTGTCCTAACACCTCCAGGCTTTATAGCACAAGAACAAATGAAGATGATAGCTCTGAGATTGTAAAAGGGGTCAGTGACACAAAAACTTTAAAAACCTCTGATATAGATTATGGTCCTAAGATAATAATAGAATCCCAGAAATTAGAGATGGAAAAGAATTTAGCCTACATCTAATCTAAACAAAAAGAAATATTCAATATAACATACCCAACAAAAGGCCATTCAGTCTCTATTTAAAAATTAGGCAGCATAGTGAGTAGAGTCCTGAGCCTGAACTCAGGAATACACCTTTACCTGAGTTCAAATCAAGCCTCAGACACTTACTAGCTGTGTGTCCCTGGGCAAGTCACTTCACTGTTTGCCTCAGTTTCTCATCTATAAATGGTAAAGCACTATGGTATCTTTTCCAAGAAGACTAAAATGGGGTCACAAAGAACCAGCTATATGTGAAAAAAACAATTGAAACAAGGGAGAAAATCCACCATCTCCTGTGGCAGCCCATTGCATTATTGAACAAATGAAGATAATAGCTGTGAGACTGAATTAATTTCTACTAACTGTACTTGGGTAAACTGAGTCAAATAAGCTGACTCCTTTCTAGATCCTATTTCTAAAGGAGAATACCTGGGGAGGGACAGGGTTAGGGTTCCAAGCAAATTTTCCATGGCATATGTTCACTGTTATTTTTCCTGTGCTAATGTTCCACTGTTGTTTTTATATAAGCTTTCAGTTTAGTATTTATGAATTACAAGTAACAAGCAAGTGTCTTAGAATTATCTGTATGATAGCTTTAGTTTTTGCTTAGACCATTCAAGTAACATAGTCAAGGGAGCTCAGAACACAGAACGGAAAATGGTACTGATAAAGACTTAAATGTAGCCATTCACCCATCCATCAACCTTGTGACCAAGCCAGAGGCCCCATAACATTCTGTACCAGTCTTCACTGATAAGCTGTAATAGAAACCCTGGACCAGAGCCTAACAACATATCTGGCCCTGGCTGCAAGATACCCATCACTTTTGCATCAAAGCAAACACTGCCAGATAACTAAGGTCAGAGGTTGCTAAACAAATGTTTGTGGAGTGATCTAAGCAAAGTATTTCTCTAATTTTGTTAACAGAAGTCTGTATCCTATAAGCTAACTGACTTTCTGGTACATATTGTTTTGTTAAATGTTGATAGCCTTAGCTCACTGTCCTAATTCGGCCACAGAGAATGTAGAGTCCAATAATTTGTACAGTGCCTACACGTTAAATTTGTGGATGATTAGTCTACCTTTAATAATATTATCACTTCAGAAAGGGAATAGTGGTACTCTAAGGTATCTCAGCTATAATTAGAGTCGATTTTCCAGTAGCTTATTGGATGGAAATGATGGGGAAAATAATAAACTATAGCTTTATAAACTGTGTGTCATCTTTATTTTTTATTCCTCTTTGTTGATAGGCATTCTAAGTTCTCTTCCCCATTTTTGTCTCCCAATATTCTTTTTTTTAAAGATAAGGTCAGCAAAAAAAAAAAAGGGTATTTTGGTGCTTCTTTGAACACTCATGATAAATTTAGTTCTTTGTCATTGATCTTCTGCATTTCATTATCCAAAATACTGGAGATAATATCTTTGCATTTTATCAACAATGTTGTTATTACATGTTAGAAGAGAATTTTTTTAAGAAAAGGTGTTATCTCTCTATTTTGCCCTATTGCCATTACTGATCATAGAAGCTTCTTCATAGAAGATCCTTTCAGTTTGCAGTCTGAGCTGATCCACAACCTAATGGCTCTCCCATTCCCAGGATTCACCAGGATACCAGACTTACTGTGGACACTCAGTAAGTTCAAGTCACTATAACTCTGAAGCCCTAATCCATCAGCCTTAATAGCAGGAATTAAAAGTGTGGGTCAGGACACCAAGTCAGATGATACTATCTAATGCGTCCTTTCTACTCTGGAGGAACCAAGCAAGGGATTTTACTATAGCTCTATTTGCTTTCTAGTTCAGAAAATGACATAAAACCAGTTTACTATTCTCCCACTACCACAAAAAAATCATAAAAGAGTCTTTGTTTTCATTGCCTACATGTATGTTAACAAAGATAAGTTAGGCGTGTGTGATAAATATATTTTCATAGACATAAAACAGGGATGTTCTAGAACCAGCTTGACCCAGCTTATGGGAGAAGAGTCTACTGTTATATTTTCATTGTGAGCATTTACACCTCAGAAATAGACAAATGCTACGAATTAAGGTTTGATTTACTGCTTATTGGGAAGGAGCTTGTGATTTTGTTAATATGGGATATTCTTGCAGTTGGATCTTGATAACTCCCCCGTTGAAATTGATCAATAGCATACATATGGATATGGAGATATATATATGTATATATGAACAAAACATACACATATTACATGTATGTGTATATACCTGTATATATATACACATATTAAATAGATTTGATTATTCAATAGTTCTATCTGGTTTCAACTTCACAGAACAAGATTCCCCTGTTTGGCACTCATTGGTTCCTTCCCACCCTTTCAGTTTCCTTTCATGTGTTATCTTACCCCATTAAATTCTAAGCTCTTTGAGGATAGGGACTGTCTTTCTTTTTATTCATTGTTTCCCTGGCATTTAACACAGTGTCTGACTTAAGCAAATAGTGGGCACTTAAATTGAATTTGTAAGAAGCATTGTGGAGATAGAATTTATAAGATGATTAGCTTAAGGAGAAAGAAAGGGGGAAAGTTAATTATGATTTTGAAGTTGAAAACATGGGTAACTGGATGGATGGAAATACTCTCAAAAATAAGAATGTTAGAAATAGAGTTTGGAGGATAGAAAATAATGGGTTCTACTTGGACATGCTGAGTTTTAGATATCTACAGGATCTCCATCTTGAAATGTCATAATTGGCCATTGGTGACATAGGACTGGAGGTTAGGAGACTAGATCTGGATATATACATCTGAGAGTCATCTGCATAGAAACCAATAAGTTCATGAAAAGAGAGTATAGAATCACAGAAAGAAAGAGGCAAGACAGAACCCTGAAGGGGATAGCCATGCATAAAATGATAATCAAGTTGTTGGATACTATAATAGAGAGTGAGAGAGAAGGAGGCCAAGAAGGAACAACTGGATAATAGAAGGAGAACCTAGATAAGCCTTAGGGAGTTGTCTGAGGTATATAGAAGCCAAAGATAAATGATGGAGACAGAATTGGCAGGAGTTTCTTAAAGCATAAACGAAATATAACACATTATTGCTAAAATCCATCTACATTTCTCTCTAAACCTTCTTCTGTTCTTCATGTGCACTTTATGTACTTCTCTGAACTATCTTTTTTTCTTCTTTTTTTGTTTTGCCCTAACCCTTGTATTCCATCATAATTACTCCCTCTCCTCCTCAATGAGAAGGAGCCTCTCAGGTCCATCACCTCTCTTGTAAGAGGTGGGAAGCATGCTTCATGCCCAGTCCTCAGGAAATATGCTTGATCATTGCATTGATCAGAATTCTCAATAAATCTTTCCAAGTTGTTCAACTTGATAATATTGAAGTAATTATATACATTTTTCTTCTGGTTCTACTGTCTTCACCTCTGTACCAGTTCATTGAACTCTTTCCAGGTTTCTCTAGGTAGAGCTTTTTCATAATTTCTTGCAGTACAATCATATTTGATTACATTGTTATACCTTAATTTATTCAACTACTCTCCAGTTGATGGATACCTCTCTTAGTTCCCAGTTCTTTGATAAATACAAAAAAGTATTGCTATGAATATAGGCATTTATATATATATATGCATATGGCACTTATGTTATTTTCCTCTATTATCTCTTTAGGGTATATAACTAATAATATATGCACAATTTAGCGACTTTGGGGGTAGAATTCTAAATTGCTTTCCAGAACTGCTCCACATCAATCATAGTTCCACCAGCAGTTCACTAGTGTCCTGTCTTCTCACAATCTCTTCCAATAATTGTCATTTTCCATTTTTGTCCTCATTGCCAAGCTGACTGAGTATGGGATGGAGCCTCATAGATTTAATTTGCTTTTCTATTTTTAAGGATTTGGAGCATTTTTAATGTAGATATTGATATCTTGCTTTTCTTCTTTGGAGAAATGCCTGTTCATGTCTTTTGACTATATGTCTTTCAGGGACAGAGACCAAATCTCTGTCCATATATAAAGACCATATATAAAAATGATGTGGTTCAGGAAGGACTAGCACCTCTGGTATGAGGACTTGCTAAGCCCTTTTCAGAGCTGCTCATCCACCTTTGGTGTCCACCTGTTAGCCAGCTCTCACCTATGGCTCCAAGGAGCTGTAACATGTCCAGCAGCCATGTCCCAATAAATCTGTCTTTGGAAAATGGGTTAAATCAGATTGAGGGTAACTGACAGGCCTTATATCTGCTGTTAGGGAGATATCCACCCCAAGCATGTGAAGTCTCCCCTGGCAGGATGGATGAATGAGAGAAATTTGTTCCAACAGCCACGAAGGAAGCTGAAGCCAAGCTTGGCCAGATATGCAAGATGCCAAGGTCATCCACTACATCCTGGCCCATTGCCAGTCATCTTGACTTTTGTTCTGCCACTCAACTCCAATGACTCGGATATAGGGTGAGACTTTCTCCAATTCATGTTCAAGTCAAAACATAAATCCATGATCCCTCTGGTCTTCTTCAGAAATGAAGGATGAACAAGAACTAGTGATGTGAATAAAGTGGAAAACATGAAACACATTGTGAACCACCTTAACAAACAAACAAAATTGGCTCAGTTCAACTCATACTGTTCTTTGGAGTCAGTATGAAGTGCAACTGGTGGCACTGTGGATAGAATGCCAAGCCTGTAGAGGGGAGGACCAGGGTTCAAATCCAGCTTCAGATGCTTCCTAGCTCTGTTATGCTAGGCAAATTGCTTAACCCTGGTTGCCTAGCCTTTGCCCTTATGTGTTAGAATTGATAGTAAGAGAAAATGGTAAGGGATTAGAAAAAACAAAAACAAAACAAAAGGTAGTATGGTAAAATGATAGATCACATTACGTGGAGTTAGCAAAACCTGAATTCAAGTCCTCCTTAAAACATTAATTAGATGTGTGAACTTGGACAAATCACTCAACTTCCCTGTGCCTCAGTATCCTCATCTCTAAAATTGAGGAGGTAAAACTTGATAGTCTCTTAGGTCCGTGCCCTTTCACAATGACTCCAGTGGACTTTTCTAGAATTATTTCACATTATTCCCCTTTATACATTCCAGCCAAACTGGCTTCCTTCTTGTTCTCAATAACTTTTTATCTATCATCACTGTGCCTTTGCAGAACCTATTCCTCAAACCTGAATTCACTCCTTTATTTTTGCCTCCTAGAATCCTTAATTTCCTTCAGCATTCATTCAAATGCCACATACAACTCCAAACCTTTCCTAATGTCCCTCCTACTGATTGTGAGTTACCTCCCCTTTCCCAAATTATCTTGCATTTACTTAAATGTTTATGTATTCTATTTTCTTCTTTGAAAGCAAGAGATTTGGGGAGCGGGGGTGTTATGTCTTGGTATCCCCCATTCCATAGCACAAAGCATAATAGTAGGCAGTTAGCAAAATCTTGCTAAATTTGTTGACCTAGCAGGTATTACAATCCCATGAAAAGAGACATTCCTATGAAGACCACAACTATGTTTTAATACTTGTCATTGATTTTGAAGATGTGGCAGCTGCAGTCTGAACCGATAATAATCAGACCCTGGTTAGAAGCTAGCCCAAAGACAAGAAGTGAGAATTGGGTAGAAGGTAGAGGAGCACCCCTGAAAATAAAGATGAAGAGGATGCATATAAATACATACAAAGTAGCTAAGACAAGACGGGTACAAAAGGAGGCCATTAGCTTTTGGGGGTTCAGGAAGGGCTTTGAGTAAAAGGCAACATTTCAGTTGTGTTTTGAAAGGAGGGATTTTATGGCATAGAAGTAAGGAAGGCATGTGTTCTAGGAATCAGGAATAACCTGTGCAATAACCAGGCCAGGAGTGAGAGTCCTATGTGGAAAGAACAGAGAAAAGGTTAGTTTAGCTGGAACATAGAGTATGGGATGGGGAGTAATATACATTGACGGGAATAAATTGGGGCCAGATTGTAAAAAGGCTTTAAAAGCTAAAATTAGGAATTTATATTTTATTCTAGAGGTAATAGGAGTTACTGAAATTTGAAGAATAGGGGAATGGCATGATTGGATTTGTACTTCAACAAGGTCACTTTGACTATGGAGGCTGTTGCCACAATCTAGGTGAGAGGCAATAACACACTAAACTAATTGGTGGTAATAACACCAATTACATCACAGGTCAATTAAAAATCAAATTCTTACTAACTATGCACTAAAGCTGTGTTGTTTCTAAATTCCAGAAGGACTATAAATACTATAAGTATTCTCTAAATTTGTCACCCTGGGGAAAAGTCCCAGTGAATCCACTCTAATTATAGTTCTCAGAAATGAAGATAATTTCTCCTGATTATTTTTTTTAAGTATTAAAACAGAAATGCAACTTGCCAATTCCCAGAACATTATTTGCAGGCAAAATTTAATGCTGGTATTAACTCCCAAACTTAGGTCAGCTCAAACTTCTTTAATAGCTTTTTTTTTTCTTGAGAAAGGAATGGCATTATTCACAAATTCTCACTTCAACCAATCATGAAAGTCTAAATAGTTTCTGTAGTTTTAGGGGCTCCCCCAGGCTCTCCTCTCAGCTTTTCATGCTTCTCTCACTACACTTACATTGTAGGTCTATAGATATGACTTCAGGACACCTGTCTCAAATTTACATCTTTAACTGTTTCAATTTTCCAAACGTCTATGTGATTTCTCCACTGAGATAGCATCATCTCAAATAAAAGATTTCTAAAATTAAATTCAACATCTTACCTCCTAAATAGACACATTCACTATTGTAGTTTTGCTGGAAAAGTAGTATGGGCTTGGAATCAGAAGGTTTAGATTTAATTTGTGACTAAAACACGTAATGTGTGATGATGGATAAGCATTTAACTAATTTGAGACTTAGTTTCCTCATCTGTAAAATGGGGACAATGATTATTATACTAATTACCTTGGAGGTTTGTGCCAAAAAAATTATTTTTCAAGCAAGATGTTTGTGAAATAGATAAGCAAATATATATGAAATATTATATATGAATACAACACAAATAAGATGTCATTATATAAACTTGAGTTATTATATTGTAATAGCTAATGTGATTTAAAGTAAATACTCTCCATTCAGTTGTTTTAGTTATGTCCAATTCTTTCTAACCATATCTGGAATTTTCTTGGCAAAGATCATAAAGTGGTTTGCTATTTCTTTTTCCAACTCATTTTACAGATGAGGAAATTGAAGCAAACAGAGTTAAGTGACTTGCCCAGGGTCATAAAACTAGTAAATGTCTGAGGCCAGATTTCAGCTTTGGTTTTCCTGACTCCAGGTCTGGAGTTCTATTGGCTGTGGCACCTAGTTGCCCACCCAATAAATGCTTCTGTACTAATAGTATAAGAGACTCAGCATTTCCTTATTCTCAGATAAGGAAAGTAAAGCTCAAAAAATTCAAGTGATTTGTCAATCCAATAGTTGGGGTATATATCCCCTTAACTCATCAACAGGTTTGAGGACCATCGTAAGAGTTATGAGCAGGATCAGAACCTAGGTTTCTCTTAACTGCAAGGTTAATGTTATTTCTATTGTATTAAAATGAAAAGAAAGAAAAACATTTGGACAAGAATGCTATTTGTTTTTATTTGTTTTGTTTTGTTTTGAGACTAGGGTCATTTTTTCCAGGTGCAACTAACTGCATTGGTCCCCTATAACCCAGTCCCAGTGCTTGGTTTCTAACCTGGCATGATTCATTCCTCCTTAGGCATCCTGATAGCTTTCCACTTCAAGAATTCACCATACTGGCACCAGATTTAGTGTGAACATTCCCCCTCAATTCCTGAGCTCATGAAATCCACTAGGCTCAGTCTTTTCCAGTACCAGGTACTCACCAGAACCACTGGCACCAAATATTTTCCAGACTCTTCTGATAAAAATAATTACTAATGTCATAAATAATGCAAAAAATAGACCTTATTAAATGAGATTTCAGGGAAACCAAATTTTGCCAAAAGGCACCATAGAAAATAAAGTAATATCACATATTTTATAGCAAGTTTCTCTGATAATGGCTTCATTTCACAAATATATAGTGAGTATAGAACTGAGTCAAATTTACAAAGATAAGAGCTGTTCTCCAAATGGTGAAATGTTATAAACATGAAACTTTCAGAAGAAGACATCAAAGCTATCCAGGCATATGAAAAAATGTTCCAAATCACTATTGACTAGAAAGTGCAAATTAAAATAACTGAAGTTCCATTACCAATCTATGAGAAATGGCAAATACTGAAGGGGAGAAGGGGGAAAATGGGTAAACCAAATGAACTACTAATAGAGTAATGAACTGGTCCAACTACTCTGGAGAAATAGTTTGGAACTATGCTCAAAGGGCTATAAAACTGTGCATACCCTTTGACCTATGTGAACTGATGCCAAATGCAGTAAAAAACAAACAAACAAACATGAATATTGATGATCAACTGTGAAAGACGTGGCTACTCTGATCATCTCAATGACCCAAGACAATTTCTAGTATCTCACAGTGGAAAATGTGAAAAATACACCTTCAGAAAAAGAACTGATGAATTTTGAGTGTAATTTTTCCACTTTATTTTTCTTGCTTTTAAAAAATATGGCTATTATGGAAATATGTTTTGCATAATTTCACATGTATAATTGAGATCATATTGCTTGCCTTCTTAGTGAGTGGGGGAGGGAGTGGAAATGACAGAGAATTTGTAACTCAAAATCTAAAAAGAAAAGAATATTATAAATAAACAATATACATATTTTTAAAAGAATAATCAGAAAGAGATAGAAATAAATGAGAAGTGAACTAGAACACATTGGGAAATAGTTGGTCTCACTCCCACCTGCCTCCCTCCATTGAAGTTGCATAACCACTTGTGAAATATGTCTGCAAAATACAGGCTACAGGTTACCCAGAAGTCTCTTCTTATTCTGAGATTCTATGATTGATCTTCTTTTCCCCTTAAATCTAGTCTGAGATAGTTGACAATACCTTTGCCACTCATTCTTTGGTTTAATCCAGTTTTTACTTATTTCCTTCCATACTTCAGTCCCTAGGAAGATTTTTCCAATTTCTCTTAGTCATGTGAATTTGAAAATTCATTTTTAAGTCCATTTTGCTAAAACTTAATTAAGCTGAAGGCAGCTAGGTGGCTCAGTGGATTGAGAACTGAGTCTAGAGGCAGGACGTCCTGAGTTCAAAATTGACCTCACATAGTTCCCTGTTGTATAAGCAAGTCCTTGAACCCCCATTGTCTAGCCCTTACCACTCTTCTGACATGGAATCAATACAGAGTATTAATTCCAAGATGAAAGGTGAGGGTTATGAAGAAGAAGAAGAAGAAGAAGAAGAAGAAGAAGAAGAAGAAGAAGAAGAAGAAGAAGAAGAAGAAAGAAGAAGAAGAAGAAGAAAGAAGAAGAAGAAGAAGAAGAAGAAGAAGAAGAAGAAGAAGAAGAAGAAGAAGAAGAAGAAGAAGAAGAAGAAGAAGAAGAAGAAGAAGAAGAAGAAGAAGAAGAAGAAGAAGAAGAAGAAGAAAGAAGAAGAAGAAGAAAGAAGAAGAAGAAGAAGAAGAAATTCAATGCTTCCATGTAAATTGCCTTCTAACAGGGGGAAATAGGCTTCCTTGTCACAGCACAACCAGGATTGGGGTAGGGGAGATAGCCAAGAGGCTCAGTAAATTGAGAGCCAGACCTAGAAAAAGGGAGTCCTGGGTTCAAATCTGAATTCAGATACTCCCTAGTTATGTGACATTAGACAAACCACTTACCCCTGTTTTCTTTTCTGTCAGAACCAATGCACAGTCTTGATTCAAGGTATGTCAAGGTATGTAAGTCAAGATGCAAGGTAAGAGTATAAAAAGAATTTAATCAAGCTAGATTTAATATTTTCCCTTTTCCTTACTCTTAAAAATTAACTCAGGTAGCCTCAAGTCACTTGAGCCACTATTCCATTAGTTATCTCCACCTTTGTCTTTTGATTTGCACTTCCTCCCTGGTGATTTCACCCTGCAACCACATTCTAAAGAAATTTCTTAACCTAAAGGTTCAGCTGATTCAATCTAAATTCCATCCCATGTAAGTTGATCGCATTGAATGCAGACTAAACCCATCATCTAAAAAAGGAACCTCATCTCTCAGTATGCTAAAGGAGAAGAGCTGAGATGACATTTATCTTATACCTCATAAAAACTTCTAGCCAATCAGAAGAAGAAACACCTATTTTACTCTGTCCTATTAATTGCTATAAAAGACCCTAACAGCCCTCACTCATGGTCTTTGGCTCCTGAGAGAAGCTGTTGATCCCCGCCCACCCACCTCCCCTTACTAGTGATTGTAATTTCCTTGTAAACACGTGGGTTATGCTTGGAACTATGTCTCTGTGAATTTCTTAGGTCAATTCACGAATTTACTAAGAACTTCAATTCTTCAAATTCTTTTTCCTTACTAAGTCTGAGAAATTAAGCTGAACCAAGTAGGCTCCTTTAATGGTATTAGATTGGATTCCCTGAAGAGCAATAATTACTAATGACCCTGCTTTATGGAAATTAAGCAAAAAGTCAAAAGTGGATTTAAGTCTTGTTGCCAGGGAACATTTTCTTGTGGTCAACTATTCTATTTGTGTAGAATGTAGTATTAATGAGGCCAAGAAGGAGATTACATTTCTACTTAGACTAGTTGGTTCTTTTGTTCTAGGTCATAAACTATGCCTTTTAAACACTGATTTTCAACCCTGATATTACTCTACACTGGAGTGTTAGCAATTATCCTAATAGTTTCTTGAATTGTATTTTATTTGGATAAAAAATACTTATATACACATATATATATACATTCATATACATATATTAATATGTGTGTATATGTATTTTACTCTAGCATTGTTAAAAGTTAGCACATACAAATTTGGTCTTGGATGTATGGTCTCTAGCTGTGTGACCCTAGGCAAGTCACTTGACCTCAATTGCCTAGCCCTTCACTCTTATGCCTTAGAAGCAATACTTAGTTTTGATTCTAAGATAGAAGGTAAGAATTTTTTTTAAGTTATTATAGAATTGAACATCAAAAACATATCCCAACTCTAGAAACGCTAAGAATCTTGTCTATTTGTCATTAGTGCTTGAAATTAGTTATAGGTGGCAATACTTGGGGTGGTTGGGGCCAGGAGTTGGGAGAAGTGTGGATGGCAAATATGACAACCCTTCTGGGAAAATATTTCCAGGGGCATGCCCTCTTGATAGCAGGCCAGCACTGCCTTCCCCTTAGAAGAATGGCAGGGCATCATTAAGATATGGAGTACCATTTTTAGAGGTTGATACAACTATTAAAATTTGACAGTTATCTGATAGGCTCCAAAAGATGTGTTGGCTTTCTGAACATAGCTGCTTAATTTATTAGTGATGGTAAGACAGCATATTTCAGGAAAAGCAGAATGTAAGGATCTTATATTTTTATAATGCCAGGAAACTTCTTTAACTAACTATGGCATGTATTCCAGGGCAGGTGAGTACAGCTCTTATAATTACAAATTATAATTGCTAAACATTGAGTGATAGGTGAACTTGAATATACTTTTAAAAATTTCATATTGGATCCATCTATAATTTAAATGAATATTTGACTATGCATGCTAGTATTATATATCTTTCATAAAATTACACCTTGGAATAAGAATGAACTTGTCCCTCCATTTCTTGTGTTGAAAATGTCACGATATCTTGCATCTTCTCCTATAATAGGGTTGAGATTTATTGTTTCAGAATCCCCTAATGAAATCTTAAAATTCAGTCCTTGATCAACAATAGACCTATACTGTACAGGGTTGAAATAGATGATCTATCAACTAGTGTGATTGGGGATGGGGGTCAGAGTAGGATGGGAGAAGGAAGAGCATCAGGAAAGTCCAAAGTGCCACCACCAAATATTTTCTCTTAGTAGCTATCTAATGTCTTGTTGAAGAAATACAGATTTTAAGTGGGAGGTGGAGAGGTGAAGGAGACTGGAAAATGCAATAGTAATCCTGGTACATAAAGTGTAGTACCCTGTTAAGAAAAGAGGAAAAGAAAGTACAGAAAATCTGAGAAAATTGGGTTTGGGGAAATGAAAAGATGAGGACCAGTAGAAAAGGGAAATGAAAAATATTTAAAATAGAATTTTTATACTACATAATTTTGCTTGATGAGGATATGAGACAGAGCACTGTTCTAGGTAGCACATCTTTACCCAAATGCTCCTACTTCTTTACCTAGTTAGTTCATATAAAAGACATAGACTAAAATTATATTGGTCAAGCAACTTCTGCCAAGAAAGGACCAGTCATCCCCACTAACTGTCATCTATGAGTTAGGAAAGCTAGTGAAACTGAGATTGTAAGTCATCTTGAAAGGGAGATAGGAAGCAGCATTGCCAGGCAAGTTAAACCACTACCATCATTTTGATGAACACTTCTCCTCAGATCCCAGTAACTTAGGACCCTGAATATAAGAGCTTTAGGAGTAGCAGTGACTCCAAGTATCCCTGCCCTGCTTCTAGTCCAAGCTCCATACACATCATAGAAAGAAACAAGCAATAATCATGGAGAAAACCATTTTCCCCCCACTACCAATACCAATTGGTAATCAACTGCCACCATTTAGCAGGTAAACCCAACTGTCAGTTGTTACAGTGTCCCTCAAACTAGTGCTCTTGCTTCTTGCATGGTCATCCCAGCCATTATCCTGGAAAGTAAGCCTTGTAGAAATGGAGCTTGGCAACTGTGTCTGAGGATGCTATAGCCCTTTCCTGTTTTCTCAGCAACCTCAACTACTGAAGAGCCAGAAAAGATCTCTACCTAAGTCCTTTGCATTTTCAAATAGTTCAGCTTCAGAAATGGATATGATCTTCAAGAAATGATATTCAAGAATTACTTGTGAATTACTATCTGTTTTGTTACTGTGCCCTAAGGAGTCATGGAACCTCTCCACCTCCCTTAGAGGTGAATCTTCCTATATATATTGTCTCTCCCATTAGACCATGAGCTCCCTGATGGCAGGGATTCATTTGCTTTTCTATTTTTATCTTCAGCACTTAGCATAATGTTTCATTCATGTTATTATTCATTCATTTTCAATTTTCTTGATATCACTTGGGGTTTTCTTGGCAAAGATACTAGAGTGGTTTGCCATTTCCAGCTGACTTTTACAGATGAGAAAACTGAGGCAAACAGGATTAAATGACTTGCCCTAGAAAGTCCCTGAGGCCAGATTTGAACCCAGGAATATGAATCGTGACTGGGCACTCTATCCATTATGCTATCTAGCCATCCTGCTTTACTTATAATAAATGCTTTTCAGTATATGCATTTGTTACTCTACTAGCTTGTTTTGAAGGAATTATCTTAAAATTTATGTCTTGGTGAACACATTCTTCTCCCTTTTGGGAAAAGTCTGAGCTCAGGAAGTGAAACTGAGTCTGTATCAATTATTATCAGGACAAGCTGCCAGCTTCTTCTTGTGTGCCCAAATTGCTCCCTGAATTGCTCACTGCCCTTTTATTTCTATAATTTTATTCCTGCTTTTAATCTAAAATCAAATTTGAAAGCCAGTAAATGCTTGTCTGGAATGATTTATGTTGGCATAGGTAGAGCCTGGGAGAGAAGTTTGGCTCTGCAGAGGGAGCAGAGTTATCTCCCTGCTTTAGTGAGACTGGGGCACAAAGGAAATTAGAGCAAATACTCATTCCATTTGGAAGACCCAAAAGTAAAGGTACCATTTGAAAATTGGCCTCCTAGGCAAGTAGGAGTTTCTTATAAAAAAGCCTACAAATAATCTGTGTGTGTGTGTGTGTGCATGCGTGAGACCATCTAGTGTGTCTTTTGTTCATGCTTTCCCAGAAGCCCACCACAGGGGGCAACATGCGAAATAAAGGTCTTTCTCACCTGCTGATGCTGAAGGGTACTAAGGAGGGCTCTGGTTGTCCATCTATCATCCTTTGCTCTTGCTAAGTGACCAGTTCATTTCCTCTTCCAGTCATACAATTCCTAGGTGACAGTTTGTCCTCCTGTTTATCAGAGTTCTCATTGATTATATTTGCAGCCTCTTCACACTCATCATATACTTTTCTAGTTTTCTGTGTGTTCAGTCAATGGCATTCCATGTTTGGCTGCTGTATAGTAACGCACTTGTGAATTGGAAATGATGGATATTGCTTTTATGGTAGGAAAGAGTTTTTCAATTTACCAAAAGCAAAGCAGCCCACTCTCCTGCCTCCTTTTCAACTCAGTCCAGTTACCTGGGCATATGTATTAATCTGTACTGACAGGAGAATATTCCTTATATGCCCACCTTGCAGATGGGGTCAAGTGCTTTGC
The DNA here is from genome assembly GCF_027887165.1 of Monodelphis domestica. Lineage (NCBI taxonomy): Eukaryota > Metazoa > Chordata > Mammalia > Didelphimorphia > Didelphidae > Monodelphis > Monodelphis domestica. The sequence goes on along the minus strand of NC_077230.1, from coordinate 178,988,818 downwards.
CCACCATCACATAACTAGCAAGTTTTAAAGGCTAAAACTAAAGTCAGGCCTTCCTGACTCCAAAACCAGCAATCTATTCATTATAACATGCTGCCTCCATTAGCATTAAGCAAAGTAGAAAGTAGATCAGCTAGGTGGCACTGGGACTGAAGGACTCATTTACCCAAAGTTTAAATCTGGTCAGAAACTTTAAAAACTCAGTGACTCCAAGCAAGTCATTTAACTCCATTTGCCTCAGTTTCCTCATCTCTAAATGAGCTGGAGAAGGAATTGGAAAACCAGAGGTGGAGTCAAGATGGCGGCCCAGAAGGAGCAGAAGTTCAGACCTCTGAATACCCTTCCTTACCGATCACAAACTGAATGCTATTAGGGGATTGAAAATCAAACCTAACAAAAAAACAGAGCAAAGGAACCCTCCCACTGAACTCAATTCAAAAGATACACCCCCCTCCCACCCCGAAAAACCAGAATCAGAGAACACTCGGGTTTAGAGGAAGGCAGAAGGAAGGTCTCTAGACAACTCTCCCCGCCCACCTAGAGCGCTGAGATTCCAGAGGCAGCGGGAACTTCTGGGCAGGAAAAGGTGCTGGTCTGGAGGGTGCACCTTGTGGGCAGGGCTGTGCCAAGCTCAGAGCATTTAACACAGACAGTAGGGAAGGAGGTAGAGAGGGAGCATAGACCTGGCAGCCTGGCCAGAGCTGTGGAAATCCTCTATATTTGCTCCAGCCTTCCAGGAGGTTTTAGACTCAGCACAGGCAGCCAAGCCAAGTTGAACTTAATCCCATCAAAGGTCTTCAGAACTTAGGGAAGCCCAGGCTCCACATCTCTCCCTAATTGACTGCTGGACTTTAATCCAATCAAAAGCCTCCAAAAGACAGGGAAGCTCAAACCCCCAAAAACCCTCCCCCAGAGACTGCACCAAGAGATTTTTTGTCAAAGCACCAAGAGGGAAGACTGACAGAAGCCCCCAAAACCAAAAAAAATGAGAGGAACAAGATCACAGACAAATATAGGGAGCAAAGAAGGGGTAAATATGAGCAAACAACAGAAAAAGAAGAAAGAAATTACAATAGACAGCTTCTATTCAGCAAATGAAACAGAGGGGGAGAGATCAGCAAATTATAAATCAGAAATCCCAGAGAATTGGATACAGGCTGTGGAAGAACTCAAAACACAATTAAGAGAGGCTGAAGACAATTGGAAAAAGAACTTAAAAACTAAGATAAGTCATCTGGAAATAGAGGCACTTGATTTAAAACGAGAAAATAGTACCTTGAAAGCCAAAATCAACCAGCTGGAAAATGAGGCAAAGAAGATGAAATATGAGACAAAGGAGGTGAAAAACAAGGTAAAGAGGATGAAAGATGACCTCCAAAGAAAACAGGCAAGAAGGAAAAGGATGACCAAAAAGCCTGAGATGAAATCCAGTCTTTAAGAACTAGAATACAACAACTGGAATCAAGTGATCTCACAAGGCAGCAGGACACTATAAAACAAAAACAAAAGAATGAAAAAATTGAGGAAAATATGAAGCATCTCATTCACAAAACACAGGATTTAGAAAATCATTTGAGGAGAGACAATTTAAGAATCATTGGTCTACCAGAAGACCATGACAAAAGAAAAAGCCCAGACATCATAGTCCAAGAAATTATTCAAGAAAACTGCCCCAATATCCTAGAATAAGAGAGAAAAGTGGAGGTTAAAAGAATCCACAGATCACCTCCTGTACTTAATCCCCAACTGACAACACCCAGGAATGTTATAGCCAAATTCAAGAACTATCAGACCAAAGGAAAAGATATTACAAGGTGCCAAGAAGAAGTCATTCAGATACCACGGAATCACAGTGAGGATAACACAGGATCTGGCTGCATTCACACTGAAGGACCAAAAGGCATGGAATATGATATTCCAGAAAGCAAGGGAACTAGGTCTACAACCAAGAATCAACTCCCCAGAAAAACTGACTATATTCTTACAGGGGAAAGAATGGACATTCAAAAAACAGAAGAATTCCAAGAATTTGTAAAGAAAAGACCAGATCTGAACAGAAAATTTGATGTCCAAGCACAGAATTCAAGAGAATCATCAAAAGGTAATTAAAAAAGAGGGGAAAAAGAAAAACAAAACAAACAACAACAAAAAAGTTTTTTTAAGAGACTCAATAAGTTAAAATGATATGTATCCCTATAAGAAAAGAGGTCATTGGTAACTCTTAAAAACTGTTACTATCACCTGGGCAGTTAGAAGAATTACACTTATAGGGAACAGTGACAAACTGTATAGGATGAAATGATAAGACATAAATAAGTATATAAAGATATGCATGCATAAATACACACACAACTAGAGCCTTAAAAAGAGGGTAATACTAAAAGAAATGGGAAAAGAAATAAATGGGGGTAAATTTATATGTCTCAAAGAAGCTCATGGCAGGAGGGGGGAGAACATCAATACACTGGAAGGGTAAAGATGTTGGGGATAGGAAATACTCAACTCTTACGTGTGTTGAAATTGACCCAAAGAGGGAAGAACAATCCAATCCACGTGGAGCAGAGAATAGATTTTTGCCCTATAGGAGAATAGAAGGGTAACAAATGGACTGGTGGGGAGGGAAGCAGTACAAGAGGGAGAAGGTGGGGGGTAATTTTAGAAAGACTACAGGGGAAAATTAGGGAGGTAATAAGAAGGGAGGAGGGTAGAAAGGGAAGTTAAATAAGGGTGGGAACTAGGGGGACCAATTAAAAACAAACATTGGTGTAGAAGGAAATAGAGAAAGAAGAAAAGGGAGGACCAGGAATAGAAATCAAAATGCTGGGAAATACACAGCTAGTAATCATAACACTGAATGTGAATGGAATGAACTCACCCATAAAATGCAAGCGAATAGCAGAGTGGATTAGAATCCAAAACCCTACCATATGCTGTCTGCAAGAAACACACATGAGGAAGGTAGATACACATAGGGTGAAAGTAAGAGGATGGAGCCAAAATTATTGGGCTTCAACTGATAAAAATAAGGAAGGATTAGCAATCATGATATCTGACAAAGCCAAAGTAAAAATAAATCTAGTTAAAAGAGACAGGGAAGGTAATTACATCCTGATAAAAGGCTGTATAGTCAGTGAGGAAATATCTGTACTCAACATGTATGCACCAAACGGCATAGCATCCAAATTTCTAAAGGAGAAACTAGAGGAGCTCAAGGATGAAATAGATAGAAAAACTATACTAGTGGGAGACTTGAACCTTCCTCTATCTGAACTAGATAAATAAAACCAAAAAATAAATAAGAAATAGGTAAGAGAAGTGAATTAAAGCTTAGAAAAATTAGAGTTAATAGACATGTGGAGAAAAATAAATAGGGACAAAAAGGAATATACCTTCTTTTCAGCAGCACATGGTACATTCACAAAAATTGACCATGTATTAGGGCATAAAATCATTGCAAACAAGTGCAAAAAAGCAGAAATACTAAATGCAACCATCTCAGATCACAATGCAATGAAAATAATAATTAGTAAGGGTACATGGAGAGGTAAATCAAATATTAATTGGAAATTAAACAATACGATTCTCCAAAACAGGTTAGTTAAAAAACAAATTGTACAAACAATTAATAACTTCATTGAAGAAAATGACAATGATGAGACATCCTTTCAAAACCTATGGGATGCAGCCAAAGCAGTACTCAGGGGGAAATTTATATCCTTGCATTCATATATTAACAAATTAAGAGGGCAGAGGTCAATGAATTGGGCATGCAAATTAAAAAACTAGGAAGTGAACAAATTAAAAATACTCAGGTGAAGACTAAATTAGAGATCCTAAAAATCAAAGGAGAAATTAATAAAATTGAAAGTCAAAGAACTATTGATCTAGTAAATAAGACTAGAAGCTGGTACTTTGAAAAAAAATCAAATTAAATAGAAAAAGTACTAGTCAGTCTAATTAAAAAAAGGAAAGAAAAAACCAAATTGACAGTATCCAAGATGAAAAAGAGACCTCTATGACCGATTATATGGCTACAAATATGGCAATCTAGGTGATATGGATGAATACTTAAAAAATATTAATTGCCTAGACTAACAGAGGAAGAAATAAATTACCTAAACAACCCCATATCAGAAAAAATTTGAACAAGCCATCAAAGAACTCCCTAAGAATAAATCCCCAGTTCCAGATGGATTCACAAATGAATTCTATCAAACATTCAAAGAACAACTAATCCCAATATTATACAAATTATTTGACAGAATAAGCCAAGAAGGAGTTCTACCAAATTCATTTTATGACACAAACATGGTACTGATCCCAAAGCCAGGCAGGTCAAAAACAGAGAAAGAAAACTATAGACCAATCTCCTTAATGAATATAGATACAAAAATCTTAAATAGGATACTAGCAAAAAGACTCCAGCAAGTCATCACTAGGGTTATTCATTATGACCAGGTAGGATTCATACCAGGAATGCAAGGATGGTTCAATATTAGGAAAACCATACACATAATTGACCATATTAACAAGCAAACCAACAAAAATCGCATGATTATTGTAATATTTATCGGGAAAAGACTGGGGAAATGAAAACTGGGGGATAAGGGGAGGTTTGTAGCAGGGTATGGAGGATTTGAGGGGAGAGAGGGAACATTGCTCCTGGTGAAGCAAAGGAGAGAGATGCCCCCTGCCGAGAGAAAGCAGTAGGGTTCTGATAAGGACTGTTTGTAGTTGAATGACTGAACTGATGTTCAGCTCCCTCTATGCCCCCAAAAGAGAGTCCACTTATCTGACTGAGAGTTCAAATAATATAAAGTTTAATAACCAGTTGGGATTGGAGAGATATCAGGAAGTAGGGGCAAGGGAGGTTCCTAAATAAGGTTGGAGTCTGTCTCAGCTTTTGAAGCTGAGGCCAGGCCCCACAGGCTGGTGGAGGGTTTCCCCCACTCCCATCCTGTCCTCTGTGCTAATTTTATCAATTTCAGAATCTTAGCAGTAGACAAAAATCAAACAAGAACAGTTCTAACCTTCAGAATCCTGTGACTTCAGGCTGAACAGAGTAGAGGTACTCCACTCCAGACTGGGCTGAATGAGCTCCTCTCTCCTCCCTCACGAGGAAGGAAGTAAAGCCCTGGCAGAAAGGAAGTGCTAGTCACACGACCCAACTGCCACTCCCAGTTGCCTCTTCCCCCATCAACTGTCAGTCTTGTTTCCTTTCCACATGATCTCAATAGATGCAGAAAAAGCCTTTGATAAAATACAACACCTATTCCTATTGAAAAACACTAGAAAGTATAGGAATAGAAGGGCCTTTCCTAAAAATAATAAACAGTATATATCTAAAACCATCAGCAAACATCATCTGCAATGGGGATAAACTAGAAACCTGTCCAATAAGATCAGGAGTGAAACAAGAATTCCCATTATCACCCCTATTATTTAACATTGTACTAGAAACACTAGCAGTAGCAATTAGAGAAGAAAAAGAAATTGAAGGTATTAAAATTGGCAATGAGGAGACTAAGTTATCACTCTTTGTGGATAATATGATGGTTTACTTAAAGAATCCTAGAGAATCAACCAAAAACCTAGTCAAAATAATCAACAATTTTAGCAAAGTTGCAGGATACAAAATAAACCCGCATAAATCATCAGCATTTCTATATATCTCCAACCCAGTTCAGCAGCAAGAATTAGAAAGAGAAATTCCATTTAAAATCACCCTAGACAATATAAAATACTTAGGAATCTATCTGCCGAGACAAACACAGGAACTATATGAACACATCTACAAAACCCTCTCCAGACAATTAAAACTAGATCTAAACAACTGGAAAAACATTGATTGCTCATGGGTGGGATGAGCTAACATAATAAAAATGACCATCCTACCCAAAATAATTTACTTATTTATTGTCATACCCATTGAACTACCAAAAAACTTCTTTACAGAATTAGAAAAAAAACACAACAAAGTTCATTTGGAAGAATAAAGGATCAAGGATATCCAGGGAAATCATGGGAAAAAATGTAAAGGAAAGAAGGACTTGCAGTCCCAGATCTCAAACTATACTATAAAGCAGTGGTTATCAAAATAATTTGGTACTTGCTAAGAGACAGAAAGGAGGACCAGTAGAATAGACTAGGGGTAAATGACTTCAGCAGGACAGTCTATGATAAATCCAAAGACCCCAGTGGTGGGGCCAAAACCCACTTTTTGATAAAAACTGCTGGGAATATTGGAAGACAATATGGGAGAAATTAGGTTTGGATCAACACCTCACACCCTACACCAAGATAAACTCAGAATGGGTGAACGACCTCCATATAAAGAAGGAAACTATAAGCAATTTAGGCTAACACAGAATAGTATACTTGTTAGATCTTTGGGAAAGGAAAGACTTTAAAACCAAACAAGAGCTAGAAAAAATCACAAAATGTAAAATCAATAATTTTAATTACATCAAATTAAAGTTTTTGTACAAACAAAAAAATTAGAAGGGAAGCAACAAATTGGGAAACAATCTTCATTACAAAAACCTCTGACAAAGGTCTAATTACTCAAATTTATAAAGAGCTAAACCAGTTGTACAAAAAAATCAAGCCATTCTCCAATTGAAAAATGGGCAAGGAACATGAATAAGCAATTTTCAGTTAAAGAAATCAAAACGATTAATAAGCACATGAAAAAATGCTCTAAATCTCTTATAATCAGAGAAATGTAAATCAAAACAACTCTGAGGTATCACACCTAGCAGACTGGCTAACATGACAGCAAAGGAAAGTAATGAATGTTGGAGGGGATGTGGCAAAGTTGTGATATTAATTCATTGCTGGTGGAACTGTGAATTGATCCAAACATTCTGTAAGACAATTTGGAACTATACCCAATGGGCAATAAAAGACTGTCTACCCTTTGATCCAGTCATAGCACTGCTGGGTTTGTACCCCAAAGAGATAATAAGGAAAAAGACATGAGCAAAAATATTCATAGCTGTACTCTTTGTGCTGGCCAAAAAATTGGAAAATAAGGGGATGCCCTTCAATTGTGGAATGGCTGAACAAATTGTGGTATATGTTGGTGATGGAATACTATTTTGCTCAAAGGAATAATAAAGTGGAAGAATTCCATTGGGACTGTAACAACCTCCAGGACGTGATGTAGAGTGAGAGGAGCAGTACCAGGAAAACATTGTACACAGAGACAGTATACACTGTGGTATAATCGAATGTAATGGATTTCTCCATTAGTGGCAATGCAAAGACTCTGAACAACTTGGAGGAACCTACGAGAAAAACCACTGTCCACATCCAGAGGAAACACTGTGGGAGTAGAAACACCGAAGAAAACAACTGCTTGAATACATGGGTCGAAAGGATATGGATGGGGATGTAGACTCTAAATGATCATGCTAGTGTAAGCAGTAACATGGAAATAGGTTCTGATCAAGGACACAAGTAATACCCAATGTAATTGTGCATTGGCTGAGGGAAGAGTGTGTGGAGGGGAGGGAGGGTAATAATGTGATTATTGTAACCAAAGAACAATATTCTAAATTGACCAAATAAACTTATACAAATGGGAAAAAAAGGAATTGGAAAACCACTCCATTATCTTTTGCAAAGAAAACCCCAAATGGGGTCATGAAGAGTTGGACACAACTGAATAATAACAACAACAAAAAAAGTAGAAAACACAAAAACATATACTTGCCAAAATATTTACCATTGCTATTGATGTGTGAAGATAGAATCATCTCTCTTTGTTATTTCTAATGTAATCAATCAGCAACCTTTAATCAATCAAAAACTGAAAACACCCCTATTTAACACTTGACCAGTCACTAGGTGGAAGAGTTCACAAATCCAAAGCTCTCACCTCCAAAGCGAACTGCCCCCTGGGTAGGGCTAAGCAGTTTGGAAGCTGTGATTGGTCCCTGTGAAGAGGGGAAGAGACAGGAAATGAAATGGAAAAAGGACTATAAAAATCCATGGCTTCCTGGATTCTGGTTCTTCTCTCTTCAGATCTTCTGGCTTGGAGTCATTCCTACCTTGGTGCTTGAAGAGATGCTTCCCTTGGATTCTGTGGTGGTGATGGAGTGATTCCTTCCTTGGTTCTTTGGTGAGGAGGCCCTCTTTGCTTATTGGTACTTCAGTGGGACACTCCCTTCAGCATGAGTTCTGGTGAGATACTTGGTGATCTTCGCCTCATGTGCCCTGAAGGTTCTCAACAGATTCTTCAGCATCTCCGGGCTCTTTGGATTTCAGCTTCCTAATTAAGACTTTAGATTCTGGTGAGATTTGCTTTCAGAATCACATTTGAGCTCTGGAGACATTAAACTTAGGGTATTTTGTAGTTAGGCCATACTTTCTGTTTCTTTATCTACATTTTTCTACTTTCACTCTTTCCACCTCTTTGTAAATAAAACTGACAAAAGTCTTTTTGATTTAAGCTGTAATATTTTTAAATTGGCAACCACAATATTACTTTAGCATTCTCACATTTAGCATAAAACTCTAAATTTAAATTCTTACAGAGGTCATGCAGTGCAGAATTCAAACCAAAGAGGAATTCCTTATGGATGATAACATCTTCTCAAGGCTCCTGCTGATGGATGATGTTGTGCTGACTGTAACAGGTCTTGGAATACTATAGTGCCTCCTTAATGAGGCTGAAAAGAGTTTGACTTAGTACTGTATTCATGAAAATCCAAATAGTTGAAGAATGCAATTCAATAGACTATCCCTTGAGTTGCTTAATCATTATTTTAAGCATTGCAGCTGGATAATGAAATAGAATAGATCCAAAACTAAGTATAAGGAAGAGAATGGCCTGGATTACAAATAGGAAGTTATAAAGCACTTCCCAGTGTTACATCATGGATTTGAATCATAGAACACAATAATTTCATTGGAATCAAAATTCTAGTTGATCCTGAAGATAATGGAGAGACACATGGTGGGCATAAATTGGCCTCATTATATTACCAAACATTATTTACAATCAAGAAGGGACATAGATGATTGGAAAATTCATATTACCACTCATATTAGATTTAGTAGATACATTCTACAGATTTTAAACATACAGAAGGCATTAAAAAACAAAGTGATTTATCTTGGCCAATGTAGCTAGAAGGAACTAGTAGTCAGATATGAACTCAGTTCTTTCTCATTCCAGTGCAATATTTTATAGCATGCTGTCCCTTAAAGTAATATTGCTAGTCTTTTCATCTTACAGATGATAATAATAACAGCTAACATTGAGAAAAAAGTATATTAAAGTTTGCAAAGTGTTTTATAAATGTTGTCTCATTGGATCCTCACAACACCTCAAGGAGGACAACTGTGGTATGTAGGTGCTATTATTCTCATTTTCTAGATGAGGTTGTTCAGTTATACTTCATTATCCCATTTGGGGTTTTCTTGGTAAAGATACTGTGGTGGTTTGCCATTTAGTTCTCCAGCTCATTTTGCAGATAAAGGAACTAAGGCAAACAGGGTTGAATGATTTGCTCAGGGTCACATAACTACTATATAAGACAAGATTCAAACTCATATCTTCCTCATTCCAAGTTGAGCACTCTGTGCACTATACCATCTAGTTACTTCTAGATGAAAACTGAGGCGAAATGATCTAAGACAGACGTTTTTATGATAAGATGAAAGTTCTAAAGTAATACTGAAGTCACCAGTTAAAAAATATTATAGCTTAAGTCAAAATGATGTTTAGCAGCTTTATTTACAAAGATTGTCTCCTCACTGAAGAACCAAGGAAGGAATCACTCCACTCAAAGGGAAGCATCTCCTCCTCCAGCTCAGGCTCACCAAGTCAAGAAGTTCAAAGGAGAAGTCCCTATGACAGGAAGTTCAGGACTTTTTATAGTTCTTTTTTCACAAGGATTATATGCAGTTGTTATCCTACAGAACAAAACAACAACAAAAACAAAAACAAAAAGACTTCCCAACACTTTACAGATCATCTTGCCCAGAGATTCTTAACTTTTTATACTGTGGACCCCTTTGGCAATCTGGGAAAGCCTATGGACCCTCTTCTTGGATCTAGATATCCTCAGCAATACAGATTCAAGTTAATTACAGATCCTTATGATGAAAAATGTCATCTGCTTTCTGACAAAGAACTCATGGAGTTTGAATGCAGACTGAAACATCTAAATTTCTCCTCCTCCTTCCTTTCCTCTTCCTCCTCCTCCAAAAAAGTGTTTTTGCATGTAATATGGGAAAAAATTAAATTTTATTTAAAAATAACATAAAAAAATACAAGGTAGCTAAGTGGTAGCATAAATAGAGCACCAGGCCTAGAGTCATGAAATAGAAGGGTAAATATGGGTGACACTATTACTTGTTGCAATAACTGAATGCTCTGGCTTGAGACTAGAGATCAGCTGCTACAGGGGAACCTGATGCTGCCACACAAGGGAACTGCTACACAGGGGAACTGCTCTGGTGTTTGCCTACTGATCCCTACTGATGGCTGATGGATCAGTATATCTTTCTAACCTCCTCCTCCCTTTCACTCCCTCCCTTCTCCAACCCTCTGCTCCCTGCCCCCCTTCATCTCCCAATTCTTCTTGAAGCCTTTGGCTTCTTCCCTCCCCCCTAAGTGAACTATAAAGATCTTTTCTTTTCCTTTTTCAAGTAGGGGTTTATTGGGATAACAGGATGGGAAAACTGAGGAAAGTGGGATGAGGGTTTCCCTAATCTATAAAGGGAATTTGAGAGGGTTATGGAAATAGTCCAGTAAGAAAGGTGAGAAGAGGAACAGTTAGATAAATGGAGGACAACAGTTAAGATCTTCTTTCTTCTTTTATAACACCATCAAGGTTTTTCAGTTTCTCTTTCTCTCTCTGTGGCCAGAAGAAACCCCAACTCTTGGTCAGTCAAAATCTCAGAGAGTGCAGAGGTCTCCCCTTAATCAGAAAGCCCCCCAAAACAAGCCAGCACAATCAATGTCTTCAGCCAGCCTCAGCTGTCAGAGAGAGAGAGACACTCCCCGTCCCCTCCCCCTCAGTCAGCTCAACTGCCACTCCTCCAGGGAACATTCCCTTTTAGAATCTTTGTCTTGATTGACAAGACAGGTCCCCAGCTTAGTCTCTTGCATCTTGGCTTGTCCTTCAAAACCTTTCTCTCTTCATGCCTCTTCCACAGTCAGAAGGGCCTTGGTTTAAAGTCAGCTTCAGACAATTCCCAACTTTGTTACCCTGGGCAAATCACTTAATACTAAGACAGAAAGTAAGGGTTAAAAAAAAAAAGAAAAAATAGGAAGAATTTACATACAGATGAATTATATTTAAATACAATCATCAAAATAAAAAACAAAATAACAGTCCTCAGGTTAAGAATCCCTGCTCTATCTAATTCAACACATTTATTTTAAAGATGAAACTAGGGGCATTATGAAGAGTCAAGCTCAATGATCCAGGCTTAGAAAAGGTATGTAATATTGTGCTATAATGAAATGATGAACAGAATGATTTCAGAAAAGAGCTTCATGAACTGATGTAGAGTGAAATAATCAGAAACAGGAAAACACTGTACACTGTAACAGCAATATTGTGGAATGACCTACTCTCAGCTATACAACGATCCAGGACAATTCTGAGGGACTTTTGACAAAGAATGTTGTCCTCCCGCAGAGAAAGAACTCTTGGAGGAGAAATGCAGATGAAAGCATATGTTTTATCACTTGTTTATTGGAGTAATTTTATAAGATTATTTACTTACAAAAATGAATAATGTGGAACTACGTTTTGTATGATAATACATATATAAAAACAAGAAAAAATAATATTTAAGAAAAAGGAAAAGTATGTTAGGATTTGCACTCTAGTTTTTTGGTTTCAAAGCCAAACTCTTCCCACTAAACTGTTTAAAACTGGCTTGAACTGTCTCCTTAAATAAATATGAAATGGTAGAATGAAAACATAGAGCTAAATGCTAGTTGTAGCATAAGAGAAGATACGGAAACCTTCCCAGAACCAGGCAGAAGTTCAATATTTTAGTAAAAATTTTGAAACAACTGTATGGTTTTAAAAAAGGGTGGAGGGGAGCAGGGAGGGAAAGCACCGAGGAGAAAACTACAAATCCCATAATGCATTTCTTTTCCATATTCGTTACGAGAACGGAAAGAACGTTATCGACCAATCCCACACACAGAGAACTTGCGCCGCCAGCCAATCAAACGTCCAATTGGACTTCCGGGGATGGGAGGCGGGAGGAGACCTCATTTTAAAATCTTGTTGCTTGGTGCTGTCATCGTCTCGTTTTGAGACACTGTCCCGTAGGAGAAGGAGGGTCGTCTAGGGTCTGCTGGCCGCGGCGGGAGGCCGCCTTCTCCGTAGCGGTTAAGAAAGAGAAGGAGTGAGGTCGAGCTGTCGGCGCCCAAGTCAAAAGCCCGAAGCAGGTGATTGTTTGGGCCTGCCGAAGGGTCAGGGTCCGGGAGCTCCAGGGTTTTCAGGGCCTGGCTCAGGACCTAGGGGTGGTGGAGGTGGGGTAGGGGGCCCTCCAGAGGGTGGAGTCCGCAGTTGTTGGGACGACACAGCTCCGGGCGTCAGGAACCTCGATGCAGAGAGGGGTGTGGCATGGTGGTACCCGGGACTGTAGGGGGAGGACTCATGGAGATGCTGGGAAAGCCAAGCATTAGCAAGTGCCTGCGAAGCCCCTGCTGTGCGCTGGCACCTCCAGCGCATCTGCATTCATAAATGCAAGAAGGTCAAGTGCTTGCCTCCTGGATTCTAAAATCCTCCAAGGAACGAACCTCGGAGGCCCTCCGGGACCCATATTTTAAACCCTTACCTTCCTCTTAGAATCAATATTGTGTATTGATTACAAGGCAGAAGAGTAGTAAGGGCTAGGCAATGAGGGTTAAGTGACTTGCCCAGGGTTACACAGCTAGGAAGAGTCTTAGGTTAGATTGGAACCTGGGACCTCCCATTCTGGGCCTGGCTCTCAATCCATTGAGCCATCTAGCTGTCCCTAGGAGTACATCGGTTAGCCCTGTAAGGAACCTTTAGGTATGCTTAACTTTTTATGTGTGTCATGGACATCTTTGACAGTATGGTGAAGAATATAGATACTTTCTCAGAGAAATGTTTTTAAATGCATAAAATAAAATAATAGGATTTCAGAGTTGAAAGAGTTACCAAAATATGAAAAAAAAAAGTTCATGGATCCCAATTTAAGAATCCCTACTTTTAAGAGGCAGTAATACTAGGAGCAGCTAGGTGGCTCAATGAATTGAGAGCCAAGACTAGAGATGGGAGATACTGAGTTCAAATCTGGCTTCAAACACTAATTAGTTGTATAACCTTGGGTAAAGTCACTAATCCTCATTGCCTACCCCTCACCCCTCTTCTGCTTTGGAACCAATATATAGTACTGATTCTAAGGCAGCTGACATTTATGCAGTTCATTAAGATTTGGATTATAAAACTTTATGCATACACTTATATTTGATCAACCAATTTAATCTCTTTCCATGTTAAAGATGTCAAAATTGAAACCCCAAAGAGAAAGGGACCTTCCCAAGGTCACTACCAGATAGAAAGCATCAAAGCAGGGGTAATAATAATGGCTAACATTTATGTAATGCTTACTATGTTCTAGGCCCTATGTGAAGCAATTTACAATTATTTCATTTGATCTAACAACCCCCGTTAACCAGGCGCTATTATTATCCCTTTTTTATAGATGAAAAAGCTGAGGCAAACAGGGATTAAGGGATTTGCCCAGGGTCACACAGGTACTAAATATATGAAATCAGATTTGAATTTAGGACTTTCTAACTCAGAGATGATGTCTTGTTTTACAAATAAGGATACTGAAGCCCATTTTGCAATGACCTATCCAAGATTAAATAGCTAGTAACTCTCAGGTATTTAAATTCAGGGCTTCATTCCCCAGACTCAGCATTCTTCCCAATTAATCCCTGCTTTTTTTGATCTTCCTTAACATTAATGCCTTCCCTCTGAGATTATTGCCAATTCATCCTCTATATATCTTTTTTGTATATATTTGTTTGCCCTATACCTAACTTCCTACATTGTGAGCTCCTCCAGAGTAGGCATTGTTTTTGCTTTTCTTTTTATCCCCAGCACTTAGCACAGGGTATATATAGCACATAGTAGGCAATTAATAAATGTTTGTTGATATGGTAGTGTTCTGAGATATGTGATCTACTTCAAGATGTTTAGCAAAGGTTATATTTACCTCCCCAAAATGGGTTGGATAGGGTATATTCCTAAGATTAACCTTATTAGAACCAATACAATCAGGCCAATAGCATTGGTGAACTGGGCTTTGGGGGAAGAGTGACCTGGGTTTCCTAAGATCTCAGGAATTTTGGTATGGGATTTGGTGAGTAGGAGGGGTGAGGCTAGAAACCAGAGCTAGTTGAACCCCAAGGACTGAGAGAAAAGAACGTGGACACAGGTGTCCAGGCGCCTAACTTCACTGCACACCCCATTTAAAAGTTGGATTTTCAGGTTTCTTCTGTAAATATGAAAAGAATTTCCAGAAAACTTTCCCTTGTTGACAAGCATCTCAGGGATTAATGACAACAGTCATTAATTAACCTTAATTTTGACAGTTCAGGAACTGTTGCTGTTGTGTTTTTCAGTATAGGAAACTAAAAGGTTAATACTGATTTCAGATCTTATGGAAATCAAAACATCAAATGGAATTCTATCTACTCTGGATCTTTTATTTATCAATAGTGCCTTCTAGTATTGCTTGAGCATTCATTTTTATGGCCACCTGAACTGCAGTTTTGAAGAGTTGAGCATACATTTATATTGGTCTTATGGGAAGGTTTCTTACATAGTTGCAGAAATCTTCGAAAGCTGCATGAATGTCAGATCTATTTTACTTATTTTTCTCTCTGTAATGCCTGTGTCATTGCATATAGCAAGTTCTCAAATAACTTTTATCTTAGTGAAAGAATAAGTTTGTTGACTTGAGAGAACTTCATTGCTTTTTTTTTTTAATTTGAGGATGACATTTTGAAGGAGAGGGGACTGCCAGAGAATAAAAAGTACCATTCCTGTATCTTGATGAGAAGCTCCCCAGTTTATATTCTGAACCCCAGAATGATTCTTGAACCTTGAACTTTGTTTCATGTCTGAGGCTAGTGTGAGGTACCCAGGGAAATTTAAATTTATAAAATCTTTTCCAGACCCTGCAGGCTTGAGGGTTCACTCCTTATTTCCAAATATGCTTGGTTTTGATTATTCTTTAAAAAGTTTAGAATTGTTTTACCCACCTAATAATCCTCAGGACTATTGATACTAGTCTAATTTCATAGTTTGTTTTTTTAAGACAACAGAGATACATAAAACCTGCCTGAAATAAAACTACCATGTATTTCTAGGCACACATTAACCTAAAGATAACAGTTGGATAGAAAAGCCTTTTGGTTAGTTAGCATTTTGATAACTAGAATTAGGTGGTTAGGTGGCATAGTAGATGCATTTCTGGCCCTGGAATAAGGAAGACTCTTCTTCCCGAGTTGAGTCTAGCCTCAGACTATCTGTGTGATATTGAGCAAACCATTTAACTCTTTTTTTTTTTAAACCCTCACCTTCTATCTTACAATCAGTACTATATTTGGTTTCAAGGCAGAAGAGTGGGAAGGGTTAGACAGTGGGGGCTAAATGATTTGCCCAGGGTCACACTCTTGGAAGTACCTGAGACCAGATTTGAACCGAGGGCCTCCCATCTTTCAAATCCACTGAACTACTTAGCTTCCCCCAAGTTCCTTAACTCTTATCTGGAAAAGGAGCTGAAGAAGGAAATGGCAAAACCACTCCAGTATCTTTGCCAAGAAATTTCCAAATGGAGACATGAAAAGTCAGACACAACTGAACAAAACTGAATAACAACAGAATAATGTTTTTTTTTTCCACAACCAAGATTTGAATTGCCAAATGAGAGCTTCTCATGGTGGTAGTATTTAATATCTTTGTATGTCTTCAATCCTTAAATTCCTGATAAATGGTGGACTTCTATGGTGGTAGTATTTAATATCTTTGTAATCCTTCAATCCTTAAATTCCTGCTAAATAAAACTTGTTGAATTTTGGTAATATGGAATCCTGTTGTTAATTGGTTTTCGTGCCATTGGACCCAGGCTTCCAATGCCGAGAGAGTGGGACTGTCTCTGTGAATCGACTCTTCCACTTAAATCTCCCTCACGCACAAGTGTCTTTGTGCACACTCATCTATACACCATACATGAGTGTGCACAAAGGCAATCGTCGTTACCGAGAGACTACTACTATGTGCAACAGTCATGTCCCAGAGATATATCATGAATGTCTCACAGTTATATAGAAATCTTAAGTTAGTTGTATATTTTAGTAGTTCTACAATACTCTAAAATATCACTCACTGTAACAACAAACTTGTCTACATTAATTTTTAAAATGTGATTAATAACATGTTCTTTTATTTATTGTAGCATGATGTCTCACATAAAGACAGAAGAAGAGTTGGATTTATTTAATAAAAGTATAAATGACTTTTGGAACAAATTCCGAAATACTACACTCAATGAACACTGTAGTCAAATGGTGGGGCTGAGAGATACTTATAAAGACTCCATTGAAGCACTGACAGGTACTCTGGGTAGCTCAAAGCATGTTTCTGGGTTTATGGTTACGTTATTTGATTGAAACTTAAATTTCACTTTTTCTTACAGAAAGATTGTCCACAAAGATAAAAGAAGAAGATCGAATGATTGAGACTTTTCTGGAATTCAGGAATAGTATGTGATTGACATTTCATATAACTCCCAGTATGTTTTAATGGGTATTTCTGTGGTAATCATGGAAACCTGGGGAATCTACAGTTTTTTGATTCCTTCATAAATCTTAGTTTTGATATTAGTGGTCTAAATTACTTTTCCTCTTTTGTTCTCTGCTAAATTTTTTCTACATATTTACTCTTGTCAAACAGCTTTTTTTTGAATTCTAATTTATAGCACATAGGGTTAGACCCTTTATCCTGGTCACCAGGATTTAGATGGCAGTCACCTCGTTGCCACCAAAATAATATTTTTAAATGCATAAAATACACATGATTAAAAAGGAAACCAAATATATTGAAATGTAATTATAAATTAAAAAAAAAAACAAACTTTATGGACCCTAGGTTAAGAACCCTTAGTATGGGGGCTGGTAGGTGGTTCAGTGGATTGAGAGCCAAACTAGACCTTGGAGGTTCTGGGTTCCAATGTGGCCTCAGACATTTCCTAGCTATGTGACCTTGGATAAGTCATTTTATCCCAATTGTCTATCCATTGCCATTCTTCTATCTTGGAACCAATATACAGTATTGATTCCAAGGTGGAAGTTAAGGGTTTAAAAAAAAAAGAATTCTTGGTGTAGGGACTAGTTGTCATTTGCAGATTTGCTTTATATAGTATATAAACTGTTCAGAGAAATATATGTATGTGTATATGTACATACCTATATATATATAATTAAATTCATTCTTTACCCCTAAAGCCTCCCCTCTTCCAAACTTCCTTATTACCATCCCAACATTCACTTAGACTTACAACCTAGTTATCCTCCTTGCCTCTTCCCACCCCCAACTCCTCCTCTAAATCCTGTTGAGTCTACTTTGTGACATCTGTTATATACTCCCTTCTCTCTTGACACTGTGACTGCTGCGCTCTGGTGGTGCAGGCCCTCATCACCTCATCCCTGGACTATTGTAGTAGCCTGCTGGTCATTCTACCTACCTCAAGTCTCTTCCCTCTCCAATGCATCCTCTGCTCTCCTTCCAAACTGAGCTCCCTAAAGTAAAAGGTGGTCACGTATATGATCTCCTTGAGAGCAGGGGCTGTTTTTTGCCTGGCTTTGTAACTGTAGCAATTAGCATAGTACCTAGTGAGTCTTTTATAAGTGCTCATTGATCGATCTCTTGCCCACTACTACATCTATTCATATAGATAAAAATATCTTACATGTAAAGTTAATTGTTTTATTATATGTATACTTTTATAACTATTAGGATGAGTTTCTGCTATCCATTATTTAATTTTTTAGAAAGCAATGTCATTTTGCCATCAATTTTTGGAGAATGTTTGTTTTACCTTTCATAGTTACAAGCTAAAGGAATGAATTCTCAGCTGGAACAGGGAGAATTGTTTTTATATTGTTGAAAATGGTTTAGCTACATGAAACCTTGGCATTAGTACTTCTTGTGGGTTTTTTTCTTTTTATAAACAATTCCCTAAATATAGACATATAAATACCTTAACATCTTTAAAAACAGTTTCTGTTCTCTTCCTTTCTTTCTTTGGCCCTGATAAATAGCTAAGTAAAATTTATCTAAGAATAATAATAAATATGTTACACATCTGTATAATATATGTACACATTTTATAGCTATCCATATCCAGAATAAACTTATTCAAGAAAAACAAGATAACCTATTAAAACTGGTTGACGGTATACAAGACAAGGAACGAGAAATGGAAAAACTGACAGAAAGGATACAAGATCTTAAAGAATCATTGGATAAGAAAAAAGAAAGTAAGTACTTTCATTTGTAAGTAATTTTTGAAGTGTTAGACTACTCTGTTTTATTTATAGGAATGTATAATATTACCTTTCAGAGTGATGAAAAAATCTAAGTGACACTGTTTTTGTCCAAAAAGGGGCTGGCTACCCTCCTTGGGATGAGGAAATAATTCAGTTTTTTTCAAAGGGAATTGATACTCAGTTATTAATGTAAGACAGAAGGTAATGGTTTAAAAATAAAACCAAATTCATGGAAGGAGATTATTATTTAATCATTAACATAATTAGTTCCCAAGATATTTGTAGAAACAAGATCTTTTTAGTGAGGCAGTCAGTACTTGAATTGCTACTTTCACATGTCTTCCAACTCTTACTTTGGTTTTGTGTCACTTTTATAATACTAAAAGAGCATATCTAACTTTTCTACTAAGAGATATTAAGTATGTCCTTTGTATAATAATTTTCTAGTAAATATAGTAGAATAACTTTCTAGCTATGGGCAGATCAAAATAATTTCAAATTAAATAAGAATCTATATTCATACGAATCTTCCACTATGCATTTGAGGCGTGGTTTCTTATATCTAGTAAGGACTTGGCAAATGTTTGCTTTGAAATGAACTCTGCTTTTCATTGCAATAACTGATCATCTCAACGAACACAAGTCCCTAAAACATGGCTCCTTCTCAAAACAACATATGTCTGTCTTCCTTAGCTTGATTTTCTCTACCCACTTTGGAGCAAATGCTGTTTTTTTCCTTTGCATAAAGTAGCAATAGAGATGGGATGGATAGAAGTAGCCTTCTCATTTATGTCTATGTCAATATATTAACTTGCCACTAGTTTTCCAGTATGTGTGTTGAATATTGTTTTAAAAGTTTTTGACACTTATTCTATCTCTTTAAAATCAATAGTTATTTCTGCTGCTAACAAAGCCAATAAGGAAAGGTTGAAAATGCTTCAGAAATCTTATGATTTGTATAAAGATCAACTTGGACTGGAAATTCGAAAAATTTATGGTAAGTTTTTATTTTGTCAGACTTCTAAAAAGATTATAAAATTAATACTTTAAGAATTTAGAAAAGTCAGTATTCTTGGTTCCATGGATAAGAATTTAAGACCTTTAGAAATTAAGTGTTGAACTTTTACTTTTTTATAACCTTTAATTAGTTTTAAAACCATAATCTTGACATAGCCATCAAATATCCTTATTTTAGTTTATGTAATTGGACATTTTGTTAAAATTTTTTCTTCCTTATTACTTCATTTTGGTCCTACATATTGCCCAGTTTAAAAGTTCTGCTCTATTAGCAACATTTTTTTTCATTATATAGTTGAGATAAAGTCAAATAAAGAAGTGTTGCCAAAAACATTTCTAAAGATTCTTGGTTTTATTTGGTCAAATTTTTTCAAAATTATTTTTGTACACTTTTGAACAGAACACAAGTTTATATAAAAGTATACTTTGAAGCTACTATTTTAAAGCTCCTCAGAGAATCAATAGGGACACTCAGTGCTTTCAGTTATGAAGAGTAACTTGATATCTAATGTTTAAATATTTATTTTTAATTTAATTAATTAATTAAAACAATTTAATATTGTTTAATATTGTTTATTTAATATGTTTAAATATCTAATATTTTAATTCAAATAACCAGGAAAAATTTGAAATTAACATTTCCAACAGAATGGGCTATCTCTTGAGATAGTGGGTGAATAAAAGTTATTTTTAGCCACATAGATAGGAGTTTGTCAGCTAGCAGAGGTAATAAAAATTTATCTTAGTTGTAAAATCTTGGCATGTTATAGTAGTGGATCAAACAATTTAATTTGTTTAATTCTAGGTGAAAAACTTCAATTTATATTCCGATGTATTGACCCTAAAGCCCCTGAGAAACCATTCACCTTTATCCTGCGCATAAATGAAGAAGGGGATTATGAAGGTGCATATATTTTATCTAATTGATACTTCAGTCTTTTAAAGAATATCTTACTTGGTTATAAGTATAAAAAATAGAAGTGAAAGTATAAAGTTTTCACAAGATGTTACTAATTTCTTCTAGAATAACTTGCTTTGACGTTCCTCCCCACACCTCCCCCATATATAGAGGCTTGAGCACAGTTAAATAAATATTGTCTTCTTGACTGTTCAGCTAGGAAGGCCACAATGTGGCCCAGTGCCTAGAGACAAAACCTGAGACGTTGACACTCAGTATCAGATAGTTTGTTGTACTTTGATCATAAATATAAATGATTCCTCCAGAGGGATTTATAGATGGAAAGGCAGTGTAAGGAAGGAAAGAAACAAGCCCTTGTTAGGCAATTACAATATGCTAGATAGGTAGCATGCTAATTGCTAAAGTTACAAATGCAAGTAAAAAACTGGACAATCCTGATCCCAATCTAATGTGGGAATATAGTCACAAAAGGGAGCTAAAAAGCAGGGGTTTGGATGGGAGAGATGGTTGGAAGGTACATGGTTTTGAGGGGAATGAAGAGTAATTGGCCTAGCTGGCTTCAAAAAATGAAGGCTCCAGAAAGAACTTGCCAATGAGAGAAGGGAGGGGAGAGGAAGGATTTTCAGTGGCTCATCATGGCAGCAACCCTTGAAGGTAGTAGGCTATTCCAGAAATATACTGATAAGGCTTTAACCAGGCACTGGGGGAGGGTTCCAAATGAACTAGCAGCAGAGGGGACACGGTTTCAAAATCCAGAGAAACTCAAGAACAGAGCTGGTAGGAAAATGAAAAAGCGGGCATTAAAATGGAATATTTTCAATATAAAAAGTTTAATTTTAAAATATTATACAGTACCTTTAGAATACTAATGAGAAATCATCTTACTTAATTCTCCCGTTTATTCTGCCTCTCCTTGCCCCATAAATGAAATAAATAAAGTTTTAAAACCTTTTCTTTCCTTTGTTAACCAACCTGTACTGGAATACATTCAAAGTAGAGAGGATAGAAATGGTTAAATCTTCCCTTTCCCATTAAGTGTTAGGGCATAGAAATATATAAATATATGTGTGTATCCATCCACTGGGGAGAGAGAGAGAGAGACAGAAGGAAGAGGAAAGGGAGAGATTCAGAGAGAGAAGGTGAGAGGGGAGTTGAGAGAGAGAGAGAGAGAGAGAGAGAGAGAGAGAGAGAGAGAGAGAGAGAGAGAGAGAGAGAGAGATGTTAATAGGAGAAAAAGGAAGGAAATTAAAGTTCATAAGTTCATGTCTTCATAGGACCTTCAAATTCCAAGGTCCACTGTCCTCTACTTCTAGCAATTTGTATTTTTATTACTCAACAAATTATATCCACACTGCTATTGAGTTGACAAACTGGTCGACCCCTTTCTCTGTAGTTTCTCTGCTCTGAGAAAACACAATTTTAACCGTGTAGTTAGTTGTTTTCTGGAATTCTTCAAGCTCTTACTTTAAGTGACAGAAGGTGAAAAGACAAGGTCATTTTCTATTCCTGGCCTCTTTACATTCCATCCTTTCTTCATGATTGTAGCACATAGCTTAACATTCTTTGCTACATTTTCCACTGCCTTTAGTCCCTGAGACATTAATAACCATACTGATGACTTCTTTAACACCTTAGGCTCCTCAGGGCCTGAAAAATAGTGAAATGAGTTTTTTCTTATATGCTGGCTAGAATACTGATTAGGAATGGAATTCTAAAAATGGAATTCCACAGATTTGAGAAATGATGTTGTTAGAATAATTATATAAACTTCAAAGGAACCATTTGGAAGGGAAACAATACTTATTTGGGTATTTGTTTCATCATGCATATTCAGTTGTTCTCACAGTAGTCATTCTTGTCAATTCTTAATGACTGCTAAAAAGGTTAGGGAATGGGGGGAAGCAGTGCTTTATTGATATTTGCAATCCAATAAAAGATAAAGTGCAAGGTTAGTGGATGAAACAGAAAATCTTGATTTTGTAGTTTCTGGATAAACTCAGTTCTTTGTTCCTTTAAGTTTGGCCATAATTTAATTCAACAAACATTGGTACTTATGCATAATACTTACTAACTAGTAATCCAAGCTAAAGCTTTGAAACTGGTTTAACCTTGTGGAACATCACTATCACTATAGGGTGAAATTAAACAATAAAGAAATGAGGATTGGATTATCAGTTTTAAAAGAAGGCCTTCTCTCTGGAACATCAAAGTAAAAGTTAATTTTGCTAGTGCCAGTGAGATGGCACTTTATGAAAGAAGAAAGATATTTCTGTTTTAAAGTTAGCTGAATGACAACAATTTGATCTCTAAAGGTCACATCTACTCTAGGGAAATCTTCACTGTGAAAAAGGCAATATAACTTTGTCACTTACATTGGCCTCTTTAAAAGATGCCAAGTGGCCCTTATGAGATGCTGGCCAGAATCTACATAGAGAAGCCCTTATGAATTCTGTTAGATAGGGTGAACCAGCAATTCCATCTGTGCAGGGAGCTCCCAGTGGAAGAACTCCTTCAGCAATACAGATCAGCACCTCTTCTACACTTAAAGTCCAATAAAGTTGTCATACACAAAGAGATTAAGTTATTTACCCTTAGTTATGTAATCAGGTTTGTTAGTGAGGAGGTGCTACAGAACTCAGGTATTCCTGATTTGAGGAATGGCTTCCTATGATGCTTCCTTTCTAGTTTCTACAACTGTGATGAAAGTATTCCTTTATCTGATTAGTTCAACAAAAACAAGCTGGGAAATGTTTTAAGGGCAGAAATTTGTTTTTTGACTCTTTATATCCCCTGCATTTAGAACACTAACACATAGTAGGCATTTAATAAGTGTTTATTAAATGAAGTAGAAAGATAAGATCCTTACTTTGGTACTGTTATATTAAATATGATTTTATGGGATCAATCACTATTGCCTTATTCAGTCAATTTGTATAGAAAACTTAATACTCTACAGATATATCATCATCAAGTATGATATTTGTGATTCTACTAAAAGTTGAGATTTAGACTCTTGATATCAGGAAATGTACCTTCTACCATTGTTCCTTAGGTAAATCAGGTTTGATTTAGTTATTTTGATTTATATCACCTTTTCCAGGAACATTACCTGTTGTAATATGGAAAAAAGTTTATACTCCTTTTTCCCCCCTTACTTTTTTCCATTTTGATTTTACTTTGCTTCCCAGTCATTCTGAACCTCATGCTATATTCTGCTTATGATATACCTGAGAGAAAAGGGAAAAAAAAAACACAGTAAAAATATTAGAAATGTTATCAGTTGTAAAAATCAGAAAATTAAAATAAATTCTAGAGTATTAGACTCTTTTTGAAGGCTTCCTTATTTATAAAAATCTGAATCAGAAGTGCTTGCCTAGGGGGACAGATCAGTAGCTCAGAGATTTGATGGGAGGTCCTGGGTTTTAAATCTGACCTCGGACACTTTCTAGGTATGTGACCCTGAATAAGTCACTTAACCCCTATTGTCTAGTTCAATACACACTATTGATTCTAAGGTTGAAGGTATGGGTTTAAAAAAAAAAAAAGTACTTGCCTAGATTTTGGAAATTAATCTTGTGCATATATTTTGCTGATGTCAGCACTTATTCCCTATCACATATTGTACCCCCGTCATACTTTAGTGCATTTTAATTAATTTCTGTGGCCAAAAATGTCTACCACTGAATGGCAGCTTTCTGGTGATGCACTTCATTGTGTTTCCTTTAGTCCTTTTTTTTTAATCTTTTTTTTTGGGCAGGAATAACATAGGAAATCTGGTTTTCTCTAACTACTTTATTATATAAAAGCTGTATAACTGGCTAGAAACTATGGGAAACAGGATTGTAATGATAGCATAGCTAAATTCTAACTTCTAAAATTCAAGACTGTATCTTCAAGGCATATTTTCTAATCCCATTCCATAACTTATTTAGATATTATTCTTTTCTTTTCCTCAAATTATATCAAGTAAGAGTCTAATATCCCTTTCTTCCTTCTTCACCATCATAAGATGTACAGGCTTTGGACTAAAGACTTTTCTGTTCTGGCATCTGTCCCACTGTACTTATACATTGGATGCCTCTAGGTTGTCTATTGGTCTATTTTTATTAGTAGTACTTATAGCAATTTGTTGTTAATAGTGCTCATAGAAAGAGTAATAATGATAATATGAATTGTAAGTATTACTACTAGTAGCAGTAGTAATATTAGTTTGGTATTCTAATCAGTTTCTGAAAAATAATAGAGTTCTTTTGCCAGTGTTACTGTCTTATTTATGTTATAGCTCCAAGGACTTTTCCTTGGCCATGCCTCTATTACTTGAGATAAAATGTTTCCAGAAATTATAATATGACTAGAAAATTCTAAAAATAAGATTCTAAACCAACTAAGGTTACATTCAGAAACAATAAGGGACCTCAGACCTAAGCCAGCAATTAATCAATAAACATTTATTAAATTCCTAATTTGTACCAGACACTATTCTAGGTGCTGAGGATACAAAAAGAGACAAAAAACAACCCCTTCACTCAAGGAGCTCACAATCTAATTGGAGAGATAATATGCAAACAAATGTATACAAAGCAAGCTATAATCAAGATAATTAAGGAATCATTAAAAGAGGGAAAGAAATGGATTTGAGGAATTAAGGAAGGCTTTTGTAAAGGTGGGATTTTAGTTGAGACTTAAAGGAAGCCAGGGAGATCAATAGTCAGAGAGGAAGAAGGAGACTGTTCCACACAAGGGGATGGCTAGAGAAAATGCCCAGAGATGTGGAGTATCCTTTTCCTGGAATAGCCAGGAGGTCAGTGCCTTGGATCACAGTATTGTTTTGGGGGGAAATGTAAGAAAACTGAAAGGTTAGGAGAGGGCTAGGTATGAAGGACTTTAAATGCCAAACAGTATATTGTATTTGTTTCTGGAGGTAAGAAGAAGCCACTTTAGTGAGGTTACGTGATTGGAACTGTGATTTAGGAAAATTACTTTATGGAGAATGGATTAGAATGGATAGAAATCAGAGGCAGGCAGACCTACCAGTAGGCTGTTATTTCTGACTTCTGTGCCTTCTGCAGATTGGCTACCAAACTGATGAAAAGTTGCATTATTTATACTTTCATTCTTACGAATATAATCTGTCTAAATGTAAAGCAAAATGCAGCCCCAATAATAGTATTGAACTATTCAGAGATAAAAGCAGAGAAAGGCCAGAAGAGAGTTAAGATTCAGAACTCAAATATATCCATTGTGCCTCAGGCATTGCAATAAAAGGGATTGAAGTTCAAATCTTATATGAACACTTATATCTGGAATAGTTTCCTCTCTAAAAATTCTCTACTCATTTATCTGGGATTGAACCAGCTCAATTCATCAAATGTACCTGTGTTTCTATAACAATTCCCTACTTTCTTAATCAGAGGGTACTTACACATATTGAACTCTTTTTGATGACCTCATGAACATCATGAACATTCTTCAGGTTTGTGGGAATGTAACTTGATGGTGTGAGACCTGACCATAACAGGACCCCTGGACCTTTATTTCTTAAGAAAGTCCCTCCTGTCAACTTTGATTCTTTGAGATTTTCCCAAAAGATGCTGCTATATATGCTGCTATATAGATTTTGGGGCAGCGTAACCTCAGCTACCTTTCTGTGTGATTAGTTAGCAGATTTGGCAGCAAAGTAGCCTTCCAAGTGGTTTTCTAGCTTTCTTGAAGATTATTTTCATGGTGTGTTTTTCAATGTGTCAACTCCATTCCAAGCATAATCTATGATTTCTAGATATGATGACCCACAGGAACATCCTTTCTGGCTTTTATCCAATTCTCTGTCCCACTTGCATTTCATTTATATGGTGGAGTCCCAGATAAGGAGGGAAAAAAAAGGCTTCCTTTGCCATTGTAAGAATTTGTGATAGTGTTCTGAAGGTGACTTCTCTAAAGCCTTTGTTCTTCACTCTCCTGCTAATGATACTTATGTAAATATCAAGATGCTTATATAAAATACCAAGTCATTGTTTCCTGCAATTTCTCCTTCATGTTTGACTTTTAGCAGAATTATAGGGACAGACAGCATTAAAAATACATGACTGCAAGTTCTGTATATTTCTTGAATAATGGACCATTTTTTTTCATGAAATCTTTTCTATGAAAACATTATATATTCTGAATGAGAAAGATGGATAGGAAGGTGGTTAAAAAATAATCCCAAATACCAGTCCTGATTTCTTGAGGTGGAATCTGCAGCAGCAATAGAATTAGCTATTATTTGGTAAGCCTCTGGTTTTGAAATGATCCTTCACTTGAGGTACTAAAAAATATACCTCTATGATCCTGGTCAAATTCCTTAACCTTCTGGGCTTCAGTTTCCCCATCATGAAAAGGTTGGACGAAATGGCATCTGAGGCTCTTTCCAGTTCTGAATTTATAATCCTTTGACTTTACAATATTAACTGTCTCTTTTTTTCCCCTTTAGTATCAGATAGTGCTCCTCATCTGGAATGCTTGGCTGAATTTCAAGAGAAAGTAAGGAAGACAAACAATTTTTCAGCTTTTCTTGCCAATGTTCGGAAAGCTTTTATTGCTTTGGTCTGTAATGAATGTGTAAATACTGTGTAAAGACTATATTTTCATTTTTTTCCTTACTATTCCCTTTAAAACTTCTAAATGACTATTATATGTCTGACTCTTTTTTGAATTTTTAGTTGTATTTTAGCTTTACAAGAATTAATAAAACTTTATAGCATACTTGTGAAAGCAAATTTTGTCAAATGTTCTGTTTCCCAAGGGAATAAAAAATAGAATGCAGTAGTATGTTTTGTTGTTTGTATTTGACACATATGCTAGTAGTTCATTGCTCAGCAAATAAGCAACCCCGTAGAAGGAAAAATTGTGTCTTGAGTCATAAACTCGATTTTCTTAACCACTGCTAACCAGCTACACTAGAATAGATAAGATCCAATGAATTTTGTCATTTAATATTCATATGAATATGAAAGGTCCTTCAGTAATTGATTAGAAGTTGACAAAATAGGGTGGCCAGAGCTGGTGATTTAGGACAGCTATAACAATATTAATTATTAGAAAGTTCAGACTGATATAAGAAAGAAAAGAGGCATGCATGCAAGACAGAAAGCTGAGGACAGAAGAGCTGTCAATCAAAAGGAACATTCCATTTGGAATGTTCCTGGGAAAGACAGTTGGAGCCAAGCCAGGCTGAACTGGGCTGAGAAGAGTCTGAACTGGACCCTTTTTGGCTTCTGGAGCTGGGGGAGAGGCTTGTGAATCTAAACTTTTGGCTGCTTGTGGCTGATGGTGAAGACCCTGAAACTTTTGTTGACTGCCTGAGGTTACCTGACTAGTTAGAAGAAAAGAAAACAATTGTCCTCATAATTCCCTGATTTTGTGTCACAGTTGTGACAGAACTGCCATTTCCCCAATACCCTCCAAACCAAGGCTCTTTGTATAGACTAGGGAAAACCCCATCCCTCTTACCTCATCCTCTATCCTTGTAATGTCTTCCCCAATAAACTCCTTACTTGAGAAAGGAAGAGAAAAGAGTATTTCCGCTGAAACCTCATAGTTCACTCTGGGAAGGAGGGGGGAAGGGCAAAGCTGAAAGGCTTTTGAAGAGGGAAGTGAAGGGTGGAGGGTAGGAAAAATCGTGATCCATTAGCCATCTAGTAACAATCAATAGTCACCCTCAGAAGCTTCTCTCTATTACACTGATTAGTGAGAATGAATACCAGTAATAAGTATTTATTCATAAACCATTGTAGTCATTTTTTTCTATAGTTCTGGCTCCTTCTTAAATCAATGACTGGAAGCTGAATTCTGGCTCTTTGATGATCAGATTAGAAAACAAGAGATCAGGGTTTAAGAATGGTCACCTCTCTCTAATTTTCATCCATTCATGGAGAACGAGTAAAACTACTCAAGAAAGTTTGAGTTTTTTTCATGTTTTCATTATTTAGGTTAAAATGAAATGAAATTTCAAAACACCCAGACTTATTTAAGCATAACTACAAAATTACATTTCAAAACCAAATAGAAATTATTTGGATATTCATATTATTCTGATCTCATCCATGGATTACTGGTGGATAATTGTATTTCTGCATAAATATGCTGATCACAGAATATTAGTATTAGAAGGGACCTCAAACACTATCTAATCTAATTTGAATCTAAAAGAATTTCCTTCCACAACATATCCAACTAATAGGAAGATAAGGCCATAGATTTGAGATATAAGAAACCTTGAAGGTCATTTGGTCCAATCCCTATATTTTACAGATGAGAAAACATGACCATGGAACTGAAGACTTTGCCAATGTTACAGAGCAGGTGATAGGGCCACCATGTCAGTCAGTCTTCTAAGATGTCTAGTGAGGGTCTTCACATTAATTCAGACTGTCCATTCCACTTTTGGAGAGCTTTAATTGACATTTTTTTTACAACTTCTTTCTCTTATAGTTCTGCCTATTAAGTTCACACAGAAAAAGGTCACTCCTTTCTAAATAGCCTGAACGTAGTTTTTGTGATCTCAGCCTTGGCTTCTCCAAGCTATGCACAAACTCATTAGGAGCTGGCAGGTTAGTAGAAAGTTAGATTAAAAGTTTTATCTCATGCAATAATTTTTTTGAAAATTGTTTTCTTAAAGATGAACAATACATGTAAAAAGTGCACACAATGCTGATTAAACTTACTTTTATTATATTAAGGACCTGGTGAAATATGCCAAATACGTTTTATGTTTTAAAATCTCCTGTGTGATGTTGAAATAAAACAAATAATTTAGAATTTTGCCTAAATTGGGAAGTAGAGCAGCTCAAGTAGTAAAAGGGATTGAAATGAGATCCAGATGGGGTCAACTAAGCTGTTTTCTAGTTTACAATATGGCAGAATGGTCAAAATCATTAAACATATAATTACTAATTAAGTAAAACCTGAGAACATCAGCACAAAACTTGTAAAAGTATTCAACTAATGGGTTTGATGTTTTCTATTTCAGGGATAATTGGAATCAGAAAATTCCATTTAAATTCTAATTCAGAGATTTCTTTAAATATAGAGACAATTTGTAATTTTTTAGGTTGTGTGATATGGTGCATTTGCCTCTTAGAGTCTACATAGTCTGTTCACTTTTCTTGCTTTTGTATGATCTGAACATGAAATGACTCAAATTATTAGCTGGGTAGTGTCTCAAGGTTACATTAAATGAGATCAAAGTTAATACTGAGAATATAATATGATATATATACATAATATAATAAAATAAAATGTGAATTAATATCATAAGCTACACCTGGCTTGGTGAATGAAGCTCCCCATCCACAAAGCCCCAGAATTTTGGTATATCTAAGTTGTGTACAGTACTGTTGTTTGGAAAATCAAACCTATTTTTTGAGATGTTGGATCAGGGTCATTTCTATTATTTTCCTTGATGTTTCTTGCCACATCTGTCAAAATTGTTTTACTGACAATCCATGTCTGGCAAATTAAAAAAGCTCTTTTCTAGAATAGAACTAGGCTTTTGTCTAAATGAGGCTAACCTATTCATAAGTATAAAATCATATAATCTGTTATACGAAATATTTTTTCTCGGTGAATTTTCTTGAAGGATCTCTAAGCTCTTTGAAAATGAGCCTCTCTTTTTCCCCTATGAGAGAAGTTAGTAATTAATAATACATACTAAGATATATGCACTCATGAATTTGCCACACTGAAAGCCAAGACATATTACAAAGATAGCCCTGAATGCCCTCCATGAGGCTAAGCAGTTGCTTGTGGGAGTTATTAGTAAGTCTGAGGCATAGCAAAAGGAGAATGGGAAAACCAAGAGAAAGGAATAGAGAAGAGAAAAAGGAAGGGATAAATTAGGAAGGTATAAAGAAAAAAAAAGGAATAAATAGAAGAAAATAAGAAAAGTAGGGGGAAGATAAAAAAGGGAAGAAGTTTATATGGTGGGAGCTAGTAGAAAGCAATTAGTAGATGCTGCATATGCCAGTCAGATGTACCATATCTCTACATGGCATATAGGCTGTGCATTTAACATGTCAGGAAAAGGAGATATTTGTCTCTCCAAGGTGGATTTCCATTTCTGTGGAATAAAAACAAGGACCAATTTTTCTACTAGTTAGAATAGTAGAGCCTATCTGAAACCTTTTTCTCTTGTTTTCTGATAAAAACGTAGGCAATTTAGTTTTATCAAAAATTTTTTAAAATGTCTAATATGTGCAGTTTTATATCATGCTATGAAGATGACTGAAAATTTAGCTTTGATATATTAATTGGAGCTGTTTCATAATTATTTGGAATTGAAATATTTCAGTTTCAGAGTGGGTAGACTTGAGGGGGAAATAAGGATCTATTTACACATAGGTGATATGTGTATTTAATTTGATCTTATTCTTTGATGGGTATCTGGGTATATCCAACATGAATGAGTAAATTCTGGAACACAGCCAGTGAACTTCATATGAATATTTTGGAGACTCATATCCCTAGTGCAATGGAATTTACTGAGGGAATGAATTGAGGATTCCTGAGCTATATTCCTGGGAACTGAGAGTAAAAGTGAGTTGGGTTCTGTCATCTTCTAGTCAAATTGACAGGCATTTTGAAGTGTCTATTTTGAACCAGGCATTATACTAATATATAGGGATAGAAAAAGAGGCAAAAAAATAGTCCCTTCCTTCAAGAGACTTACAATTTAATGCAAGGAGACAATATTTAAAGAACTACATATGAACAGTACATACAGGATAAATTGGAAATAATCAGAGAAGGCACTAACATTAAGGGAGACCAGGAAAGCCTTCTTAAAGATGTAGTTTTAGTTGAGATCTGAAGGAAACTAAGAGCTGGAGGTGACCAGGCATGATGGGCAGTCAGTGAAAATGCTTGGAATTGGAGGATAGATGTCTTATATGAGGAACACCAAGGAGACAGTAACTTGATTGTAAAATGCAGTTGAACATTGAGTAGAAGGTGTAAGAATATTGAAAAATGATGAAAGGGTCAGATTTCCTTCTTGCTGTTTTTTTTTAACTAAAAAAGCATTTTCCCTTTATTTTCTTACTCTAAGTAAGAAAGAAGCTTCTAAGGAATATTTATGTCTGTTCTATTATTACTTCTAAGCAGTTCAAGGACTCATGATTTTTTCACTTATAATGCAGCTATATAACTGTTCTATTTTTCCAGAGCCTCCAGTATTCTGTGTGTGTTTATATGCATGTCTTATCTCACTCATAGGCCTTAGCGCTGTTCATTTTCCTTCTTTGTATGTAGTATGTGTGTAGGGATATGATTTATTATTAGATTATGTTACAGCTAAATTTTCTAATAAAGAGTGACTTTCTGATTCAGCCAATTCTCATTTTGATGAGCAATTATTTGCAGATTTGTCTTTAAAGTTTCTCTGTTGTGATCAATGTGCATTTTAATTCTTCTTGAATAAATTTACACAACTATTTTCAAAAGAAAATTCTATGAGTGTGAGTTGTCAGTTATCATCTGCCAGAGCACATTATTACCAAAGTTTACAGATCCAAAATTTATTATTCTTTGGATATATGTGTAAAAGAAGTGCATGTTCATGAAAGGACATTTTATAACAGTTTTAATGAAGAGTAAAAGTAAACATGTGTCCATGAATTTACATAGGCAGGAGTGAAAGAAAACCAATAAAAATAATGTACTTAGGCATGTGCATGTTTCTAAGTTTCTCTGACATGGTTGTGGTCTTGGCTAGATTTGATTCAATTTTCTACTTCTGTCAACATGCTAATTAGAGTAATTAGAGCATGTGTGTATTGAGGAAGAATTTTTAATGGTACAGTTGAAAAGTTTCATAAAAGATGATGCTAGAATTATGGAAATGATTAAAATTGATTTGTAGTATTAATCTTAGAATTCACTATATAAACAGGCAGTTGTGAAAGCATTAGTGCAATTCCTCATAAAGAATAGATCAGAAGTCAGAATTTTGGCTGTGATATCTCTTAAGAAACAACCCCACAGTGTTGTACCTACTTTCTTTGCTAAGCTTCATACTAAGCACCTAGAGGTAATTATAACAATGTAATTGGGAAAGCAATCTGGGTTAGTCACTGGTTTTATTGTCCCTAGTATTGGTTCTTGACCCAACGTGGTGTGTGTGGGGACTTTTCCAGCCCTGACTAGTCTTTGTAGTTTGTTTCCTAATTTTGACATTCAGGCATTCCCAAAGACATTAGACTTTTTTGGAAATGGTGCTCTGCCTTTCCCTCTTGCAAAACAGTGGCATGAGTCCCTTGGATTTGAATTGTTTTATATTTTTGTCTTTGTTTTAAGGTAGGTATAGAAATTCTGAATAGTAGATCCAAAAAACCCAAAGTAGAAGTTGTAGAAATTCTAGTAATTAAGAGAGCAGTTACAAACCTGGGAAATGGGCAATTAGAAGAGGAATGCAGAAGAAAGGAAGGACATAAACATTTATTAAGAGACTACTCTGTGTCATGCACTTTGCAAAGTGCTCTACAAAAATCTCATTTAATCCTCCCAACAAGCAAACTAGGCAAAGGGGCCTATTTATTGTGCCCTGAGGTCCACATTCTGTCTACCTCTATACCTGGGACGCCTCTCCTCACCTTTTGCCTCTTAGAATTACTAGGATCATAGTTCTAAAGCTAGAAGGAACCTTAGAGGCCATCTAGTCCAATCACCTTATTTAGTAAATGGGACCATGCTAGATTAAGTGATTTGTTCAGGTGGCAATTCCGAGGTAGGATTTGAACCCAGACCCTCTGATTTTAGAGCAAGCACTATGCATTGTATCATTCTACCTTATAGATTGCTCCAAAAATGACAGAACAGAATATTGGCTAACTTGTTAAACCTAAGATATCTGAAAGTAGACCTTTTGGGGTTAGTTGTTTTTGTGTTTGCTTTTCAATCCTTTCTGTCATAGTATCAATTCTAAGACAGAAGAGTAACAAGGGCTAGGCAATCAGGGTTAAGTGACTTTCCCAGGATCACATATCTAGGGAGTGTCTGAGTTCACATTTGACCCCAAGTCCTCCTTTCTCCAGGTCTGGCACTCTATCCACTGTGCTAGCTGCCCTCTGATTAGTTGTTAGTCCTTCCTTCTCCTTCCCTAACTTTATTGAGATCCTTATGATTACTCTTTCACGTTTACCTTTTTATACTTCTCTTTAGTCTTCTGTTTGAATGTCAAATTTTCTTTTCTGCTCTGGTCTTTTTTTTTTTATCAGAAATGCTTAGAAATCCTCTATTTCATTAAATGTCAATTTCCCCCCAAAGGATTCTGCTCAGTTTTGTTGGTTATGTTATTCTTGGTTATAATCCTAGATCCTTTGCCTTGTAGAATAGCATAATCCAAGCCCTCCACTCCTTTAAAGTAGAAGTTGCTAAATCTTGTGTGATCCCACAACATTTGAATTGTTTCTTTCTGGTTGTTTGAAAATTTTTCTCTTTTAGGTGGGAGTTCTGGTATTTGGTTATGATATTTCTGGGAGTTTTCATTTGAGATCTTTTTCTGGATGTAATTAGTAGATTCTTTCCATTTGTTTTATCTTCTAGATTTAAGATATTAGGGCAGTTTTCCTTGTTAATTTCTTGAAATATGATGTCTAAGCTCTTTCTCTGATCATGGTCTAAAGATAGTGCAATAATTCTTAAATTATCTCTCCTTGTTTATTTTCTGGGTCAGTTGTTTTTCACATTTTCTATTTTTTTATTCTTTTGACTTATTGTTTCTTGATGTCTCATGGAATCATTAACTTCCACTTGCCCAATTCTAATTTTTAAGGAATTATTTTCTTCAGTGATCCTTCAATGTACCTCTATTTCCATTTGGTCAATTCTAGGTTGTTGTTTTTTGTTGTTGTTGTTGTTGTTGTTGTTGTTGTTTTGTTTGTTTGTTTAGGGAGTTCTTCAGTGAATTCTTGTGCCTCCTTTGCCATTTTGTCCATTTCTACTTGATAAGAAATTCTCTTCTTCAGTGAATTTTCATTCTTTTACCATTAGTCCAATTCTGTTTTTTAAGGTTTATTTTCTTCAGTATTTTTAAGTATCTCATTTACTAAGATGTTAATTCTCCTTTGATAATTTTTTCACATTGTTCTCATTTTTTTTTCCAAAAAGTTTTTCCACCACTCATCATTTTCTTGAACTGAATTCTTATTTGGCTTGAGTATAATTAGAATTTTTCTATAAGGCTTTGTCTGTAGCCATTTTCACTTTATTTTCTTCTAAATTTGTGTCTTGGTCTTCCTTGCCATTATAGTATCTTTTTATGTTACAGCTGATTTCTTGACTTTGAACTTTCTGTTAAAGTTGGACTCTGCTCATTTGGAGATGGGAAAGCACTGTCCCAAGCTTCAGGCTTTTTCATATTGTTCTTTTCAGAACTGGTTCTGCAAGTTTTTGCTGCTTCCAAGGTTATGTGATCCTGGGAAAGTTAAGAACACTGGTTTCCTGGTCTGCACACTAGTCTTTTCCCAGGAAGGGACTTCAGTTAGTGCTAGTACTCTTTTTAACTTGGAATTGAGCCAGTGTCCTTGTTGCCTTGTGACCAACTCTCAGTACTCTCCTCCACACTGTAACTACAGCCCAGGCCTATGTGTGAAGATAGGATTAACTCTTCCCTTGCCTATTTTTAGCTAAACAAATCAAAAACTTAAAGTACCCTTACTTGACATTAAGTAAGAGAGTTCGCAAGTCACTTGTTATAGTGGGTGACAACTCCAGAGGCCACTGCCTCACCCCTGGGGAGTGTGCGTTTTAAAATGGCTCTGATCTCTGGGAGACTACATCTCCCAGGACCCTCTACCAAAACTTCCTCAGACACATCCCACTTCCTTTGTGGGAGGTGTCTAAGAAGTATAAAAAGAAGGGAGAAGCATGAGTTTTGGCACCTTTTTTAGAGAAGAGTCTTGCCCCGGGTAAGAGCCTTTGGACTCCACATACCTGCGGGAGATCTAATTTTCCTTAACTTTCCAGATCTTTATTTTCAGAGCAAAAATAAGCCTATATAAAGATCCGTGAAGTTTGGCTCAATTTTAATTTAAATCCCTAGCATAATTATAGGCTAAGAAGGAAAAGCCTGGTCAATTTCATTATTGGGCTACTGGGAGCAGAAAGGGACCCCTGGCTACCTTCCCTTCCTTTCCCTTACCTTTCCCTACCTTTTCCCCTCCATTTTCCCATCAGCAGGAGTGCTAGGCAGATTGAAAGACTGAGATTGGTTTCTATAAAGTGGGGGAGAGACAGGAAGTGATGTGGGAAAAGGACTATAAAAAGTCCTGAACTTCCTGTCCAAGGGGGCTTCTCCTTTGAACTTCTCCTTTGGAGTTCTTCTTTAGAAACTTTGCATTGGTGAGCTGGACTGAAGGAGGAGACTCTTTCCCTGGATCCTGCGTTGGCTTGCTGGGTGAGTAGCTGGCCTTCCTTTCCTGGCTTTGGATTGGTTCCAGAGATTCCTGCCTTGTCTTTGAGGAGGCTATATTGGTGGAACCCTGGCTGAAGACAACTCCAGGACTTCTGGTTGAGGATTACCAGGAAAATCCATGTGGTAATAGAGTCTTGGGGAAGGCTTGCTGAGACTGAGCCTGGTTTCTCAGGAGGACTGGTAGGTTTATTAGAATCTGTCTCTTTATCTACATTTTTCCACTTTGACTCTCTCCACCTCTTTGTAAATAAAGCTGCTAAAAGTTATTTTGACTTAAGCTGTAATATTTTCAAATCGGGACCACAATATTATTTTAGAATTCTCTTATTTAGCATAAAACTTAAATTTAAGTTCTTACATGTGTATGGGCAATAGAGTTGCTGATCAGTGCAAGCTGTACCCAGTGCCAGCAAAGGGTCCTCTGTAATTTCTTCCCAACAGTTGTCTGGTCCTCTTATAGACTGGGGTGAGAACTCTTGAAGCTACTTCTACTGCTGCTGTAGCCACTAGTGCTGCTATTATGTGTTGGGGCTACAGACAGAATTCAACCCTGGTATCACAAATTTCTCCTGCTGACCTTCCAAGTTTCCTTAGGCTGGTAAAATGTCTCACCTTGATCTTTTGCTGGTTCTGCCACTCTAATTTGAGGTGTTATTTTAAAGTTGTTTTGAAGGGATAGTGAAATTTCAGCTGGGTTGCTTCTAATAAACCATCTTGGCTCATAAATCTATAATCCTATTGGATTCTTTAAATATTAACTGAAATATTACTTTTTAGAATAAAATTAGGAATTGAGATTTTATTCATGATACATTATATTTGTTTAAAATACAATAAGTAGTAAAATATAAACATTTTATAGACTTTTAAAAGTTAAGACTCTATTATTAAAGTTGTTCAAAAAACCAATATAATTTTTTTTTTAATTAAAACCCTTACCTTCCGTGTTAGAGTCAATACTGTGTATTGGCTCCAAGGCAGAAGAGTGGTAAGGGCTAGGCAATGGGGGTCAAGTGACTTGCCCAGGGTCACACAACTGGGAAGTGGCTGAGGCCAGATTTGAACCCAGGACCTCCCGTCTCTAGGCCTAGCTCTCAATCCACTGAGCTACCCAGCTGCCCCCAAAAAACCAATATAATTTTAACACATCTTGTTTTTAGATTAATTCATTTGTATTATGACTCAAGTTGCATCCTACTAAATATAACTGAATCATTGAAAGAATGAATAACAAAGTTAGCCTGAAATGTAGCTCTTAGTCCTGACTAATGAGAGTAGCTTTTTAAAATTATTCAACTATTAGTAAAAAATTCCATGCCTCAGAGGATGTAAATTCTTTTAAATCAATTCAACAAAGATTTATTAGGGCCCTTCTGTGTTGCAAGGCACTATTCCAAGTGCTGGGGATAAAAAGAAGTGAAAAGCAGTTTTTTCCCTTGAGGACCTTGCATTCTGCTGGTGGATATGAAGCCACAAATTGTTACTTCTTAGATTTAAGATAATTTGAGTGGAGAATGATGAACATTAGTAGTTAGGAATTTTGTGAGTTGAGTCTTAAAAGAAGAGAGAGATTCTAAAAAGTAGAAGGAAGGGGGGAATACACTTCAAAATCAGGGAATTGACTATGCAATTCATGGAGATGGAAGATGGAATGCCAAGTTACAGAAGCAGGAAGTTTATCTGTTGCAATATCAAGTGCCAAAAGGAGAGTAATGCTGAATAATTCTGTAAAGGTAGAATGGAGTCAGACTGAAAGGCTTTAAATGCTAAACTGAGCCTCTAATTTATCCTAAAGGGAATAGGGAGTTACTGGAAGTTTGGAGATAATCAGACCTTTGCTTTAGGAAAATTATTTTGGGAGTTAGGTGGGGAATGATTTGAAGTGAGGATAGAAAAGAATCATGGATACCACCAACTGGCAAGTCATTGCAGTGATCCAGGTGAAAGCTAAACTAGGGTGGTAGTCTTGTGAGTGGAGAGAAATGGATAATTCAAAAGATGTTGTGGTGATAGTACTGACAGAGTCTGGCTACAGGAGGCATGAGAGAAGAGGAAGAGTGGAAGATGATAGTGACCCCAGATATTGCTGTCTGCTGTCTAAATATGATAGTTTGGGGGAAGAGTGCGTTCAGCAGGGAATATAATTCTGTTTTAGACACGGTGAGTTTAAAATGTCTACCAGACATGCAAATAGAGATGCCCAGCAGGTAATAAGCAATTCAGTACTGGAGTTTAGGAGATGGATTAGATCTGAATAAATAGATTTGAATCATCTGCCTTTCAGTGATAAGTGAACCTATAGGAACTGATGAGATCACCAATATTCAGTGATGTGTTTTCAGGATTATAATCATGATGAATACCTGTATAGCTAACGATGGAATATTCTGTGTTTCCTCCCACAGAATTAATTAGGAAAATGCTGTTAGCTTGATGGCACATATGCCTTGAAAATAAATGGCAACAATTTTGGACAGATTCAGGTTATTTGAATAAATCCACTAAATGTTCAAGAGAGATATTAATGAGCAATGGTGAACTTCTTCATCTTTCGAGGATAGGTGGATAACTTTTGAATCAAGGATACTTTGACCTTGTGAAAAAGGGGATTTTGCCTGGGGCTGATGGGGAAGAGTTGTCATTTCTACTCTACAAGAACTTTATATATTTTCTTCTTTTGGTTTCAAAGACTAAGTTCTTACAAGAAAGATGATGAAGGGAATCCTGTCTCATTCAAAACCTAGCATAATGCTTAGTTTATAAAATGCACTTAATATTTGATGAATGGATAATTGTGGACCAAAATTTGGTCCCTGGTCCAAAAATTAAGGAAAAAAATAACTAAAACCAAGGAAGTTTCCTGGTGAAACCATTTACTTCAAAGGGAGACATTGCAGGGCATAGTGTAATGCACAAATGATAGAAAGGGAATAAGGAAGACCTGGGTGCAAATCTCATCTCTGGCTCTTAATAGTTTTATGATCTTGGAAGATTCACTTAATCTAAGACTCACCATTTTCTCGTCTCTAAAATGGAAGGGTTGAACTAGATGGCCTCTAAGGTTCTTTCTAGCTTCAGATCTGTGATGTCATGAATTAGGATAATGGAGAGTAGCAAAGAACAATCCAGAAGTCACCTCCAGGAAGCAATGGGGAATGGCAGAGGATTCTACCATCAGAGAGCTTTAGGAATAACACTTGAGGCCACCTGGGAGATGTGAGGAGAATGGCATTGCTAGAAGAAGGCATGTACACAGAACTTCTAAGAGACTATAGAGACCTAACAAACTATGGTATTTTGGAAATGATTGCTCATTGGGGCAGCTAGGTGGCTCAGTGGATTGAGAGCCAGGCCTAGGGATGAGAGGTCCTGGGTTCAAATCTGGTCTCAAACATTTCTTAGCTATGTGACCCTGGATAAATCATTTAATCCCCAGTTGCCTAGCCCTTAATATTTTTCTGCCTTGGAACCAATACATAGTATTTATTCTAAGATGGAAAGTAATGGTTTATTAAAAAAAGAAAAGAAAAAAACAGGAAGGCAGGGCAGCTAGGTGGCTCAGTGTATAGAAAGTCAGGACTAGAAGAGATGAGAAGCCCTGGGTTCAAAACTGGCCTCAGACACTTTCTATGTCCATCACCATCTGATACCACAATCAATTTGTTGACACTTTCTGCTTCCTAGCTGTGTGACTTTGGGCAAGTCAGGACCCCAATTGTCTAGCCATTTATATGGAAAATCTATTGCTTTTACATATTTAAATTCAAGTTTGTCTCAATCTAATACTATTTGTTTCAGCAAATCATAATCATAATAGATAATTGTTAACACATATGGGTAACTAGGTTATATAGGAGATGGAGTGCTGAGCTTGGAGTCAGAAATCTTTCTTTGTGTTTTCAAATATGGCCTCAGACATTTACCAGCTATGTGATCCCTAGCAAGTCACTTAATTGTATTTGACTCAGTTTACTGATCTGTAAAATGAGCTGGAGAAGGAAATTGCAGAAGTCTTTGCCAAGAAAACCCCACTTGGTGGCAAAAAGAATAGTATATGACTGAAATGATTGAATGGCAATTAAAAAAGTCATTTATATAATGATTTAAGGCTTGCAAAGCATTTTATATATGCTAACTTATTTTCCTACACACAACCTTATGAGATTGGTACTCTTATTGTATCATCTTACTGATGAGGAAACTAAGGCACTATGAGGTGAAGTGACTTGCTCAGAATCGAAGGTAGGATTCAAACTCACAGCCTCCAGACTCAAAGTCTTGTGCTTTCTCCACTGTGCCACCTAGTTGCCATAACTATTAAGACAGGATGGGGAAAGAGTATTCTGATAATCAAATATTCTGATAAGTAATGATCCCACATCAGAGTAGCACAAACTTAAAAATCTGGTAGAAATATTAGGAGTAGGATGCCCCAAGTGAGATGGCATCATTAATTGCCCTGGAAAATTTGCAAGTGGCACTCACTGTCTGTGCATCAGAAAGGAAGATTACTCGGAACCACATCCCTAAATTCATGGGCTTTACCCTAACTTC
This sequence comes from Monodelphis domestica, assembly GCF_027887165.1. NCBI lineage: Eukaryota > Metazoa > Chordata > Mammalia > Didelphimorphia > Didelphidae > Monodelphis > Monodelphis domestica. Next base: position 178,948,312 of record NC_077230.1, on the reverse strand, counting down.
TCTTCTCCTTTAACATTCCATCAATCCACCCTGGTTCTATCATTTCTCCTATGTTCTTAATACTTGAGGAAGCTAGGTTAATTGTTTGTAGCCCATTCATTTTTGATCACTATTTCTTGGGTTTTCTTTAGCCCCAACATATCTACAAAAAAGTACTCCACTCTTCACAAATCTGGCTCTTTGAGTCACCACTCCACCTGATGGAGGTCTAATTCTTATCTCACATCAGAAATTAGCACACTCCCAAACCCTAATTTCTAGCCTTTACTCAGAGGACAACAATTACACAGGACAATAATGCACTTGAATTTTAAGGACAGTTAATACTTCCTTGTCCCCACTATGCTTATCACCTCCAAACCCACCGTGATTTTGGGAGAGGTGGACTTTTTTCCCTTTTTTTTTTGGCCTCAAAGAGCTTATATTCCAATTTCAGAGAACCACGAGGCACTAAGATACACACAGCACTAAAACTGCACAGAACCTACTTTAATCTTTGAGGATGCAGAAGGCACCTTAGTTTCTTAAAGTTTGCTTTACACCATCATTATATTTTTGAGTTATTATAGGTGCAGAGAATTGCCAGTAGGGGAAGAGATTTCTGGTTGATAGAATGAGGGCTGAAAAGACTTTGACTATAGTAGGTTAAAGACAAAATGGAGGCATTCTTTATAATGTGGACAATGGAATCCTGACTCCATTCTAGAGTGTTCATATTTCAGGTTGTTAATGAGCTGAAAAATGTATGGCTTAATGAACTGCTTAATAGAGCATATTATGAAAACTCAATTAAAAGTTTAAAACCATTAATATTTTTAAATCCTTTTTATTTTACATAGAAGCATATAGAGTATGTGTTAATTCTTCATCATATTTGCTATTAGTATTTTACCAAATGGATAGTTCTGTCTTCAGTACAGTCTTTAGCCATCCTCTTAGGAACCATTCTAATCCAGCTGGGCAGATAATAAACAAGTCTGTATTGCTAACCAGAGGTGTCTTTTGTCTGGCTTAAAGGGCACTTTTGCTTGGAGGTAGTTTTCATAATAAATCATAAATGCTCAAAGGATTGCCAAAAAAAAAAGTTCCAGAGTATAAGTCAGCAACATTTTCACAAAGGAAACTTGTACATGGAAAGGATGTCTTTTTTTTTTCTTACAGATTATCCCCAAAGATAGTCTCAGGGTCCAAAGAGCCTAGACGCTTTCTACTTTATAAAATGGTTCATTTGCAGTCTACATTCAATTGTTACAGTCCTTTTTATATATCATGTCTCGATGGAAAGCAGTAAGATAAAAAGGAAATATGGATTCAAAATCTCTTTTCCCACATGGCCTAATGGCCTATTACTTAGCTAATATGCAAAGTGCAAAAACCTTCTACTGAATTGCCAAGGCTGAAATGAAACTTTCTGCTCTTTTCTTTTAGGTTATAAGTTATGGCTCACCTAGCAAATGCAGCCCAGCCTCTTCGGCTTTCATATCGGTATCATTGTGCTATTTTTATCTCACTATCTTAGTATAATACCACACAGTACTGTTGATACATGAGCCTTACCTTGAAATTTTCTTCTTGTGAGATTAAAAGAAGAGAAAAAGAACTGAAAAGGGAAAAATGGTAGGGAGTGGAGGGGCCCGGGGCAACATAGGATCTTTGCCACTGAATTCACTCCAAAGTAAATTCGGTCACATTCTCAAAGAAAGGCTTCCCTTATCTGGTAGCAGGGCAGAACTGTCTGCCTTCAGTTGGTGGCATGGGGAATCTTTGGCCTTTGGCCATTTCCCAAGATGTTCAGACCAATGACCACCATTCAACCTACAGGCTTTAGGGACAGGTGGGCCCACTTTCTTCTCTCTTCCAGAGCCCCAGCTATCTCTATAATGGGACTACTTGAAGAAAATGTCTTTATTTCTTTCATCACACTATCTGTCCCAATGGACAGAAATCTTGAGTTTTTGCACAGAGTAAAAAAATTTCTTCTTATTCAGCCATTTCAATTCAAATCCCACTTGATTTTTTTTGGCAAAAATACTAGAGTGGTTTGCTATTTCCTTCTCGAGCTCATTTTACAGATGAGGAAATAGAGGCCAACAGAGTCAGGTGGTAATAAGCACTCAGGAAGAGGAGTCTTCCTTACTTCAAGGCTGGCATTCCATCCACTGAGCTACCTAGCTGCCCTAATGGAAAGTTATTCAATTGCTTATTTTTAAGTTTTGTGAAGATTTCATCTTAGTAATAATAGCTAACATTTATAGCATGCTTACTATGTGCCAGTCACTACGCTAGGTACTCCATAATTATTATCATATTTGATCCTCACAACCATTCTGGGAGGTAGTACTATTATTATTTCCATTATACTCATGAGGAAACTGAGCCAATCCTAGGGCCACTAGCTAGTAAGAGTCTGAGGCCAGATTTTAACTCATGTCATCCTAAGTCTAGGCTCAATGCTCCATCCATTGTACCATCCAATAGTCTCTGCCATCTTATTCTTGTCTTTATTGGACCAATGAATCTTAGGAGGAAAATCAGAAATGTAGCATTGGAAGAAACTAGAGGATTAATGTTACAGATGAAGAAAATGAGACCTAGGAAACCAGAAGTTATTTTTAAAAATATCTTCTATTATTGCAAAAATACTACAAAAGACTACCTTTATATATACTAAAAGACTGCCTTTGTTGTCCCTTTTACTAGAAACAATTTAAAAAGGCCTCTTCTATCAGAGATGAGTATAAAAATTTCATCTGACTTCAAAGTCAGGAGCTGCATTAATCTCTTTTTTCTCAATTTCAACTGGGTATACTAGTTACTCAATCTTTGGACTCAGTCCTTCCCATGTTCTGAGATGAGTTCTGGGCCCAAGCAAGAAAGGTGCCCTCTCAGAAGCTCATTGATTCAATTCCAAGTTGTTTTTTCCTGATGGCACCCTATGCCTGGTTTCCATATCCACAGACTAAAATGTTGTCCTTTTGGGCTTAGACTCTGATCAAGTCACTCAACCTCTGTTTGCTTCCTTTTCCTTAATTGTAAAATGGGGATAATTTAACAATAATACTATCAGTAGCTCCCTTCTGTGATTATTGTGAGGATCAAATGAAATTATATTTGTTAAGCACTTAGCACAGTATCTGCACATAATAGGCATTTAGTAAATGTTTCCTTCCTTTCTTCCTACTTCCCTTCCTTTCTTTGACAAGTCACTTAATTTTTCTGGGTCTTAGACTCTTCATCTGTAAAATGAAGGGGTTGGGATCTAATGTCCCTTCCAGCCCTCAATATGTGAACCTATTTATATCATTCTCTCTTTCTCTCTCTCTCTCTGCCTCTCTTTGTCCTGATGCTCCAGGCCCAGGGCAACAGGTCCTGCTTCTGACACTAGAATAAATAGCTCTGAAATTACAGGCAAGTAACTGAATTTTTTTGCAGAATGAGGGGTTTGGATTAGATGCTCTCCAAAGTCAAGCCCTGACATTCTACCATTCCCACTGCCCATTTTTTAAAGTGTGGTTATTATTGTTGCAAGAAAAATAATCAAAATTGCAAAGTACTGTGAAAACCTGAAGAGTTGTCCATTCCTGAAAGATAATTTCTATTAGTTAAATGTACAGAGGGCCACAATCAGGTTTGGTTCTTATGCCTTGGAAGACAATTCCCCATTGTTTAGAGGTAGCTCTTCCACATATGCAGAAGGAAAATGGCCCTTTTTTCCTCTTAAGGATCCAAACCACCAGCCTTCATTTTGCTTCTCATATATAGTCACGATGTCTCCTGTTGAGAAAATGAATGTAATTAGACATTAAGTGTGTCACACCTGTTTGGAAGTCTGGGAGACTGCCTGCTTACTTAAACTTTTTAAAGAGGACAGTGATAGGAGGGAGGGGGGGGCATTGACTGGACTGAGTCCTTTTATAGTTTGTGTGTTTTTTTTAAGCCAGAATAAAAGTGGATAATATCCCATTGTGTTACATTGTAACCTCTATCATATCTATTAATAATAATAGCTAAAATTTATAGAGTTCCAACTAGTTTGCAGATTACTTTTACAACTCCCCTGAGCGATGGCTGCTATTATTATCCCTATTTTATAGTTTTTTTTAGAAAATGAGACTAAAAGAAAGATATTCAGTGGCATGCCCAGAATCAAACAGTAAGTATCAGAGGCAAGATCTGAACCCAAGTCTTTCTAACTCCAAGTCAACCTAGTTGCCAGTACTTCCATACAGCCTGTGGTACTTCTTCATGTAAGGAGGGCTTGAGTATAGCTATAGGAATACAAAGCAAGGGTAGCCGACTCTACTTCAGACTTTGATTATTGCTTAATGGAAAGCTGGCTACTAGAAGGCATAATAGGAATTTCAAAGAATTTTCTGACTCCCCAACCCAAATACTAAGCACATCTGCAGGTATTGCTTCTGAGGAGAAATAAGATTGCGGAAAAAAAAAAGACAACCTCAGGCTCTTTATTGTGCTGGATGGGTACAGCTGCAGGCCTGAATCATAAAAAAATTAAACTTGCTAGAAACATAGGCTGGTAGAGTGCTGGGACTGAATCTTCCTGAGTTCAAATTTGGCCTCAGACACTTCCTAGCTGTGTGACTTGGGGTAAGTCATATAAGTTTGCTTCATTTTTTTTTTCATATATAAAATGAGTTGGACAAAGAAATGGCAAAGCACTCTGGGGTCTTCGCCAAGAAAACTCCAAATGGGGTCAGCAAGAGTCAGACACAATTGAACAACAACAAAGAAGAAATTCTGCCACCAGAAAATGGCCTGGGACAAGCATCTGAAATCTACTTTTTAATGAAGAGAAGACTTCAGGGAAAGAACTTGGACTTCAGGACATAAGCCCCTAATGGGGGAAGAAATCCTAATAAACTTCTTTGTGAGTAGAGATCCTAGGACAAAAGTTCAAGAAGTGCTTGCTGAGAGAAACAATAGAGGGACCAAGTTAGGGGAAAGAGCCCCTGAGATATGGCCACTGGAAAGAAGTGTTTTTAGTTTCCAATTTTAATTAAGTATTCTTGTTAACTAGGTGCTAAGCTCTTTCTTCCTGCTGGAGTATTACTACTGTTCATATCCCTGTATTTTGGGGCCATGTGGAAAATCTCTGATTGCCTTTCCTTAGATACAGTTCTACTCAATAGAGAAGCAAATCTAGTGGCACATCTGAGAAGCAGCAGATGGTAGCCAGTCAGCAGAGAGGTAGATAGAGGAGTAGCAAGAATTCTAGCCAAGCTCTACCCTACAACTCCACACACAGTGTACCGTATGAAGTCTTAGTCAGGAAATCCAAGAAAAAAAAAATCAAAATGATGTGGAACATTCGGGGCAGGGAGAGACTGTCAACCAGGGCAAAGGGAAGGATTCTTTCTTTTTTTCATTTCACATGCCCAGCATTTACCATAGAACGTGGCATATAACAAGTTCTTAATATGTCTTTCAATTAATTACTATTCTCTTTAACTGCCTATTGCCTTGAATCCATATGTGATTTATTTTGGTCTGGACAAAGGGAATATTGAACTGGAATTCAGGACTAGTAATTAGAAGAGATGATGATTGGGGCAGCTAGGTGGCTCAGTGTAGGGAGGGATGTTGGGCTACATACACAAATAAAATTCTTAACAACTAAAAGTTAAGTATCTCATTTAAATACAAAATTAAAACTTCTTTAGAGCAACTACACAAATAAAATTCTTAACAACTAAAAGTTAAGTATCTCATTTAAATACAAAATTAAAACTTCTTCAGAGCAACTAGTAAAAGGAAAAAGGATTGATAGGACATTTATCTCACTAATTTTAATTATTCCTCAATAATAGGAAAAATGTTGGAGGGAAAACACATACACTGATATACTATTGATGGAACTAGGACTTGGTCCAGCTATTCTGGGAAGCAATTTTTTGGTAATTATTTATTTTTAACTTAAAAAAAAAAATCATGAGACCCAAATTTGCTCCTTCCCTCCCATCTCTCTCCTACCCATTAAGAAGGCAAAAAATATGGTATCTATTTTACATGTGTCATGGAAAACATTTCTATATTAACCTCATTGGGAGGAGGAAATCAAGAAAAATAAGAAAGTTCTCTGAAGGAAGATAGGAGTTTTCATCGTGAGTTCTTTGGAATTGTCTTAGATCACTGTACTGATAAGAATAGCTAAGTCTTTCACAGTTGATCCTCATTATAATTCTGCCATTTCTGTGTACAATGATATTCTGGTTCTGATGGGAAAGTAATTTAGAATGATATCTACTGAGTTACCAAATTGTTTATACTCTTTGGTCCAGCTATTCCTCTAGTTGGCCAATAGCCCAGGGAAATCAAAGGAGAAAAAGATCACTAGGAACAAATATATTTATAGCAGCTTTTTTCGTAGTGCCCTACCACTGGATATTAAGAGTGTCTTCTTGTTGGGGGAATGGTGAAGCAAATGATGGTGTATGAATGTAATGGAATCTAGTGCCATAAGAAATGTTAAAATGGACAATTTCAGAGGAAACCCTATGAGAAGACCTTTATGAACTTATGTAGAGCAAAGGTGAAAAGAACTAGAAAAATATAGAGAGTTATAACATTATAGGGAAAGAAAAAAAAACACTTGGAAACATTTTAGAACTTTGATCAATGCAGAGATAAATCATGATTCCAAACATGCCCCACACCTTTGTGCTGAGAAATGATGAGTTTGAAATGAAGAAAAAGATCTAAAATTTCAGAATGTGCGCATTTGTTTTGCTAGACTATGAAGATGGGGAAGGGGAAAGGAAGGCAGTCAAAGGAGCTAACAAGGATTTTAAAAACAACATATGCCAGGCATTATGCTAAGCGCTTTACAATCTTTTTTGATCCTCACAACAACACAGGGAAGTAGGTACAAGTATTATTGCCATTTTACAGCTGAAGAAACTGAATTAAACAGAGATTTAAGACTTGTCCAAGGTCACAGAGCTAAGTGTCTCAGGTCAAATTTGAACTATGTGTTCCTGACTCTAGGTCTCATACTCTATCCACTGCACCATCTAGCTATTTGAGGGATGGACTAATTTTTAAAATTCATATTAAAATATATATTTACAAATATATACTGTTCATATTCAATCTATATTTTATTTAATGTAAATTTAAAATAAGTACATGTAAATAATCTCAACTTAATTTAAATCAATATAACTTAACATGAATAAATTTTATAATTATATATTACATATAATTATATACCTAGACACATGTATATGGTACATGTACATACACACATGTAAATGTGCATTTACACACATATATGAAGTTCCTCAGGGGCTGGGACAATTTTAGTTTTCTCTTTATATTCCCACCCCTTCATATAGTATTTGGCCCATATTAGAGGCTTAAAAAATTTGTTGAATCAAATTAAGTTAATAGACTTTATTAGGCTACTCACCCTCATCATTTTACTCTCTCTTCTCGTGGGAACAAGCGCTTTAATAATGAGATCTCACATTTATACAACACTTTGCATCTTATAAAATAATTTTCTGAAAGCAACTTTTTAAAGTAATTAGTAATTAATTTATCTCCATTTTATAGATGAGAAAACTGAGGCTCAGGATGATTCATTCTCTTGCCTGAAGTCACAGTCTGACTAAAGAGCAGAGCTAAGTCTCAAGCCACAATTTCCAACTCCGAGTCTGTCATCTTTTTCTATGTGTCTGCTCCTTTTCAGTTAACAGTCAGTCAACAGGGAATTTTTATTTATTTATTCCAGTCCCCAATGAGAGGTTTATGCTTATGAGTGAAGTTGTCCATCCTGCCCATCAGATTTTCTGCTATTTTTCCAGTTGCTTTATAAGGTGATTCCCAGCCTTTCTTTCACCCATACTCTTCATATAGCTAGGTGGGGGTAGTGGGGAGCAACCAGACTTTGGTAGGGCTGTAAAACCTTGTTGGTCAACTTTCACCAATCAGAGAAAGCATTGGACCATGAGAGGAACTTCCTTGAATCTCTGCTTCCATTGGCATGGACACTTAGGATTCTATAATTGGCAAAATTGACATATTTGGCTTACAATGATTAAAAAAAATTCCCCAAATGAATGATGTAATGTTTCCTGTAGCTAACGAACCTCTAGGAAATGAATGAATGAATCTGGTCTTGGTTTTTAAAAAGTGTTGTGAACCAAGTTTAAAGTGCTGTTTTACAAGAGAATGAGACACCAAACAGGAAGTCAACAGGTAAACAGCAGCATCAGGAAACCACACAACACCGTCTTGGCTCAGCCCCGACAAGAACAAATGCGGTTTGGGAAAAAAGTCTGTGCTACTTAATGTCCCTGTGTCCTCCCCACCAGAAGCAGGCTCTCATGACTATGATGCTAGGGAAGCCACACTGCAGAATGCTACCCAGCTCATCACAGAGGTGCTGGACCAATATGCAGCATGAGACACACATTTTGGGGTGGGTCTAACTTGGGAATCCATTTTCCTTAACGAGGCATATTTGTTATGAGCATTTTGTTTTTCTTTCTTTTGTGGGGGGAGGTAAAAATATGCTTGATAATTCAAAAAAATTTTCAAAAAGCCCTTTTACATTTCATGATTTCTTGTTTCACTCTTTCATTTGAACCTTACAGAAGGCCTGTACAATATATTCTTTCTGTTCTGTTCTGTATATGAAAATGAAAATTTTATTTTAATTTCAAATTTTTAAAAAAATTTAAAAAATAAAAGAAAGTTGGGCATCTGAGTGGGGAAAAAAGAAAAAGAAAGATGAAACCCAGACCAGTGGAAATGACTTGTTTCTTATGAGCAGCTTGGTGGCACAGTGGATAGAGTGCCAGGGCTGGAGTTGGGATGTCCTAGCTTGAGACTTAATTCTGCTACTTAATAGGACTGTGACTTCAGCCGAAAGAATTAGCCATTTCCTAGCTGTGTGACTCTGGGAAAGTCACTCAACCCATTTGCCTAGCCCTTGCCCTTTTCTCTCAGAGTCATTACTAAAACAAGAAGTAAGGGTTAAAAAAAAAAGACTTTTCTCAGCTCATACAACTACTAAGAAATAGGTCCAAGAGAAAGTCGGGCACCCAGACTCCCAATAGTCTTTTATACATATTGCTGTGTCCCCTACCTGCCTCCCCACTCTTGGATGATACTCTGAAGGTCAGTAGTATAATACCAAAAAATGTCTTGTCTTCATGCAGTCAATAATTTTGTTGTTTCAATTCAATAACTGTTTATTAAGTCTCTACTGTGTACAAAACATTGTGCTAGGCCCTCAGGGAGATACAGAGATGAATGAGACTCCCAGATTTTCCCCAGACACTTGCCAAAGGAATAACATTAATTCAAGGAGCTGTAAGAGATTGTTTCCAAGTCTATTAACGCCTTTCTCTTCATCAGAAAAATACTTCAGAAACTGGACTCATTAGCCAGAGAGCAACTACAACCTGACCAGAGCAAACATGGTGCAGGATCTTCACTGTGTGGCTCTAAAGGTTCTCTTGGTTTGATCTGGGGCACTGGAGCCATTTTTTTCTCATCAGTAATATTCCTTTACTGATGAATGATCGCTCACTAATCAATATTCCAAACCTTTGCCCTAGTATTAATGGCCCCACCATTTGGGACAACAGGATATTTAAAGGAAATGAAGGCACTCCATGTCCTATCTTCCTACCTTTGCGCTGGCCATTTTCTAGCCCGGAATGGACTCTTTCCTTATTTCTGCTTCTCAGAATCCCTTCCTTCAAGACTCAGCACAAACCCCATCTTTCAGATCTTTCCTGAGCACACAGCACCCCATCCCTGCCAACTTGCTAGTGCCCTCCCTCCATAAATGACACTATTCATTTTTATGACCCTGGGTAATTCACTGTAACCTCTCTCATCCTGTTTTCCAGATAAAATAGAGATAATAATAGCATCCAACTTGCAGTGTCATTTTGAGGATCAAATTAGATAATATCTAAAATGCTTTGAACATTTTAGAGTATTTTCTAAATTCTGGTTATTGTGATTTAAAAGAAAATTCTCTCTGTCTCTCTGTGTGTCTCTCTCTGTGTCTGTCTATCTCTGTGTGTCTGTGTGTTGGTGTGTCTGTCTCTTTGTCTGTCTGTCTGTCTATCTGTCTGTCTGTCTGTCTGTCTGTCTGTCTGTCTCTCTCTCTCACACACACACACACACACACACACACACTTTGTCTTCTTTATTACAAAGTAAGCTCCATGAGGGCAACTGTTTTGGTATTCTCTGTATTTGTCACACTTAGCACCTTGCTTGATCCATAGTTTTGACTTAATAATTGATTGATTGCCAATTTAGCACTGTTAAGGCAGATTTACCTGCCACAGAATTCCTGTATGAAACTTTCTATGCCAAATTAAAATCGTAAGAAGTGGCAGGCTCTAGTGGAAAATTCACAGGCTATATAGAATCAGGAGTCTCTAGTTTTTATTCTTGGCTCTGTCATTAGCTTGTATTACCTTGGGCACGTCTCTTTCAAGATTCCCTAAGCCTCAGTTTCTGCCTTTCTAAAATGAAGAACTTGGATTAATGATCTTTAAGGTGTCTTTTCACTCTAACATTTTAGGATCTAAGATCCTGGGAGCTCCCATGCATAAACCATATTAAATTCCTGAGCCTGGCCACCAAACACAAGAAATGCTAACTCACCGAATGTACTTGACTAAATTGCTTGTCTTTCATGAGCCCATTTTTATCTTGTGAAAGATGGGGTTAAATTTGTACTGACTTTGTGAGGTAGTCATGAGTTACAAGGATTGCCTGAGCCCATAACTAAGCCCAACTAAGGTCCTTTGGTGATGATGCTGTTATTTATTTTTTAAACCCTTACCTTCAATCTTAGATTCAATACCACACATTGGTTGCAAGATAGAAGAGCAGTAAGAGCTAGGCAATGGGGGTTAAGGACTTACCTAGAGTCACACAGCTAGGAAGTATCTGAGGCCAGATTTGAATCTGGGATCTCTCATCTCTAGGCCTGGCTCTCAATCCACTGAGCTAGCTAGCTGCCCCTGGGGTTATTATTTAAGGTAGAGAAAGGCACCCAATACTTAAGAATACTTCTTACCTTTTTCCAAATTTAATTCATCATCTCCTCTGGCTTGAAATGGATATAAGGCTTGGCATGTACCATTACCAAGACTGGTGATTCCTGAAGCTAGAAACATATTAATTTGCAATTACTACAAGGTTCCATTAGACACAGAGAAGGATAGTAGAAATCTGTGCGGTTAAATAATAGCATCTCCTAGACTTTCAGCCAGCCAATCCCCACTGCTGTGACCTTCTTCTTATAGTCTTGACCCTATTGAGTTGATCTTGAATCACTTGCCTCCTGGTCTTATAACTGCTTATGCCATATCAAACCTACCCCTGTGTCCCTAACCTCATCCTGCCTTCACCTTCTTGGCTCCTACTCTCCAGCAGCTGAACTTAGATTAAAAAAAAAAAACAAACAAACAAACATTCCAATAGAGTCTTTAAATATTTATACTAATATAAAATGGGCTCTCACTGTTGCATGGTGGATCTTTTATTTTTCTCTAATTGGCTATCATCCCCTGAGCAGTGTTGCTCTCTTCAAGACCTTTATATACATCTCTTCTGGCAGAAAAGCTCTGCTTTAGCCTTAATGAGAAAATCAAGGCAATCTGTTCTTTTTTCTAACCTATTCCATTCCTCAAAACTAAGTCTATATTATTCCTCATTCTTTCCTCCTTGTTCTGGTCTCTGAAAAAGAAATGTGTTGTTTTTGTTTGTTTCTTTTTGCCAATGATTCCTTTTCCTATGTCAATCATGTCATTCCCTATCTTTTGTCTATTACAGATCCTGGCTTCTTCTATTATTTTGTCTCTGTCTCTCTTTCTCATATCTTCAATCTTTTTTTTTAAATCTACTGGCTTTTTGCTATCCATAGGCATGCCTAAGGCTTCCCTATGTTTTAAAAATCTCCACTTAGCTTCATCATTCCCTCAACTCATTGTCCTCCATGTCTTTTCCTTTTTGTAGCCAAATGTCTAGTAAAAGCTATTTATACTTGACTTCACTTCTTAAACTATCCCTCACTTTTTAAACTCTGCAATCTGGCTTCCAAGTCCACCACTTGACTAAAGTTGTTATCTTCAAATTTATCAATGATGTCTTAACTATTCTATCGCATAGGTTCCCCCCCCCCTCAATCTTTGTTCTACTTAATTTTTCTTTAGCTTTCAACACTGTCTACCCAAACCCATGCTCAGTTCCATAGTACCCATTTCTTCATAGACTTCCATGATAATTCACTTTCCTAGTTACCTTGTCTGATCACTAATTCTTAGTTTTCTTTTCCAGAGCATTATCTCTCTTCTGTCTATCATGGCCATCCCCAAGTCTGAAACCTCTTCTTTCTCTCTCTTTAAAATTAGATCCATTTTCCTTTGTCTTATGATCATTTCTTTGCAAATGACTCCTAAATCTATAAGTTTATCACTAATATTTCCATTAATTTCCATTTCAAATCACCAATCAATTGCTAGACATGTCCACCTAGATTTTCTATAGATATCTTAAACAGAGAACTCAGCATGTCCAGGGTGTCCACCCTGAAAATCTGACAAATTCCCTTATTTCTCTTGAGGGCACTACCCTCCTTCTAGTCACCCAAAGTCATAATTTTGGAGCCATTTTTTACTCTTTCTTCATTCTTATCCTTCATATATAATCAGCTGCTAAACCTTATTGAATCTATCTCCACATAATCTCTCACATCTACTTTTTTTCTCCCCAACTCACTTTCATCTGGATTATTGCAATCACCCATCACCATTCATCTGGATTATTGCAATAACTAACCAATTTGTTTCCCATTTTTCAGTCCTTCCTTATTCACCCTATCCTATTAGACAGCTGCCTGTATAATCTTCCTAAGTAATTGATTACTCCCCTGCTCAAAAATCTTCAGTGATTTCCCATCCCCTCTATGACAAAATATAAATTCAATAAATAGCCTGGCATTTAAGCTGCTCCAAAGTCTAGTTCAATCAGGATTATTTCTTAGTCCTCCTTTTTTATATACCATAGATAATCCAATGAAACTAGCTATTAACTGTTCCCTGAATTGGACATTCTAGTTCCATTTTTTGCCTAGGCTGTTCCACCACACATGCCTGGTGTACATTTCTTCCTGACCTCTGCCTATTAGATCCCTTAGCTTAAGTTCAACCCAAGCAACATCCTCTTCATGAAGCTTTCCACATTCTATGTAATTGTTATATTCTCTTCCTCTTTGAATTTTCTTTTCTTTATTTATCTTGAAAACATGTTATGTCCCTTTCCATAAGGATTTAAGTTCCACAAAGACACAGTTTTCTTCTTCTCTTTCTATACCAGCATTTAGTGTACCTCCATTCACACATTTGGACATGTCACAAGTATCTGTTGAATTGAATTAAAGGAAAATCGACGGTAGCTATAATTTTACAATAACTATAATTTTAAGGTTTTAGTGTAATTTTACAGTAGGTATAATTTTATGGTTTGGGCATATAATTTAAACTTTTAAAGACACATTTCCCACATTAATCCATCATACATTGATTAGATAATGTGTATGTTGCTTACATGATTGTTCTAGGAAAGATATTCCAGTGATGTCATAGACTTACATGAGAAAATGCACTGTTTTTCAACTAGTGTATCATGATGCTTCAGTGAATTGTGAAGACCTCCTTAGTATATCATGTTGTTCTGTGTTTCCTCTTTTCCTTTTGCCAACTTTTATGGAGGAAGGATAGTTGTTATAACTGTAGTTTAGAGAAGGGAAAATGACCTTTCTTTCTTTGTTTTTTTCTTTGGTTCTTCATTCCTTCCTTTCCTCTCTCTCTCCCCCTCCCTCTCTCCCTTCCTTTCCTCCCTCTCTCCCCCTCCATCCCTTCCTTCCTTCCTTCCTTCCTTCCTTCCTTCCTTCCTTCCTTCCTTCCTTCCTTCCTTCCTTCCTTCCTTCCTTGGCAGGAGGTGGTTAAGAGATATGGACTGACAGTGGTAGAAACAAGAGGTTATGTGGAGAGGATGTTCCATTGCCCTTAAGTATGGTAAGACAAGAGAGCATAGATAATCATGTTTCTCAAGTTAGAGGACAATCTTGGAGTGACTCTAGCCACAAAGGTCCAAAAAACTATATGGTAATGATAGTGCTGGCAATTGGCAGTGACCCCAAAATCCTATAAGGAGGTAGATATCATACTTTCTACATAGTTTTTGTATAAATATCACACATTTTTCTGGCATTAACCCTTCTTCTTGACACAGATATATGCAACATTTATTTTAGTTAATAATAAATTTAGAGAGTAGATATAAAGTTACCTAAGGGTACAGATCCTGGATTATTCAACAGTCCGCTGGAAGATGTTCTCCTCACAACATTCTCTAATTTCTTAGTCATAAAAGGACGTGATATTTTTACTGAACTGTGTGTCTGGTCCTGTGAATAAAAAATAACTAGTGAAAAGGGCATGATTAATTACTGTCATCATAAGCATTGACCATTAAATAAAAATAGCCATTTTAAATGAATTTTCTCAATAATGTATGTATTGTTCCTTTGGGTATTAGCAATAATAATAGTTAGCATTTACTGGTACCTTAAAGTTTTGAAATTACTTAATATGTTCTCTTATTCCATATAAACAACAAATGTTTACAACAACCCTATAAAGTTTTGGCTTTGGAGATTGTCATCTCCATTTTACAGATGAAGAAAATGAGGCAGAGAAGCAAATTCAGGATCACATAGTAAGTAAGTATCTAAGAAAGGTTTTGAACTCAGGTCTTCCTAATTTCAGATCCAGTATTTTATCCACTGTACTGACTCCCATGTGAAAAGTCTCTTTTGATACATCATTGAATGACACCATCCAATTTTGCTTCTGATTTTATAATTTTCCAGAATTCCCACAATTACATTATTCTACAACCAATATTCATAATCCTGATCTCCATGTGAAGCCTAAAAAATCTTTATATATTTAATAAAAATCAATCTTAAATGGTTTTAACTAAGTTGAAAGTCTTATGAATATGTCCAAATGATTGAGAATAATATGCTGATTGTGGGTAGTAGGAAAAGGGAAATGGTTACCTTGGGGATAAGTGCTCACAGTAGAGCCACAACGTTCTTTCCTGATATGAACTAGAAAGAGAGGCAATGACATGGCATAGTGGGCTGAGTGTAGGACTTGGAGTCAGGAAGTTCTTTGTCAGTCTTGTCTGGCAATTTCTGATCCTTTAGACTGTGCCATGACAATATTGTCCATGAGGTTTTCTTGGCAATGATTGTGGAGTGGATTGCCATCTTCTTTCCCAATTGGATTAAGGCAAACAGAGGTTAAATTACTTGCCTATGGTGACAAATCCAGAAAGTGTCTAAGGTCAGATTTGAATCCAGGACTTCTGGACTCCAGACCAAGTACCCTGCCACCTGAATGATCTAGCTGCCTTTCATTTTATTCAGGAAGTTAGGAAGATTTGATTTCAAACCTGGCCTCAGACACTAGTTATGTGGTCCTGGATAAGTTACTTAACCTCTCTGCCTCACTTTTCTCAGCTGAAAAATGAGGATATCACCCACTTCCCAGAGTTGTTATGAGGATCAAACAAGGTAATATTTGTGGAATAATTTGCAAACATTAAAATAATCTATAAATGCTAGTTATTATTAAGAGATAACCATCCAGGATATGGTCATCCCTGGACCAATCATTAAAACAAGTGATTTTTTTTTTACATTGTATATAGTTACGTATATAATTGTGTGAAAGAGAGACATATTGAAGGAAATACAAGGACTGGATTTGCAGTGTTTTCTCATCCAAGAAGGAGATAGAACTCTGGCTGCAAATAGGGGATGGGAATGGAACTTCCAGCTAAGACAAACAGGGGGAACAGCTGGAGATTGAGCTTTTTCCCTTTTGAATTGAAGAGGAAAGGAGTAATTTCCACTCAGCCTATCTAGCTACAAATTCATCATTCAATAGAAAAGATCCAGACTAACCATCTGTCTCATAGTGTTTGGATAGAGACTTTTTTTCCGTTCAGGGAAGGAAATAGCCTATCCTTCATAAGACTCCTTCAAAGCTATATCTCTGTGCCAAGAAATACTATAATCTTGAACCTACAAAGATATTAAATTGTCTGGTACTTAGTCCCTAAACTTTATCTTCAAATCCATGAAAAATCTATAGGAGGAATATAGTCCAGGGACTTCCTGCTCTCTCTTTCCTAACCTATTATACCAAACCCTTTATCTAATAAATAGATATTTTAACTAATTGAGAAACCAGATATCTTCAGTGTACAAAAGGGGATCATAGATACAATCAACTAAAGAAGAAAATAGAAACTGAGATTGAAGGGGATTTTTCTCTTACCCTTTAGCTCTGGTCAGATACAACTACATTTCTCTAGATAGCTCTGCCTGGGACAGAAGTGGTGTTCTTCTTTATCTGTTCCCTCCCTCTCAGGTACCTGTCAATTTTAGTTCCTCATTCCCTGCTAGTACAATTGTGCCTCTATATCTGCTGATTCATTATTCACAGATCCAGTTAGCCATGGTTAACTGAGGGGGACAAGGGGTGTGTGTGAAAAAATTGGAAAATTCCAGAAAAGAAAAAAAATAACAGTTCATAAATTTCAAACTGCCTGCCAAGCCAGTATAGCCTTTAACATGGTAAAGACTATCTTCGCAATACCTGACTCATCTCCCTTTGCCCACATACCCACGCTCCTATGAAAAATTTGTCTTTTCCAGTCTGCCTCTATGTTCTCACTGATTATGTCCTAGCATTCGAGCAGTGACTTTAAGAAAGCCCTTATTTATTATAATAATGACCTCAAAGCCATTAGTTAGTGGTAGTGGTACAGGATAATGCAGTCGTGTACCAGGATCTGCTGATTCAATTACTGCAGTTAACAGCAGATATTCACTATATCTGCAGTTTCAACCATCCACAGGGTGTGGAACATATCTCCCCTGGCTACAGGGCCCTGCTGTACTTTTATGGAAAGGTGATAAGAGCACTCAACAGATACATTGCATACATGCAATTAGGTGCCATTTTCCACTGAAGTCTTCTTTGTGGGGTGGAGGTGACCCTGACTCAGCTGAGAATAAACTCTGGGAAAATGCTACCAAACCAGTATGGCTTTGAGTTTGAGCCTACAAATAGACTATTGAGGATCATTCGTTAAAGTGTAGATGTTTTCAATGGCTAAAACCATCTCTTCCAAATGGAAGGGTCCCCAGTGGTAAAAGCACAAATCTTTTCAAGAATCCAAGTCCTTATTCATATACCTAGCAATGACATCTTAAAGTGACATAAACATGTGAGTCCAATTTATTTGAATTGCTCAAACAATGATGACTCTTCATTTAAACAGATTTACACAATATTTAAAAAAATGTGTGCTAACCTGTTAAGTTAGTTAACAGTGGAAACAAAATTTAAGGAAATATTGCTTAACCTTTTTTAGAGGGGGATACTGGGGGCTGTTTTACTCCACTGTCATGCATTGCTTTCATTTTACTGTACCAATGGTTAAAGAAAAAAAGAGGCCAGCATAAGATGAACCCCCAAATCAATCAATCAATAAAATGAGGGTGAGTATATGAGAACATCTACACTTCAGCATCAGGGTTTTTTGTGAATATTTTTATAAATAACTTTCTTCTCAAGTTTTCCTTTTATAAAATTTCATAGAGGCATGTTTATTATATAGCCATTTAATATCTGTATAACTTATAAAGAATGTATATAAATATTTTACACCAAATGTAAGAGCATGTAGATACAACTTGTAAAATAAATTGTTGAAAAGTGAACTGCAAGCAATTTTTAAATACCTCTGACACTAATGATGTGATTTTGGGCAAGTCATTCCTTAAGGCTCAGTTTCCTTACCTGTGAAGCAGGTGTATCATTACCCGCCAGACCTACTTTGAGTTTGATAATGTGTGTAAAATGTTTTGTAAACCTTAAATATGATAAAAATGTCAGTTATTAAAATGAACATTTTTTAATCTGATTGATAAAGTAGGTTCAGTAGGATTATTAGTAATTGTTGGTGGTAGTTCTTGTTATCACTTGAAAAGAATAAAGCTATAGTATAAAATGCTATATAATCTGGACTCTTTGCATAAAGAACATCTAATTCAAGCAATACTATCTACTCCATCCCATCCTTGTTTTTATTTTTATTTAATAAATAAAATAAATTGTTTAAATTTAATTTATTGTTATCATTCTAATTAACAAAGTTTAACTGTATATTAGAAGATGGATAATGATTTTTCTGTTGTGAAAAGGGAAGTAGATTCTACTCAGTAACCTGAATTTGTTCCTACTCCCAATGTCAATATACCATGACCTTAATCTCTAGAGTCCACGATTCTCTATTCTATTCTATGACTCTGTAAGTCATAGTGCCTCAGTTTCTCCATTTCTAAAGATGAAGGGATGTTTTTCTTCCTTCAATACCTATAAATTTACATTAAAGTGGTAAACTAACTACTTCGTTGCCTGGTCATTTCTTAACAAATTTCTTTTGGGGGCAGCTAAGTGACTCGATGGATAGAGAGTGAGGTCTTGAGACAGGATGTCCTGAGTTCAAATGTGGCTTCAGACACTTCCTAGCTGTGTGAACTTAGACAAGTCACTTAGTCTCCATTGTCTATTCCTGATCATTCTTCTGCTTGAGAGCCAATAGGAAGTATTGATTCTAAAACAGAAGGTAAGGATTTAAATAAAAAATACTTATGACCACAATGTTTATCCTAGAAATAGTAGCCTTACCTTCTCTTTCCACTTGGAGATACAAGAGATGCATGGATGTGTTGGTTTAGGTCTCTGCTCAAGTTCAGCCAATACGGATGACAATTTGAAGAAATTGGCTTGTAGAAGGTCTAGTTTCAGTTTGGTCTTCAGGAACATAATTTAGTGACAAGAGTAATATTGATAAGATGTCAACATTGGAGAATGAAAGAGGAATAGAGAAGCTTTCAAAAGTCCAGGGGAGTTTTAGAAAAGGGTGCAATTCATCCACAATGGAATATTTTTATTCAACTCTTGACATTTTTAGAGTATCTTTCCCCTGTCTGCCCTACCAACTATCTCTACCACCCTACTACTATAAATTACCAACTGACTTTGGCAAATCACTTAATCTCTGCTTACCTTGGAGGTGAGTAGGTGGCTTGGTGAATAGAGCACAGGGTCTGGAGTTTCACTAACAATAACCTATACTTTGGATATTTCTAGCAGGGAACTCATTTGAAGTTTTCTCTTGGCAAAGTTACTTGAGTGGTTTGCCATTTCCTTTTCCAGCTCATGTTTCAAAGGAGGAAACTGAGGCCAACAGGGTTAAATGACTTGGCTGAGGTCACACATCTAAGTATTAGAGGCCAGATTTGAAGTTCAGGTCTTCTTGACTCTAGGTCAAGGACTCTACCTACCACAGCACTCACACTGAAATGGGGGACACTAAATTCTACATAAGGATTGTGATGAGTTGCATACTGACTTATAAAATTGCAAATTAACTTTATCTATGTTTTCTATATTATTTTCATTAATTTTGTTAAATATTTCCCAGTTACTTTTTATTCTGGTTCTGAGTATTTGGGAGTGGTCTTTGGGCCTCAGTATTTGATGCCTTTTGACTGATGACTTGAGATCCTTTTACCTCTAGTTCAATGATTATTGATCCTGACAAGGACTTTAGAGAAGGTCACAACATATAGATGTGACAAGTAACTAACTACTTTTGTATGTGTAGAAATATATTCTTTGTTGATTACATGGATGATTGCCTTAAATGCCCCACTAGATCAGAAGTACATAAAATATGGAGAATATATCTCAGGTTTGTTTTATCTCTAGCATTCCCAGCCTTGCTAAGTCTTTCTTCCATAAACACTGCTATTCTACTGTGAGCTTAATTGGGATAAAATTTGGTGAAAGGGACAAAAAAGGAATGAACTTAAAGGGCTGCATTAATTCGCAAGCTTTAAGGCTTGTTTTGATGAATACTATTTGTTTTTAATTATTTAGGTCAGTTGTCTACTTTTACCTACATGAAAAGTTTAGTGCCATTGCAACTTGTAGTAACCTTTGTTCTATAATGAGTGAGATGCAGAAGTTGTGGATTTGTGTGTGTGTGTGTGTGTGTGTGTTTGTTTTCTAGAAACATTAGTTTTTGGATGAGTGAATTGAAATTATCCCGACCTTGCAATAGCACCCCTGTTGAGAGACACTCATGCTCTACAAAATGGATTAAAGAAACCCAGCTATAATATTCCCAGCTAACAGATTCCATCATAGAATAATTGAAACTGCTTTTATTTAGGTTCCCAAACAATAAAAACCTGCAGCTACAACAGCAGGGCATCTTAGGCATATTGGATGGTGTTAGGTATTATGCAAAGCCGAGGAATTGGATAAAGAGAAGTTGGATTCATTTGAAACACTGCTAAAATCTTTCCTTTTTCCATGAAACCTTTCTAGAATAACTCCACCAAGTTTTAATTCCTGGGAGCACTCCAGTCCTACCACAGTACTATTGTTGTTGTTGTTTTTGAGTCATTTAAATAGTGTCAGACTCATTTGAAGTTTTCTCTTGGCAAAGTTACTTGAGTGATTTGCCTTTTCCTTTTCCAGCTCATGTTTCAAAGGAGGAAAGTGAGGCCAACAGGGTTAAATGAATTGGCTAGGGTCACACATCTAAGTATTAGAGGCCAGATTTGAAGATTGGGTCTTCTTGACTCTAGGTCAGACACTCTACCTACCATAGCACTATCACATCTTTACAAAGGTTCAAGTAGTTTCCATTCTGTAATTTCCCCATATATGATTCATGTGGAAAGAGGTCTCATGGCGCAATGGGTAGAAAACTGGACTTCAAGTCAGGAAGACCTAATTCAAAACCAACTTCTATTGCTCACTGGCTGTGTGATTCTGGACAAGTCATTGACTTCCCAATGCCCCACTCTAGTCTCTGACATAGGACAGTTGCCAATCTGCATTGGGTGAGGGAGTTTTCTCACTTGGCAGCTCCCTACTCTAGTGAAACCCCAGGTTCCAATCAAGTATGAATCATGTATTTATGAAAAATTATTTGGTGGCATTTGAACCTTTCTGTGATCCTGAAATCATATCACATGGGTGGCTGCTCAATCTACCTCTATGGGGATATGCCTCTTGCTTGAACATTTGTTTTGTACTTGTGTTCAATTTTTGAGACCCCATGGACCATGAGGATTTTGTGACAAGGATACTGTCATGGTTTGCCATTTCCTTTTCCAGTGGATCCAGTGGATCCTTCTGTCAGGCAATCAGAGGTCAAATGACTTGCCCAGGGTCACACAGCTAGAATGTGTCTGAGACTAGACATGAACTTAGGTCTTCCCGACTTCAGGTCCAGTGCTCTTGATCATGACATCATAGCTGCCTCTCTTGCCCAAATATGAAGTCACAAAATATTGATAACTGATTTGACTAGAAATTTATAATCAAAGTTATCTGACTAGATACAATATAACAAACATTACTATTGTGAAGATTAAATTGTAATCTTCTATTTGTAACAATGAAGATACTTAGCTCTTCCTTTATAGTGAAACTAGAATTGTAACCCTCAATCTATTTTTAGATTTTAAATCTATAAAAAGGTGATAACCCAATATTTTAAGTACATCTACCTGTTTTAACCACAAAAAGGTGTTAAATAACTACAAAAGGTGAACTTACCAAATAAGGTGTTAAGTAACCCAAAAAGACATAATCTAACCAAAGAAGGTGAGGCAGTCCTGTAGAAAAGCATCTGCTATGATTGGTAGACATGAAAATTTAGGGGAGATGACACAAGAGAAAAAGATCTTTCAGAGGACCAAAAGGGCAGAAGAAAAGACATTCAAGTTATATTTGATTCGAATGAGTTGGAGAAGGATCTCTGACTCAGAGTTGGACTTGGAGGAGAGCCTGGAAGTCAGACCCTTGAGGAGAGACCAGAAGACAGACACCCAAACTTCTTTCCATTTAGACTGTCACCATTGATGAGTGAAAGGCTGAGTTAGTGACCCTGCTTTTCTCTTCCCCTGGCTGCTGGGACTTAGAAATCCTCACTGATATCAGAAGACTCCAGAGTTCTTGTTCTTGTTCTCTCTCTCTCTCTCTCTCTCTCTCTCTCTCTCTCTCTCTCTCTCTCTCTCTCTCTCTCTCTCTCTCTCTCTTCCTTAACATATTCCTTCTATTGTAAATAAACTATCATAAATTCCATTTACTTTAGTAATTCATTTTGGGATTTAGAAATTAAATCCCTGGATACCACCTATATAAATATTCAGAGTAATAACCACAATTAAATTTAACACTATTAAGTACCTAGTGTTTGCAGAACATTATGGTAGGCACAGTCTTTTTTTATTTAGTCATTTCAGCTGTGTCCAGTTTCATGACCCCAGTGGGGTTTTCTTGGCAAAGACACTGGAATGGTTTAACATTTACTTCTCCAGATCATTTTATATAGGAGAAAACCAAGGCAAACAGGGTTAGGTGTCTTTCTCAAGGTCCTTCCTGACTCTAGGCTGGGCACCCTCTCCACTGTACCACCTAGCTGTGCCAGGCATAGTCTAGGTAATAACAGGGTCACACATTACTTGCCCAAGGCTGGATTGAACTCAAGTCTTCCTCACTCCAAGTCCAAAGCTTTTAGCTACCCATGAATATGAAAATATAGACTTGAAAGTCAAAATAATAATAATAGCTAACATTTATTTCATGCCAAAGTTTTGCAAAGCTCTTTACTTATATATTATATTATATTACTTATATTATTTACTTACATATACATATATACTTATATATCCTCACAACAGTTCTGTGAGAGAGGTATTATTATAGATGAGACAACTTGGGCCAAGAGAGGCTAAATGTCTTGCCTAGGGGTTGCACAGGAAGTAAATATCTAAGGTAGGATGTCATACTCAAATATTTCTGATTTTAAGGCCTGCACAACATCCATCATGTCAAGCTATATCATCTATAGAGGGCAACTAGGTGGCACAGTGGATAGTACTCAAACTGGAGTCAAGAAGACCCGAGTTCAAATCTGGCCTTGGATACTTCCTACTTGTATGGTCTCAGGTAAGTCATTTAGCCCTGTTTGTCTCAGTTTCCTCATCTGTAAAATGAGCTGAAGAAAGAAATGGCAAACCTC
Source organism: Monodelphis domestica (assembly GCF_027887165.1). Classification (NCBI taxonomy): domain Eukaryota; kingdom Metazoa; phylum Chordata; class Mammalia; order Didelphimorphia; family Didelphidae; genus Monodelphis; species Monodelphis domestica. Next base: position 178,925,059 of record NC_077230.1, on the reverse strand, counting down.
TCCAGTATCTATGCCAAGAAAATTTCAAATGGACTCATAAAGACATAGACACAACTGAAACAACTAAACTATATTAAAACAGGTGAAGGACTGGCTATGAAAGTGATTGGCAAAGAAGAAATGGAAGGTCCAAAAGAAGTCCTTAGCAAAAATAAATGTCAAGGAAAATGATGGGGAATAAAGAAACAGAGGAGTGGTTAAAAAGGTAGGAAAATCAGAACAGTATGGTGTCTCTGAAGTCATGGGATTAGATAATATATACAGAGGCAGTTAGGGGGGCCCAGTGGATAGAGTTTTGGGTCTAGAGTCATGATGATCTCAATGAAAACTTGGTGCAGACATTTAGCATCTGTGTGATCCTGGACAAATTTATTCTATAAAAAGGGAATGATAATAACACCTACCTCCCAGGATTTTTGTGAAGATAAAGTGAGATAATACTGCAATCTTTACGAACCTAAAATCTCTCTATAAATGTGAATCATTATTATTATGATGAGGTGGGTGGTCAACAGAGTCAAAAGCTACAGAGAAGTCAAGGACAATGGAAAAAAGTCATTAAGTTTGATTATATTTGGTGACAGAACAGCTTCTCTCAAGTGGTGAGGACCCAATTGAAAAGGGGCATGAAGAAGTAGAGGCTTTAGGGCAGAGAATTTAAAAAATAGTTTTGTAATGACAGCAAGAGCACATATTGGAAAGCAGTTGGATGAAATAAATGGGTCAAAGATTTGATCCAAGTATTTTAGGATTATGGAGATTTGAGCAAGTTTGTAGTTAGAAGATAAATTGCCAGTAGAAAGGAGAAACTGAATATACATGAGAAGGGTGGAATAACTGATGGGGCAAGGTCTTAGAGGAGATAGCAAAGAATAGGACTAAAGGAGAAAGAAAAAAAATAGTCCTGGTTTGCAGGGATTTTGCTTTTTCTAAGGTTAGAGGGAACAATGAGAAAGGAGGTCTTTTGTTTTCCTGAGATATACACAGAGACCATCCCAGGGACTTTCTCCATACCTGTCAAATCAATGACCAATTCTAATGATTTATTTGGACACAAATCATATTGCAAGATGGAAGCTAGAAAGCATTGCTAAATATTATGAATTCTTGGTCATGAAACTGAAGAATTTAGGGACATAACTGATTTTTTTTCATTATTGGTGCCAATTGAAAGAGCAAAGCAGATTTTTGAAGGGGAGTAGTTGATTAAGAAGGTTCTTTTTTGAGAATGAGATTTGCATTTCTAGACTATAGCTAAAAATACCAAAATAATGAGCTCTTACCTAGGGATGGAACGTCTCAGAAAGAATGAGAAGAATGAATTTGCCTAGTCCTGCAAATATAATCAAAGGGGATTTAAACTAATAAGGAAAGATAAAGGATAAAAATGCCTTTGGCTATCCATCAAATAATAAACTAGCTATAGGTATAAGAAGACTAGAAATAGAGTGGCCCTGAAATTCATGAGAGACAAAATTCCAGAAAAAAAGTCAGCAATAAAACCTATGGCCTCAACTGTTATGAGGGCAAGCCAAGAAATCATTAGTTACTTTGTATTTGTTAGAGAAAAGAAGCGACAGAAACAGAGATAGAGACAGAAAGGGAGAAAGAGAGAGAGAGAGAGAGAGAGAGAGAGAGAGAGAGAGAGAGAGAGAGAGAGAGAGAGAGAGAGAGAGAGAGAGAGAAGGAGGAGGAGGAGGAGGAGGAAGAGAGAGAAAGAGAGAGAGATAAGGAGAGAGAGAGACAAAGATGGTGTTGCTGAGTAGGAAATGTTGAGAACTTTGGAGAAAGTGAACACTATCTTAATTTATAATACAGAAGGGAAAGAAAGCCAGGTATAATCAGACATATACTTTGTTTTGCTAAGGTCAGGGTTAAAGAGGTCACAGAAAGGAAAGACAGGATCCCAAGGCTTAAAACCCTACAAGAAAAAGTCTGTCTAGGTGGTTCTAGTAGTTTTAAGAATGAAATTGTGTTGACATAAAGTGAACCAGTTCTGATGATGAAGAGAATATAAATATAAATATAAATATAAAGAGAATTTTTTGAGAATTTGAGAGCAAAAAAGAATTCATTGACTATTTCAGATTTTAAAAAGAAATGTGCAGTAGTTGGGAGCAAAGACAGGTCAGGCAGGATAATAATAACAGCTATTATTAAGTGGCACAGTGTATAGAGTGTCAGGCCTGAAGTGAGGAAGACTCATCTTCCTGAGTTCAACTCTCACCTCAGACACTACACTAGCTGGGTAATCCCGGGCAAGTCACTTAACCTTGTTTGCCTCTGTTTCCTCATCTGAAAAACAATCTGGAGAAGGAAATGATAAACCACTTCAGTATCTTTGCCAGGAAAACCCCAAATGGGGTATGACAAGTGAAATTTCAAGAGGCAGTTGAAGGAACAGGGGATATTTATCTTGGAAAAGAGAAAATTTAGAGTAGATGATAGTTGTCTCTAAACATTTGAAAGTGAGAACAGGTTTATCCTACTTGGTTTTGGCAGGTCAGCTAGGTGGTGTAATGGATAGATCATTGGGTCTGGAGTTAGGAAGACCTGAGATTGAATCCATCCTTAGACCCTTATTAGCTGTATGACTCTGGGCAAGGAACTTAACCCTGTTTTCCTCAGTTTCCTCATCTGTAAATAATTTGTTAGAGAAATTCTAGATACCATTCCAGTATCTTTACCAAGAAAACCCCAAATAGGGTCATGAAGAGTCAGATGTAACTGAAACGACTTAAAAATAATACTTAGTTTCAAAGGGCAGAACTAGGAGTTCTAAGTTGCAAAGAAGCAGATTTAGGCTTATGGTAAGAAAATATCACTTAACAATTAGACCTAGAGGAAAACAGAATGTATTGTTTCAGGGAAATAAAGGGTTATCATTAGTGGTGAATGGCATATGAAATTATTTGAAACTGTCACTGTGAGAAACAAGATAAAGACATATCAAGAGTGGTGGAGTAAAAGAATGACTGGGCCATAGCATGGGCTCAATTGAGGCTTTGTGCCATGAATTTTTACCCCAGATGTGATCTCTGTCACCTGAGAGGAGAGGCTGGCTAAGATCATAAATCACATGGGCTACAAACAAATATCCCAAAAATAGCATTTTAAAACATTAAAGTTCAAATAGATGACACTGCTATGATTTACCTCATCTATTAGTACTGCTGTTTCTTTCTTAGTCTTTGCATCAGTGAAGGAGGGATTTGCTGTGTATACATTGATCATTCGTTCCAGACCTGAAAGGACATCCATGCACAGCATTAAATGAACATTTTGTGGTACTCTGTCCCATAACACATAGAATCAACTAGTACTTAGGAATAATCGAAGAACAATTCAAATTTTTTTCTTTAAATCTCAGATATTGTTCTTTTTTTCTTCTATTTTTGGTTTGGAGGTTGGATTTATAATTCGTTAGCATAGAGAACTCCAAGTATGGAACCACCTCAGAATTCAGATGAGCAGATTCATTCATAATTTATAGTTTTAGAGTATTGCCTAGATAATCTAGAGGTTAAGTGACTTGCTCAAACTCACACCATATTAGAGATAGGGCTTACCTAAGGTCTTCCTAATTACAAGACCAGTACTCTGTATACTCTGCCATCTTGCCCCCTTGTTTACATACTTTATGATCCTTTGATTTATTTTTACCTTAACCAAGAAAGTTTGAGGAATCCTAAGTATTTGATTATCCATATGAACTATTCAAAATGCTTATTTTTTTTATTATTTTGAACAAAGATTTTGATTTTGTTGTTACTGTTTTTAAAAAAAATAATTCTGATATGATCCATGGTTGGCTTTTAATGTCCTGATAGTGTTTCTTGGCCTACATATTCAAATTACTCAATATATTTCAATATTCTGTATATATAACTTTAATATTCAATATTCAAAATTCAATTCAATAAACTGGACTGAAAAAAATACTTCAAGACTGCTGTTTCCTCATCCATAAAATGAAGTGATAGGGTTGGTTCTCCTCCAAGGTTCCTTCCAATTCCAAGTCCTATAATTCTATGATGCTAAATATTATCCCAGGAACTAAAACAAGATATATGCTAATAGAGTTATTGAATAACAAATAACCCTCTGTCTACACACTGTGATTTCTCTTCAATTGCATAGTACAACATATTTTTTTTAAGATAGGGAATTAGTTGATTTCTAGTGTCTAAGATCCAAGTTTGAAAGACTTACTTTGTATAGAAACCTAAGACCCAATTAGCCACAAAATGTTGCCTATGTCCCACCTGATTTAAGCAATCAATTAAAATGTTTCTCCTTTGAAATTGACAATAAAGGTATGTAGAGTACATGACAAAGGATCACAAAGTCACAATCAGTTTTTTGCTCTCTTTTCTTTTTTTCGTAATTCTTTTCTAATCTTACAAATTCAGTTTCTCATAGGTGTTCTTCAATGAGGTGATTTTTCTCAGTTCAAATCCAGCTTAAAACAAAACAGTAAATCTTGTTTCACAGTGCAGCACTTTCTCCTATTGGTTCACTCCAAGTGATAATTACAAACCTTCTTTGTCTCTTGAGGCTTTTTCAATATCTTCCTTTAGTCTTGACAATTTTGATTTTATTGAGGACTTTCGTCTCTCTTTATCCATTCCATTTGTGGGATCTTCTTCCTATATAGAAAATATTGAATATATTATATTGGGAATATATTCCTAATGGGAGAAGGGAAAGATGATAGATCATTTTTATATGACTGCATTACACCCACATTGACTATGTTTGGTTTGAACTTTAAAGAAAATTAAAAAATGAACAAATAAAAGATGATCTTTGGCTTTACTCCATAGTGTTGTACCTATTCAATTCTTTCCTTATCCACGCTTTGCATGTTCAAGCTAAGCATTTTCTCTTTCATAGCCTGAGACACATTTTGGGAATGGTCTCACTTATTTCAATTTTATCATAGAAGTATCTTTCTATTGGTAGATGCTTCAGCATCCTGTTGTGGCACAGATCAAAGACCAGAATGATCAAACCAGAATACCTCCATTCTGAAGGCTCTCCCTTTCATCAGGGTTTCTGTAGACAGCTGACTTCAGGAGAGACACAAATATGTTCCTTTCACCTTCTAAAGGTCTCTCTTGTTAACACTGGTTTGAATCAGGACATGTTTACAATTTCAAGACTCTTCTCAAATCTCACCTAGTGCAGGCTAACTTTCCTGTCTTTACACCCTGCCTCTCTTCACTGCTATAGTCTCCTCTCTGAGATTACCATCTATTTATCCTCCTCAGCTCTGCCTCTCAGAATTCTTACCTTTGTCCAAAACTCAGCTCAAGTGCTACTTTCTCTTTGAAGTCTTCCCTGATCTCAGTTGTTACCTCAAATTACCTTGAATTTCAATCAATAATTCCATCAATCAATCCACATGCAGTTATTACCTGCTTACCCTGTGACAAACACTATGCTATGCTAGGCAGCAGGGATACAAATGCAAAGAATGAAAAGATCTTTCCTCTCAAGGAACACAGATTTCCTTATTGGTATACATGTTGTATTACCTTACATCTCTCTTTACCCTGTGAAACCTGGACACTTAATAAATTTTTACAGAATTGGTCTGGGTGATTTGCTACTCTCTACCACACTAATTCTTTAGCCTAAGGAAATCTTTGTGTAGGAGTAATAGAGGAAATGCAGCAATATGGGAAGAACACAAGAATTGAGGAGACCAGAGTTTTAACCCATGGTCTGCCATGATCTTAAGGATAGTATCTTAACAATGGTACCTTAGGAAAGGTACCTTTTTAGGTATCAACTCTGCCTGTAAAGTAAGGAGATTGGACTAGATGCTCTCGAAGGTTCCTTTGAATCACATTCTATGACTCTAAAGGTTTTATAGGATCATATATCTTACAGAAAAAGGACTTGAGGGACCATCTAGGTAACTCAGTGGATTGAGTGCCAGGCTGAGAGACAGGAAGGACCTGAATTCAAATATGGCTTCAGATACTTCTTAGCTGTGTGACCCTGAGCAAGTCACTTAACCAGTATTACCTAGCTTTTATAGCTTTCCTGACTTGGAAAAAATTCATAATATAGATTCTCAGATGAAAGGGTTTAAAGAAGGAGGGGGCAGGAGAGGGAGCTCAAGGTGCTAGCCCTGCCCCACATATAGCATACATGGAAACAACATCAATCAAAAAATGTACACCAAAAAGATGGATCTCTGGCAAAAAGCAATGTTTGCTTTACTTAAAGGAGATAATTAAAGGTGTGCCATGTGTGTGTTCTTCCTTTTGTTTTCAAAATGATCATGAGAATAAAGTCTTACAGAGTCTCATTAATTCCAGAAGGGTAGAAATGCTACCAGTTGGGGAGCTCTTATAGAAATGGTCAATGCAAAGGTTCTAGAAATGACGTTGGTAATGTTAAGCACATCAATGTACTTACGTACAAAATAAGTACATTTTCCTTTTATAGGCAAATACATTTTCCTAAAATAACCACCCAACTACCAGGGAGCAATAGAATAGGTCAGTGAAATTTTCCAGTGAATGTGGCTTTTCTGTACTTACAAAGTAGTCCGTTAATAAGAATTCAGATTTTTCCTCTGTAGTTGAAATGGAAGTTTCTTCCATTAAAGTCCTAATGTCTTTTTCAACATCAATCTTGCTGATGGCACAGTGGAGTTGAGTGTGACCCTGAAACAAAGTAAGAAGGCAGAACATCAATGGTAAGTGAAGTGGAAAGCTTCTTGCCATTTTGTCATAAAGCATACTTAGAGTCAAAGAAATTTCAGTACTCACAGTGGTCAAAGTTTGTCCAAAAATGGAAACATGTTGATTGTACTGGTTTAGGATATTACACAGCAGTTGGATTCTTTCCTTCTCTAAGTCTAGGACATTCTAAAAAGCACACCAAAATCCATTTAGGTTAGATAAGAACTTGTAACAATGGCAGCCTGAAGTAATGTCACACTGTGAGCATTCTGGGAAAAGCAAGTCCTACTCAGTCATCATAATAGTGCAACAGATGCGCCATCATAAAACTACTATTCAATGGAAATTTCCCAGGGAAGGAAAATGTTTCCATGACTATCCCATAGATTTGCCATTAGGATTAGTATGTCTTAGACACTTTTTCCAGCCTCCTTGGGGCTCAAGAGCATATCAGATAACTTCCATGTGTTGCCTGGCATTCTTAAAGTAGCAGATGAAAGAAGAAAATAGTAATAGAGAAAGTAAAATTTCCATAAATCCAGTGATCCATGCCTCAACCTATGAATTCATTTTGTCAATCAATTAGTAAATATTTAGAGTATCTCTTATATGAAAGACCCTGTATATATATGGCAACTTGGAAAAGAGAAAGAAATTTAAAATATGGCCTCTGTATTCAGCTAGACATGGTTGGTGTTTTGGGTCTAGGAGTCTGCTCAAGTTCAAATCCTACCTGAGATACTCACTGTAATGTAGACAAGCCACTCAACCTCAGTTTCCTCATCTATAACATAGGAATAGGAATAACAACAATAATAATACCTACTTCACAGGGCTATTGTGAAGATCAAATGAAATCTCATATGTAAAGTGTTTTTCAAACTTTAAAGTACTTTGTAAATATTAGCTGTTATTATTTTTATTATTGCATGGAGCTGGCCCATTTAGTTAGTATGAATCTTCAGGGCAGCAGTAAGTCCAAGGTGTTCGAGCACTCAGGGCTGGTCTAAGAGGTTAGGAGGAGTATGTTGACCTAATCAGTGAGATTTAAAGGGAAGAAATTCCATCCCTAAAATATCTCCATTAGCAAGACAATTGCTAAAGACTAGATTTAGCATTGTGAAATTACTTCCTTTAGGTTATTAGGGAATTGGCTTCTGTTTAAAAGTGGGTCCTGTGAGATTTAAAATTGATTGACAAAATGAATTCATAGGTTGAGGCATGTATGGATCACAGGATTTATGGAAATCCAACATCTCACCTCCCCCTCCATGCCATTGCCTGAAATGTACTTTTTATGTAACTCCACCTCATAGAGACTGTCTTTTAAGATGCAACTCATTCATTGTTTTCTTCATGAAGCCTTTCCTGATTCTCCCAACTATTAACATCCCTGCCACCAACTACCTTGTATTTAACTATTCTGTATATTGTGTATTAATTAACTTAAAAATAATAGTTGGCATTTATTATAGTGCTAATTTAGGGCTTGGAAAGAATTTTCATATGTTATCTCATTCAAGATATGAGATGCTAGACATTAATTTTACATTATATATATATACATATGTATGTGTGTGTGTACATACACATATATGGCCTTGTTATTTCCTCAGTGGCATATGAGGTCTTTTTGAGTAAAGATTATTTCTTTACTTGTATCCCCAGCACAATGCCTGATACACAATTGGCACTTAATAAATACTTGATTTATTGATTGATCCCTTCATTAATGCAGATTGCAACTCCTTCATGCCTTGGTGGATGGCTTCTTTATGATTTTGTGGCTTGAACATTTCACCACATGGTGTTCAACACTGGTGATTGGCTTATTTGCCCTTCACTAAGCCTAAGCTTTCCAATATGTCAAGACCTAAAATTGTCTGTGCTTCTCTGCCACTATTCTGATTAGGGTATGATGTATACATTATATGAACAAGTATTAAAATTTGAAACAATAAGAGAAATTTGATTTTTAATTCTTTAAAAAGAGAAAGAATTTTGGTAACTCAGGGCCACCTACCTGCCCTAAGGAGATATATAATATAAGCATCAATGCCAAATAAAATGTAAGTTTAAATTTGGTGCCAAGAGCCCTCTTTGAAAGACTGAACTACTGCCAATGTTGAATCAGCAATGGCCAACTCAGGATTTGAACCCAGATCCCCTGATTCTAAATCCAAACCATTCCTAGTGGTTTTAGATCACAGAAGAATATATATTACATCCATCTCTTTTTCAAAGGGAACCTATCAAAAATAAACACACCACATAGAACATCTCTGACAGGCTGTGGTGAGGAGGAACAAATGCTATTTTTGTAAATATTTTGCAAATTTTATAGCACTACATAAAAGCAAGCTATTATTACTATGTATCACAAACATGAAGTTGCATAAGAGATATCAAGAGGTGATGTATGGTTTGAAAAAAAAGAGTTGAAAAAAGAGATTTGGTAGTAAAAGCCAGGAAGAAAAAATGGGTAGCCACTGGGCTACAGTGGTTATATTTACAAATAGTCCTGGGTCTCAGAGGAAGGTCCTCCTTGGGCACCCTGGGCAGGCTCTCTGCAGAGACTTCCAGGAGGAGATGGACCGTTTGAGAAAGCACAGATGGACATCAATCTGTACCACTTTGGGGAGCATCCTTTTCTATGAAATTATGTATCCTCTGAAATATGGAAGAATATTGTGGAACTGTTTCTCTCCCCTGAAGGATGTTGAACTACTAGTGTAATTCAAGGATAGAATAATTCCATTGTCACTGGGTTCGATGGAAATTAGTTAATGGCTTTTAATTACATTTTAGGGAAATCATTAAAGTGATCTACGTTTTCTTATGAAAAGAGGTTGAGATAAATTCTGCTGTGAGGAGTGGAATCTATATCTCATTTAATGAACTATTGCCTACAATTACCTTTTGCTGTTTGATTTTTAAAGAGAGAATTTAACATTTAAAAGGATCAAATGGCCCTACATTATCATTTATTATTCTACATATTAGGAGAGGCTGGTTTAGGAGTTTGAGGGAATCAGCAATTTACAGTGTCTCCAGGACACAGGAAACTTACAAGAAGGCAGCACCTTGCCTGGTTGTATTCATTCTGTCCTTTCCATTCAAGTTGCCATTAACCTGAATTCAGGCACTTCCATTTTCCTTAAACTACTGGAATCATCACCCAGATTCTAGCCTTGCCCCTTGCAGAATCAAAGAAACAATAGTCCTAACGAAGGATAAAATATGAAAGGGCCCTTTTGTCTACACTCTTGCTTTCAGTTAGGTAGGAAATCCCGATTTGGTGAGTGAGGTAACTAAGACATTGGACAATTATATGTCTTGCTTCAGCATAGTGGGTAAAAGGCTAGATTTGGAGTCAGAATAATCAAGAACTATCAACCACTGATAGTTACTAGCTGTGTGACCATGAGCAAGTCACTTCATACCTGTGCCTCTGTTTCTCTATTTGTAAAATGGGAATAAAACCTATACGATACCCCTCAAAGGCTGACAAGGTTGTTGTTGCTGTGAGGTTAAAATAAAATAATATACACTGAAATATATATATATATATATATATATATATGTATGTATACACACACAAGGCTTTGTATATGTCAGTTATCATTATTATCGAAGTAGTAGAGAAGTTGTTGTTGATGATGATAATGATGATACAGAAAGAATTAAGCTTAAAGCTAGAGGACCTACTTTTAAATATTTCCTCTGATGCAATCTTGCAAATTATTTAACTCTTCACTTCAGTTTCCTAATCTGTAAAATGAGGGGATTGCACTAGGCTCCTTCTCTCTAAGGTCCCTTCCAGTTCTGGATTTATGGTCCTATATTCCCATATATTTTCACATATATATGTACCCATATGGTATTTACGGTTTTCAACCCTCTTCCACACACATTGTCTACTCTGATCCTCAGCAACTCCATGAGTTAGGTGGGGCACGTATTTACAAAATGAGAGAAATTTAGCTTTAGAGGGTTAAAATGATTCATCCCAGGCCCTCTATAGCTAGTTAGTGGTAAAGCTGAAATCAAACTCTTGGTCTCCTCAGTCTTCATACAATGTTCTTCCTAACAGGGCACATGCCCTTCAGATGCTTACAATCTGGCTACTGCTGCTGCTGCTGCTCTCAAAAACTTCTGGGACTCCCCTTTACTAGACCTTTGATCACCTCATGCCAAGGCAATTACAATATTTAAAGTAAAATCCATCACACGCTTCCCTATTTTCTTTAATCAATGGTACTATCCCAAATAGTTTTAGCTATCCAGATTCCAAATCAATCACAGAGCATAGAATTTTTAAGGCTAGAAAGAACTTTAGTGATGAACATAGTCTGATCCTCTCTGGATTACAGTCAGAATAACCAGAATAAATGTCTCCTAGTCCAGTGTTCTATTTTTTTCTCTTTCTCATCATCTACATCCATGCACTCACTATATACTATTACATAGTCCTTCAAAGTGTCTTCTCTTCCATTTCTTCTCAGTGCTACTAACCTAATTCAAACTCTTCTCACTTTGCCCCTAGAATATTCACAAGAATAAAATAGCATTGGTTTCCTACCAAATCCTTCTGCTTCCAGTCTCTTTTATCTTTTGAGCCATCTTATAAACAGCCAGACTAATCATAAAATATCATGATGTACAGGTCAGTTCCTTATTCAAAAATCTCTAATGGTGAGTGTTCTGCTGCCTGTAGAATAAGGTCCAGATTTTTCTGCCTTCCCTATTCCTCATCTTCTCCATCATGTCCCTGTAACTGTGTTCTTTGGGCCAAATCTTGCCCCGGAGGCTCACTACTTGTGTGATTTTTTTTGGACCAGTCACTTAATCATCTTGGGCTTCAGTTTCCTAACCTATAAAATAAAGGAGGTTGATTTCTTGACCTCTGAAACCTCTTCCAGCATCTCCTTTCCCAGTTTCCTTTTATGTATTATCTTCCATATTAGGATTTTAGCTCCTTGAGGGCAAGAACTGTTTCCTTTTGTTTCTATTATCACAGTACTGGGCATAGAGTAGGCACTTAATAAATCTCTGTTCTTTGACTGTAGGAACTTACTAAGTACTTTGACTATCAAAGTAAGGAATTTTCATCTTCTAAATAGTGGGGAACTGCCGAAATCTTTCCAATAAATATGTGATAGATGGGTAGCTAGATAACTCAGTGGATGGAGCACCAGGCCTGTAGTTGGGAAGACCTGGGGTTCAAATCTGAACTCAGATACTTCCCAGTTGTGTGACTCTAGGTAAGTCATTTAACTCCAGTTATCTAGCCCTTACCACTTTTCTGTCTTAGAATTGATACTGAGGTGAGACAGTTAGATGGTTCACTGGATAAAAAGCCAGGCCTGGAGACAGAAAGTCCTGGGTTCAAATTTGACCTCAGACATTTCCTAGATGTGTAACCTTGGAACCAATACACAGTATTGAGTATAAGATGGAAGCTAAGGATTCTTAAATTATTTAATTGAAAAATAAATCAATATTAAGACAGAAAGTATGAGTTTTTAAAAATTATGTGATAGGAACAGATCAAAACTGGAAGGGATCTCAGAGTCCATTTAACTTAAACTCTTTTATAGGCTAGAAAACTGAAGCCTCAGGAGATTAAAAGGAACTTATCCAAGATCACCTAGGTGGGGGCTTTAGAGGTAAGATTTGGACCCAGAGCCTTTTACTCCAGAACCTGTATACTTCCAATTCAATTGCTGTCTCATTTGGACATATATATTTTAGGAAGATTACCCTGAAAGTAGGGTGAGGAATAAATTGGACAGGGGAGATATTGTAGATACATTTAGAAGACTACTATTTTAGAAGTCTGAGCCCAAAAGAATGTGGTCCCCTACTAGGAAGGTAGGAAGGTGGGACAAATGGAAAAGAAGGTACTTAAGTATTAGAGGTATAAAGGTTCCTAAAGCCACAGCAAAAAGATGATAATGAAAAGCGATGGTGGTAGGGATGGGAAGGATATTTGAAAAACAGGAGACAGAAAAATCAATAGGAGAAAAAAAGAGATGGAAGTTCTAAGATGGAAGAGGAGAGTTGAGCCTAGGAATGGCCTAATAGAGAGAATTTGTTCTGATGGTAAAATGCTTGCCTACCCTATAAGAAATGGCAGGGTGGATAATTAGAGGCAGTGCAGTGTGGTGAGCATCACTGGACTAGATTTATCTGAATCTCAATTTCTTCCCCTCCAAAATGAGGCTGATGATGCCTGTTCAAACTCTCCCTTCATCTGAATTTCCCAATTACTGTCAAGGATGTTGCCATCTTGCTAGCCACACAGACTCATAGCTCTGGTGTCATTCTCAGTCTTTTGTTCTTCCTTACCCCATATATCCAGTCAGGTGCTAAATCTTAACTTTTCTATCTTCATACCATTTCTTGTATACATCCATTTCTTTATTTTATTTTATTTTTTACCAATTACATGTAATAACAAATTTCCACATGAGTTTTCCTAAATTATATGATTGAATTTATCTCTTGCCCTTCTATTCCTTCCTTCTCCTGGCTCTGGCAGGTGATTTGATCTTGGTGATACATGTATCATCATATACAACCACATCTTGCCATTCACACAGCCACCAACCTAGTGCAGCCCTCATCTGCTTTCCTGGCCTATTGCAGTAGTTTTCTTTTCTTTTTCTTTTTTTTAAACCTTTACCTTCCATTTTGGAATCAATACTGTGGATTGACTCTAAGGCAGAAGAGTGGTAAGGGCTAGGCAATGGGGGGGGTCAAGTGACTTGCCCAGGGTCACACAGCTGGGAAGTGTCTGAGGTCAGATTTGAACCTAGGACCTCCAGTCTCTAGGCCTGGTTCTCAATCCACTGAGCAACCCAGCTGCCCCCATTTGCAGTAGCTTTCTAATCATGTTCCTGTCTGAGGACTCTGCCCACTTGAATCCATCTCCCACAAAGTAATTTTCCTTAAGTACAGGTCCAACCACATCACCTCTATACTCAATAAATATCAGAGATTTTCTTTCCCCGCCAAGGTCAAATATAAACTCCTAAGCTTCTCACAACTTGGCCCCCTTCTACTTCCTGGTTTTCTTATATTTTATTCCCTTCCACAAATGCTGCAACCCAGCCGCACAGGCTTATTTGGCATTCTTGAGCAAGACCTTCCATTTCTCTCCTCAGTCTTTGCACTGACTCCTCCCCATGCCTGGATTTCTTTCTCTCCTTTCCTCCATCTTTTAGAATCCCTGCCTGCCTTCCTTCCATATCCAGCTCAAAACCTACCTTGTTCACAGGCCTTCCTGGTTCCCCAGCTGTTCATGCTTTCTCCTCAAAGGATATCCTTCATGTACTCTGCTTGTATGTTGTAGATGACTATGCATGTATACATATTGTCTCTCCTGGTGGTTGTGATCCCTTCAAGGGCAAAGACTGTCTTTCCTTTTCCTTTGTTTCCCTACATAGTTAGGTACTCAATACCACTCCCCCCCCCCCAAAAAAAAAAACAAGCAAAAGGATGTAGCAGCAGGATCCTAATTAATGCTTCTTAATTGCTTAATTTATTACATGCATGTTTTATATTTAAAAACAGAAATCACAAAACAAATCCCTCCCACCTCTTTTTAAAATGCTTTTTTTTATTCCATTCATGCCCTACTTATCCACTTTCCTCTTTAAACTCATCTTTCTTCCTAACAAAACTTTTTATCTTTTCTTACTCTTCCAAAGACACAGTGAAGGAGTCTAATTAAATTAAAACTCATCTCTTTGGGTCTCATTTCCCCTCTCTTCTTTCCTTTCATGTCCCAAGTTTCTTCCTAACAGCTCCAATATCCCTTAGCCTTATTGTGACTCCTACTCTTTGGAAATAACTTAGCCCAGCTCTGCTCCTAAATAACCAATGAAGGGTTCCTAAACAAGAATATTAGACTTGACTAATAAATGTTCCCAGCTAATTGTACCACTAGGGAAACAGTAGCAAGGAGAGGAAATGCCATTTGTCTGAAAGTCAGAACGCTAATGAGTGGCAGAACCTGGGGTAGAGACCAGGGCTCCTAACTCCATTTCTGATCTCTAGCCCTCAAGATGAGGCCAATTGGTCCCTAGGAAGAAAATCATGAAATGCGTAACTTGCCTGATAGCAGTTTTGTAAAGTGACTTCCCATTTGAGTCTGGTTGTGTAACCAGCAATGTTTTTTTGGTAATAGCTTTCGTCTTCCTTTGCCAGCTTCTCTGTTGATTTTTTCAGTTTACCGAGCAGCTTAAAGGAGGAAAAAAAAAGAAAAAAGTCCACACATCTTCACTGACACATTATCAAGGCACTCTGCAATTCCACAGGAAGAATTCTGTTTGGTCCAATAATGGGGTTCTTTATAGATGGGAAGAGGCACTGGGCTGAGGGTTAATTGACATGGGGAACTCCCAGAGGAAGAAATTCCCTTTACCAATTCAGGTTGGCAGCTTGTTTGCAACCCATTTGTAGAATTGGGTCTCTAGACAGCGGATCAAGACCTGCTCAGTGAATATGATACAGTGAAGAGAATTTGGGATATGGAGACAGCTATCCTGGATTTAAATCCAGACTGCCACTGTCTGAAAGAACCTTGAGCAAATCAATGTATGTCTCTATGCCGCAGACCCCTCAGTTGTCAAATGAGGTTTTTGCACTTGATCTCAAAGGTTTAACTCCTATAATACTAAGTCTCTAAGCTGGTGGTCACCACCCCATACCTTCTTCTTCAGCTCCCCAGCTCAGGAGAGGGAGGTTGCCATCAGAGAGAAGGGTAGGATCTTTTCTGAGAACTAAAAGGCATTTTAGGGATCAGCTGATCCAATCTCCCCTGCTCCCCACTTTGTAGATGAGAAACTGGAAGATCAAAGCCCTAGGACCAGTTAGCGCAGCTTAGTCTGAACCCCCAATAGACTTTATAGTTGTTCACTTGTTTCCCTTGAGTCTGACTCTTCATGACCCCATTTGAGGTTTCCTTGGCGGGGATCCTAAAGGGATCCTAGAGTGGTTTTCCACTCATCTTACAGAAACTGAGGCAACCGCGGTGAAGTGACTCACCTAGGGTCACATATACTAATATCTGAGGCCAGAATTGAACTCAGGGAGATGAGGCTTCCTGACTCCAGGCTTGGTGCTCTATCTACTTTGCCACCTACCTGCTCCCACCCCCACCCAAAAGGCGACACAATAACCATGATAACTAGCAATTATATTTATGTATGCTATTGAACTATAGTCCTGTGCTAATCCTGTAAGGTAGACAATTATCAGTAGTATTATTATTATCCCCATATTACAGAAGATAAAACTGAAAACCAGAAAAGTACCTTGCTCGGGGTCACACAGGTAGGGAGTGATCCAGGTAGGATTAAAATCCAGATTTCTCCTCCCTCCAGATCCATCTTCTTGACATTACACAGCCTTCTCTGCTCTCCCTTAACCTCCCCTCCCCACCACAATGCTGTAAGACTCCTGAGATTTTATGACTGCAGGAAAATTGCCAGAGTTTCAGCATCTCTTGGAAGAATATATGAAATGCTTTTTAAAAATGCATAGATACAGTCGAAAGCCTTTCCAGTCTCCCTCACTTTATATTTAAGACCATTTTGAGAGATACTACCCTAAAGGACATTTATTCCAAAAGTCGAACCTTTCATAACAGATGCAATTTCAAGCTTATTTTGTCGTTTTAGCTAATTTGCTTGGCATTTGCTTGTGCAGCCTATAAGAGACATATTGGGTTTCTGGGGGTCAAGTGCCCCAAAGCATCCATCCCTTCAAAGGACAGCCCAGCTGCCTCTTCCTCCGGAAGACTTTTCTGAATCTCTTGCTTAGAAGTACTCTTTCCCTCTAAATTTGATTTTGTATCTATGTTCATTTATTCTGTGAGTTTTTATTATTTCAGTAGAATGGAGACTTCTTGAGGACAGCATTCTGTTTTTATCTTTCTCTTTCCAGTGATGAGCAGTCTTTTTTGTTCATTTTTTTTAAACCCTTACCTTCTGACTTAGAATCAAAATACTGTGTATTGGTTCCAAGGCAGAAGAGCAGTAAGGGCTAGGCAATGGAGGTTAAGTGACTTGCCCAGGGTCACACAGCATTTTTTGAAGAGGACCAATGACAATGCCTTGACTTGTGAGTGAATTGGGTTTAAGGGAGACAGAATTGCAAAAAGCTGTTAGTCTCTTTCTCTTCCGAGGCATGTCCATTGACATGACAAAAGTCAGGATGATGGCTATAGCCCAGGATGCAGTGGATAACCCCCACATCTTCAATGTCTGACCAAGTTCTAAGCATTCTGCAGCATATGCTTAAAACACTTTCATGGATGCTGGAACAAAATGTTCCACCCATTTTGTCTTCACATGCGTGGGGTAGACATCCCCCTACCTAACCTGTGATCGAGGTCTGTCCGCTACCCTCAACCTGATTTGTATTAGCTAAGACGGTTTTACTGGGTTGTGACTTTGCAGATGCCATAGCTTCTTGGAGCCATAGAGGAGAGTCTGGTGAAAAGTGAACACCAAAGGTGGACAAGCAGCCCTGAAAAGGGTTCAGCAACCCCTCACATCATAGGTGCCAAACCTCCCTGAACACCCCAGGCTTAAATGTTTGTGGAATTAAATGGAATCATGTCTCTCAATAGGAAAGGAACACTTCTTATCTTCAAAGGAAGTATTTTAAAAGATTCCAAGAGTGGACAAGGTTATGTTTTGCTAAATAATTGTCTTCAGTGGGGAGCTCATTGGCTCAGTGGATTGAGAGCCAGGTCCAGAGACAAGAGGTCTTGAGTTCATATTTGACCTCAGACACTTCCTAGCTGTGTGACCCTGGGCAAGTCACTTAACCCCCATTGCTTAGCCCTCAACACTTTTCTGCCTTAGACCAATATAGTATTGTTTCTAAGTCAGAAGGTAAGGGTTAAAAAAATAATTGTCTTCAGAGCCCTCTTGACAAGCTTGGTACCCTTGCTAATGAAATCTCAGGCACCCATGAAACCTGAGCTCAGCCTGGATAACTTCTATGTTCCGACATATTAAATAGCTTCTGTCTATAGCATAAACTCAAATCAAATAAAGTCAGAGAGAAGCAAATAAACTTCTCTGTGCTAACTTCTTGCTTGAGGAACCTTGCAAAGACAGTCAGTAGGTAAGATTTAAGGCAGTTTCACTGAACCAATCCCTTGACAGTTGAATTTTTCCCTTCCATTTTTACCGTCTACAATGTTGAGAGTTGTAGGAAGGTTTGGCAGCCTGGGGTGGCTCAGTTTCTTTTTGTGTTCGTTTGTTTTTTCCCTGAATCTGAGCCTGTAATTTCCTCACTGTAGGGCAGTGGTGTCAAACTCAAATAGAAACAGGGGCCACTAATCCATATACAAGGGTCTCTGCCAGCTGTATAATGACAGTTATTAATTATAATATTATCCATGTTTTATTGTACTTTATTTATTTTATTAAAAAATTTCCCCAATTATTCAGGTTACCCTTGGGAGTACTGGCCCATGGGTAGGTTACCTGTTTGGCATTTCTGCTGCAGGAATTTCTTGACTGAAGAACACTCTCCACTTTAAGAAATTGGTCACTTATGGTATTAAAGATGGGATAGAATGCTGGGCCTGAGAGTCAAGAAGACTCATCTTCTTCAAATCTGTTCTGTTCAAATCTGGCTTCAGACATTTACTAGCTCTGTGACCGTGGAAAAGTTACTAATCTTATTTGTCTCAGTTTTCTCCTATATAAAATGAACTGGAGAAGAAGCAAACCACTTTGGGATCTTTGCCAAAAAAAAACCCCAAATGGAGCCAGGAAGAGTCAGATACATATGGGACTGAACAACTGCAAAGTCTTCAAGAATGACCTGGAGCACTGGGGAATGTGTCAGCTGTTTCATTCCTGAACTTAATGGCATAACCACTGGCATAAAGAAAGCACTTAATAAATGCTTATTGATTGATTGATTCTTGATGCCAACGCTCATTCTCATATAATCATTATTTTCGTGGTAAGTTTAAGGAAGAAAATAAGTTCAATATCCTTGTTCAGTTTTGGGACTAAAATAGCTAGCAAATAAAGGCAAGGCAGCACTATCTCTGTGATCCAAGGGTAAGCAGTGGCTCCTTTAGTGAGCCTACTGGAGGAAAGTGGGAGACTATCACAAGATTTTATCTAGCCCCTAAGCATAGAATTAGAAAGAGATTGGGAATTCCATAACTTGGATCCCCTGTCTTTTCTTCATAACTTAAGGCAAGGAAAGTAGTACCTGAACATTTAAGGAAAAGACAGCTTCCTGAAATGTAAAACAGGGATAATAATAGCATCTTACCCAGCATTGTTGTGAGGATCAACTGAGATAATATTTATAAAGCACTAAGTATAGTGCCTGGCATATAGAAGGCTATAATAAATATTTCCTTCCTTCCTTCCTTCCTTCCTTGGGTCTAGGACACCTAAGACAGTGCCTGGAATTTAGTGTTTTATTATTCTAAAGTTTGTTGTTGTTGTTGTTGTTTCTCTAAAGATGTTTCATTGTTCCCCACTTGGCCATCTGTGGCCAATCCTTAAACAAAGAGTCTGGGATTTGAACAAGCTATGGCCTTATAATATTCTACTGACATAGAAACCAAGTTATCATAAGGGGCCCCTGCTAGACCAGACAAGCAGGCAAATTTTACCTTTGCATAATATATGCAGACTGCACCCATAGTATTCCAATTTCCTTCCAGGGGCTCCTTTTCTATGAAAAAAATTTATAATCTATTTATTATTTATTAGTTCTCCATCCCCTAGCTTGCTCAGAAAACACCATCTTATAAAAGTGTACACTGATCAGAATGATACTGAATTAACTTTTCATTATCTCTCTGTCCTGAAAGACTGGTGAAACCATCCAAAGGAAAGGAATCCTTTTGCTATCAAGAAGAGTAAGTCCATCCATCTCAGGAAGACAGCTGGCATAGAAACAATTGGCTATGACAAGTTACCTTCCGCTTCTCCTTCTCAGTCACTGATTGCTTGGTCCTTTCTACAGAATGGAAAAGAGCTTCATGCTTCTTGGTTTCCACCATTAATTTCTTCTTGGCCTAGAGTCAAAAATATAAAAAATTTTAAAAAGAGAAGAATGCTATGTCAAAAACTAAGCTACTATATTTTCAAATTAATCATGTCTCCAACAATGGATTCAATGACTCTCTAATTTTTGATTCCTCTTTTCTAAACCTTCCACTAAAATAATACAGAAGCTAACACTTTGCCCTGAGAATCAGTATCTATGTTTTTAATATATTTGGTGCTCTTGAGAGGGTTGTAAATTTTACTGAAATGCTGAAGGCTATACAAGGTTCCAAAACATTACTTTAGTGCAAGGTTGTTTGCTACAGAGAAATTCCTGAATGGATGTAGGCTTTATGTCTTTGGAAACCATGCAAAAGGAGGATACAAAAGAATTTCTTTTGGCTCCCTCTATGTTGCCTCAAAATATGCTCAGGTATACCTTTTCCCAAAAATAATTATAACATAACGATCTTCCTAGACACTCAAGCTATCATCTTATAGCATTCCTTTTCTTCTAAATTTCTAGAAAGAGTAGTCAAAAAAAGGTGATGGTGGGGACAACTAGGTGGCTCTTTGGTTAGGGATCCAGGTCTAGTCATGAGAGATCCTAGATTAGAATCTGGCCTCAGATACTTCCTAGCTTTGTGATCTTGTAAGAATGAGATTATAGAGTTAAATTTTAGTAAGAGTAAGTTTAAGAAAATTGGAAATTGTCTCCAAAAGTGCTGAGCTTAAACTTTGACTTAAGGAACCCTGAAGTGTGTTCTGGAATGCAGTGAGCTGAGGAGGAAAGAGTTTGAAGGAACAACTGTCTCTTCTTGTCCTGAGCTAGGAAGGAAGGAGCTGCTTCTCAAGGTTTCTTTATCTCAACCTGTTTTGTGGAAGAAGGGAAACCTTCAAACCATCTTTGGGTTTCTTGTTCAACCGGAGAACAATTTAAAGAACATCGGATTATTCCTGCTGTGTATAACAACTTACCTGAAGGTTTTACCTTAAGATCCTGTCAGTTGACTCTGAGGGTTTTCCTCAGGGTCAGACCCAGCTGGGTAGACTCAACCACCTTGGGTCCACCCTTAGCAGATTTTGGAGACAACTTCTAGGAGAAATATTTGATCAGAGTCTGAGGATTATAGTCAGGTAGTTAGTCAGTTTTGGGGGACATCTAGCTAGAAACAGGGAGCTGGTAGTGTAGCTTGGAAGAGCAGAAGCATTCATTGTGAGATGAATTTATGTGGTGGAATTGAGTTAAGAAATTAGAGTTAGGGAAACCTTTTGTTTAATCCTCATATTCTAACCTTGATCTATAATAGAGATACTGTTTTCCCTGTAAAATAGTCTCAAATACTTTTGTGCTTACTGGTCCATTAAGAGAAAATGCACTTTGACTTTCTTTCACAAAGGGGAGCTGAGATACCCACAGACAACAGCTGAGTATCTAGATAGTTCTCTAGTGTGGATAACAGCATCTATCCACATTGGTTCTTTAATTCGGATCTTATTTTTTTCAACCTTGGGCAAGTCACTTAAACCCAATTGCCTAGTCATCATCACTCTTCTACTTTGGAACCAATATTTCATATTGATTCTAAGATGGAAGGTAAGGGTTTAAAAAAAAAAAGAAAGAGTAATCAGCACTCACTGCATCTATTTCCTCATTTATCCCTTTGCATTCTGGACTTCAACCACTCTATAGACACTTGCTTTCTCTGGGATGATGACCTCTTAATTAACAGTCAATTAATTAATGACCTCTTAATTATTTTTAAATCCAACAGCCCCCTTTTAACTTCACCTTCCTTGATATTTCCATAACATTTGGTACTGTTGATCACCCTCTTCTCATTCCTTCCTTGGTTTCTATGGTACTTTCTCTTTTAGTTTTCTTTTTACTTGTCAAATTGCTCCTTTTCAGTCTTCTTTATTGCTCATTTCTACCCCCTATGTGTTGGCTTCCACCTAGGCTCTTTCCTTGGCCTTTTTTTTCTACCTTGTTTCCTATGATGATCCTCTCTTCTTACAATGGTTTCCTTTATCCCCTTCACCTCTATATATGATACACAAATATCAGGCTTGATTTTCACTTTCCTTCTTGAGCTTTTTTACTAGTTCCTTAATATTCCTCATGATTAAAACTGAATTCATCTTTCCCTATAAATCTTCCTTTATTTCTCTCAACTTCCTCATTTTTATTGATGATACCACCACCTTCCCACATCTAATCCATTGCTAAGTCCTATTGACTCTATTACTCCCATGTCTTTGATATCTGTCTTGCCTTCTCTACTCTCACAAATGTAGAAAGGACACATAAGTAGAAAGTTATTGAGTTAGGACTTGAACTCACATCCTCTAGATTCCAAATCCATCATCCTTGTACAGGCCTTTACTACTTTTTTATGTTTCTCTACTTTCCTTCCCACAGTTGCCAAGATCATCTTTCTAATGTATAAGTCTGATCATGCCATTCTCCTGGCTCAAAAACCTTCAGTGACCTCCAAACTATATCACAAAGCATGAATTTCTCATTCTTCCAGTTAAAATTCTCTCCAATCTAGCTTCAATTAACCTTATTTCACATTAATCATCATCATACAATGTTATAGTTAAATGTGACTTCTCTGTGTTCGCTGTTTTCACTTTCTCAGTACCATGTGTCAGTTCAGGATATCCCCTATTCCTGGAATGGCTGCTCTTTCCCTATTTCTGCCTATAGAAATTCATCTTTTCTTTCAAAACCCAGATGAAGTCCCACCTCCTCCCTCCATGAATCCTTCTCCCATTCTGCTAGTTGGAAGTGATTGCCTATCTATCTCCTCAAGCACTTTATCTGGGTATCTCCTAGTTTCATTGTTTATTACATTTCACTTTGTTTTATGCTTATTGTTTCATTATATAAATTATATTATATGCATATCATTACTCTCTCATCTCCCAGAATATAAGCTCATTGTGGGCAGGAACCATTTAGTTTTCATCCATTGTTTCCCCTGCTTTGAAGCAGCTAGATGGTTCAGTGGATAGAATGCTAGGCTTGGAGTCAGGAAGACCTGAGTGAAAACCCAGCCTGAGAAGAAGTGTCTAGTTGTGTGACCTCAGGAAAGTCACTTTATATCTGTTTGTTTTATTCCATTGAGGAAAGAAATAGAAAACACTCTAGTATCTTTTCCAAGAAAACCCCAAGCATGGTATGCTCCACAGGGCCATAAAGAGTTGGACATGACTCAAAAAGTCCATTTCTTTGCACAATACTTTACCTATTATTGATATTTTAGAACTGTTTGTTAAATAAATTAGTTGATCCCTTAAAAACTTTATGAAAAGAGGAAAAAAATCCCCTCCATTGCACAGAATTAGACAGCTCTTATTGAAAAATTATGTATCTGACAAATGTTCTTTGGAATAACTTGCCTTCTCAGAGGAGAAAAGCAAATAATGGTTGGATGTATTTGCTAGTAACCTGGGACCACAATAATTCCACCTGCCAATTTTTTTTGTAAATCATCTAAGACTAGAAGTATGTTAAAATTAAGCCTAAATTCATAAGACCTTATGCATTGTCCATCATCTGTTCTCTGGAGAAAAAGGTAGCTATTAGAGCTTTGTTTGGGGAGTATGATAGTCTCCAATTCTCCATTCTTGAGATAGTTGTGAATTAAATGGCTACCAAGTGTCTTCTCATTCTAGTTCTAGAAATACTGTAAAAATAAATAATGATGGTGAACTCCACAGTTCTAGCCTCTTTCCCCTTTAGCATTCACCTTGAGAAGCAGAGCTGGAACTATTTTAATTTGTATAGTACTCCTGAAATGTTGCTCAAGGGAGAAAGGATCAAAGGTTTCCTTTTAGACAGCCAAATTCAAGGGAGAACATATCGGTCAGTATTTGAAAGAAGCACTTGGTCCTTTAGGACTTTTTTTATCTGAACTCCTTTGACTCTAAACATGGAGAAAATTCTCATTCGCATGAACTTTATGCTTTGCACTGCTATCATGCTTTATAAAAAACAGAACTGTTTACTTAGAAATCTGGAAATTACAAAGTTCTTCTTTCAATGACCCTTAGCTTCTCTCTGGAACAAAGGACTGTCTTCTTTAACCCCAATATTCTGCACTGATGTCACATGGCCCTGAGTCATGGAACATTACAGTCTCTCTAGAATTGAATTTGAGGGTCACCCAAAGGGCAATGGAGACATACATGGTGGGTGTGATCAGACTAAAACATATTTCAAATAAGGAATTATACTTTTCAAGCTGTGTAAAAGATATCATCAAAATAATGAAGAAGTTGGCCACATGGGAAATGAAGGGAAATTATTGCATAGCCCAGGAGCTATATTAGAAATGTCAAGAGAATTCAGAGAAGCCCCTAAGCATGGTGAGTAAAACTTTTGATGAACTTATAGGAGGATATACATGAGAATTCCCACATAATGGGAAGGAACAGTGAGGTTGTGATCTATAACGTTGGAGGGAATATTCACATTGGTGAGATCCCAGATCCACTAGAGAACTGTTTCTGGAAACATCATTAGTTCTTCATTATTTCTGGCTCTTGTCCATTTGTTTCCACATTTGGGGCCATGTTGCCCTGGCCAAGAACCTGCCTTTGGAATAATAGATTTAGCACAGGAAAGTCCTGAGAGGTCACTCGATCTAGCCCTCTCATTTTACAGGAAAGAAAAATCTCAGATAGAACATTCTTAAGATTATTGTTTAGAGAAATTCATAATATCAAGAATGAACAATAGGCAAAAAGACTAATTAATCAATAGTGTTTCAGAGAGCATTTCTAGGAAAGATATCCCTTTTGATTGGGATAGATCTATTAGTCTATATTAGTGTATCAACTCATTTTAAAAAGTTTATATTTTAATTTATTGGTTCTAAAGAGATCTCCAATTTTAGTGGAAGCATCACAAGAAACTCTGAAAGCAAAAATAAGCCCATCATATGAGAAACAGCATCTTGTCCTTTGATACCACCTTCTGAGGCCATCTCCTAGGACAGTGATTGCAAACCTTTTAGAGACAGAGTGCCAGGCCCAACCCTACCCCTTACACTATGTGCTATGCCCACCTCCCATTGAATGCCGAGTGTGCCCCCATCTCTTGTCCCACACAGGGGAAGGAAAAAGCACTCCCACTGGAGTGCTGGATGGTGGGTAAAGTGAGGAATATCCTCAGTAAGTGTAGAAAGAGGGAGGGGAGTGGCACAAGGGCTCTGCTCCCCTCTTGCCCACCTTACCTGCTATGCATTCCCATTGGCTGCTGGGCAGAGGGACAGGGGATGTGAAAAAATGTTGCCAGGTGAAATGGAGAGGGGAAAGGGAACAGTTCTTTTATTTAATTTTATTTCTTTTTATTTTTTAATCTTATTTTTATTTATTTTTAATTTTATTTAATTGCTTAATTAAGAAAAATTTTCCATGGTTACATGATTTATGTTCTTTTCCTCCCCTCTTCCTACCCCCTTCCCATAGCCAACACTCAATTCCACTGGCTTTTACATGTGTCATTGATCAAGACCTATTTCCATATTATTGATATTTGCACTAGGGTGATTGCTTAGTGTCTATATCTCCAGTCATATCCCCATCAAACCATGTGATCAAGCAATTATTTTTCTTCTCTGTTTCTACTCCTACAATTCTTTCTCCGGATGTGGATAGCATGTGGAAGGAAGTAGTTCTGCCCAAGTCCCTCTACCTATCTAGTAACTAACTCTGTGGGTAGGGTGTGGGGAGGGAGGGTGGCTGAGTGTCCACAGAGGATGCTCTGTGTGCTATCTTTGGCACCTGTGCCAAAGGCTTGCCATAACTGTTCTAATGTTGCCACTATACCACAACTATAATCTCTTGGAAAGCTAGGACTGAATGTCTCATTGATTTATTTTGTACCCTTATATAGACTTTAGAGGTGGTTCTATGTATAAAAGAGGTGAACAATGATCATTTAAAGAATGAATAAGCAAAGGCTTCACTGATTGAGAAGCAGCATAGCTTCTTGGGGGGAATCCTAGACATGGAGTAAGGGAGACCTTGGTTTGAATCTTGCCCTTGATAATAGAGAATAATACTTGCACAACCTCCTATCCTGGATTCTTGAGAGGGTCAAATAATATCATGCACCTGTCAGGTAATTTCAAGCCGCAGCAAATCTCAGCAATTCCCAAGTTAGTGAGGGGCTTGGAGGTATTTTGTTCTGCATAGTGACTACTGGAACTTCCTGCTATGTAGGATATGTCCTCTTAACATCCAGAAGGTAGTGCTTCAGTACAGAATTCAATACAGTACATACCGCCGTGGTTTTATTCCAGTAAGATGTGAAGAATGAGAAACTCATGATCTATTTTAGGTTCAACTAACTAGAGGGGCCGTGGGCCAGATTTGTTGCTTTGGACAGGAAGTCAGAGAGGAAATATCTGAGGCCATCCACAGTCCAGGTCTGTAGGACATGGATGCAGCAGGAGGTTCAGAACAGGATAGAATGCCTTTTGATCTGCGGGTGCTATCTTTAAACACACAAAACCTTTCCCCTCGATTTCTGGGGGAGGCAGAGGAAGAAGTGGACAGGCAAATGAGAGGCAGGCAAATGTAGCTATTTCTACTGAGATACAGAGATAGTTTTCTGTAACAGAATTATAACATAAATACAAAATGACACATTCACACACACACACACACACACACAAACTCTATAAATGAATTTATGCAAAAGTCAGTGTGTGGGAACTTGCCTTAATTTGCTGACTCCAGTTGTTCATGACCAGATTTGCCATCTTTTCAACTTCATTATCCAGCTTATTGGAGAGAAAAACAATGAAAGAGTTTTTCATTTTTAAAATGCTTTTTTTTCCCTCTGTGAGTTACTATTCTAGCTACCAAGTCCTGAGAGGGACTAGACTACGATTTATTGAGATTTTCCAACCCATCAACTGATGCCTTTCCCAAAAAAAGAGCCCAAGTTGTCTTGGTTCTTGTCTCCTATTGTCTCTAAGATGTGAACAATCCCAAGCAATTTAATGATGTAAGAAATGTATGTGAATGAGGAAACACCATTATCCTTTTATATTCCATTAGAATATAAGCTTCTCAGGAGGGCAAGAACTGCTTCTTCTTTTGTTTTTGTGTCTTTAGCAACTACTACGATTCAGAGTAGGTACCTAATAAATCTTACTGAATTGAATTGGAACAGCATGTACTGCAATTACAGTAGGTAGTAGGGAGCTTAGATGGCTCAGTGGATAGAGTGCTGGGTGTGGAATCAGGAAGACGCAAGTTCAAAGGTGGTCTCAGACAAAATGTGTGATCCTCGGAAAGTCATTTTACTTCTATGGATATCAGGCAACTCAGTAGGATTTATCTACTAAGTCCTTTTTCTATTAAGTTGAAATTCAAGGGGGCAGCTAGGTGGCTCAGTGGATTGAGAGACAGGCCTAGAGATGGGAGGTCCTGGGTTCAAATCTGACCTCAGACAATTTCTAGCTGTGTGACCCTTGGCATGATTCCAAGACAGAAGGTAAGGATTAAAAAAAAAGTTTCAATCCACTTTGGTAGACAGATTTCCACTAGAAATTTCCCTAAGTGGACAAAAATCAGAGATGCTTTGCATTGTGGTTGTGTATATTTGCCTAGTTTCAAATGGGGCTAGTAGGTGGTATGGTAGATGGAGTGCCAGGCTTGGAGACATCTCCATGAGTTCAAATCTGACCGAGGTATACTAACTGTGGGACCCTGGGCTAGTCACTTAACTCCATTTGCTTCAGTTTTCTCACTTGTAAAATGAGCTAAAGAAGGAAATGGCAAACCACTCCAGTATCATTACCAAGAAAACCCCAAAAGGGAGGGACAAAGAGTCAGACATGACACAAAAGTATTAAACACCCAAATAGTTTCAAATTGTACATTATTTCAGTTTGGATTCATTTTCTTTCTACATATTGAGTAAATACTTGTAAGGTTAAAATTAATAGCCAATAACTCCAATTATTATATTTTATAAGATTTATTAATAATCACATGAAGTAGAAGAAGTAGAAGAAGAAATGCAAGGTCAAAAGTAAAAGCCTGAGTAAAGAAAAGTTTTCCCAGCCATGTTTGTGGGAAAAGAGGGATCTCCAAAATGTAAGGATATAACATGAGAACGAAAGTGGGATGCTGGGATTTGGAGTCCTGGGGAAGCAGATTCTAATTATACATACTTACACGTGTCCTTATTATCTCCCCTATTACAGTGTAAGTTTCGTGCTATTCAAGATTGTTTCATTCCTTATATTTCTCCTCCAATGACTAGCACAGTACCTGATATTCAGCAGGTGCTTAACATGCTTGTTTTTTTGTTTGTTTTTTAAACCCTTCCCTTCCCTCTTAGAATAAACACTGTGTATTGGCTCCAAGGCAGAAGAGTAGTAAGGGCTAGGTAATGGGGGTTAAGTGACTTGCCCAGGGTCACACAGCTAGGAAGTGTCTGAGGTCAGATTTGAACCAAGGACTTCCCATCTCTGGGCCTGACTCTTAATCCACTGAGCTACCCAGTGCCCCGTAAGTATATGTTCTAAGGCAGAAAAGTGGTAAATGCTAGGCAATTGGGGTTAAATGACTTTCCCAGGAAAGCCAAGCAGGGTCTAAGGTCAAATTTGAACCCAGAACCTCCTGTCTCTAGGCCTGGCTTTCAATCTACTGAGATGCCCAGCTGCCCCCTAAACATGCTGTTTAATTGATTAATTGATCACCGCTGTCATAGCCAGTTCAGTCCAGTTGCCTTGAGAGGGCTCATGAAATGTGCCCCCAAACAATACAGAAAAAGATTAGACTTACCGTTCTTTTCTTCTTCTCCTGTGCGCTCAAGACTTGATGAGTTGGTTTTATTGCTTCTGATTGAATTGCTTTTCCAAGTTTTCTGAGGACATAAAGCACATGCCAGGGTGGCGTTAGAATTTACACTTACCCAAATGACTCTTTTCTGGGAAAAACGGTTTGTGGTAGAGTAACTAGTCCATACAACAAGGCAAGTGTGACATGCGGTGTTTATGGTGCCTATTTTAAATATCTACAGCTCCCTTTGGGTTTGGAATAATGTTGGTGGTGGTTAATACTTACTGATGCAAGTCAGCAGCCGATTTCATGCTCTCAGACGCAAAGGCCCAGGCACCACAGATGCAACTGGAGAGAGAAACAAGAGCCGGAAGAGTTTGCTTTGAAATTCTACAATGGACTTTATGAAATAAAAGCATCCTGTCTGCTCCGCAGTGTGCAGTGATTAGAAAGACTTCTCCCAGCCACTGACCATGTCTCTATGGGATTAAATCCTGCCATAGGCATAAGTAATTATACATGCCAGAATAGAAGGAGCTAATATATCTCACCCAGCAGCAGCAGCAGCAGCAGCCACTAAGCACACTGAATTTGTGTCCGCCTTTTTATTTTTTCTTTAGAGTTTTTAAAACCTTTTTCTGATGAAAGCTAAAAGAGAGAGTCCAAAGAGGTAGGAAATACATTCATATACCCTGATTGGTGATGATGGAGGTGGATATTAGTCTCTATTTCACTATAATAGCAGAGTGGTAGGTGTTAGGAGATACCCAAAATGCTAAATCTTAAAGATGAAAGTCTTCTTTTGGTTTGGGTACCAGCAACCCGAGAGCAGAGCCAGTCCAATGATTTGAACAAATATTTATAAAACCGAAAATACATCTACACGTCTATATATGGATATCTAGACATACATATGCATGCATATTTATAAAGCTTCTGCTATATACATTAAGCCCTGGGAGAGATACAAAGATTAACACACGAAATTCACTTTCACTCATGAAATTTATATTCCTGTAGAGGGAAATAACACCTACAGAAATAATTACAACATAGAATTATGATACACACATTCATACATATGCACAATGAGTAGTAATGACCTTCAGATCATTTTTTTAAACCTTTACTTTCTGTTTTAGTAACAACTCTAAGATGAAAAGGTGAGAGCTAGGCAAACAGGGTTTAGTGACTTGCCCAGGGTCACATAGCTAGGAAATATGAGGCCAGACTCAAACCCAAGACCTCCTGACTCCAGGTCTAGCATCCTATCCACTATGCCATTTGGCTGTCTCACATGCCTCCTTGGATCATTCTTGACAAGGGTAGAAGGTGGCTTTGAGCCAGGATGATGGAGGGATGAATAGAAATTGGACAGTTAAATATGAGAGTTGGAAGGCAGGGTAGAAGACATTTCAAACATAAGGATCAACAGAAGGGCTACTCTAGTGATGGTGCATAACCCATTTTGGCTGGAGCAAAGAACGTAGAGAAGGGAGTTGTAGAGGTAGGGATTCATCATATTATGGGGGGATTGTCTGTCTAAGGAGTTTAAGCATTAATCTGAAGGCAAGTGAGGAGTTTTCAGCAGCTAGGAAGGAGACACAAGCAGATTTAGAGATGAGGCAGAATGTTCTTGCAATTGTATGAAGGATGGATTATGGAGAGGACAGTGTAGGCAGGAGGACCTGTTTTAAAGCTCCTACACTAGTCTATGCAGGTGTCCAGAAAGGAATGAATTTGGTTGATTATAATGAGAATAGAGATGAGTGGATGAATGCAAGAGATATTTTGAAGACGGAATCAGTGTGATATTGGTTTTGTGTGAGTCTTTTTTGTTCATACTTAAAAGCATCATTTTTTATGTTATTCAATCATTTCAGTCATGTCTGACTCTTCATCATCTCATTTCGGGCTTTCATGGCAGAGATATTAATTAGAATTGTTTGGCATTTCCTTCTGCTACTCATTTTACAGATGAAGAAATGGAGGCAAACTGGGTTAAGTGACTTCCCCAGGGTCACAAAGATAGTGTCTAAGGTTGGATCTGAACTTGGGAAAGGATCTTCCTGACTCTTGGTCCCCACTCCGTGCCAACTAGCTGCTCCCACTTGTACCAATATTTTCTATGCACCTTCTACATAACTAGGAGCTAACTCAGAAAGAGGCTTGACCGCCCAAGACCATCTCTGCATGTCTGGGAAGTGAAGGGGAGAATGCAATATTCCAGCATAGAAAGACTGATGTCTGGAGGAATCGGGTGGAAACATGGGCAAACCTGCCAAGACTCACCGAATTTTAATTTCCTGATTGAATATTTACCAGCCAGAGACCTCTATTCTGGTGACTAGTCTCCCCATTCTTGTTTAGCCCATTCAATTTCGGTGTTCTGCAGACTCCTTGGCCATAACCCACCCTGAATTTTGAAGGAGTGGGAAGGTGGGCATCACAGACATTTTCTCCCTTGCGTGGCTCTCAGCTCTCGTCTCTACCCTTGAAAGCAGGTCAGCACCATCACCTCCTGTCCAGCTGAAAAGGCATGGCTTCTCCTGGATCAGGCGAAGCCCACAACCACCGAAACTCTTTTTTCTGTCTTTTCCAGAACTTGGATCATATAATACAACAACTCAATACATAGATCATATAATAACCCAATACAATTAATGCAACTAATACAACACATAGATAGATAATACCATAAATTGTCTACTGCTTATATAGAATTCCCAATTCTTGCTCTTCAGCTCTGATCTTCTTTAGGAACTCTGGACCCAGATCTCCAATGCCCCCGTGTCCACCATATGGCAAGCAATAGATGCTTGTTGACAGGCTGCCCTTTACAGCCATCTTTACCATCATCTCAAATTCCATATGATCAAAGCTGAGATTATGATCTTTTCTCCTAAACCTACTTCTAGTGCAGCTTTTGTCATTTCTGGCTATAGATTCAAACATTTCCACGTCTGAAAGTTCAGTGTGATCTTTGATCCTTCTCTGTTCCCCCTCAGACCCAATCAATGACCAAGTCTTGCTCATTTTAATTATTTAGCACTTTTCACAACTGTCCTTTCCTTGATTTGTCTGCTGCTATCACTCTATTCTAGGCCTTCATCTGCCTGAAATATCATAAAAGTTTTTTTTTTTTTAATTAAAACCCTGAACTTCCATCTCAGAATCAATACTGTGTATTGGTTCTAAGGCAGAAGAGTGGTAAGGGCTAGGCAATGTGGGTTAAGTGACTTGCCCAGGGTCACACAGCTGAAAAATGTCTGAGGTCATATTTGAACCCAAGTCCTCCTGACTCAATCCACTGAGATACCCAGCTGCCTCTATAATAAATGTTTTGGAACAGTCTTCCTGCCTCTGTTTTTACCCCCCTTCCAATCTTTCCTTCATAATACTGTCAAAGTAGTCTTTCTCATGCAGATGCCTCATCATGATACTTATGTGCTCAAAAAATAATTCCTTCTGGATCCCTGAGAAATGTCAGGCTTGTTCTTTTGGCATATGAATCCTTAATCCAGGGCCATGATACTTTTACTGTTTAAACCCTTACCTTCTGTCTTAGAATTGATACTAGGTGTCTGTTACAAAGCAGGAGGGTGGTAAGGGCTGGGTGAGTTAAGTGTCTTGCCCAAGATCACAAAACTAGGAAATATCTGAAGCCAGATTTGAACCTGAGACCCCCCATTTTTGTAATTGGCTTTCTATCTACTGAGCCATCTACCTTCTCCCAGGATACTTTTTTAATTTTGCCTAATTACTTTATTCCATGAACCTAAACAACTGAATTTAGGTGGCTCAAATTGTGTTTCACATTCTCTCTACCCATCTGCCCAGATATCTTGCAAATTGTCTGGAAATAATATATTTACCCCCCCCCCCCTCTCTGGCTCACTTTCCATAGTTTGCTCTGTAAACAGTAATAAAACCAATATTAGCACTGTTTTTAGAAAGGATGTGAAATCAAGTGTTCTGTGGCTCTACTCATCATCCCAGTGATGCTCCCAGACCCCAACTCCATTCTTTGGCCATTGTTTTCCACGATTCCATATTTGTTGTTGATTATATATATATATATATGTATGTATATATATATATGTGTGTGTGTATGTAAAATCAAACAATCAAACATCTATTATGTTCTGTGTGTGTGTGTGTGTGTGTGTGTGTGTGTGTGTGTGTGTGTGTATTTTCACTACCTAACATGAAACTTAGGACATAGCAGGTACTAGATAATTTCTCTCTTCCTTCCTTCCTTTCTTTTTCTTTCTTCCTTTCTTCTTTTTTCTTTCTTCCTCCCTCCCTCCCTCCCTCATTCCTTTCCTTCCTTCCTTTCCTTCCTATTCTTCCTTTCCTTCCTTCCTTCCTTCCTTCCTTCCTTCCTTCCTTCCTTCCTTCCTTCCTTCCTTCCTTCCTTCCTTCCTTCCTTCCTTCCTTCCTTCCTTCCTTCCTTCCTTCCTTCCTTCTTTCCTTCCTTCCTTCCTTCTTTCCTTCCTTCCTTCCTCCCTCCCTCCCTCCCTTCCTTCCATTCTTCCTCTCTCCCTATCTCTTGCTCTTTCCCTCCCCTCTTCCCTCCCTCTGTTGCCTTCTTTCTCTCTTTCCCTTTATGTAATAACTAAACTGAGCTATCCATGTACCCCAAGTACTACCTACGTTCTCCTACTTCTACATCTTTGCTCATACAATGTCTTTTCTCTTTAAATCATTGTCTGTTAGTGATAGAATAACACTATCCCATCCCTAGAATTTCCTTCCTCCTCTTCTTTATCTGCTAATTTCTCCCCATTCAAAAAAATGCCACTTTCTTCATGAAGCCTTCTTTGTAACCAACTAATTGATTGCAATGCCTATCTCAGACTTAATGTAACACTTGATTTTATATCTCTCTGATGCTTAGTGAATAGAGCACCAGATCTGGAGAAGGGAGGTCCTGGGTTTGAATCTGGCCTCAGATACTTCTTAGCTCTGTGATCCTGGGCAAGTCATTTAACTCCATTTGCCAATTCCTGCTCTTCTGTATTAGAACTGTTACCAAGTCAGAAAGCAAGGGCTTTAGAAAAATGATCTACATTTGTGTCTTAACTATTTGTATATACATTGACAAGAGATTATGCCTTTTCTAAGGCATCTTGATAGTAGTAGTTAGAGTGCTCAACATGGAATCAGGAAAATTTGTGTTTAAATGGAGCCTCTGACACTTATGGTTGTGTGACATTGGGTAAGTCACTTGACCTCTCTTTGCCTTAGTTTCATTTGTAACCATGGTTTTATAAGAAACAGCTATTTGTAAAGTGCTTAGCATAGTACCTGGCACAT
This sequence comes from Monodelphis domestica, assembly GCF_027887165.1. NCBI lineage: Eukaryota > Metazoa > Chordata > Mammalia > Didelphimorphia > Didelphidae > Monodelphis > Monodelphis domestica. The sequence goes on along the minus strand of NC_077230.1, from coordinate 178,891,179 downwards.
AGTAGGTACTATGTAAATGTTAGTTATTATTATCTAATTCTCTGTCTTTACCAGCATTTAGCACTGTATTCTACACCCAGTAGGTGTTTAATCAACTCAGGAAATACTCAATAGGCATGTATTAAGTGCTTAGTATGTACTAGGCACTGTTTTAGGATACAAAGACAAAAAACAAAAACAGCTTTTCCCCTCCAGAAATTGAATTGCTGTTTGTTGAATGAATGAATGGATGGACTGAACCATCCAGAAGGTCTTCTTGACTTTAGACAATGCAAAAATATATAGAAAAAATAGAAAATATTTGCTTCCTGTGAGAGCTGCGGGTACCATAACTGCCCAGTGCCTTGGGGCTTTGAGAATCCTGGAAGACTTCTTCTTTCCAGTTATAACAGCTGTGATTTGTGATTGGACTCAAGTCCCTATTCATTGTCATTTCTACGTGCCAAAAGCTTAATTAGAAGATTACCTCCAAGTATACACTCACTGGAATCTTAATGATCCCCTTAAAAACAAAAGAGAGGAAAAGTACTTCCTTCTTGACCCCTTGCCCAGTCCTACCATATATTAAATATTAATTTCTATCCTACTGATAATGAGAAAGAAGACATGTGCTTGATTACTATCATTATTATTATTACTCTTAAAGAGTGATCTCTCCCTTTCCCCACCCCCCGCCCAGTACTTACTTCTTCTTGGTGCTTTGTAGTGCTTTGGTGAGCTTGCTTGCCAGTTTCTGAAGGCCTTTGGCATAACTAATCTCTAGGTTAGCCCTGTCAACAGAATGACAAGATGTTCAAAGCAAAGGACATAACCATAAATCAAGATGAAACACAGCACTTTGGTAATCATCTAGTCACGGGGTTCTTAACCGTAATTTTGTATCATGTACCCCTTTGGCACTCTGGTGAAGCCTATGGACTCCTTTTCAGGATAACATTTTAAAATAATTAATAATATGAAGAAGAAACATTTACTGAGGACTTATTATGTGCCAGTTCCTATGCACATTGAAGGACTAGTAGAAGGCGGCAACCAGGTAACCCAATGGAGGGAGGGACAGTCCTGGAGAGGGGAGGTTGTGGATTCAAATTTGACCTCAGATACTTCCTGGGCAAGTCACCCCATTTGCCTCATCCTTATCACTCTTCTATCTTGGAACCAATACTTAGTATCAACTCTAAGATAGAAGGGAAGGGTTTTAAAAAAAGTTAGTGAAGGGACAACTAGATGGCACAATGAATAGAGCCAAGTTTGGAGTTAGGTGGATTTGGGCTCAAATCTGGTCTCAGACATTTCCTAGGTATGTGACTCTAGGCAAATCACTTACTCATTTGCCTAACTCTTGTCCTTTTGTCCTAGAGTTGTTAATAGGACAAAAAGTAAGAGTTAAAATTTTTTTTTAAAGGTAGTGGAAATAAAGATGTAATTTTAAAATTCAAGACACCCTGAAATCCATATCCACAAATCCCTGGATGCCAAGAACTCTTGATCTAGTCAAATCCATACATGATCAAATAATCATCTACCCTATAGCCAAACAACAATTGGTCATAGACTCTAAAGATCATAGAGTGTAAAGAACTCCAATGATATCTTCACCTCCTCCCAAAGCCATCCATTCCATTTTGGAATAGCTCTCATAATTAAGAATGTTTTCTACATACCAAGGCCAAATCCACCAATTTGAACCTTCTTCCCATTGCTTCCAGTTTGAGCAAAGCAGAATTGTAGTAGCTCAAAGGAAATGCAAAACCCTCACAGTTAAGGATCTTCATCCCATAGGCTCAAAGGGACTAATTTTGTTGTTCAGTCATTTTCAATCATGTTCAACTTTTTGTGACTCCATTTGAGGTTTTCTTGGCAAAAATGCCAGAGTGGTTTGCCATTTGCTTCTCTAGATCATCTTACTGATGAAGCAACTAAGGCAAATAGGGTTAAGTGACTTGACCAATGTCACACAGTTAGGAGCTGTCTAAAGGATATTTAAACTTAGGAAGATGATTCTTCTGACTCCAGGTGTGAATTTTAGATTTTCTCCATTTTACTTAGTCTTTAGAAATTCTAGCAACCAGGAATGTATACACCCCCACTTAAGGATTAACTGTGAGTAGGATGGCCTATAACCAACATTTGCTAGCAAGTGACAAATAAGAAACAATTGACAGGCCCCCTAGGCTATCCTAAGTCCATCTTAAGCTACCATTGGTACATGTGAGACACTGGAAGTGATGTAAAGAATGGTCTATATACTTTGTGTTACTTCCTCTCCCCAGGGTGCTCGCTCCCCAGTTGCTCTCACTGTCTCTCAGAGATGTGGGATTTTTTCCGTAGTTGGGAGTTTGCAGCAACATGCTTGGTGTCTTGGCAGTTTGGCGTTTGTGGCTTGCTGGTGAGGTGGCTGGGAGAAGCTCTTAGCATGCTCGGTGAGTGTTTAGGCTTATTCCTTTTTCCTTTACCTCCTAAAATGCTATCCTCCTAAGACACCCCTCAACTAGGAGGAGGGCTCATGACTGGTAGCTGAGCTAAGTTGAGAAGGCCCCTTGGCTAAGGCCTCTGAACTCCTGCCTGGCTCGGGCTGGGCTGGAGCAGTTTAAATTCTCTTTCCTCTCTCTCTCTCTCTTCTTAATTTCTTCCCTCTATTATAATTAAACCACCATAAAAATCCCAAACTGACTTGAATATTTTATTGGGATTGAATTAATCCCTGGAGATCACTAGTATAATATATTCAGTCAATAACTCCTATTTTTACCCCTTACACAGGCCTGGTACTCTCTCCACTGTGCTTTGTCTCTAAGTGGATAAAGAGCTGACCTCAAAGCCAAGAATACTTTGGTTTGTCTCATCTCTGATGTGTACTGTCTGTCTGATCCTAGGTAAATCACTTAACTTCTTATCACTCTAGATAATTAAAAAATTTTTAATTTTTATTGTTATGTAAAACACACTTCCATATTGGTCATTGTCATAAAAGCACACTCATATATAATAACCAAACCCCCCAAATCAAACCATAAATACACTGATGTGAATGACAACTCCAATAGCTCTTTCTGTGGAGGTGGATAGTTTTCCCCATCCTAAGTTTTTCAGGATTGTCCCAGATCCATTTCATTGCTGAGATCAGCCATGTTTTCACAGATGATCATCTTCCAATATTGTTTAATGTGTACAATGTTCTGGTTCTGCTTAAGTCACTCCGCATCAGTTCCTGCAGATTTTTCCAGTTTTTTTCTGAAATCATGTTGTTTATTTTTTTCTTATAGCACAATAATATTCTATCACTAACATGCACCACAATTTGTTCAGCCATTCCCCAGTTGATGAGCATCTTCATAATATCCAATTCTTTGCCACTACAACAAGATAGGCAATTTTCTAAGACTATAAATTGCAGGAAAAATGTCACCCTGTATTAGTAGAGAGTTTTGTTTGTTTGTTTTTTACAGGGAGTTCCATATATAAGGGAAATCACAGAACCAGGCCCTTTCCCTGTAAAACAGAGATGAAGAATCTGATAGACATCTTCCTGTTCTACAAATGAGACTTTCACTCAAGTCAGAAACAAATTTCCAAGTAGTCAGTCTAGAGCACCTAAACTAATCGGATTAGCTCAGAATTATAACTGGAGGCAATAACGTGACATATTGTGATTCAATTAGCCAAAGAAGAACCTAATAATGGAAAACCACAGAGATAATAAAGCCAAGGCTGGCAATCACAGTTTCCATTACTTTGTAGCCTGGGCAGAACCCCACAGGGAGCTTAGGGCATGCTCTCCTAAGGCCAACTCTTTCATAATTCTGTGCAGTTCAGAACACCATACTATTAAACTAATTTTATTATGAGGTAGCTGCCCTTTTCACCGAGACATCAGCAGATGAAATTAGGGAATATTATTATTCATCTTCTCACTTTTTACTGAACATACACAACACACAGGAAATTAAGTACAATTGCTTGGCATTTTCCATTTTAATATGAGCTAGAAAGGTTTTGGTTTCATGCTTTATTTTCAAGCATTAGAATCTATTTTTTGATATTATATTTGTGATATTTTGTTCTTCCTTACATTTAGAGCACACCCTCAGAACCTCCAGAAATTGTCAATAACTAAAAATTTCTACAAAAAGTAGCTAAAGATAATTTTTCACAATAGAAAATAGTCTGGACTTCTGATCAGGACTCGGATTAAAAGCAAATGTCTCCTTCTTAACTTGTCAGCATTTGCTCATAGCCAAGTTATTTGTGCTTTTAGTTACGTTGACTGCTTTTGGTAAGAAAAAGACCAGTGGATGACATATGTGAAGACTAAGATGCAGAAACCTATCTATCTATCTATCTATCTGTAACTGGTGGGCTATTAACCAATTGCAGCAAAAGCTTCAAACTAAGGTGTTGTTCAGTCCTTTCAGTCCTGTCTGACTCTTCCTGACCCCATCTGGGATTTTCTTGGCAAAGATCCTAGAATGATTTGCTATCTCCTTTTCCAGCTCATTTTGCAGATGAGGAAACTGAGGCAAAAAGGTTTAAGTGACTTATCCAGGGTCCCACAACTAAGCAGTACCTGAGGCTAGATTTGAACTCAGGTCTTCCTGACTCCAGACTTGGTACTCTCTCCATTGTGCTTTTAAGGCAATGAATTTAAGAATAACACTTTAAGCAAATTTTTAAGTAGGGCTTTCTGAATCAGCAACAGGCTCACTTTGAGAAATATGAGTGTCAGAGGATTGAGGGAGAAAACTGGCAGAAACATCAACACTCTCAAATCCAGGAGAAAACACCAGATCTCTTTTTGGAAGGGAAAGGAATGAACATTTACATGGTGCCTAATTAGTGCTAAGCACGGTGCTTTACAATTATTACCTCATTTGATCTTCACAACAACGTTAAAGAGGTAGATGCTATTATTATCCCCATTTCATAGTTAAGGCAACTAAAGCAGACAAAGGTTAAATGACTTAGCCAGTGTCATGCAGCCAGTAAGTGTCTGAGGCTCGATAATTTCAACCCTTTGCCCCCCAGCCAGCTGTCTCTTGTGGATTCTTCTTGTGATCCTTCTGGTTCTAGTTATAAATCTGCTCCCTCAGATACTTGAAGTGATAAAACTATTTAGGCAGATCATCAAGCTAGAGCTGGAAGAGACTGCACAGGTTGTCTAATTCAACTTCTTCATCTAACTGATGAGAAAACTGAGGCTAAGGTATGCCCTGGGTCACACAGGCCGTAAGCATAGAGGCAAGCTTTGAACCCAGACCATCTGTTTCCAGAGTAAAGGCTTTTCTCGCCATCTATGCTCCCTCCTTAGGGGGTCCCCCAACTTTGATGACTTGTCATAGGATCCAAGGATTGAAGGCTTTTGGACTGCCACTGACCATGAAGATCATCCAGACTCAAAAATCAATCCGCCCTGTTTCTTGTTCAGTAGTTTCAGTCGAGTCTGACTTTTTGTGACCCCAATTGGGGTTTTCTTGGCAAAGATACTAGTGGTTTCCCATTTCCTTCTTCAGCTTATTTTATAGATGAGGAAACCGAGGCCAAAGGGAGTAAAAGACTTGTTCAGGGTCACACCGCTAGTAAGTTTCAGAGGCCAGTTTTGAACTCAGGTCCTCCTGACACGGTGGCTCCCACTGTGCCACTTAGCTGCCCCCTATCTTTTGCAAGGTTACTCAAAACAACAGCTGAAGGTTCCTCCCAGGAAAGATGGATTGGCCATAGGGCAGACCTCCTGATCACTTGCTATGATTATAGGATGCTCTTGTCAAGCAGTTGCTGAAGGGAACAAGACTTCCTGGAGGCGGGCTCCATCCAAGACAAAGGAAGAGAGAACACCTTAAGGTCTGCTTTTCTGCTAATGGGAAGGTTTGACTTCAAGGCCCCTTCATCTCTCAGCAGCCCAGTGACTGGGGGCTAAGCCTCCTTTGAGCCAGATAGTCACTTTCACTGGAATCTTTGGTACTCAGCACCAGGGTCCCTTGTTGATTTCTTTGTTGTTGTTGTTGTTTTAACCCTTATCTTCCAACCTAGAATCAATACTATCATTTTCAAGGCAGAAAAGCAGTAAGGGTAGGCAATTTGGGTTAAATGACTTGTCCAGTATCACACGGCTAGGAAGTGTCTGAGGCCAGACTTAAACCCAGGACCTCCTGTTTCCAGGTTTGGCTCTCTATCCACCAACTGACCCCCTTGCTGACTTCTTACAAAAGCAGAAAAATAGATTGAAGAGATTAAATTACAATATTGCTGATCTTCCACTAAGAAGCCTCATCTTTGGGGCATCTAGGCAGCACAGTAGATAGAGTGCCAAGTCTAGAGTCAGGACGTCCTGGGTTTAAATCTGACCTCAGACACTTCCTAGCTGTGTGACCCTGGACAAGTCACATAATCCCAAATGCCTAGCCCTTGCCCCTCTTCTGTCTTGGAACCAATACTTAGTACTGATTCTAAGACAGGCGATAAGATTTTAACATTTTTTTATAAGAAGCCTCACCTTTAAATACCTTTAAACCTTAAAAACATAGGAGTCTGTATCATAGTTCAATTAGCAGTTGTCTGGTGCTTATCTCCCACCTCCCTGCTCCTCCTACCCTAGCTCTATGCCAGCCTGCTCCTGAGGGGCTTTAGTCAAACAGCTCTCCAGCCAAATTTTTGCTTAGGCTCTTTTCTGACTTGTTGATGATGCTTCCTTCATGTCCTGCCTGCACAGATTTTGTGTGCACAGGGATTTGGGGACTGAGGATTTCTGGGGATGTAGATTAAAAGTTCTTTTTCAAATGGACACAGCTTTGAATCTCACCTCTTAGTAGTCAGAACCACAAAAGCTGCCGCCTGCAAAGAAGGCAAGAGATGAAACCTGAGGATGCTCAGTTAACCCATAACACTTTCCCTCACTCCAGCCCTGCTGGCCCCATCACCCCTCTATCTTGTCCCAGCTGGCATTCAGGAGGCCACCTCTGGATGTCTCAGTTTTGATATGTCACCTTTTTCCTACTCTTGTTCAGTCCTGCTTCTACTTCACTTTCTTGCTTCACTTCTATCTCTCGTGGTATCGATCCCTTTTTTTCCTCTTCCAATTCCCTGAAAGACTCCTGCTGAAAAAATGGTACCCATGTCCAGAGAAAAAAGAACTGATAAACTCTAAGTGCAAATTGAAGCATAATTTTCTCACTTTATCTTTCTTTTTTGAAAATGGCTAATATGGAAATATGTTTTGCCCAATTTCACATGTATACTTTATAATATATTGGTTGTATTCTCAATGGGTTGGGGGGATGGAGAGAATTTAAACCTCAAAATTTAAAAGGAAAAGAATGCTAAAAAATAAGCTAAAATATTAACAAAAATACATTACTTTCCTCCCCTCTCCTTCCTTTGTTGCCTCCTTCCTTCCTTTCTTTCTTTCATTCTTTTTTCTATTCAACCTTTTTATCCATGTATCATGTTTCTTAATATCATCTATCTATCTATCTATCTCTATCTATCTATCTATCTATCTATCTATCTATCTATCTATATCTATATCCATATCCATATCCATATCTATATCTATATCTATGGAGAGCCATCAAAGCTCCACTGTCTGACAGAGTCACAGGTCTGGGATAATGGAGACTATAGAGCAGCCTTCAGAAAAGATGAGGCATCCACTGAACCCCCTCTGTGTGTCTTCTCCCTCTAACTTCCCTTACTAATGGAATTGTTATGATTATCATTCTCTTCCCAGTGTAGGAGAAATAACATAAGAGCAAATACTTACAGGGTTAACACACATATGCCCCACTTTAATCCCCCCAGATTATTACCCTAAAAAGATTACATTCACAGAATTAAAACCCAAAGATCATCACCCATTACCCCTCCCTTTTCCCTCTAAGCAGAGGTACACTCAGAGGCCCCACACCTACTGTTAGCCAAACACATAAACCTTAATCAATTACTCCTCTAGAAACACGAGTTACTGGCACACTTCACTCGTTTGATAAGTTTACACTAACTAGGCAACATCACCAAGGTACCTTAATTAAACACAAGAAAAATATAATTTGGAAATTGAGGAAATTCCTGGTTCTGGTTTGTCTTAAATTATCCTCTAATCCTGTACCTAGCTATGAACTGTTTTGCTACCCATCTAAGTAATTGTGATTGATTATGAAATCTGATAAAAAGCAACAATGATTCTCCTAGTTGGTCATCCCACCTCCAGATCACCCTGTCCAAGTCATTTATCTCCATCACAAACCTTTCTGTTGTAGCAACATAGTGAATGATCACAGAATGTTGATTAAGTGATTTGTTAATGTGTGATGTATCCAATTATCTGTAAAAGATCATGTATGTTGAAAAATGATTGTGTTCCAGAAAAGCATGTACTCACAAAAGCTATAAAATAAATGAACTCTCATGCTATGGCAGAATGGCTGAATGACACCTAAGCACAAGTTTGAGCACTCAGTGTTGTCTCTCATCTCTTATTTGCCTGATGGCTCCACCGAGTCAGAAGGGCCCTGCACTTTGGGAGACTGCGGCTTCAGCTCTCAAAAAGAAATTGTATATATAATACATATATATATATGTATATATATATATATAGGTTCATTTGTGTCTCACAACAATCCTATGAGGTAATAGTTGTAGTAGTAGCAGTAGTGGCAGTAGTAGTAGCAGTAGTAGTAGTAATAGTAGCAGTAGCATTAGTAGTAGTAGCAACAGTAGCAGCAGCAGTAGTAATAGTAGCAGCAGCAGCAGCAGCAGCAGCAACAACAATAGTAGTGGAGTGGTAGTAGCAATAGTACTACTAGTGGTAGTAGTCGTCATAGTAGGAGTCCTTTTTACTAGATAAACAAACTAAAGCTGAATTGGGTTAAGTGAATGACTTATTGACCTACAGCCAATAAGTGTCTTAAGGGGGATTTGCATCTAGGTCTTCCTATTTCCAAGTGCAGCATTGCATCAGGATGCCACACAGCAGAGGGCATCATGTGGTCACAGGCCACTAACCTACCTTTTTCTGGCAGGCTAGAAGCCTGCGTTAGTGTGGCTAGAATAAGGAAAGATTTATCACCTTTTCCTTCTGCCTCAATTTATTGATGACCTGAAGGGGTTTTAAATATCCAACATTCAAATCTCCTGAGCAAAGCAGGCTGCAAATCTCATCTCTACTGGCATTTCAAGGCCCTAATGGACATTTCTGACCCCCCTGGAGATTACTCTGTATTTTAGCAGCAACCAAAATAAAGCAAGAGAGAAGAACAATGGGAAGGATAGAGATGGATGAGAGGAAGGTGTTCTGATTCTGTATAGACTTTCAGGATAGCCGGTCTAACAGGCTGTTTAAAAGCCCTCTCTCGCCTTCCAGTGTTCTGAAAGGCCTTCACCAAAACATTCTTCAGGAGTTAAACCCATCTCGAAAGAGAAATCCTGGTCACTTAACTGTCCACGTTTGATTCCTGTAAATCAGGATGTTTATGATTTGAAACAAAAGGAGGTAGATAAGCCAGGGGCCAAATTGCACAGTTCATGCCCTCTTGGATGGAATTCCTGCTGAACACAATTGTAATAACCTTGGTATTTCTGGGCAGCCCTGCAGCTGGGGCTCGATGCCCTCCAGAAGCACAAGAACGAAGATGCTGCAAATTGTTTTCTCCTTATTGTTCTTTGACAACAGCTTTTTATCATGTGTTTGTCACTTTCCAAGGCAGCGCTCATCTGAGAAAATAGAATCTGTTTTTAAAATTGCCAGAAGCAAGGTGGTATAGAGTGCCTCATTTGTGGGGACTTTTTCCTATTTCTTAACAAAGGACACATTTGGAAGCAGCTCTTCATATTTCATAGCCATTACACCCAGACCTAATTCTGGGTTCCCAAGATAGCTCCTTTACACATAGATAGATGGATGGAAGTGTAACCACAGGGCATTTTAACCAGAGAAGGGAACAGGAGCATGAGCCCAGGGAATTGACAGCTGATATTATCATTTGTAGTTTCTCAAGAGTAGAATATTAACTGAGACTATCACCTATTTAGTAAAAAATAATTAATTAGAAGAGGAAGCTATCAGATGACGGACTTCCTTCTCCTCTCCCTCCTCCCTAATCCCAGTGGCATTACTCCTGGTGATTTCCTTTCTGTTACCTAGTCCCATTTGACTTCCCCCACTCATAAAGAGTTCATTTGAGCAAGTTAGTAATGGTTTACTGAGTGATTATTCATGTTTGGTACCATTCAACCTGAGTGCAAAAATTCCTGATCATATGTACCCTGTGGCAAAATATTACTTCTACCTTTCAAGATCATGAATGGGGAAATATTAGCTTTGAATTTTAATCTATTTTCTTTTTTTTTATTTGATATACGTTTTTTTTCTTTTAAATTTTTGAAAATTAAGAGGTTAGGTAATTTGGCCAGTGAAACACAACATTATCAACATAGGATCCTATATTTAGTGATGGAAAGGTCCTCAGAAGTCTTCTTTTTTTCCCACTTTAAACATTATTTTATTTGGTCATTTCCAAACATTATTCATTGGAAACAAAGATCATTTTCTTTTCCTCCCCCCTCGCCCTTCCCAGCACCTCTCCCATAGCCGACGCACGATTCCACTGGGTATCACATGTGTTCTTGGTTCGAACCCATTTCCATGTTGTTGGTATTTGCATTAGAGTGTTCATTTAGAGTCTCTCCTCTTTTAACCTATTTTCTAACTTCTTTCCAAGTAAATAAGTTGTCATCAGCAGTGGTGACCTATAAAAATGCAGTATCCAGAAAGGTGGGGAGGGTAAGGATGGCTTTTGGATGTTTAGTCATTTTTAGTTGTAACTGACTTCTCATAACCTCATGTGGGCTTTTCTTGGCAAAGAAAATGGAGTGGTTTGCCATTTCCTTCTCCAGATCATTTGACAGATGAGGAAACTGAGGCCAACAGTATTAAGTGACTCATCTAAGGTCACACAGCTAGGCAGTGTCTGAGGCTAGGTTTTAACTCAAGTCTTCTTGACTCTCCACCAAGAGCTCTAATCACTTCACCACCTAGCTGCCTGCTCTTCCCTAGCTCCAGGTAATTCACTTCACACTCTAAACCTCAGCTCCATGGTTTCTGAATTTTTTGCTTTAAACTGCCTCTACACCACAATCTCCCTGCAAATAGACCCCAGACCATTACTATCCACATATCTAGGCCACCTCAACTTTGATGGAGGCCCTGATCAATTGGCTTCTGTTTAAGCTTTGACTGTACAGTGCCCTCATCTCACTTGTAGCACACTCCTGCTCACTTGGCTTGATCTAGTTTCAGATGTATTTTCTGGAACCATATCTCTATATGCTTATCCCTAGATGAACCAAAATCTTTTTAAACCCTCACCTTCCATCTTAGAATCAATACTGTGCATTGGTTCCAAGGCAAAAGAGTGATAAGGGCTAGGCAATGGGGGTTAAATGCCTGGTCCAGATTTGAGTGTCTAAGGCCAGATTTGAACCCAGGACCCCCCATCTCTGAGACTGGTTCTCTGTCCACTGAACTACCTAGCTTCCCCAACTGACCAAATTTTGTTTTCTCTGCCCTTATGTTTAGATCTATTCCCACTGTCTCCCCAACCCCATCCTTTGTTCAGCCTGGTTGGATTCCTGGTTGTTCAGTCTGGTTGGATTCCTGATCCTGTCCTCCAGTAGGGACCAACTTACCACCCCCTAATTCCTAGTCATGACCCCAAGGAGAACTCTGTACAGTTTATCTTTTCAATCAGTAGTCAATCTTTTTCTTTAAACCTTCAGAAAAATAAAATCACACAGACTCCATTTAGAACTCTTTCCAAGTCTCACAACTCTCACCTTGGAAGCACTTCCTTATAGCTAACTTTTCTCAAAGAATTCAATAAGCTCCTCCAAATTAAATCAATATATACTTTAATGCTAGGTGTCTTCATTGCAAAGATGACAATGGACAGAGAACAATGAAAAATTGCATGGGGAAATATGGCTTAGGAGTAAGGAATGAAAGGGCTTAAAGGCTTATGAGACTACACAGAAAATCCACGCTTACGTATATCATGAATGCTTTCTTCAGAAAGAAACCATAGAGTTGGGAGGGATGTTAGATATTAAAGGTCATCCAGCTTAATGCCCTTCTTTTACTAAGAATGAAACTGAGGCACAGAGTGATTAAGTGATTTGGACAATGTCTCTGTTTTTGTTTTATTAGGGTTTGACTCTTCGTGATCCCATTGGGGGGGTCACCAAGAGTGGAACCTTACTAACAGAGACACTGGAGTGGCTTGCCATTTCTCTCTCCAGCTCATTTGATAGATGAGGAAACTGAGGCCAACAAGGTTAAGTGACTTGCCCAGGATGAGATCACACAGGTTATAAGCAGAAGCATCAGGTTATCTGACTCCAAACACCCTACAATAACACAATGCAGCACTGAACATTAAAAACAAAAACAAAAACAAAAATGAGCTATATCTTCACTGACAAACAGTTATCAATGAAGTAACTTTTCAAATGAGCTTTTTGTGTACAGTGACAGACTCAGCTTGTTAGAGGGAAGATTGAAATCAACACTACATTGGAACAAAGAATAAAAATGAACTGGTAATGGGCTCTTCACTTAACCCTGTTTGCCTCAGTCTCCTTATCTGTCAATGAGCTGGAGAAGGAAATGGCAAACCACTCCCTCATCTTTGCCAAGAAAATTCCAAACAGGGTCAGAGAGAATAAGACTACTGAAAAATGCCTGAAAAACAACTGATGCCAACAAATGGAAAATTAATGAAAGACCACATATCAAACCGGTACTGAAGCAATGAGTAGAATAAAGATCACTAGATTTGGGAGTTAGAGCAATCTGGTTCTAAACCCACCTCTTCAATTTTCTGCATCCCAAACCTGTCCCTAATATTTGGACTTCAAAACCAGGCCTCTGCATCTGACTCATCCTGGAATTTCCTCAGTACTGGGGCCCTCTCACCCTAGAACATTCTACCAACCCCATGATCTCACCCTGGGATATTTCCTGGCAAAGCTTGACCCACACTTCCCCCAACCCATCTTGCTCCCTCACCCTCCCTACTCACAGCCTTCACTCTTTAGTGAGGTCCTCCTGGAGTCTCCATTTTGTGGAGTAGCTTAGGCTGACCTGCCTTCATTCTCCTCCTATACCTCTTCTAGCTTATGGCCTTCAAACTATGCACCTGAACCAGCTACCTTCATTTCAACCCTCACCCCCACCCTCTCTTTTCATATCCATTTTGTGGGTTGTCTTCTCCACTTAGAATGCAAGCTTCTTCAGGATAAGGGAATTCTTTCTTTTGGCTTGTAATTATATCTCTAGTTCTTAACACAGTGCCTGCCATAAAGTAACACTTAATAAATCCTTTATCCCTGCCTCCCTTCTTTCCTCCCTCTCTCCCTTCCTCCTTCCCTCCCTTCCTTCCTTCCTTCCTTCCTTCCTTCCTTCCTTCCTTCCTTCCTTCCTTCCTTCCTTCCTTCCTTCCTCCCTCCCTCCCTCCCTCCTGCCTTTCCTTGCTGTAAGACCTAAGGGAAGATATTTAACATCTCTCATCCTCAGTTTCCTCATCTATAAAATGAGTGGGGTTGGGCCAAATCACCCTCTAAGGTCCCTTCTAGCTCTGCATCTATGGTTCTTTAAACTCCATTAATGTGGTACAAATGCAATGTTCCTCTTCTCTTCCCTATCAAGCTGTACTTGCAGTTTGTAGTCTGGGGACTCCATCTACCTGGGCAAGATCACAATCCTATCATGCCTTAGTGGGCAGCCTTCATGAGCTTTTGAGGTTCAAAGAATTCATCATACAGGGCCCAACCCTATGGTTGATGACCCTCTTCCATTGCAAGAATAAAAAAGGCTAGAGGAAAGAACTACTTTTTGAAAATCTGACCTTCATTTCCTTACAACAGAGCAATTGATTTCCCCAGCAGAGACTGTCTTCAACTATGGCTGAGAGCAAGCAGGAGCCCAGACGTTCACAGACACATATGCCAGGAACATCCCTTTGATGCAATTACTGATGGGGTTTACAAAGGCAAAGGGGTCCTTTTGCTATTAGGCATTTGAAAAATGACTGTATGTCTCCAGGCAGATCAAAGTTTGCCTTCCTCTGCTGGAACAGGCAAATTGAAGCTATTAATTGGGGGAAATAAGGCAGGGGAAATAAGGCAATACGGGGAATTGCAGAACATCAAGGCAAAAAAAAAATTGTCATTTCAGAATAAGCTCTACTTGATGGCTTGAGGACAGAGTTCTGGAAGGTCTGAATTTAAATCTTGCTTCTCATACTTTATTGTATGACCCTGAGGAAGTCACTTGACCTCTCTCAGTCTCAGTTTCCTTATCTGTAAAATGAGCTGGAAAAGGAAATGGCACATGACTCCAGTATCTTTGCCAAGAAAATGTCCTATGTGGTCACAAAGAATCGGACATGACTAAAACGACTGAACAACACCAAAATGAATAGATCTCAGAGATTGCTCTGAGGATCAAATGACTTAATCAATGTTAACTGTTTGGAAAACCTTAAAATTCTATAAAAATGCTAACCATCATCATCATCATCACTATCGAAAATGAGAAAGAAGGGCAGTAGGAAGCTCACCTTTCAGATTAAAGGCCATCTAATGTCATGGCTTGATTGGAATAAGGGCAGTTTGTGATGAAGAGCTAATGCATGGCTCTGAAGAACAAAACCACACTATTCATCCTACTGGCAATATAACTATTCTGTGGCAGTAGGGTCAGGAAAATGTAGCTTTCATGGCAATAGAAAAAGTAGTTAGGGCCTTCTACTAGTGTGTTTTGGGGATTAGTACCCCAGGGACTTCATCCACCAGCATTCTCTACACTTCCCAGGGACCCCTTTTCTTATGGCCTACCCTGGGTTGGGCTATAAATGGGCTGATCCCTTGCCAGGAGGAGTCTTTGCTTGTTGTTAATTGTGTCTAGCTCTTGGTGACACCATTTGGGGTTTTCTTGGCAAGTATAATGTAATGCCATTTTCTTCTCATTTTATAGATGAGGAAACTAAGACAAAAAGGATTAAGTGACTTGCCCAGCTAAAGTCTGAGGCTGGATGTGTGATCCTGGCTAAGTCCCTTAACCCTTTTAGCCTCAGTTCCTCATTTGTAAAATGAGCTGGACAAGGAAATGGCACACTATTCCAGTATCTTTGCCATGAAAACTTCAAATGGGGCCACCAAGAGTGAGCAAGACTGAAAAACAACTGAATAACATTAGAATCAGAAAATTCTCAGGATTGCTAAAGGCTTCATTTAGGGGTGCTGTGAGGTTCAAATGACATAATGGATATAAAATACTTTACAAACGTTTATAAAAACCTTAAAGCACTGCCATGCTTTCAAAATGGTTATTCCCACTGGGGATTTTCACTTTTGGAAGTGGATAGAATACCTAATTTATTTGGAAGTCTTTAAATGCCAATTATTACTGTTATTATTAGCTGCCAGTTGCAGATGGCCGGTCTGATGATGCTTTCTATTGCTCTCCTGTTCATGCAATGTTTATAGAGCAATATAAGGGGGTACTGGCAAATGTTCAACAAGGATGTGTGTGTGTGTGTGTGTGTGTGTGTGTGTGTGTGTGTGTGTGTACAGGAAAATGTATGCATATATTTCTTTAAAACCCCTTTCCCTCTAACTTCAAATCAAGACTGTGTATTGATTGCATGGCAGAAGAGTGGAAAGGGCTAGGCAATGGGGGTTCAGTGACTTGCACAGAGTCAGACAGCTAGAAAGTGTCTGTTAAGATTAAAATTCTCTGGAGACTGTATCTTAATTTACATGTTATTTATTAAATAAATGTTTAAAGGCGAATCAAAGAAAGAATAAGCGCTAGCCACCTGTGGCTGGCTATTCCTGTCACAAGCTTCCTCTCCTCGTCAGCCCTCACCCACACTGGCACTCTCTTAGCCAGTTTCCCGCGGCTGCACTAAGGTCGCACCAGGGCGCCCAGCTAACCCCTCTCTCTGGGATTCTGAGCAAAAGAGGGCTCCTCCCTTCCTTTCGCCAAGTCCCTGTTAAGCTACTAGTGACGTCCCTTTTCTGAGTCTCTCTGATTTGCTCGACTCAGACGTCAGTCCAGATCAGAGGCAAGTTTTCTAGACGCCAGGAGTCACGTGGGACAAGAGGCAATCACATTCTGGCCAAGGGTGATCGCACCCCCACCCTATTCTAGCTTATTTTATGATAGATAAGCACGAGGTTTTGTTCAGTCAGAGTCAGGCTGAATTGCAACTTAATTCAGTCATAGAATGGGCTATTTTCAAATTCAATATGAAACTTTCCCCTTTTAAGCTTTAAAGTCAATCTTAGAGTACCAAGAAAAAGAAAAAAGGTTTAGGCTAGTAGTAAATTCTCATGTCTGAGGTCAAATTTGAACCCAGTACCTTCCATCTCTAGGCATAATTTTTTTTAATTTTTAATTTATTTTTTTTCCAAATTTTAATTTGTTTTAAATTTAATATTAATTTTAATCTTTTAAATTTAATCTGCATTATTGATACTTTCTAAAATCTAGGCAATCATTAAAATAATATATAAGCTCTTGATTTATGGGTTTTGCTAATTTCCAAGGTATGAATGCTCACACTGAAATGTTAACAATGGAGTTTGCCTCCCTGGAGGTTTTAAATAAAAGCTGAATGACCACTTTGGATCCTAGGATTAATAGATTTAGAGTTGGAAGGGAGCTAAGCAGTTATCTAGGATGCTAGGGGACAGTAGATAGAGTACTGAATATGGGGTCAAGAAAATCTGTGGTCAAATTTACTAGTTGTATAACAGACCAATCTCTTAACTGCTCCCTGCCTCAGTTTCCCTATCTGTAAATTGGAGATGATAATAGCACCTACCCCCCAAGGTTGTTGTAAGGATAAAATAAGAATATTCCTAAAGCTCTGCAAACATTAAGGTGTTATATAAATGCAGGCATTATTATCATTACTATTGTCAAATATAAATCCCTCTAATCTGCTTAGATTAAAAAATCAAGGCCAAGATAAGTGAAAGGATTTGCTTAAGGTTATACACCTAGTGAATGCCTGAATTAGGAGGAAAACTCACATTTCTCAGCTCCCAGTCTTTCTACTACCCAATCATCTGGTAAAGCTCAGTTCAGCTACAATAGACAAAGCTCAATCATTCAATGGACAAACAATTATAAGTCTCTTCAAAATCATGTCAGACTCCATCTGGGTCAGAGAAAAATCAGAACTGAAATCAAATTCTAGTTTGGCCAATTATTAGTTGCGTGGCTTATAGGGAGTCTTTTATATTATCTTTATTGTGTCTATTATCATCTGTAAGACAACTATATTACATGAGAAATTATGAGATTTTTCACTTTCTATTAAGCAGGGTAGTTGTGAAAAAGACACTTGGTGAATTACAAGATGTGACTTCATGAGAGTAATTATTGTTGCTATTATCCAAATCACCAAATTCAGGGGAGCAAAGTTTCCATAAAATTCTGGCTTGACCAGATTTTAACTTGCAAATCAAGAGAGCCTGATATGCACATTTTTCTTTATCAAAATGATCATTTGAGGGGTAATTATTTGATTACAAAAAGATTTATCCCCCTCCCCCATCCTTCAAATATTGGCCTGTTTTGTGCATTTAAACCAGAGGATTAAATCGCTTAACTAAGGAGAACACAGAAATTTTAAATGGTAAGAAATTGCCTACAGATCATTCAGACAAGGCAGCTCTTCAATTACCATTTGTCATTTGGGAATGATTCAATTTACAAATATTTGATTCATAGGATTTTCTGAAATGCATGTAACTACTTCGAATTCATATTTATTCTTTTTATAGTTTTTTGAATGTTGGTTTATATCCTTGTTGTGTCTCCTGTTCCAACGGGACTATCTGTAACAATTGTGCTTGTATCCCCCAAACAAGAAGCATTTCAGAAGCTCTTACTTGTGTCAGGTGCAATGTTGAGAACTAGGAAAACAAATAAGAACAGAAAGGCAGTTCCTGCTTTCAAGGAGCTTACATTCTAGTGGGAAAAGTTGGGGTTTAGTTTTTTTGGGTCCCATTCCTTGTGATTGATCCAATTGGGGGTTTTCTTGGCAGAGATACTAGAGTGGTTTGTCATTTCCTTCTCTAGCTCATTTTACAGATGAGAAAACTGAGGAAAATGTTAAGTGTTAGAGGCGTTAAGTGACTTGCCTAAGGTCACACAGCTATTAAGTGTCTGAGGCTGGATTAGAACTCAGGAAGATGAGTCTTGCCACCTAGCTGTCCCTAAAAGGAGAAAGTGAAATAAATATAAAAATAATTTTTAAAAGATGAAATAAAAAATAAAAAGGTGAAAATTATCGAGTGGGAGAAAGATGAAGGAAGTGTTGTAGAGAGGACCCTTAGCCTCAGAGGAGCAATGGCTGGTCTGGGCATCCTCCTTAACATGGTTGTTTTGAGAAGAATCAGCCAATCAGAGGGAGAGGCGACAAGGGCAGAAGGAACTTTAATTCTATGAGAAGTCCAGGGATAGAGTGAACTTTCAGGGTTAAGAGGTTTCTAGGACATTGCAGAGCCATGGGAGAGTCAGGATTGTAGGCCAGTGCCTGGCATATAGGAGAAGCGCATCGATTCATACATTAAATTATTGCCTAAAGTAGGCACACCTAGAATATTTTTCCTCTGCAATTTAACTATAGAACTTTAATTAATCCTTTGTGTTTAGGTCATTCCTTTTTCTACTGACGAGATACAAGTAATTGCCCCAAACTGTCACGCTCTTCCGATTTTAAAATTACTTTGCTCCCATCTTCATCATATAGGTAAAGCGTGACAGGAGAACTCCCTGGTCATGCCAGTGCCTACATCTGCTTCTGTCTTGCTCAGGGAGCGTTTGAAAATCTCAAAAATGGCTGTGGATGGATGCCATTATCCACTAATGGTGCGCCGAAGAACAGATGGCTTCACTAATCTTCTCGAGACTTAGAACATACGGAAATGAACTGAAATAACAAGGGGGGAGATAGAGGTAAGATGTAAATGCAGTCTGAGCAGGCTGGGCCCCTTCCCCCAGAGGAAGAGGGATAGACAGGTAAGATGTCTGATGGACACACAAGTGCACCTCCTGACTCCAAAGGATGCCTTCCAACCCCTGTATTTATCCTTAACTCACCTAAATGTAACTGGGGTATTCAAAAGGTGTCAAGGAGTTTGAGTGTATCTGGAAAGAACTCCAGAGAATGCAATATTGCTCATCCAAACTATAATTGCTACACAGATCTCACCTGCACCCAGGTCTGAGCTAGACTGGTTTTCTTGGACGTCCTGAGAAATTGGATAGCCAGTAAAGGTGATTAATGCATGTCATCTCAATACCTCCCTGGGAACTTTTATGGTATAGAAAATATGAATAAATCTGCCATTAGACATCCTTGAACTCTGAGACTGAATCTATTATCTAATACATCTAATACTGAATAGGATATGAATAAATAATATACTTAATACTGAATATATGAATAAATAACATATCTAATATTGATTATAATATGAATAAATCCTACCTAAAATGGAATATAATAGGAATAAATATCAGATCTAATACTGAATATATAAATAATATCTAATACTGAATATGATATGAATAAAGAATATATCTAGTATGGAATATAATATGAATAAAGAATATCTAATACTGAATATAATATGATTAAATAATATACTGAATACCAGAATAATATATCTAATACTGAATATAATATGAATAAAACATGCCTAATACTGAATATAATATGAATAATATCAAATATATGATAATATGATACATCTAATACTGAGCATAATATGAATAAAATATGCCTAATACTGAATATTATATTCAGTAGTTATATTATATTCAGAGTTGGTTCAGCACACCCCTCCTTGTTAGGCTAGTGAGATCATGGAACTGTGTTTGTAAGTGGAAAGGGGAGTAAAATCCACCAAGATGAACATTTTAACATCCCAGTGCTTTTCTGATTGACTACTGAATGCAGCCATTCAAGCACTACATTAGTGAAGAATACCAGTTGAAATAAATGTCTCACACTTAAAATGTTTGCAGAGCACTGATTATTTGCTTTATGTTAAATTATAATAGCCAGATAATGAATTTTCTTAACACCAGAGTTCTGTCCATTTTCATTTTCTGGGTCCCTTTTTTGCACAAGAAAAAGTGTCTAAACTTATAAATTGTAATTCAAGACCTTCTTTTGGGAGGGTGTTGGGATTGCTTTCTCTTTGGTATTTTGTAGGAAGAGTTGTGTGGTTCCTAGGGAAGTGGGGGGGGGGGCAGGGGTCGTATGCTTTAATCTTTAAATTCCTATATTTTTGGTTTTTTCTATGGTGAAAGACTTGTTTACACTGGATCAATGAACCATCTTTTTTGCAGTCACTCTTGCTGAAAATAAGATTTTTTTTTTATTTCAGGAAAACAAAAAACAACTAACTAACTATACATTGACCAGACAAAGGAGGAAATCCCAAAGTGTTTCAGGAAGCAGTCCCTCAGGTTTATTCTTTCACTCACACTTTATTCAGTCAATCAATAGTAGCAGGTCATATATTGATAATGGTCTGAATTAGATGAAACTTTTCTTCACAGTTGCCCCTTTAAGTACATGCCCAACAGCATTATTAAAGACTTCCTATTTGTACATCACTACATGGAACCCTATATTTGGCAACTAGATCACTGAGGCCTTGTAGCTTGGGACTCAGGTTATGTCCTACTACCTGACCAAATCACAGAGATAAAAGGCGGTTACAAGGGAGAAGGCTTTATCTGCCCATTGTATTGTTGTTATGTTAAAGTCCTTTAGTTTGGAACTGAGAAAGTTATTTTGTTATTATTGAGTCCTGTCCAATTCTTTGTTTCTTGGCAAAGATATTGGAGTGGTTTTCCATTTTCTTCTCCAATTCATTTCATAGATGAGGAAACTAAGGCTAACAGTATTAAGGACTTGCCCAATGTCATCTAGCTACTAAGTGAGGCCAGATTTAAACTGTTAAAATATGAGTCTTTCTGATTCCAACCCTGATATTCTTATCCACTATGCCACCTATTTGCCCAAAAAGCCATTTTCTGGCGGAGGTTTATCCTCTTCCCACCATCCAGTCTTTGTTTAAAAGAGAAATAAAGAGACTTTTTGAGGGATTGGGGTCAGAGCAGGGAATGCTGGGAGTGGATCAGAGGGGTAGCTTGCTCTCCTTGGTATAAAGGACTCTTGGCTACAGGGTTTTTAAATTCAGAAATGAATTACCAGAATAAGTAAAGATATAGTTTCAGACGAAATCTAAGAATAAGCTAGGTATTGTAGAAGATAGCCTTTAGGAAACATTTAATATTGATTAATTTAGTGCTTTATTTCTTTTTTTACTAAGATTTAGTCCAACTTATTCACCAGACCGGTCAGCTTAGTTAAGTCAACCAAGATACTTTCTTAGAAATTAGGTTACCTTTTAAAAGGTAAAAGAACATTAATTTTAACAATACCCATCTGTGAGAGTAATGCACAGTTCTGTTTGGATACAGAGAAGGACTAGAAGACTTCTAATGGTTCCTTTCTGTCCTCTCTGTTGATGATGCTAATCACTCCACCAACAAGCATTGATTAAGGATGTTTTATGCTGACTAGGATGCTGGGATTCCAAAACATAAAAGCTAAGCTGTTACTCCTGTCACAGACTTTATATTCTAAATGAGATGATCCTGCCAGGGCTGATTTGAGACCGACTTCATCTCTTTATACCTTTTCCTGAATACCAGGAAAGTTTACAAAGTATTAAAAAGAAAAACATGGACACCATCAATTTTTCCAGGAAAACTGCTCTGTCATTTTAGTGGAGCCCAAGTTATGTTCCCTGAGATGGAGAATAATCACTATTCCAACCAAGCTTTCAAGAAAGTAGGACAACGGGAAATCTCTCTTCCAATCATGTCTCTCATTGCAACTAACAAGATAGCAATCTTCCCTGCCAACATCTGTACTGTACCTTTGTTGAAGGATGGATGTGAGCTGCTTGCAGAAATTCTCTCCATTTTGAGAAACTTCCTTAAGCTCCTTGTATACTTTATTGTACTAAAACAAAACAGGCAAAGAAGAAATATGAGTGCTCGTGAACAAAGGTTCTCTGTAAAACCAGGCTACCTGACTGTCCTTTTAAAGGCTTATGACTAGGGATAGCTGGGTGGTTCAGTGGATAGAGAGCCAGGCTTAGAGGTGGGAGGTCCTGGTTCACATCTGGCCCCCAACATTTCCTAGCTATGTGACCCTGGGCAAATCACTACATACCAACTGCCTGAAGATACTTACTATCTATTCTAATATGGAAGGTAAGGGCTCATTTAAAAAAAAATGCTGATGACTTGATAATACATGTATGGTCCAGATCAAATTGCCTACCATCTCTGAGTAGGGGGAGAGTGGGAGACGGTTGGGGTCTTATAATTTTGGAAAACATGTTAAAATCATTATTAAATGTAATTGGAAAAATAAAATATCTTTGAAAATGCTTATGACTAGAATGCATATCTTCTAGATCCGATCCTAAAAGGAAGATTGGGTCTATTCTGCCTGATTCATAAGATTTTTCAGCTAGCCCTACATATGCCTTTGCGCATCCTTTTCCTGGATTAGATTTCATGAAAAATCTACAGAGAGAGAATCTGAATCACAAAATGTTAGGGAAAAAAAGAAGTCAAAAGTTGTTTATACATGTAATTAAAAAAAGAAAATTCAATCAAAAAAAGAAAAAAATCAGCAATAGTGTGTATGTGAGTCAAAGCTGTTTCTTATACCCAGCACTACTTGTTCTTTCTACCTGATTGTGGAGTACATATATAGAGGGGAAATCAAGGTTATTCTTTTGAATGTATTATAAATAAATGACTTATCTTTGTGGGTTTTGTTTTTTGTTAGTTTTTTACCATTGAAACTCTGGACAAATATTTTTGCTATTCATCATGAAATCCTAAAGCAAAAATATTATTCTTTCTTTGCTGAAAAAAATCACATAATCATCCGTGAAAATGCAAATGATTGTAATTTAACTCTTTGTTTCATATTTGTGAATAAGAGTTTTGTTTCATTTTCCTTTTGTCCCCTTCAACTCCAGTGATAAGAAAGACTTTTGATTAATGTGACAAGCCTTTGTAGCAAACCAAGAGTTTAAAACAGCTGCTACAATTTTCTGGCTAAAACTTAAGTCTCTGATTCATCATCTCTAGCTTTTATACTACTAATAAAAATTGTTCATTTTTCTTTAACTTAAAAAGTAAATAAATAAATGAAACGGCAGCTAGAAAGAGCCCGAGTTCAAATTAGAACCCAGGTCCTCCAGGTCTGGCACTGTCTCCACTATGCTACATAGCTGCCTCTCCATTTTTCAAGTTCCTTTTTATTCTTGGGGCTCTCAGTCATTTCCTCAGTGAGGAACAGTGTCAGTGATCACATACCTGGATAATATCACAGAAATAGAAGTATAGCTATGGAATGAATCTTGGAGAAAATGATCTGCCCTAGTCCCCTGTTTTCAGAGAGGCAAGGATGTGCAGGGAAGTTATAAAAGAGCCCATAGACACTCGCATCCTACTTATCTCTGTGTCCTTGGTTGCCAGGGGCAGATTTGGGTCCTGGACCAGGGGTTAAGGGAGATTGGATTGAACAAAAAAACAAGTGATAACCTTGGCAGTGCTGACAAGGGTAGCCTGGATGACAAGGGTGATAATTTGCATTTATCAGCAATTGTGAAACAAAGCTGAAATTCACCATGGAGAAAGGGAATCCAATTTGGGATTTCCATAGAAACAACTTGCCAATATGTGAGTAGTTTTATTATATTATCAAGACCTCTTCTTGCTTCCCTCCTCCCTATGTATACATAGATGCAGTAGAACCGAGCAGTTAAGGTCAGTGACCTACTCAGTTCTCATCCATCATTGATGAGTGCTCTTATCAATTTGAGAATTCCTTTCAGTGATGAACACAACCTACCCATGCCTGCCCATCCCAAGCTCTTTGTGTCTTTATTCTCTCATATAATCTCCCCAAGCAGTTCACACAACATGACAAAGTCTTTCCTCTCTTCCTCCCAACACCATGAAGGTACCAATGGAACATTCTAGCCAGCCACTCGCCTGGCATAGCTGTGCTTAGAATGTGTCGACTCACCCTTACCATATTATAAGCTATATATTTGGCTATTCATGTTCAGATAACTAAACATACCCATGACTTCAACTATTCTCACTGAGATCAGGAATTGTCTAGTAATAAGAGCTGTGTAGATATCACTAACAGGTTTGGCCCCCAACACTTATGAGCTATGTGATCCTGAGCAAGTCACTTAATATCTGCTTGCCTCAGTTTCCTTATCTATGAAATAAGGATTAGTAATGGCGCTTCCCTTTCAGGGGTGTTATGAGGATCAAATGAGATGACTGTAAATTGCTTGGCATAATGCCTAGAACATAGTAAATACTATATAAATATTAGTTATTAATAGCAATGATAACTGTCACTGATTTGACACCAGGTTTCACAACGTGCCATGCAAACATTATTTCATCTGATCCCACCACAGCTCAGAGGGATAAGAATCATCGAAACTATTATCCTCATTTTACAGATTCGGCTACTAGAACTCAGAGAGATTGACTTGCCCAGTCATAAAACTAGTAAACTCTGAACTATTTCAAAAAGGGTTTTTTCTAATTCCAAATCTAATCTTTCTACTCATCTTTAGATTAATTTTTTGGAGTACAATGTAATGAAAACAGGGGAAAGGAAGCAGACATTTATTTAGCACCTACTAGATACCAGGCTTTACAGTGCTTTATAAATATTATCTTACTTGTTTCTCACAACAAACACTGTAAGAGAGATGCTATTATTATTTCTTTTACAGTTGAAGAAACTGAGACATACAGATGCTATTGCCTTGCCTGCCTTCAAATAGCTTGTAAGTGACAGAACAAAATTTGAATTCAGGCCTTCCTGACTCAAGGTCAATACTTCCTAGCTATCTTTTTAAGCAGATATTACTTAGTTTTGAAGAATGGAGATCTAATCTGATTTAAAAAAAAGATTGACAACTGATTATTCTTAACTTATCCTGTATATAATTTGTATATAGTTTCCTATTAGAGTGTGAGGTTTTTTTGAGAATAGTGATTGTCTTTTACCTTTCTCTGTATTCCTAGGATGTAGCACTGTACCTGACAAGATGCTTAATAAATGCCTGTTGACTGACTGGCTGGGTCCAATAATATCTCACTGATTTATCATGGTACCAAGAGCTTTAGTGTATTTCACTTAGTCAAAATCAAAATTAACTTTTTAGAAAGCAATCATGAAGAAATAATGAAGATGAAAGAGTAAGAGAGCAAGATAATAAGAGAATCCACCCCAAATGAATTCATTCATAAATTGCTTAACCAATATGACTGGGGTTTGTGTAAACATTATATAATATTATGGTAGGAGTATAGTTTTATAGTTGGAAGGGATCGTAGAGTTCATCAATACATGCTTCATTCTGCAGATGAGGAAACTGAGGCCCCGAGGGGTTAAATGATTTGCCCTAATGCCATTAATTGATATACTAATCAGTTAACCACAAACCAAATGATGAAATGGAGGTATTTTGGTGCTCATAGTCTCCTCTATGGGCCTCTTCCCATATTGGATTTATTTTATCTTCAGCCCATCCTTCTCTCATTCTCTTGTGCCAATCAGCGGCCCAATTTTATTAATTTTATTAATTCTACCTCTATGTCCCCCTTTGCCCCAGAGTCACCTCCCACTATGAACTATGGCAATAGCCTCCTTATTGGTCTTTCTGTTTCCAGTCTCATCCCTCTGAAATCCATCATGGGTCTAATCTACTTTTGTTCAGTCATTTCAGTTGTGTCCAACTCTTCCAGACCCCATTTGGAGTTTTCTTGAGAAAGATACTGGTTAGCCATTTCCTTCTCCAGCTCATTTTACAGATGAGGAAACTGAGGCAAACAGGGTTAAATGCCTTGCCCAGAGTCACAGAGCTAGGAAGTATCCGAGGCCAGATTTGAACTCTGGAAGGTAAGTTTTCCTGACTTTGTCTTAACTGCCCCTAATATTCCACTCCCTGGCTCAATAGAAATCAGGATGTCCTCTAAAGTACAGAATAAGACACAAACTCCTCCGCTTGGTATGATCTATGCTATGCTGACCTTTTTGGATCTGTTTTCAAGTATGCCCCTTAAAAGCACGCTACACCAGCCAAACTGACCTACTTGCTACTGTCTCACCTCTACCCCTAGCCTGAGATGCGCTCCCTCCTCCCCTCTCCCTTTTAGTATCCTGTTTCCTTGAAACCTCCTAGGTGCCACTTTCTTTCCTAGCTCCTATTACCTGGAATTTGCTTATCTGTTTATTTGTTCTAATTCCCAGGAGAACATAAACCCCTTAAAGGCAGCGATGTCTATCCTTTGCCTTTTTCTCTCCACTGCCAAGAGTAGAGCCCGGCATCCCCAATGTCAAATACAGAGGCCAACACAATAAATTAATTACTTAATTACTGTTTATTAATTCAATTAATTCTTCCCCCCAGAAGAAAACTCAAATCAGTGAGTTACCTCTTTCAGGGAGAACTCCCTTTCTAAGCAAGTGTTCCATCTGGTCATGGAGGAAAGTCTTAGGCCACTAGTAGGGCCATTTCGAGGCTCAGCGAGCAGTTGGGGAATATCTAAATTCTGGGATTCTGCAAATCAGCATGAAGGCCACAGACAACACTCATTGTTTTAGCCCTGGCAAGGGATCTAAATTGTGAAAAAGTCCCTGCTGCCAAGCTGTCTGTCTACCACAGGCAACCATGCTAAAAAAAGGCAGAGCTGGCCTGTTACCAAGCCAGGGCTGGACTTGGCCCCAGTTAGAAGATAAACATAATATATTATTAACTCCCTCACAGGAAAAGGTACTAAAGCCTATTGTAATCACGGATTTAGAGCTGGATCTGAACCGGAGTGGTCATGTTTCGTATAGGCAAATGCAATCACCCCAAACTGGAAATGAAGAATAAAACCTACACAGAAAGACTCGCTACTCAATTAGGAGCTGCTTAAGTCTTCCTAAATTAGCCTTAACCTGAGTCCATTTCTAACATCCTCAATACTGCAGTTTTGGTCATTAAGGATGGCAGGTTAAGGCATTCCCAGAATTCTCAGCTGTTCTGCATTCAGCCACAAGAAAAAAAATTTTCATAAATATTCATAGGCCATGCATATCATCCTTGATGTTAGAAGGGGATGAGCCAGCATGGCCTTCAGAGAGGAATGTGGAGAGGAGAGGAGGGGAGGGGAGATAAGGGAGAGGCAAGGGGAGAGGAAAAGAGAGGGGGAAAGAGGAGAGAAAAAGAGAGGACAGGAGAAGGGAAGAGAGGAGAGGAGGGGAGAGAAAAAGAGGGGAGAGGAGAGGAGAAAGGGAGAGAGAAGGGGAGAGAAGAGAAGTGAAAAGCTGCTGGGTTAAACCACTTTTGCCTCTAATAAAAAATGCCCCTATATTTTACTATTCTGTCATATGAATCAGAATCAGAAGTCCTTGATCTTTCAGACTTGTCACTATTTCATAGAAGGAGATTAGATTGGTTTGATTTGGATTTATGCTTTCCAAAGAGATGTTGGTTACTGGCACCATGGCAGATTCTCAGCACAGAGAGAAGGAGAGCCTGTAATAAATTCAGCCAGTCACATTAGCTCCCTAAATGACCAGTCAGTCAATCAATGAGCATTTATTAAGAGCTGACTGTGTACCCTCCACTATGTAAAACACTAGAGATAAAAAGTAAAAACAATCCTTGTATTGTAGGCATGAAATATGTTGGGCTCAGGGTCCAGTTTATTTTGAGGATTACAAATTATTTTAAATTTGTATTAATTGTATTGATTACAAAGCTAATTTGGTTTGTAGGTGATTGAAAGTCCTCTAGGGTCACTTCATTTAAACCAGCATTTTTCAATGTGGGTTCTTTGGAATACCAGGGTCACAGAGAAGTTTGCTTGGTTTCTATGGTAGTATTGTAGAAGTAGATTTTAGGTGTTTTAGCAAAATCCTTGAATTTTTCTTCATATTTCAAGCTTCTAAATAGAATTCTTTACTTCTCTTTCTCTCTCTCTCTCTCTCTCTCTCTCTCTCTCTCTCTCTCTCTCTCTCTCTCTCTCTGTCTCTCTCTCTGTGTCTCTCTCTATGTGTCTCTCTCTATCTCTGTCTCTGTCTGTCTCTGTCTCTGTCTCTGTCTCTCTCTGTCTCTGTCTCTGTCTCTCTCTGTCTCTGTCTCTGTCTCTCTGTCTCTCTCTGTCTCTCTGTCTCTCTCTCTGCCTCTCTCTCTGTCTCTCTCTCTCTCTGTCTCTCTCTGTCTCTGTCTCTCTCTGTCTCTGTCTCTCTGTCTCTGTCTCTGTCTCTGTCTCTCTGTCTCTCTCTCTCTCTCTCTCTCTCTCTCTCTCTCTCTCTCTCTCTCTCTCTCTGTCTCTCTCTGTCTCTCTCTCTCTGTCTCTCTCTCTCTGTCTCTCTGTCTCTCTCTCTCTCTCTCTGTCTCTCTCTCTGTCTCTCTCTCTCTCTCTCTCTCTCTCTCTCTCTCTCTCTCTCTCTCTCTCTCTCTCTCTCACCCTGATGCTCTATCTTAGTATGAATTCTAAGACAAAAGAACATCAAGGAGTAGGCAATCAGGGTTAAGTGACTTGTCCAGGGTCTGAGATCAAAATTGAACCCAGGTCCTCCCAACTCCAGGCCTGGTGCTCCATTCACTGCACTACCTTTCTCTTAACTCATATATTCTCATTGTCTCCTTGAGGTGGGGAAGGGGAGCTTTTTTCTAAGCCCAGTAAAAGCCTGCATAAGGACATAAGCAGTACATTTGATCAGTGTTCAGCAGTTTTAAAGAATAACAGCTGACGCTTATTGACACACTTAGTGCCAACAGTGTGACCCAAGGAATACAAATATTTCTGTTTTGCAGAGGAAGACACTGAAGCTCAATGACAGTATCAAACATAATAAAAGATTATTTCTCTTTTACACATATTTCCTCCTGCTTCTCCCAAGGTCACAAAACTACAATGGGCCACAGCGTTCACTTGGTTCAGGAAAAAGTCTCAGTGTTGAGAATTCTGTGGCTTAATGCCTGCCCCAATTTTGATGATGGGACTTAAATATATATGTGTATATATATATATATATACATATATATATATATTTGTTTATTTATTTGTTTGTTTATTTGTCTGTTTGTTTGTTTATTTATTTATTTTAAACCTTCAACTTCTATCTTAGAATCAATACTAAGTGTTGGTTCCAAGGCAGAGGAATAGTTAGGGCTAGGAATAGGAAGGAGGAATAGTGACTTGCCCAAAGTCATACAAGTAGAAAGTATCTGAGGCCATATTTGAACACCAGTTGGGGGGGGGGGCAGATCTGGATTTGTCTTAGAATTTAAATTGACAAATGGTAAGGGTTATTATTTTTTAAAGTCCCTACCCTCAAGGAACTCATTACCTAATGGAACAGGTATTTGTTTTATTTGAATGTGCCTCTAAGCCACTGTAAATATACCAGTGGGAAAAGGATTATTATTTTTTTCACTTGAAGGAGCTAAATATAAATCGAGAATATACATTTGCAAAGGAAAGCAAGGTTAATAGAAGAAATGTTAACTGTGATAATTGTGATTTCTGAGATATATTGTCGATGTTATAGTTTAAATGATAGAACTCTTATTTGGTGTCATTTAGGCTGAGCATATGCACAATGACAAACAATTTCATTTTTTTCCATTGTGTCAAGTTTTCATACACTTCCTAGCTTGTGACCCTGGGCAAGTCACTTGACCCTGTTTGCCTAGTTCTTGCCACTCTTCTATCTTAGAATTGATATTAAATCAGATTATAAGGGTTATTTTAAAAAAGAGAGTCCCTGTCCACAAAGAACTCATTACACAATGAAATAAGTGTTTGTTTTCTTTGAATTTGCCTTGAAATTGAAACAGTATAAACATATCAGTGGGAATAGGATAATGAGTAACGATGACAGTTTCTGAGTGGTCAAGACTCTAGGCTGACTATTGAGGCTTGTAGGCAACTGAAATCCTCCTGCACTTTATGGACTGTATGGGGAAACTCCCCTGACTTAAGCCTAGTATTGGCAAGGGTGCCTGGGAATTTCACTGCTTCATCTGGGATTGATAGTCATTCCTATGACTCCTCCTACATCTGGCATCAATTACCAAAATTTGTCAACCAAGCCCATTATTAGGGTGTAAAATACACTAGATAACAACTTATACTTATAAAAGTAGCTGAAGTTTATATAGGATTTTATAGTTATAAGAAGCTTAGCCTAAATAATCACATTTGATGCTTATGACAATTTATTAGACCTGTTTCACCAATAAGGAAATTGAAGCTTAGAAAGATAAATGATCAGAGCCACATGCCCCATCATCATTTTTATTCCTATGCTTGTTCTGTGACAAAGGAAAAGACCACTTGACTGGGTGAGTTCTAGTCTCTAGTTACTTGAGTGACCTTGGGTAAAATGGTCTCTGGGCCTCAGTTTCCTCATCTGTAAAATAAGGATCTATTCCAGCCCTAAACCTTTACTTTTTTCACCTTAGAGGTCCTTCTATGATTCTATTGCCAAATAACTGTTTATAAATCTATCTTATTTATATGTATGAATTCCTACTGGTTATTTGGTGGATCCTTGGTCATTTTGTTTAATTCAGGTCCATATTGCTCACATTGATTAGATAATTAAAACTTTTAAAAATAATCCTTCATGACATTTTTTCTCTTTTTTCTCTTGCTTTCTTGTTTCTCCCCACCCCTACCCTTCTTGTCATGGGTTCCAAATCAGGAAGGTTTAAAAACATTTTTTATTTTTACTAAGAGATGAAAAAGATAATTTCTACTCTGTTTTGGGAAGGGTCACCTATTTTTAACTTTTCTGCATGATTTAAATAATTTTCTCATCTGGTTGCTCAAATAGCTAAAGAACATTTGCATTTTTTTTCAAAGTGCTTCTTGATTCTTACTTTAGACTTCCGCTGCTTCTGCTAAGGCTCTCAAATTTCTTCTACAGATTTCTAACCACAATTCTATTTGCAGTGATCTTTCTAGGATTAAAATGAACTCCTTGGTAAACTAGTCAGACCACTAAAGAGTGTTTTCTTCCTTCCTTTTTATCTTTAAATATATACCCTTATAAACTTTGATTTCAGCTATAGGAAAAAACCATGTTAAAAGACATAATGTAAAGGAACAGGATTTACAATAAAAGATTAGAAATGAGGTTCTCAGAAATATATGAAATAATTTAAACCTTGTCCTTAACTTCAATGTTAAAAAAAATCAACTGCAGGTTTTAAAAATTCATGCCCTGCATTCTGTATCCAGTTTACAGACTATCAGTTTCTATCTGGGGTCTTGGGATCCTTTTGAAAGTAGCCCCTGATGAGAACACATTTAGCCTGTCAAAATATGAAGACAAACCAGCAACAAAAAAAGCATTTCCAAGCACGCTGGGATAAGGCAAGAAACAACCTGACCTCTCCCTTTGCCGTTGGGCAGAGCAAACCACAGGCTTTTCCATGGCTGTCTATATCTTATCATACATGCTCTCTGGCAGTCTCAGTGTGAACAAGTACTAGTTAAAATTTATTAGTGGATTGATCTCAACTGCACCCCCCCAAAACACACACACACACACACACACATACACACGCTGGTGCACACACATGCACACAGTCACTCACCGAGCAATTTGTCAATGGATCCTTCATGTTGGAGTGGAGTTTTGCTTCTGTCCTTTTACCTTTGGTCCCAGCATTCTCCAAGCTGTTATCAAGGCTGGGTGTTTCCTGGACTTCCTGGATTCAAAAAGGCCTGCCGTACACAGAGGCACACATCATTCTTGCCAAAGACAACAGAGAGGAAGCTTCAGCCCTGGACTTTCATCCCATTTATTTCCTGAATAAAATAATCAAAATACCATCCAGTGGGGCAACAGCTCCTGATCTAGGAAGCTGTTAGAGTTTTGTGTCAGGAAATGATTTCTATAAATACTTAAAGATAAGGTTAAAATTCAAATGTTAGGAGAATATTCTACACAGTCAGAGCAATACTGTAAGGATGATCAACTATGAAAGAATCAGCTAATGTGATCTGTATAATCACCCAAGACAATTTCAAAGGACTCATGATGAAAAAATGCTATCCATTCACTTCCAGAGAGAGAACTGATGAACCCCTGAGTGCAGACTGAAGCATAGTTTTTTACTCCTTTTTTCACTGTTTCATTTTGTTTGCATTTTCTTTGGCTACATAGCTAATAAGGAAATGTGTTTTGCATGATATCACATGTATAATCAACATCAAATTGCTTATCTTCTCAAGGAGGGGAGAGACAGGATGGAAGGACAGTATTAGACACTCAAATTTTTTTTTAATGATTGTTAAAAAGTTTTACATGTAATTGAGAAATACTTAATGAAATAAATAAAAATGTTAAAGAAAAAAATCAAAGATCATGACTGAATTCTGAATTCTATGACATTTGGTGATGAAGAAGAAGGATCAAAAGGGCCAGATAAAATTTATCTTGATTGAGTTTGTTGCCCAAGGCATCCAGGAGAGCCAAGAATGGTAGGTGAGGTCCTTTTTAGAGAAAATAGTGGGATAAGTGTCAGTAAATGAGTAGTGGACTTGTGAATGTAGAATTTGAAGCGGTAGAAATTTTCCTTGTTCCTAGGCTCTTCCCTCTCGAATCAATTTTTCACACTGCTACTAAATTGATATTCCTAAAGTATATGTGTCACAATGGCATCCCTCTACTCCAAACTCTTCAGTGTTTCCCTATTGCTTCTAGGGTGAATTAAAAAAAAAGAAAAAAGAAATTCTTTGGTACATTGAGATCTCTCATAAAAGAACACTTAAATTTATAATTATTTTGTATTTTTACCTTTCAGGAAATCTTCATTCCAGTCAAACTGCCTGCTAGCTATTCCCTGAACACAATATTGCATCTCATGCCTTTATGCATTTATACAAATGACTCAAGCAGAGTTCAAGTTGTGGGCTACTTGGAAAAACTGGGATGCTAATGCACTACAGGTGAAGTTGTGACCTGATCCAACCACTCTGGAGAGTGATTTGGAACCATGTCCAAAGGGTTTTACAACTGCCCATACCCTTTGATCCAGCAATACTGCTGCCTGGTCTGTATCTCAAAGAGATTTTTTAAAAAGGGAAAAGACCAGTTTATTCAAACATATTTATATCAGTTCTTTTTGTGGCAAAGAACGAAGGGATGTCCATGAGTTGGGGAATGGCTGAACAAGTTTTGATAGATGATTGTAATGGAATACTACTGTGCTATAAGAAGCCACCATGGCAGAGAAAGTACAGGACCCATCTGATTTCTAACTAATTACCCACCAAAAAGCAATGACATAATGCCTCAAAATGAATTCTGGAGCAGCATAACCCACAAAAGACACAGCGAATGAATTTTTCAGCCTAAAACCATTTAGAAGGCTAACACAAGGGAATCTAGTGTGCTGAGGTGAAGTTGGAACTCAGCCTGCCAGGGCAGGACCCACTGAGGCAACCAACCTTGGGAGCAACTGAAGCAGCAGTGAAGGCTTCCAGAACTCTCAGTCACAGATGGCAAAGGGAGTCAATTACTCAGACAAGACTCTTATTTCACTGCCCATAGACAGAACCAGGTCTCAGTCCTGAGATTCAGGGGCAGAGAGAGGAGGAGCACAAGCATACACTAGCACTTGTATGCACAGGGGAACAGAGGTCCCAGTTCATAGTTTTAAGGGGGAGAAGAATGCTTGGGGTTACTCATAGACCAGAGCACAGGCCCAAAGCCTTATGTCATACCACCTTGGAAGAACTGAAAACAGATAAATTCCCAGAGCCACTTCTGAAGGCTGCTCATAAAGACCCTGAAACTTGGAACAGTGCTCCCTTTGCCACAGTTAGAGACCAACTTTTACTATTTTAAAACATAAATAAAATAAAAAAGTCAGGAAAATGAACAAACAACAACAACAAACACAACAACATAAAAAGTTATTTTGGAGACAGTGTAAACTCAAACTCAAAAGACAAAAAAGTCAATAATGCTGCATCCAAAGACTCCCCAAGAAAAATATTAATTGTTCTGAAGACCAAATAGGATTAGGGGAGAAGCTCAAAAAGGATATAAAAATCAAAAAGAAAGATAGAAGAAAAATTGGGAAAAGAAATGAGAATGATACAGGAAAATCATGTAAAATGTACAAATAGAAATTTGCTACACCTGAACTATATTTACCCAGCATCCTTTTAAGTTATGTCTTCCTAGCTGTGTGACCATAAGCAAGTCACTTGATTCCCTTTGCATAGCCCTTACCACTCTTCTGTCTTGGAGCTTATTGGCTCCAAGACAGAAGGTAAGGGTTTAAAAAAAAAAAGTTATGTCCTCATTTTATGTAGGGAGGCCTGGGAGATAAATTTGGCTGAGAGCCATGCTGCGGGCTCTTTTTGAGCTTGTGATTTGGTGAAGTGTGGCAGGTGTGGGTCTTTAGACTTGTTCTCTGCTCACTTGGCTGAATTAACCCCTTTCTCCCTGTTGTTATTAAATCGTAAATATTTAAAATACTTGGATTTTCATTCATTTTTACTCTCACAAAAAGGAGTCAATAGCTTTGCAAAGGAGGCGCAAAAATACTGAAGAAACTAGTATCTTAAAAAAAGCAGAATAGGTTAATTGGTTAAAGAGGCACAATAATCCAAAGAAATGAAAATTTTCTTAAAATGTAGGATTGGTCAAATGTAAAAGGAGGTACAAAAGATCACTAAAAAAAATCATGCCTTAAAAATTAGAATTGGACAAGTGGAAGCTAATGACTCCATGAGACATCAAGAAACAAACAAAATTCAAAAGAATGAAAATATAGAAGAAAATGTTAAATATCTCATGGAAAAATAACTGACCTGAAAAAGAAATTCAGAGGAGATAATCTAAGAATTATTTGACAATATGAGATCCATGATAATAAAAGAGCTTAGACATTCTCTTTCAAGAAATTATCAATAAAAAGTAACTTAAAAGTCTAGAACTAGTGGGCAAAATAGAAATTGAAAGAATCCACTGATCATCTCCTAAGAGAGATTCCAAAATGATACCTCCCAGGAATGTTATAGCTAAATTCCAGAACTCCCAGGTCAAGAAGAAAATATTACAAGCAGCCAAAAAATAAACAATTTAAACATTGTGGAGTCATAGTCAGGATAACACAAGATTTAGCAGTTTCTATGTTAAAAGATTTGAAGGCCTTAGAATATGATATTCCAGAGGGCAAAGGAGCTAGGACTTCAACCAAGAATCACTTACCCAGCAAAACTAAGCATAATCCTTCAGGGGAAAAATGGGTATTCAATGAAATTGAGAATTTCAATCATTTCTGATCAAAAGACCAGAATTGAATGGGAAATTTACTCTCAAATACCAGGGTCAAGAGAATCATTAAAAAAGTAAACAGGAAAGAGAAATCAAAAGACAATAAGTTTAAACTGTGTACATCCCTACATGGGGAGATGATTCTTGTAATCCCAAAGAACTTTGTCATTATTAGGGCAGTTAGAAGGAGTATACATATACAGAGGGCAAGGGAATGAATTGAATATGATGGGATGTTATAAAACAAATCAAAATTAAAGAATAAGAAAGAGGAATACATTGGGCGGAGGAGGAAGGGAAAATAAAATGAAGTAAATTATCTCACATAAAAGAGGCATGAAAGAGCATTCACAATGGAGGGGAAGATGAGGGAGATGGGGAGGAAAACATGTGAATCCTTACTCTAGTCAAAATTGGCTCAATGAGGGAAGAAAATACACAAGCAATTGGGTATAGTAGGAGAGAAAGGGTATAAGGGAACAGGGTGGGGCAGATAGAAAAGAGGGCAAACTAAGAGAGGTGGAGGTCAGAAACTAAAGGGAGTAAACAAGATGGAAAGTGATATGCAGTAATCATAATGATGCAAAATTTCTCTTACAGGAGTCTCTAATAAAAGTCTCATTTCCCAAATACACAGAGAAATGAATTGAATACATAAGAATACAAGTCATTTCCTATTTAATAAATAGTCAAAGGATATGAACAGAGTTCTCAAACTAATTGAAGCTCTCTATAGTCATGCAAAAAATGCTCTAAATCACTATTAATTAGAGAAATGCAAATTAAAACAACTGTGAGGTACCATCTCACACTTATCAGATTGGCTACTATTACAGAAAAGGGAAATTACAAAATTTGGAAGTGATATGAGAAAGCTTGGACATGAAAGCATTTCTGGGGGGTTGATGGGGGGTCTTGTGAGCAGTTTGAACCTAGACCCAAAGGGCTATAGAACAGTATGTATCCTTTGACCCTGCAATGCCATTACTAGGTTGGTATCCCAAAGAGATTTAAAAAAAGGTGGGGGGACTGATATGTACAAAAGTATTTAAAGCAGTGAGGAGAACCAGGAGAAAGTTATACATAGTAATAGCAATATTATATGAACTTTTATAAATGACTTAGCTATTTCTAGAGATACAGTGATCCAAGAAAATTCTTAAGGACTCTTGATGAAAAATACCATCCACCTCCAGAGAAAGAACTGTTGGGGCCTGAAAGCAGATCAAGACATACTCTATATCACTTTATTTGTTTACTTTTCTTTTGTTTGATTGAGCGCTCTTTCACAAAAGGACTATTTTGGAAAGATGTTTAATACTATTTCACATTGTACCAGATTGCTTACTGACCCAGGGAGGGGAGAAGGAAGGTAAGGATTTGGCTCAAACTTTTAAAAGATGAAAATTTAAAAATTGCTTTTTCATGTATTTGTGGAAAAAATAAATTGTTGATTAAAAAATGTTGTAGGCTACTGTGGCATACGCAGAAGAGTATGAAATGTATGCCCTTCTTGTCTCTGCCTTGCAGAATTTCTAGCTTCTGTCAAAGTCCATTTCAGGCACCATTTCCTTTATGAGGCATTTCCTGACCTCCTCTCTTCATCCTCAGTTCCTAATACTTCTCCCTTCTTGAAATTACTCTGAGGGGCAGCTAGGTGGCCAGGCCTAGAGATGGAAGATCCTAGGTTCAAATTTGGCCCCAATCATTTCCTAGGTAAGTGACCCTGAGCAAGTCACTTGACCCCTACTGCCTAGCCCTTACCACTCTTCTGCCATAGAACCGATAAACATCATTGATTCTAAGATAGAAGGTAAGGGTTTAAAAAAAAAGACATTACTCCATATTGTTTTGTACATATTTTGATTTATTTGTGTCCATGTATGTAAGGTAATTGAGGGCAAGGACAGTTTTATTTTGGACATTATATGCCTAGAGCCTAATGTGGTATCTTGCACAAAGCAGGTACTTCATACCTATTTTTGGATTGAATAAATTGAATCCATTTCAAGGGTTACTCTGACTGTTGACAAGCCCTTCTGCCACCTCACTTCTCTTACCTGAAGCACTTTGTGGAGCTCATCTTGAATGGTGAATCGGAGGGCATTAAGCAAAGTGGATGTCACAAATAAATGGGTTATAGGACTGGGATTGCGGGGAGGGAGAGATCCTTTTCCTTGAGATTCTCATGAAGTCATTCAGGAATTTAGATTCAGATTAGGGATAAAAGGTTTGGGATTTTAATGATAGCCCTTTTCCTGAACTATCTTGGCTCTCATGATGTGGAGACTGAAAAACTTGGAGATAAATTTTGAAAAGATAAAATTTGAAAGGATTTTGTCTTTGCTTTTTTCACTCAAAAGAAATAACTTTAATTTAGGAGGATGGAAGGGTTGGTTTTTAGGGTTTCTTTTCAACCAGTGGTTTTAAGATTCATTTTTAGAAAAATTTAATACAAATAGCCAGTTTCCTTGTAGTTCACTCTGGGAACTACAGAGAATTTTCTTATAATGTCAGGAAGGAAAGAGAGCACATTATGCTTGTAAAGAGCTCCAATAAGTCAGTCTGGCAAAACACCTGAGAACTTAAAAACATCCAATTCGCATCTTCTTTCAGTCTCCATTTGTCTATCACGTATGCCAGGTCCATTTAAAGTCAATGGAAATGCTGAATGAAGAAGAAACCAAGCTGAACCCGCAAGGTGAGCAGAAGCCTCTCCTTGTACCACTACCAACATCAATCAATATTTAATAACTGTTGCATTCCTCCTGAGTGATGACGAAGCTGCTGACTTATCATCAGCAGCATATATGCTCTTAGTTGTTTTTCCGGTAGTGGTGATGACCTGTGTGTGCTAAGCCATTCATATTTTCCCCCACTCCCTCTAGGTCGCCAATAAATAACAGACCTACAGAAGGCAAAGGGGTGCTACGGTGAATAGTGCACACGAAGACTTCAAGCACTTCCTAATCTGGTTTCAGGAATTTACTAGCTATGTGACAATGGGCAAATCACTTAATCTCTGTCTCAGTTTCCATAGCTGTAAAATGGGGATGCTAACAATACCTACCTCCCACAATGGTGAGGATCAAATGAGATGATACTTTTAGTGCTTAGCACAGTGCCTGGTACATAGTAAGCACTGAATAACTATTAGCTATTACTTTTGTTATTATTGGCAAATGGGACAAAGAAAATTGGTTCATAAGTCCTGAAATCATCTGATCTAGATTGGGGATGGATTTTAGTTATATTGAGTGCAATAATCAAAATCCCTCATTTTACAGATGAGGAAATCAGAATTTAAAGAAGTTATAATAGAAAGTTCATCGGATTTGGAGTCAGAAGAACTGAATTAGAATGCTGGTTCCATCTTTTACTTATAATGACCCTGTACCAGTTATGGAATCCAAGTTCTCTGACCCAAAAGTCAGGCTCTCTTCTGAGTATGCCAGAGTAGCCCACAACATTGACTATACTTTAATCAGTCATTCAACTAAAAGCACTTAATATATGCCAGAATTTAGGGGGGAAAAGAAAGGAAAAAATCTCTGCCTTCAAGGAGCTTATACTCTACCGGAGGAAACAACAGGTAAATAGCTGGGTATGTACAACATATATACAGAGTAGATGGGAGATATTCTGAGAGGGAAAAGCATTATCAACTAGGGGAGGGTGGGATGAGAGAGGCATCCTTTAGAAGATAGACTTTGAGATGAGTCTTGATAGGAGACACAAAACCCAAGAAGGAAGAAAGTGAGCAGAACCATCCAGCCAGGATTCATAGTCAATGCAAAGGCGCAGAGACTGAAGAAGGGGAATTATATGAAAGGAATGGCAAGTAAACAGTATTGCTAGAGTGTATAATTCATTTAAAATAAGTGGTTTATTACCCATGTTTTCTTTAACCGTTTTAGCCCAATCTCATTTCTTCTCCCACCCCATCCCTTTTACCATCTGTTCTCCTTCCCCTTCCTACTTACATTATTCCTAATGCTCCATCAATGCCTTGGCACTGTATAAACTCTTTCTGGCACCAGGAGTAATTACAAATAGAAGTGTAGAAATCTAGAACCGCCAAGAGTCATTCCATTCTGCTTCAGTATGGCAATATCAAACAGAAGTTTCCATGGTGATTGCTCACTTACTGTACTGTGGACTTTGACATTCTTGTCCCCCTTTTTTCTGCAAAAGCAATGATTCATTTCCCATTACTGGTAAATGTTGGTTTGTTGATGGTAGTTTTTGATCATTATGAACCCTTTTCAACAAAACTGGCTTTACCATTTGGGCTCAAATTAGGTATAGAAGACAGTGGATTCCCACCTTTAATGGGGTAATGTGTTAAGAATTATATGCTCATAGAAGCTAGTTAATTGTTTCCAGTGGAAATTTTTCTTTGAGTTTTCATTTTGAATGTGTTTTGACTAAAACACACAACAAACTACTGATGTCTGCAGCAAAACAAAAACAAACGAACTTGCAAGAAGACTGAAAAGAAGAGGCCACTTTATGAACAAGTTTAGCTCTAACCATCTATATTAACTGTTCAACCCTAATCCTAACCTCCATTAATGTTTTGGACTATCCATAGGAAGATGGCCTACCTCTTAATGCTGGAGAAACATAGAGGACCAGAATCTCTAGTCTGAGGGTTTGCTGAACCTTTTTCAGGACTGTTCATCTGTCTTTAGTGCCTACCTATCACCCAACTCTCTATCTTTGGCCCCAAGACGTTGTAGCATGCTCTGCAGCCACACCCTGATAAAACCGTCTTGGCAGATGGGCTAACCCAGCTTGAGAGTAACTGGATGAGTTAGGGGGATGCCCAAGCACCTGCAGACTTTCCATGGCAGAATGGGTGAATGAAATGGAACAATTTGTTCCAGTGCCCAAGAAGGGAGCTGAAGCAGTGGTTGTGGGGCACTTAGAGCTTGGTCAAACATCAAAGATGCCAAAATCACTCACTACATCCTGAGCCATCACCAGTCTTCCCAACTTCTGTCTTGCCACTGAACTTTGATGTCTCTGGAAGAGAGAGTGAAGTGGAAGACTTTGTGTAGCTCTGCCTCACTTAAATCCTATTCATGCTCAAGTTTTCACTCCTTGTCATCGGTTTGCTTCAAAACAAATGACAAACAAAAACTATAGAAGCCAAGGAAAAGTTTAACTTTATATACAATGCTCCAGAGAACTTTAGGAATTGAGGCAGATGTAGAGCTTACATTGATCAGGGAAGAGGGGAGCCAATTTTTGAATTCATAATTAAAACCAAGAGAAACATAGATAGGAATATGTCAAATTAAGGTTGCTATCAAAGGCTTTTACTTAATCTACCATAAGCAATGAACCATACTATTGTTCCAAATGGATATTTAGAAAATATATATATGTATATAATTGAGGAATTCAAGGAATCATGACTATGATTTCATTAAGATTGGAAATCCAGGGTAATGAATTTCCTCTGTCAATTTACATCAACAAATTCTAGTCTTAAGAGAGTTGCCATAAAGCGCTGATAAGTTAAGCGGCTTGTCCTGAGACACTTAGGTACCGGTAGAGGTAGACACCTACTATCACTCCCACTACCACCACCACCACCAAGATCCCCCATACATATAGGCCTTAGAGGTAGACTTCATTAATATAGTTTCTAGATGAGGAAACTCCCTATCCTGATTTAGGATGATACCTTCTGTTCAATGGATAGTTTTAGAGAATTTCCTAGAACACAGGGGGGTTAAGTAATTAGTCAATAATTGCCAACCAGTATGTTTAAGAAGTAGCAGTTGGACTCAAGTCTTTCCAGTTTCCAAAAAAAACAAAACCTCTCCATATTTACTATTTCAAGTTGTCCTTACAGACATGTTTTGCATATAACTTTAATTGAATTTTGAAAAACGAAGAAAGCCTAGACTGTTGGCTAACTTGGTCTTCTAATCAGTGTTGTAAAGGCTGATTAAATTAACGTAAGTTAAAAAAAAAAGCTTTGAAAACCAGAAGGAATTGTATCAATATGAACTACCTACACCTGCACTTCCAAAGACCCTCTTGTCAAACCCTAAGCAAGTGAGATCAAACTGGGGAAATGCTTCTTGTGGGAGAGGATATTTGATTTGAGCCTTGAAGGGAACCCAATGCTTTCTCCTCCAAGTGAGGAAAATATATACAAAGGCATGAACAGAGGAGATGGAATGCCAAGAAAGGGATCAGTTTGGCAGAATATCAGGTGACATTAGATTGTGAACACCTTGAGGTCACAGTCCATCTTCTGCTTTCTTTTTTATCCAACATTTGTCAAGGGGCCAACACAAAGTAGAAGCTCAATCAATATTGGTTGATTGACTGACCAATAAGAAATAGTGTGAAACCAGTCTAGAAAAAAATAGATTTGAACCAGACAGTGAAGAGCTTGAAATGCCAGACATCCAAGTCATTTCCTGTGGTACTGCCCTTCTCTTGTGATGCTACATTGAACTCTACCTGGTAATGAAGAAAAACAGTCAAGCAAAACCAACCAGGAAAGGAACCGTGTCTAACAAACTATATATACACATCAGATTCAGCACCTGTAGTCCTTATCCCTGTACAGAGGAGTTGAGAAGGCCATTTCTGATTTCTAAAATCAAGATTGTTCACTGCACTTAATTTGAGATCAGTTGCCTTTTACTGTTGTTTTTGTGTACATTA
Source organism: Monodelphis domestica (assembly GCF_027887165.1). Lineage (NCBI taxonomy): Eukaryota > Metazoa > Chordata > Mammalia > Didelphimorphia > Didelphidae > Monodelphis > Monodelphis domestica. Next base: position 178,848,970 of record NC_077230.1, on the reverse strand, counting down.
CTGCATTCATTATACGTGCTGTCTTATTGGCTCTACTTTCTTTGCTTTGCATGGGTTCACAACAAGTTTTCATGTTTTCAGAGACAGCTAGGTGGCTCAGGGAGTTGAGAGCCAGAACTCGAGACAGGAGTTCAAATCCAAACTCAGATATTTTCTGGCTGTGTGATCCTTTACAAGTCACAACTTCCACTGCCTAGCCCTTACCACTCTGCCTTGTAACCAATGAATAGTACTGACTCAAGATGGAAAGTAAGGGTTAAAAAAAAAGGTTTTCATGTTTTGTTTTGTTTTCTGAATTCCTCATATCTGTGGTTTCTTATAATGCAATGATAAGAATGAATCATTGGTAGGAACCATTTTCTCCCTGAATGACAGACTCATCTGTGACACATTTGCAGATCCAAAGTCAATTCTCCCCCTTCTGAGACTTGGTTTGAGCAGAAAGAAGACAAATTCTGTGTGATACTGACATTTCAGGTAAGAGAACCTCAGAGAGTATTTACGTCTTATGGCTATGCTCACCCCAGTCAGTCTTCAGAGCAAAGCAGTCCAGCATTAATCTCATGGGGATCAAACTATACACAGTTCTGTTTCTGGCTTCTGCCATGATTCGGTCCCAGGATTTCCATAGCTCACCTGGTTTTATATTTAATTTAATGCTGGTTTTATAAAATGCACCTTCATGGCCAGGGACTCCAGACATAGATGTCTCTGCAGTTCTAAATCACTAATGAGTGTTTTAAACTAGGAATGAAGCTGCAAGCACACAGGCGATGCTGTTATTGTTAATATCTAGTCTTAAAAATGTCACAGCCAAAGTCATCTTTAGACAAAATTTGTACCAATTGCATTGTGTTCAAAGAAATTACCCAGAAATAAGCTTTTTGTCATTGTGCTTAATAGAAATTCCATCAATCTCAAAATGGAATCCAAATGGCAATTATTAACTTATTTTATGGATGCAAACTAGATCCCCTTTCTGTACTCTGTGTGTTTCATGTCTAATGTACCTGTTCGAGTTCCAAAGATATTCATTTCAAGGCTCCAGGTGTTACTGGAGAGTAAAAATGGAAGTCAAATGGATTCATTTGCATAAAATGAATGAACACAAATCTGCTTTTCATAAATAAGTGCTCAAATATGAAGACTAATGGACAATTAATTAACAATCTATCCTCTATACAGCTGTGATCCATGGCGGTGAATTTCCAAGGGAAGTATCAGAACAAGGACATTTTGCAAATGCAAATTAGCCCAAATTACATTATATCTTCATCTGATCACCTATATTAATATTCATGGATCCCTACTTAGAGTTCAGTCTTCAGCCTTTTGGATTCCAAGTAGAGCCAACAAAAGAAGGCCAGTAGATATTTGCTTTAAATTCCAGGGCGATGGATGTATGGGTGTGGCATTTGTGTGTTTGGGTGTAGCTATTTCAATATGGCTCCTTTACCTGGAAGCTTGGGTGACTGAAATAACACGCTGGGTCTGGAAGGGCGGCCAGTGGGTGGGAGTGAGAACCAATGAGGGACAAGGGTGACTAATGGTACTAAATGAGCCTCCACAGAATAGGAAAGGAAGGGGTAAAATACTCCGTAGAGACTGTTGCCAATAACACACAATTCCTTTGCCGAGCCCTCTGCTCCTGACTGCTGACAGAGCCATGTATCCCAGATCAGGGATACAGATATACTTACTTACTTACACAGAGAGAATTTTAATGGCTTGGGTGATCTCTAAGGTTCTTTTTAGTTCTAAAATTCAGTGATTCTTTGGTTTTGCAGTTCAAAACTGCTGGTTCAAAACTTCAGTTGTCTGACTTGATTAATCAACAAACAAATATTAAAGTATCAGCTATGTAGCAGAAAGTGTGCAAGGCTCCAGAGATACAAAGAAAAAAAAGGCAACTGTCTGTCCATTCTGGGAACTAAAAGTCCTTTTTCTCTTCAGCGAGCTTTCTGCAGCACAATTCTTGGATTCCAGATTTCTCTCTCTTTAGAGTTAGTAGTCAGCTCCTTTCTTTCTGGTCAGAGATCTTATTTTGTCCTCTGTTTTAGTGTGAGTTCTAAGGCAGAAAAGCAGCAAGGGCTAGGCAAACAGGGTTAAGTGACTTGCCCAGGATCATATGTCTCCGAAATATCTGAGACTGCATTTGAACCTAGGACCTCTAGATTCCAGGTCTGGCACTCTACCTACCTCGCTGCTCCTATGTTTACTACATTTTTTAAAAAGTGCTAAATTATAGAGATACAGAAGTGAAGAAGGCATGGACCCTCAAGTTCACAACCCAGTAAATAAATCATTATAATATAAAATAGTACCAACAAGTCATTGTGAAGATTCATCATAAATTTAAGAGATCACTTGGACCTGGGGGAGTCATGAAAAGCTCATGTTGTAAGTAGTAATTGGATCCACGTCTTATAAGATGGGTAAGATTTCTACAAATGGAATATGAGTGTGGGCCTTCAACGAATATGAATTGGGGGCAAAGTGGCCTCAGACACTTCCCAGCTGTGTGACCCTGGGCAAGTCACTTAACCTCTATTGCTTAGCCCTTACTGCTCTTCTGCCTTAGAACCAATACACCGTACTATTCTAAGACAGAAGGGATAAGTTTATTTTTTTTAAGTATACAGAATAGTGTGATCAAACACAAAGAATCAGGAAAATGTGTTGCTTTTTTATTTATTTTTATTTTATTTTATTTTATTTTATCTATTTATTTTATTATTTATTAAAATATATTTGTTTTATTTTTGATTAGAGTGATAAAAGTCAAATTCAACTGTAGCAAAGAGCATATTACTGTGAGAAAAAGCTGGAAGGGCTGGTGGAAAATAGGGTTGGAGCCTAGAGATAGTACTAACTGTATGGCCCGGAGCTCACTAATGATGCTATCTCACCTTCTGTCAGCCTCAGTTTCCATATTTGAAGATGGAGATATTTGATCTTCCTCACTAAATGCTGGTTCATATTTTTGTCTTTTGTCTTCATATTCCCAGCTCTGAGCACAGGACTGGGCACACTGGACTGGTGGGTGCTTACTAAATGTCTGTGAGCTCTTTATTATGGGATGAAGTGGGAATTCAGTGAAGATGTTTGAGCTGTTGAGGTTACCCTATCCAGGATAGTCTGGAGAGAAGTGCTTGCGGAAGTCTGAACAAGAGGCTCCGGGTCTGGGATGTAGAGAAGAGGGGATGCGAGCCAATGTAGAGATAAGAATGAACAGGACTAACTGTTATTAATAAGACTGGAACATTGTTTCAAACTTACATCATAGAGTAAACTTCATACAAATATATTGTATATCCAGAATCAAGCTGCCTTTTTTCCCCTTCAGTAATTTTTTTAACCTTACCTTCTATTTTGGAATAAATACTGTGTATTGGTTCCAAGGCAAGTGAGCAGTGAGGGCTAGGCAGTGGGGGTTAAGTGACTTGGCCAGGGTCACCCAGCTAGGAAGTCTGAGACCAGATATAAATCCAGGACCTCCCTTCTCTAGGTCTGGCTTGTAATCTACTTAAGCCACCTGGCTGCCCCCTCTTCTAGTAATGTTTTATTGTATTTTCCCCCAATGACATGTAGAAACAATTTTTGATATTTGTTTTTTGACATTTCACAGTCCCCTACACATCTTTCCTCTCCCCTCTCCTCGATCACAAGTAATGGGATACAGATTATGCTATTATTGCTAGGTAATCGTGCTTTTAAAAACACAATCCAATACTAAGAGCAGAAAAATGGGAAGGCCCTATGTGCCAATCAGGAAGCACAAATGCCCGGCCCAATTTCACTCTGAGCTTCCTTCAGAAGCTAGTGGGGCACTTGTAGGAAATTCTTTTGCCACTCATGACATGATGGCATTGTTTTGACTTCTTGAAACAAAATTGGGGTTTTCAGGCAGCACCAGTTACCCAAAAAAGGGGGGAACTTGCCAGAGTAACCACCACAGAAGCCCTTGAATTAGTCTGGGCTCTAGATACAGAATGGATTTGTGGTAGCTTCCTTCTAAAATCTGAAAGAACTGTAAAAAAGAAAAAAAAAAAGACATGTAGCTAGAGATACATCTAGATAGACACATTTAGTAGGGAGATCGATGCTTCTCCCAGCTTGCCTAGCATGGCGTCGTCTGTGCCCCAGACCATCTGGGGAGGGGTGGGGTAACCTTCTTTGATGGGGTGTCTGTGTCTTTACAACTGCTACAACTGAGCAGTTCACATTTTTCCTCATAATTATATTAATATAATTCCTTTATAATCTGATGTTTTATTGAATGCTTTTAAGAACAATATTCTGAAAAGGGATCCAAAGAAGTCCAAGGCACCAAAAGGTAACAAAATCCTTATTTAATAGTTAATGAGGGGTCAGCTAAGTGTCTCAGTGGGCTGAGAGCAAGGCCTGAAAAGAGGAGATTTGGCCTTAGACACAGACCTGTGTGATCCTGGGCAAGTCACTTTACCCCCACTGTCTAGTCTTTACCATGCTTCTGCCTTAGTACTGATTCTAAGACAGAAGGTAAGGGTTTAATCTAAAAAAAAAAAACAGTTAATGAAAGGAGTTTGCCTTAGTCTTTGCAGAGGATGTTCAGAGCAGAGAAGGGATGTTCCGGCAGGACAAAGCAATGAATCATTTGAGCAAGCCTTGAGTCTTATTCATTTTGCTTGTCTTTTGGTCTCCAGTCTTAGGGAGGATGCTCCAGCCCCTCTGGTCCTAATTGTTTGGTATCCAGATGATCAGGAAGGTATATCAAGAGCCCTCTGAACCAATTAAATCTCAAGGATAGTTTCAACATCTGTACAGGAAAAATTAGCCAAACTTTCCAGACAGGGGTGGCGTGGGAGAGAGGGGCAAGTTCAGCCACTGTTGCCAGCACACCTCTGCTAATACCCAAGGTTTGCAGTTTGCTGCTCTTTCACCCACTGATGCATGTGCATTCTTCTTGGCAGGAACCAAGTCTGAGACACACCGGAGGCAGATGGCAGGCTGGGGGTGGGGATGATTGGTGCATAGATATTTGGGAAGGAAAGACCTACAAGCATGGTGGAAACCCAATTGCATGTAGGTGGACTGATAAGATTTGTCTGAGGCAGGAAGTGACCAAAAACAGAGAGGCAAACAGGAAGGGCACAATGACAGAAAGAGAACTAAATACAGAGGACATACCAAGAAGACTAAAAGTTACTGCTAGGAATACAGGGGCTCAGGGAACCAGATAAAATGTGTCTCTGTCATTTGGGTATATTTCATGCTCCTGGATTTTTTTGTTTTTTGAAAATTGGGGAAGGGGTTGAATCTATTTCATTCTACTCAGCATATTTTACAGAAATAAGTATTGCTCCAAGCAGAATTTCACTTTGAGGTTTGTTCTGAATTTTGAAGAAGTATTGTATTGCATCATAAGGAAATGTGAGAATACCTTTCTAATGATCAGCACATTGAAAAGATCTGGGGAGGTGTATTATGAACTGTCACTTAGGATCATAGATTATTGAGCTTGATCTCTTCATTTTACAGGTGAGGAAACTAAGCCCCAGGGAGATTAAATGACTTGTTCAAAGTCACTCATGTTATCCGTGTCAAGAGCTGGATTCTAAGTTGGGTCTGGTGACCGATTCCTGTTCCAGAATGGCTTGTGCATCACCTCTCACCCCCGGGAAGGTGTGGAAAGACCCCACAAAGATTAGGATGCTTCCTCCAATAGAAAAGATGGCCATCCATACATTTTTAATACTTATCTTTATTATGAAAGTGTTTTCAAAGTAAAATAATCCACAATAATGATTGGTTCCAGAGATTCAAGGATGAATAATTACATTTTTCCATATTTTAAAAAAATCATCAAAACACAAAGAAACTCCCAAAGTTCAGTTATGCACAATATCAACATAACAAAAGAATTCTAATAAGCTAACCATACTTCATTCTATTTCTGAGAGCTGCTCAAACATGGATTTGTCTTCAAAACTCAGGTGAAACCATGTCATCTGCTCCATTCCTCACTGCAGGTTAAAAGAACAATCTACACCCCAAATGCACTGTAACAAAAATGACGGTAGAGTAAATGTCTGTGCAAATGATACTTGAACATCTCCAGACACATTCAAACTGTGCTCTCTGAAACTACCATCTGAAGTTCCCAGTTTTCTAAGGTTCCTTACAAGAAACCCAGTTTCTAAAGCCTTCACAGCAACTCTGAAAAGAAAAGTCCTTTTGGTGAAACACTTTCCTACTGACTATAAACCACATAGATGGCTCCTGGTTTGTGGTGTCAAGGCAACTGGAGTTTACAGTATCCTGGAAAGTAGGGCTTAGTCAAGCTTGTGTTGGGAGGGAATGGACACTGTGGGTGACAAAGCAGTTCACACAAATGTGACACAGTTCAGACAAATGGAATCACACAAAGGAGGAAGTGCAGCAAATGAGTATTTGAAAAACTATCAAAGAACCAATGGCAGAAGGGGGGCAACATCCTGTCTTTCTTTTACTGAAAGTTAACAGGAGACTGGAAGGATGTAACCCTCTTTGAGATAAACAGAAGAATCCTCTGTCCTCATTTCCTGTATTATCTTAATGGTGTCTAATCTTATTGAGCTAGAGACATCATGTGCTGATTATTTCTACTATCTGCTTAGAGAATCTTTCTTTTGTTCTAGGGGATGCTTATTTTTTTAATACTTTGATTCTTGATATTTGGGTTCAGTCTGAACCCAAACTGAGAATACTTTGCCTCCATCTCAAAAATGCCATCTAGGTACATTGTTGGGACTTTGCAGAGTTCATCAATGATTATGGGGAGTTTTCTACAAACTTTGGTACAATTTTCTCTATTAAAAATACCAGAAGCAAATATATATATATATAGACAGGCAGTGTGGCTTAGCAGAAATAGTATGTGTCTCAGAAACACAAAAAACTAGGTTCAAAACCCAGCTCTGTCATTATTTACTGGTTGTATATGACTGTGTGAGTCACTTTGAAGCTCAACTTTCTTCTCTTCAAAATGGGAATAATAACACGAGCTTCTCACCACCTTAGGCTTTCAATAGGAAAGACTCGATCTTCCCTGTGTATAATTATTATATCATCAACAAACATTTTCTGAATACTAAGAAGTGGGCATTGTGCTAGGTGCTACTGCCCACGTAGCTGAAGGCAGAATTTGGCTTGAAATGTTTTTCTTTGACATTTTGCTATTAAGAATTGGCAACAATGAAACAGTACAGTCTTTTTCCTTTTTGGTATTCTGGGAATGGCACAACTTTATTTTACTGACAGAGTTAAACTGATTCTGGAGGTTATGAGTTCTTTCCGGTGATTATTTTACTGCAACTTTGATGACTCCAAAGGCTGTTTATGAAAACGTGGTCGGTCAGTCCTTTCTAGTATGTTATGGGGCAAGGCCAATGAGTCAAGTGAATTTATCTTTCTTTGCAGGTTTGATAAGAATGAAAAGTGACTCCCTTTCTGGTCAAGCTGATGAGGATTTTATGGTTTGGTTTTTTTTTTTGCATGTGATCTGTCTGATATTATCTGTGTCCCAGCAATTCCTTCATTGATTTAGCATATAAAACAGAAAAACTTGGAAGTCATTGTCAGCAAAAAGACTTAAGAAAAAGGGAGCCAGTAACATTCTTGGGGCTTTAAACCCTACTGTGGATTGTGAATGCATGTCTTCTTGTCCCTAAATACTATCTTGAAGCCCCTCTGGTCATTAAAATAACAATAAATCATTTATGTTTATGTAACACTTGAACATTTGCAAAATGTTTTACAGACATTTTCTCATTTGACCATAATCATGACCCTGGAGGCACATACTAAAAAAAACTTGGCCTTTAGAATTATTTTGTATTGATTTCACTTTTTTTTAAGAATTAAAATCTTATGAAGAATGGGCATGAAGACTTAGGACAATACTCTAGTAGATGGTGGCAGACGTTTCTAAATGAAAACTACTCTCAGTGCAAGATAATGGCATGAATGGCGTGAATGAAGGATTTTTCATTCCCTTGGTTTTCATTTTGAACACTTAGATGGGATAGGCTTGAAGGCCAACTGAAACAGTAGGGACTTTTTTTTAACTTCAGTCCAAATAAGACTGTTGTTGCTGTAAAAGGCTCAGACCTTTGCTATTAAGGATTAGACAACACGATGTGCTAAATAGTAAACTTTATCAAATACTTAGAGTTGGAATTTTGGCAACAGAATTGAATATTTTGTATTCCTTTTTAAATTTTTGGCTGATAGAGATCTGACATATTTCTTCTCTCAACTGGTTGCACTGGGAGAGGTGGGGGGTTGTCCACCTTCCCACATAGATTCATCTTCATTAAAAGACTGCTTCTTTGTCTGAATGGACCCCAGAGAACAATCTGTCTAGCAGCACAGTTGGGGTTGGATGGTAATGAAGTCATGGGGAGAGGTGTCTATGGTAGTTATACTTGCAAAAATTGTGCTAAAAATAAATCCCAAACACTAACAACTGTCCCTCCCACTCTTTCACTTCCAGGAATAGCCAAAGTCCTAATGCTACTAATGCAGCTAGAAAACCTGCACTATAACTAGCGTGTACACCATAGTCAGAAAGACCCTGCTCTCTTGGGCACTCCAGCTATGATTTTCTGTAACATTTGGTTGGCTCAGCAGTATGCTCTGAAGGACAAGAAAGAAAAAGGTGAAAGATCTGCAGGGTGGAAACTTTACAAAGGAAGCTGGCCAAGGCTGAGCATAGTTTGGCTTTATCTACTTTTTCAATAAACCTACACACAAAAATACACAGGTCACATTTTTCAAAATATATCCATTGTTCCATTGACTCAAGGCCAAATTCTAACCATCTAATTCCTTTTCTCCTAAAACATCAAAAAAACCTATAACATTTTTGAATAAAATCCTTTTTTCTAGAAGTTTCCTATATTTCCCCATACACATGGATGACATGAATGCAAACTGGAGGGTGAAAAATGTCTACTCGGGGTTATTGCTACAATCAACCTGCTTAAATATACAATCTACACTTTCAAGGATGTGGCATTGGTAGATGTTACATATTACCTTCACCTAGCCTTGAAGGGGGTTCAGAATAGAATATATGTACGTATTTGTGTATATAGACATATATACACGTATAATAATTCATCAAGAAAGCCAATAACTCCAAAGTTGTTAAGCTGCAGATGGACGCCCTACCCAAGAACATTGAATGAAATATAATTTACAAATTCATGGAAGGTTTTGGCTAGATTAAAATCAATTGGTATGATGATATCTTTGGGGTCCTCCCAAACCTCCTTCTAATTGATCTTCTGGGTAAAAATATGAATCACAATCTAGCCTAAACAACACTCAGAAATCATCTACTTGATCTCAAAGCAATAGTTCCTACGTCAAATATTCCAAAACTCATCATTCTGAAATTACTTTTCCAAACAAATAGAAGTGCATGTGGCCTCCTGGAGGTCAATGCCCCCACACACTTGGGGTTTGAAGCTCATACTCCACTATTTCTGCTAGATATCAGGTGGGCTGAAAACTGAATAGAGAATCTAAAGCATGGTATCACATTTCACTTGTTCTGTCTATTTTAGAAGATAAAAGAACTTTCTCTCCTTAATTTCCTAACATGCTTGACATTATTTTACGACAGCTTACATTTTCAGCATTCTTTCAGATGATAAACAAGTGCTATGAATCCTTTTTGATTGTAAATACAAATGCACAAATAGACGCATAAACACACATATCCTCATTTTCCTAACTGAAGTAAAAGGGTACTATGAGAAGTAGATAGAGTGCTTGCTCAATGACTCAGCAGTCATATCTTTCTGAATATTCTCAACACTGGGATGGGCTATTTTCTGGAGAAGTGGGAACAATCAATATTTTAATGTGTGATCTTCTAGCTGAGAGAATTCTTTATACCTTTGATAAGAAGGAAAGCTATTGCTTCTTCCTTCCCTCCTACATTAAAGGGGAGAAAATGTTCTTTGGTTTATGTGTACATTTTTTTTTGGCACACATATAACACCATCAAAAAGGAGGTTTAAGGAAGTCTTTTGCCCAGAAATCCCTCGCTGCTGATTCTGCCACTGCTGGGGAGAGCAGTTTCCTAAGAGAAAGGTAGCATTTCCAGTAGGAATAATACCCTCCAAAACCTTTGCTAGGAACTAAACAAGCATACATCGAGGGTCCTGGTGCATCATGCTAGTGCTTACAGTAGCCTCGTAGGTTTGATGAATCATTATGGTTTTTGGATGAGGAGAATGGTCACTATTCTCTTTCCTCTGATTTTGTCAGACATCATTATTAATCACATACATACACACACTCATATGAGCAGGTCAAATACTACAGGAGTTTTAAAAGTTGGATGCAATAAAGTGCTCAACACTTGGGAGAACTCTTCTAAGGCTCAAAAAATCAACTTTTCTGTTTGAGCAGGTCTTTCAGCTAGTTTTCTTCTGTGACAAGGCAGACTATTCAATTATCGGGAGAGCAGTGAAGCCTGGCTGAAACCTTTCTGCGCATGCATGCAATAATGACGAATCTCTGAGCTGGTGGACTCTGTTTTCATTCTTCCCAGCTCACAGAGACAAATTCTCAACATTAAACATGAATTCTCTACTTATAACTATGGACCTGAGCAAATGTTTTTCAGCTGAACCAGAAGCAATGCAAGATGCTATATCCTGCCAGGGTTAGGCTTACAAACAAGGCAGAACTAATCTGCCACCAGGAATTTACCATAGCCATTGACATAAATAGATCATGGGTATGCACACAAGTAATGGAGCCTATTCTAATGCAATTAACTACCAATTTAGTTGAAAACAATGCTAAAATAAAACCCCAATACCCCAAAATCATACCACTGTTTAATTTGAACTGCTAATTGATCACATTAGAGAGACTACTTACAAAACGAATTCAGCCCGTTTAAACTTTCACATTGGGAGAACAGCCACTGTGAACTGATCACCAATGACAAAACCAGCACTATAACACAAAGGAGGCAAACACATCTGGAGCTGAGTTGTATCTGCAAAGCTGCCTTTAGCGTACTATGAGTGACAATTCAAGCTGGCAAATAGTTATAGCAGACTAAGCTACAGCAACAAGGAGGAATAGAAGAGATGGGAGCATCTCTTTCTCCCATAAAGAATTTGCAGAATAAAAGGAGTGAGGCAATTCCCTTTTGTCCACAGATTTACAAACAAATACAAAAAAATAAATAATATTCAAAGACATTACATATGAAAATACTGCTCCCATTTGGGTCAATAACATATACATACAGCATGCCTACATATAGAGAATGGAAAGTCTTCTTCATTCACAGACAGGAAATATGGCAGTGCACTATCAGAATGCTTTGATAATCCTAATTTTTGTTTCTGATGCTGAGATACAGGAAAGGGACTGCATTCACAACTTAGTTAAATATTTCCAGTAGCAAAGAGTTCACTTTGTTCAGGTCTTGTGGTGTAAAGTAGTTAGTGTTCCTCTGCACATGGACCACCTGTGAGGTACCCATTTGTGCCACTGGTGCCACTGGTCCCATTGGTGTTGGTGGTAGGGTTGTGTGGGTTCTTTGCAGGAAGTACTGAATCTTCCTCATCTGAGCTGGATTCAATATCACTTCGGTCATCCTTGGACACCTGTGGAATACCCAGAGCACAATCAGCTTGTGGGAAATCACTTTTGTTGGGGCCATGCCAAGAAATACATGCAGTCATACAAGATGAAAATAGATATAAATGTTTTGAAAAAGCTTCATCAGACTAAATGATCCCTATGCACCCCTCTTATTCAGACAGGCTATGGATAAACATCATCTCATTTACTCATGTGAGGAGAAGGTAGGGTAATATAGTAGATAGTACACTGGACTTGAAGTCAGGAAGACAAGTTTGAATCCTTCCTCATATGTTTATTAGCTTTGTGATCTTGGGGAAGTCACTTAACCTTTTTGGGCCTCAATTTCCTTAGCTGTAAAATTAGAGGGTTGAGTCAGATGGCCTTTAAGGTCCTCTCGAGCTCTAATCTATGTCCTGCTGATAGGATAGCACAGCTGGATGGAAAAACTTGCTGTAGGATTGCAAGAGAATTATAGGAGTTGGCTATTAGCTGTTAAAATACTTGGCTTGAGGTTTAGCTGCCTCATTTGGGTATTTAAAATATGATTCCTCAATAGTCTTATCAAACCAAATATACCAGATAGGGACAGACAGATTTTAAAAGAGGGATTTATAGGATAAGATTGTTAGCCTGACGATATTTGACTGACCTGTCCAATGTCCACTAACATCTGTGACTCATACTGATAGGAGGTCCTATTATGACTGCTTAAACAATTGCTTAGATTTGATTTTTATAACTAGAATAGGAAGCCAGGGATGAAATAACCTAGAGTCCAGATGGAAATACAGGGGTAAACTAATCCTTTGCTACATATTGGTTATTTCACTTTAGTCCTGGTTAGCAAAGTATGCTTATGACTCTAATACTCATACAAATGATTGGTCAGAAATGGGTAGATGGAAGGTACTTCTAGATTTAAGCCAATTCAGGAAGAAACATTGTAGTTTCTGTTTTAAAGAAATATTGACTCCAAGAAGAAGGTCTGAAGCTTTTATAATTCTTTACTTCTACAGGACATAAGCAAATCTAGGGGAAATAAAGGGATATTCCTATAGATTGGGGTTCAATTTTTAACAAAAGGTATATTAAAAACAGTTCAGGGATGGGGTTGGGGGACTCTAAAAGAAGGCTTAAAATCCTATGAATGGAATCTTATTCTTACATACTTTCTCATACCTAAATGTTTAAGAATGCTTAATCTTAGTAGGGTCAGATGATCCTGAAAAAATAAGATTTGGGAAATGACCTAAGCTCTGAAATTCTCTTCTAGTAAGAGGGAGGGGGAAGAAATAGTATTCTGCTGCCTTGAAAATCTTCCTACTAACTTGGTGCAATGCAAATCTGTCTAACCTTATTCATCACTTCTAATGCCATCTACTTAGAATCAGAGCTTACCCATTTTATAATAGCTACATATAGCTTCTCTATGACACTATTTGATATAAAGTTCATCCATCATAATTCCCAACCAAAGAAAGGTTTAGTTTTTCAAAAACTAAAGGATGTCATCAATTTATTTTACCGTAAGATATAATTAAGGTATAAGTCCCAAGTCATTATTAAAATTAAGCTTTATGATATATTTTATTCCATTAATGATAAATGCTCCTACAAATAAAAAAGAACCTACATTTGCAGGTTTGAGTAGTTTGGGCTTAATTACATGAAGAAAAATCTATATAAACACTACCTTCAAAGAAAAAAGGTAATAAAGGACACCAGAATCACTTCTTCCCTCTGGGATATACAAATCTGTAAGCCAGGCTTGAAAAGAAATCTTAATGCCAGAAATGAGTGAGGCACAGCAGCTAAGATGCTCTCAAGCATGATATATCTGTAGTGAAACTAATGCCTATCTCTTCATATAGTAGGAGAAAAAACAGAGACAATGACAAGTCTAATAGAAAAGCAAGTAATAAGGATGAAAGTAATCCATTTGGTGCCATCTTAGTACTTTTAGTTTTGGTATTGTAGGCATATAATTGTCTGAGCTATTATTTTTTCCCCTCTAAGTGAGGATTTTAAACAAAAGTAAAGCCATTTCGGATAATGGGATTTAAAACTTCCAACACTGGGGTTTAATGAATACATTTAACTTTTTTTAAAATACAGGAGCTGGTCATTTGTTTTCATATCAACCTTAAATAACTATTAAAGTTTCCTGGAGAAAATTTCAGTACTACCTTATGTATAGCTAACAACTCTGAAAAGGATAAAAAAGCATCCCATTGGATGGCAGGCAGAGTGTCCATAGAAGATTTGGCATTGAGTCTCAGAAATTTAAAATCTTTTGCCTGGTCCAGAATACTGTGCTCTACTATTATTCTCCCCTGAATAACAAGTAATGCCATGATCTATGCAAAGTATTTTCTGCTTTATTTTGACTAATCCTTGTCTGTTTGTCAAAAGGTTTAATGTAGATGGAACCTATTCTTCTCCATTCTGTGGTGTCACCCACATTTTAAGGATTAAAACCATAGGGAAAGATCAGATAGAGGAGCAAGCAATACAGGAATAATCCTGAAGAAATGCTGACATGATTATCCAAGGAATGGAAAATTCAACACTTCCACAGTAGGTTAGAGTGAAGTCAGTGGTGTGTAGGGTCATGAAGTGAATGTTATTCACAAGTAAGCCTGAATTGGAGCATTCAGTTAATTCAAACATCTTAAAACTATTTGTGTGGAGAATTTTTTTAAAGCCCCCTCTAACAGGTTATGGTTATTCAGTACAAGAACAGAGGGAAGTCCAAGAAACTTACATGCAAAGGATTCCATTTCCCAGCCTTCCATGATGGCAGGAAGAAGAGAATAGACAAGTAAAAAAAGTCACAGAAGAGTTTCAAAGAAATCACTTGTCAACTACAAATAGATGACTAAGGATTAGAATCAAAGAACTTTAAGAAAATCAGTCTCAGGAGTCTATGGTGAATAACAGATTCAGTTTGTTTTTACTGAAATTTAGTTGGAAGAGAATGCTTTCCTAGCATCATTTTAAGAAAAAGAAATTCAAATGGAGAAAGAACAGCATTTAACTAATGCTCTTCATATAAAGAGAAACATGTAAATATATTTTCTTCTCAATGAGAGAAAAAAGCATTCAACTAATGCTCTTCTCATAAAGAGAAATATGTAAATGTATTTTCTTCTCAATGAGAGAAAAAACAACATGTCACCATTAAATCTAAAACTGTAAATGTGATCATCAGTGAAGCAATGCTAATGCTTTCCCCCATAAGCGAATACTAAATAGAATGGTAGGAGAAGGCAGCTTTAAATAGACTAAAGTTTACATTAAGTACTAAAGAACAATTATTATGATAAAATATAGAACAACAAAAGGTTACTATTGGTTTGGAAGAAAATGTAAATGCTATTTTCCACAGGAAATGTTGGATAGGGTTTATGTTGCCTTACCTTGCCCTTTGAAATAGCTTTGCAAGCTATCTTTATGATCAAGTAAGACCAGAAGCAGTTCAGGACTTGAATTAACAACAGCAACAAGTTAAAAACCCACCAGGATGGGTAGGGTCCAACAATTTCCCAGCTTTCAAACAGTGTTGTGTTTAAGACCCTAGAGAAAGGAAGAAGCAGATAATCATCAAGCACAATCCAGTTAATTTTGATGTCAATGGTGTTCTTGATATAATTTATTAAAGTCCACATCCAACAAATATCCTCTAATCTGCTCTGCCTGGAGTACTGCCTCTCCATGTATGGCCCTGTAGGTCATTAGAAGACTATGGGGGTCACTTCTGGTAGTCCCAAACCTTGCTGCTCAACACCATCAATGTTAGCAACACAACACTACTCTCCATACTTTTGTTTCTTACATGAATAATTCAGTTATGTTATCGATCACTAGTATTTCATCAAGGGTAACATGGGGCAGAGGGTGTTCCAAGTCAGATGACAGAACTGGGTTCAAATCCTGCCTTTGATACATTTAGCTATGTAATCATGGCAAAAATCACTTAGCCTATTAGTGGCTCAGGCAATTCTCTCAAACTAGAAGTTATAAACAAGCTATTGATCTAAGCTATTAAATAAATAACATTTATTTAATATTTTTTATTTATATTTATATTTATATTATATTTTTATTTTTATATATTTTATAATAAATATATTTTGTGATAAAATATATTTATTTTTATTAATAACACCAATAAAATCATACCAATAAAATTTCATTGATAAAATCACAGGCTTAGATAAAAATTTTTTTCTTCATTAAACCCAGTATTATTCTCATTGCTTTAAAAAATGGAACATATCTCCTTTATTTACCTATTTATTTTAAACATAAGAATACAGTTTAATTACATGGACAATGTCACAAGTTGAAATGTACTATTTTGTGAGGTTCCATGGTACAGACAGTAGAGAAACAGCTGCTATACTGAGCCTGATGATTTCTCCCTAATAGAGTGGCCTCCAGGATGCTGGTTAGATTCAAGTGAGGGTGCTGTGGCCTCTGTCTCAGATAAAACCCCTTTATTTCAGGTCTCTTGATGCCTGAAAACTCCTGACATTCTGTTGATTATAGCAGAATTCTGTCCACCTGCAATTTCCCGTCTAGGCTGATGTTCTTTGGACAAACTCATTTTTTAAACAAAACACATTTTTTTAAATTTTCCCTCAATTAAATGTAAAAGTAATTTTTAATGTTCTTTTTTAACTTTGAAACCATAGAATGATTCATGGACTTGTGTGTAATCCTTGTGTAGGGGTCAGGCTAATAAGCACCCTTGTATCTCTCCAATTTTAGTATACGTGTTGCCAAAGCAAGTATATATTCTCATTACTTATAATTACTATTTTCTGTAGTTGCAGGTAAAGACAATATAATGTTAAGAAAGGAATATGTGGCTAGAGTGAGGAGAATTTGATTCTAGCCCCAATTTTCTTGACACTAACTAGCAACCACTGGAAAGTAACAACAACCTGTCTGTCTTTTAGTTGCTTCAACTACGAAATGATGGATTTGGACTAGTTAATCAAAGAATCTGAGATATGAGCTATGATCGTAGAAGATAATATGCTAGCCTTCTCCTATTATAGGTGAAGAAACATAAGTCCCAGAGAGATGAAGTGATTTGTCTATAGTGTCAGAGGCAAGATTTGCTCCAAGGACCTCTGATTTCAGTCAGTGTTCTTTTAGAAGGTCCTTTCCAACTCTAAGACTCTATAGTTCTTAGGAGGTGGATTAGATTGTCCAAGGGTTATTTGCCCTATTTTTTTAAGACATTTACCTTTCATTTTAGAATCAATACTGTAAATTAGTTTCAAGGCATAAAAATGGTAGTAAGGGCTGGGCAAAAGGGGATTAAGTGACTTGTCTAGGGCCACATAGCTAGGAAGTTTTTGAGGTCATATTGGAACCCAGGACATCTCCCATCTCTGGGCCTGGCTCTCAATACAACAAGCCACCTAGCTGCCCCCTGCTTGTCCTATTAAAAGTAGTCTGTGTAAAGAAAAAAAATTATAACACCAATGCTATGTTAGGGAAAAATGCATAAGCTGTTGAACTTTCTTTGTTTTGAAATTGGGGCAAGGGAGAGAAAAGGATAAAGAGTAGCAAGAAGAGCAGAAAGATTTTATTTTTTTTCCCCTCATTTCCTCCAATTCTAGTAATTAAGTATTCAGTTTACCAATCACCAGGTGTTGCCTGTGTAGGTTATTTGTATAACACACATTCAGTTTTCTATCATATTTTCCAGAGGTGTTTCCAGAGGAAACCTATGTTTCCTATGTCCTGCTCAGTATTTTCTAAAGATGTGCCCATATCCCAGTACCTAATCCCACTACTTCCCATATACTTGTCTTGCTGTCACACCACACATTAACAATGGCCATATCATCAATTACGTTTCCTCTGCATAGTAATTGCAGCAAACCAGTCTTGTGAGATGAGCAAAGTGGGGCATAATTGGTGCCCTAATAATCTCCTTCCTCATTGAGTTTTTGAAGGGATTTGGAGTTTTCTTCTATTTAACAGAAAAAAAGGTTCTGCAGAAACAGGAGCTCAGGATGGATAACGCTGTTCATTACAAGAAAGGTTTCATTAGATAACAGTACAAGTACATGCCACGGGGATGACAGGAGTACCAGTTATATACTTTCACCCTAATTTGGTGTTAGAACATCTGCCGAGTCAAGGAGGATGAGGGGCTCATACTAAGTTCTGAAATACTGCATCAGAATTCAATAGTTCGGCTAGAGAAAGCTGTAGCATCTCTGTGATGTTGTTCAAAGGTAATGGGATTTCTTTGAAAATTGACTTGGCTGCCTCCTGATACACTTGGGAAAATATCAGGGCACCAAAGGATGAATCTCAGTGAGAGGCAAGACATGAAAAATAATCACACAATATTGGGAATTTGGCTTGAGAGAAATATCACCTTACTATCTGGTCTCAGAAAACCAATGAACTCCAGAAAGGAGAGGTGGAAGAGAATCCAAAGTGGAGACCACTAAAAAGTACCACCATTTTTCTGTTACTATACTGGCCATTTGTAAGAAATATCAAGTGAACCTTTTGGCTCCTTTTCAAGTTGAAAAGGCACTGATTGGTCTCTAGAAAAATTAATCGATATCTATCAATTTATCAACCAATAAGCATTTATTAAGGACCTACTATGTACAAGGTATGTCTCACATGCAATATTGTGTCAAAGAACTTGAGTTTTTATCAGATAGACATCAAACAAATAAGATCTAATTAACAACTGAACTAGAGAGATCACCTTATCTGAAGATTTATCTTCAACATTCATTTAAAAAATTAAAATTAAAATCAGCAAGCACTTATTTCTTGGGCACCTGCTATATGTTATATATAAAGTTTGGCACTGGGGATAGGAATGTAATAAATGAAATACGCCCTAATTGCAAGGAATTTACAATCAAATGATGCAGACAACGAAGATATATATTACTACATACAAAATATACATACACAGATAAAATACAAACTAACTCAAAACAGTAAAATACAAGGTAGGTTGAAAAGGAAGGCACTAATAGTCATAGGGAATCAGGAAAGGCTTCAAATAGAAGCAGGAGTTTGAATTGCATCTTGAAGGGAGAGATGCATTTTATGAAGCAAAAGTTCTCACAAAGGTTCTCAAAGGGTGTGAATTCCAGACATGTGGGACAGTCAACAAGTATTCAAGCATTTCTTAAGAACTATTCTCAGCAGCGGAGATAATACAAAGAAATTTTTTTAATTTGCTTTTTGAAATCATTACTATGTATTGGTTCTAAGGCAGAAGGACTAGGCAATATGGGTAAGTGACTTGTCCAGGTCACACATCTAGGAACTGTTTGAGGTCAAATTTGAACTCAGGATTTCCCATGTCCAGACCTTGCTCTCTATCCACTGAGCCACCAAGCTGCTCCCTAGGCTTTTTTTTTTTTTAAACCCTCACTTTCTTTCTCAGAATCAATACTAAGTATTGGTTACAAGGCAGAAGATCAGTACAACTAGTCAATAAGGGGTAAGTGACTTGCCTGCTCAGGATCACATAGCTTGTAAGTGTCTGAGGCCAGCTTTGAACTCAGGAAGATGAGTTTTCTCTATCCACTGAGCCACTTAGTTGTCCCCCTCATCAACTTACATCTGGACAATAATGATAGCCTGCTTATAGATTTCCTGTCACATCTTTCTCTTACTCAGATCATCTTCTACTCAGTTGCCAAAGTGATTTTTCTTTTTTCTTGAATTGAAAATTTTTATTTAATTAATTGACAATATTTTCCCATGGTTACATGATTCATGTTCTTTTCCTCCTCTTCTCCCTTCCCCCTTCTCATAGCCAATGAGTAATTCCACTGGGTTTTACATGTGTCATTGATCAAGACCTATTTCCATATTATTCATATTTGCATTAGGATGATTAAAGTCTACATCCCCAATCATGTCCCCCTTGACCCATGTGATCAAGCAGTTGTTTTTCTTCTGTGTTTCTACTTCCACAGTTCTTTCTCTATATATGAATAGAATTCCTTCTCATAAGTCCCTCAGAATTGTCCTGGGCCATTGCATTGCTTCTAGTAGAGAAGTCCATTACATTAGATTGTGCCATAGTGTATCAGTCTCTGTGTACATTGTTCTCTTGGTTCTGCTCCTTTCATTCTGTATCACTTCCTGGTGGTCATTCCAGTTCACATGGAATTCTTCCAGTTCATTACTCCTTTGAGCACAATAGTATTCCATCACCATCATATACCACAATTTGTTCAGCCATTCCCCAATTGAAGGGCATCCCCTCATTTTCCAATTTTTGCCACCACAAAGAGCACAGCTATAAATATTTTTGTACAAGTCTTTTCCCTCAGTTTCTCTTTGGGGTATAAACCCAGCAGTGGTATGGCTGGATCAAAAGGCAGATAGTCCCTTAAAGTCCTTTGAGCATTGTTCCAAATTGCCATCCAGATTGGTTGGATCAATTTACAACTCCACCAGCAATGCATTAGTGTCCCAATTTTGCCACATCCCCTCTAACATTAATTACTTTCCTTTGCTGTCAAAGTGATTTTTCTAAAGTGTAGGCTGGATCATATCACTTCCAGGAGCAAAGGGAAAATTCTTCACTTTATGTTTAAAGTTCTTCACAACCTTCCCCCCTCCCCCTCTTTTTATATCTAATACCAGTATATTATCCTATCTACTCTGAGATCCAGTGGCATTGGTCTTGCTGTTTCTGATGCAGACAATAAAGATATTCCTGACTGCAAGCATATTCCTTGTTTGACTCCTATGTCTGGGATTGGAATGCTCTGCCCCCTCATCTCTGCCTCCTAGTTTTTTTCAAGTCTCAGCTAAAATCCCATCTTCTATAAGAAAGCTTTCCCAGTTTCCCCTGAATTCTAACATCTTCCCTCTGATGGTTATCTCAAATTTACTCTGTATCTTGTTTGTAAATAGTTGTTTGCACATTGTCACTCTATTAGACTCTAAGCTTCTTGAGAGCAAGGGCTGTTTTCTTATTTCTTTCTATCTCTGGCGCTTAGCACAGTTCCTGGCATTGATACAAGTATATTGACTGAATGTCCACTACAGTTTATTGAATTGTGGGGGATGTGATATGGTCAGAGCTCCAATGTAGAAGGATCAATTAACATTGAGTGAGGGATGGATGGAAATGGGGAGATATTTGAGGTAGGACGACCAACTAGCAGACAATTGTAATATTCTTGGTATAAAGTGACGAAGGCCTGCACCAAGTTCATGGCAATGTTAGAGAAGAGAAGGAGTCATATTTGAGAGATATTATGAGGATAGGATCAACAGGACCCGGATTTGGGGGGGGGAGTGGGGAGAGTGTGGTATCAAGAAGGACGCCTAGGTTGTAAGCCTGAGAGACTAGAACGAAGATTGGGGATGAGGGAGGTTGAGAGGAAAGATGAGTTAAGTTTTAGACATGTTGAATTTAAGGTGTCTACAGCTTATCTGGTCTAATAGGCACTTGGAGAGGAGAGACTGGAGCTCAGGAGAAAGATTAGGTGGACAACTAGATCAGAAAGTCATCTGTATTGAGATAATTGAATTCATGAGACATCTAGTACAAAGGCATGGAGAATGACAGACTTCATAGTGACAACACAGGCCACGTGATAACTTTAGCCAGTATCTGCTAGAAGAGGTGGAGAGGTGTATGGAACTATAGAGTATCATTATACAGCAAGAGCATCATTTTTTCCTCATTTAATTAACCATATTTATCCACTAGATGGCACATTTGGCATACTGAAAATAGAATATTTCATCCTGCCTTCTGTATCATGTGTTAGTGTTGGTCTCAGCCTGACCCAGTGTGACAGAACAGTTCTAATTGGACCTTGCCTTCTTCAGCTGAGGCACTGAACTTGACAGGTCTCATGTAAACCATTATAAGAATTCTTCCATCAAATCAATGAGTTGGCCATTTTTTTTGCCCTAAGACTCATCCAATATGCATGGCTGTAATTAAAAGTAGTAGGAGCTGTAAACATCCATTGAAAAGAAGAAAAGATTTAGGCATTTTTCATTTTCGAGTATAAAGCGTCCCTGGCCATCATTAGTCATTGAATTCTAATAACGGGGCTTAGGAGAGTAATTTTAATGGGCTGTTACAAAATGTAAAGACTCCGCTTGGACTGTATCTTATAACTCTCCTATGGTTCTTTCTTACTTTTTAATGATCCCTTGTGCTAAATTGGATTATCTCATAAATATTATACAAGGTAGGTGGAAAATGGATACATTCAGGAAGGAGAGAGAGGTTTATGACCTGTTTTATAAGCAACTGAATGGAAAAGACAGATGAGCCTTGCTTTAATAAGCCCCTTATGGACTTAAGGAGTTATGGGGCTTGGGATTTCTCTATGTGAATTATAGTATCCTACCTTCTACTTACTTCCTCTGGTCTATTCCAAGTCTCAATGTAAAAGGATTTCTATAGTCTCCAAATTCAGCAAGGCTTAAACTACTTATTTTACTTGAAGTAAATTCAGTTCTCTAGTTAAAATTTTAAATTAATATTAGATATATCACATTAGTTTTTTTGGATCATATTTCTCAAAGCTAGTTCTCAAATAGCTTACCTATTACCCAAACTTAATAGCTGGTCTTATAGCATAATGATGTCTGAAACATTAATGATGACAGAAAGAACAAAAAATGTGTGGGATTTTAAAAAAATTCCTGAAGCAATCTCATCGTACAAATGAGTCATGTGGTTAGACACTGAAGATAAGGAAGGGATCTATCACTAGAAAACCTGTCAAAGCTCAGTTTTTCAGTTTATCTGTATAAAACTTTGCTAATGGCTACCAGTGTATCAGGTTTGAAAAAAGAAAAATATATATTTTTCCAGATTCCACATAAAATCAATGTTTTCACCCTGAGATAATCTGCATAATGGCCATTGAGCCTTTGGGGCTTATTTGGGGGGAGGAAGGGCACTCTTGGCCACATACAGGATCATAAACTTCTGCTTAAGATGAATGAAAAAAGAATGAAGGGCATGAGTCTGTGAATGGAAATTTGCCTTAAAACTAGGTTATGCTCTAAAAACCAATTCAGAGCTTTGGTTCAATACAAGAGCCAAATGGATTCTTCAAATGTCTCCTTGTCTACCTTAGAACACTTATATTATTCACATTGCCATGCCAGCAACCTGTTGGCTTTTCTTAATGATAATAAACAAACCTATCAATGTGCCTTTCTCAGCTCCAAGGAAACTTTAGATGTAAATGCCTTTCAAATTTGCTTCATAAAACAGCAGCTGTATCAAAATGCTGGCATTCAAAACCTCCACTTTGGAGAAAAAAGGGAAGAAGTGGGCTACTGAACCATTGTAGTACGAGCTTCTAGTGTTTCATATGACAGTGAGTAGCCTGGACCTGATGTAATGTCTACTTGACAATTTCCACCTGTTTCATGGTACTTAGGCATAATTCTGGGTCCTCCCCTGAGACGTGCCCTTTCCTAAAACATTTGTTTCAAAGCTGTGTACAACTCGGAGTTCTTCTGACTTTGGGGGTTTGTCAGCATGTTCTCTCTTATTCAATAGATGTGATTCATGAACTTAATTTTTTTGATGATTATAATTTATTATAATTGATTTCCCTTCTAATTGTATGTTTTTATTTAAGGTATTAAAAAGCATTCTGATAAAGGGTCCATAGGCTTCAAAATGGGTCCATAAAATGGTTAAGAACATACATGGTTTATAGGAAACTATTGAATGCAGTAACAGTAATATTGTAATGATGATCAACTTTGGAAGGCTTAGCATCTCTGATCAAGAGAATAATCTAAAACAATTCCAATGAATATATTATGAAAAATGCTATGTGCCTCCAGGGAGAGAACTGAAACTCTGAGTACAGATTGAAGCAGGCTTTTTTCATTTTATTTTTTTTCTTGCATCTGGTTAATATGGAAATATGTTTTGCATGTCTTCACATGTATAATTGATATTGTTTTACTTGCTGTCTCAATGGTTGGGGTGGTGCTAGAGGAAGGGAAATAATTTGGACATAAAATTTTTTTAAACTTTAAAAACAAATTAAAATAAAGAACACCTGGTATAAAGTGATAAATATTACATAGGATGCAGAATGGTTTGTTGTGCCTGTTTCTGTTTATTTTATGTAATTTAGCTATGATTTCACTTGTGAAAGAAGATTTCAACAGTAACAGATGATAAATTTCCTAACTGAGGCCAAGAAAGGTTAAATGACTTACCCAGAGTCACACAGCTAGTCAGGATCTAAGAAAATACACAAAAGGAAGGTCTTTCTGATTCCAAGTCCAGCATTGCACACCTAGCTGCCCATATCAAAGTCTTCTTGCTAGTGGTACCCCATGTTTGCTGCCCAAAAAATTTTCCTGAGTTATTTACCTCTTGCCTTACCTTTGCTTTACCCAAATACCTTTCCCTTTAGGATTTATATATTCCTGGTCCCTTCCTACCTGCTTGGTTTTGGTCCTACTGCCTTGATCTGAATTATGATACTTGTATGTATCCTGACAGCAGGAGATCCATCCTGGTTCCATTTTGGATTCTGGACCCTGGTTCTTATTCCTGAGCTTTGCCCTTTTTTTTGTAAGTTGAAGCTTCCTTCCTCCTGTAGCTCAGACTATGGCCCAGGCATGGGCCATGAAAAGCTGACAATTCACACGAGGGAACAGAGAAGAAGGATTCTATTTTGTTATATATATATGTGTATATATATATGTATATATATATAATACCCTGAGAAAACAAAAGAGTTTATTTTATTTATCTGCTTCCTGGGAGTAAGCTTAATCTTTGGTTTCTTGCTGCTGGAGCAGGTTGGTGCCATTTATATTTTCCCACTAGAAGCTTAAATGGAAACTTCTATGTGGGAAAGGTTCTCATTAAGCACTAATTCAGGCCAAAAGAGTTTGTAGCGATGGTGGCTAAATGGCTATTCTATTGATTACAGTTGACAGGAGTGATGCAATCTACACATTTGATAGATAAATGAGGCTCTGCTTTTGCTCTTGGAAATGAAACTAAGGGCATGCTACCATCTTTCTGCCAATACATTATTATTTACATTTCAAAATAAAAGATAGACTGCAATGAGAAAAGAATGGAGAAAAACATCCACAAAACATACCACAGGGGGCAACTAGGTGGCTCAGTAGATGAAAGCCTGGCCTACAGATGGGAGATCCTGGGTTCAAATTGGTCTCAGATACCTCTGTTGCTGTGTAACCCTGGGCAAGTCATTTAACCCCCATTGCCCAGCCCTTACTTCTCTTCAGTCCTGGAACCATACACTGTATTGACTCTAAGACAGAAAGTAAGGTTAAACACACACACACACACACACACACACACACACACACACACACACACCCAGCACCATCTAGCGTGTAGATGGATTCACAAACTACAAGGGTTTGAATACCCTGAGTCCATAGTCACCCCAAAATGTTTCTCTTTCTGTAAACCACACATCTCTGACAATTGCAATGTAAATTTAGGAAACTGGGAACTTTAGACACCATCCAGTTTGCCCCTTTCCTTTGGGCAGGAGTACTTATATCAGACCAGAAAGATGAACTGCCCCCTTAATAAAAAGCCTTAGAGAAGGCTCTCATGCTGTCCTGTATTGGGAAGAAATCTTCTCTCACTGCTCTATATAACTGCCAGAATATTTCTTCCTTTGCTCAAGGGAGCATGAACAGAGGCGGTGTCAATTTATGATTCTTGTATGAATCTGGATACTGGTAACTCAAGAGTTCTGACAGCAGCACCATCTTTACCAGTCTGTCTATGCCTGCCTTTGGGGAAAGCCACCTCACCTCTCAGGTTGTCATTTGCCTCAGCTGCCTGCAAACAGGAGATAATGATGCATCCCTAGCTGAGAGTTGACTTACAGATAATGAAGGCTGTGTGAATGCCAGAGCTATACAACAGCCACAAAAGAAAAGTTCACAGCCATATATAGAGTAGTCCAGTTGGAAGGGTCTATTCTTTTTCTGATTTTTTTATTAAAAGATTTTTTAAATTACATCTCACAGTTTCCCCCAATACATTCTTTCCTTCCCCTCTAAGTCATATAAACAAATAAAGACAAAAAAGGGCAAAAAAGGAGAAAAATCAGTACAACTAATCAATATATTGAAAAAAAAGTCTAGAAACACACATATTGTGCAACATCAGTGCATTTCTCATCTCCATGAAGGGGTGGGTTTTGAGTATTCTCTTGTAACTCTTCATTAGAGGAATGCTTCCTCTCTTTCTCTCTCTTTTAATCCTTACCTTTTATCTTAGAATCAATACCACATATCAGTTCCAAGAAAGAATGGTAAGGGCTGGGCAATGGGGTCATGAAGAGTCAGACAACTGAAATGTCTGAACAACTACTTGTATCACAATTTCTTTAGCCATTCCTCAACTGATGAACATTTAACTTTGTTTCAAATTCTTTGCCACCACAAATATTTTGATGAATATGGGAACTTAATTCCTATCAATGGCTTCTTTGGGGTGTAAACCTAGTAGTGAAATCTCTGGGTTAAAGGGTATGATCATTTTGTTCACTTTATTTGTGTAATTCCAATTTTCTTTATTTAAAAATATTTTAACCTTTATCTTGTCTCAGACTCAATACTAAATATGTGTTCCAAGGGAGAAGAGCAATAAGGCTAGGTAGTCAAATGACTTGCCCAGGGTAACACAGCTAGGAGTGTTTGAGGCCATGACCTCCCATCTACAGGTCTGGCTCTTTATTCACTGAGCTATTCCTCCAAAGAATTACTTTCTAATATGGATATACCACATGACAGGCCCTCCAACAATAGATTAGTGAACTTATCTCAACTTTTCCCATTTTTTTGCCTTTTTTGCCTATTTTTAGGGTCTGATATAAAATTTCAAGCTTGTTTTTATTTAGATTTTTTTCTTATTTTTTAGTAATTTGGAACATTCCTGTAGTTGTTAATACTTGCAATTCTTTTGGAAAATGTTCATATTTGACAACTAATTTATTAGGGAATGGTTTCCTTTTTGGATTCTTAATGATAGGAGCATACCCTTCAGGACTTGGGGTTTGAGGGATAGGATGGATTCTGTATCATGGGTTACCTTATATTATTTCAAGCTTCTAGTATATGTATTTCTATCTGAAGGAATGTAATTTCACTTGCAGAATTTCCACATATGTAATCATTAGCCATGTTATCCTAGGACTGGATTATATTAATCACCAACAACTATAACATCTATTCTTCCATCTGTTTTGATTTAAGTATGCATAGACCTCAAATTTCAATTTTAATGTGGGAAAAATTCATTGGAGATTTTATCTGTTAAAGAAATAAGTAATTTGCTATAAAAATGACTTTTAGTAATGGCAAAATAGACCATACCTTTTACATTTTTCAAGAGATCATCAAAACAGGGAAGTGAATACAATTTACTTTATAATCTTTCTATATATCTTTGCTTTTGCAAATCCTTTCACAATAGTATATAGGGTAGAGATTGTAAATCTATTTTGTGTCATGGATGGATCTGTTTGACCATCTGATGATGCTCATGGACTCCCTTCTTGGAATAATGTTTTTAAATTAAAAAGTAAAAATTTAGAATTACAAAGAAAATCAAATATATTGAAATTATGTAAAATACAAGTACATAAACTCCAATTGAAGAACTGATTTAATGTCTTCCTGCATATTTATCAAACTTAGCATAATATGGTTTGTATTGGCATCTTCTATTTTTATTGCAGAAATATGCAAATAATCCTAGCAGAGATTTTAAACTAGAAAGTAACTTTTCAGAAATGCCATTGGACTCCTTCATTTCATAGATGAGGAAACTGAGGATAACAGATATTAGGGGATTTGCCCAAAGTCACACAAAGTGGCAAGACTAGGGTTCAAAAGAAAGTCCTTACTCTAAATTCAGCACTCTTCCCATCCTTATGGAAAGTCTTCTTTTGTATATTTTTAGTTGATATTTGCGCATATATGTATGCATATACATTATGTGTGTATACACATTTATTTACTGCTTTCTTCACATTATTTTACATCTTTCTATATTTCTTTAAATTCTTCATGTTTGGAATTCTTAATTGTATTATGTGAATGCATAAATTAACAATGGATTTTTGAAGTCACAAACTTTTGATTCCTTTGTAGTTTTTCACATTTTTTATCACTGTTCACTTTGGGATATCATCTCCTCCCTTAGGTTCAGAGACACCACAGATTTCTAGTTCTCCTCTTACCTCTCTAGCAAATTTTTGTTTCTTTCCTGGCATCTAATTCCCTTCTTAATCCTACTTAGTGCTGGTAACTCCCAAAGCTGTCCTCAGTCCTCTTTTTTTCCCCATCTTTATGTCCTGTCTCTGGACAATATCATTCACCTCCAAGGCTTCAACTACCTCTAGGCTGGTGACTTCCATACTTATGTCTTCTCTGTACTCCAAACTCATGTCTCCAGCTGCCTACAGGATATCTCCAGCTGAATCTTTTCTTTCATCTCAAACTTAATATGCCTCAGGATGTATTCATTCACTACCATTTCCTCTAAAACTATACCCCTAGATGGACCTGTTTGTACAAAAATACTTATAGCTACACTTTTTGTTGTGGCAAAAAAATGGAAAATGAGGGTCTTCAGTTGAGGAATGGCTGAACAAATTGTGGTATATAATGGTGATGGAATACTACTGTGCTCAAAGGGATGATGAACTGCTTGGTTTCTATGAGAACCAGAAAGACTTACATGAACTGTTGTGGAGTGAAATAGGCAGAACCAGGAGAACATTATACAAGTAACTAAAACATTGAGGGTTAATCAAATGTGATTGTTTCTGATACTAATGGCAATGCAATGATCCAGGACAATTCTTATAGACTTATAAGAAAGAATGCTCTCCTCATCTAGAAAAAGAACTATGAGAGTAGAAACATAGAAGAAAAACATATTATTTATTACTTGTTTATATAAGTATCTGATTTGGTGTTATGTTTTAAAAGATTACTCTCATAAAAATGAATAATATTTAATAGGTTTTAATTGACAATACATGTATAAACCAGTGGAATTGCTTGTCAGCTCTGGGAAGAGGGAGGGAAGAAGAGAGGGAGAGAACATGAATCATGTAACCATGGAAAAATATTTTTAAAAATTTAAAAATGAAATTACATTAAAAAATAAAATAAAACTATACCTCTTTTGAACTTTACTATTTCTGCCAGTGGCACCACTGTTAACCTGGCCTTCTAAGTTTCTAACCATATAGTCATCGTTGATACTTTCTCACCTAATTAGTTAACAGATGAAATTCTATAAATATTGCTGCCTTCCATGACCTACCAAGGAGTTTGCAATAATTCCTAATCTATCTCCTTGCCTTCCTAATCTCCCAGAAACCACCTTAGTAAAGATTCTTATTTTGATCTACTTGGACAGTGTCAAACTTAATTAGAAACAGAGTCACCAATCTGTACATAAGGATCCCTGCGGGTTACATATTGATGTAGTCTTAAGATGTAATATCTTTATTTTACTGTATTTTCCAATTATATTTTTTTACCTTCCACCTTAGAATCAATACACTGCACTAGTTCTAAGGCAGAAGAGGGGTAGTAAGGCTGAGGCAATGGGGGTTAAGTGACTTGCCCAGAGTCATACAGCTAGGAAGTCTTTGAGGTCATATTTGAACCTAGGACCTCCTGCTCTCTATCCACTGAGCTACCTAGCTTCCCGCCCTTCCAATTACATTTTAATCTGGTGTGGGTCTCACACAGCAGTGTTGTGGGCCATATGTGGCCATTCTTATCTAGAGAGTGGACTCAACCCATTGAGCCACCTATCTGCTCCTTCCATAGACTCTTTTTTTTTTTAACCCTTTCCTTCCATCCTACAATCAATATTGTATATTGGTTTTCAGATCGAAGAACAATAAGGCTGGGCAATGAAGGTTAAGTGACATACCTGGGGTCACACAGTTAGGAAATGTCTAATGTGAATCTTAAAAATTCTCAGACCCTACTTCAGAACAGTTGGTTAAGACCATTCCCCATTTTAAACAATGAAGGGACTTAGATCAGGAATGTGAGACCTCTACTCCACCCCTACTTAAGCCTGCTTTAGGGGAAGATAAAGTGGTAAACTCCTTGCTGAACAATGAAAAGTACTTAACCTATACTTATAGTAAGGCAAAAGACCTTAAACTGTGCCTATTTTTAGATCCAATACAAAAGAGTGCTAAGTACCTATAAAGGTCAGGCAACCTGTGAACTTTAAAAGGGCAAAGAGGTGAGAACTTACTCAGAGGTTTTTAGTCTACTCAGGTGTGAATTACTCAAAAGTTTAGTCTACTCAGGTGTGAGTTCAGAATGGTCTGTCCTTTGGAAAACGTCTACTGTGATTGGTAGATGTGAGAACTTAGGGGAGGTGACATAGGAGAAAATTCTCTTTAAAAGGAGATGATAAGCTGAGAGCAAGGGACTCTCTTGGGACTCTGTCTCAGATAACTCTCTCTGGAGATTGAGCTGGCCAAAGCTGAACTGGTGTCTCTCTGAACACTAGAATCTTGCTTGGACAAATCTTGTGGTGAGTGGGTAAAAGACTGACTGATCTCTCTTAGGATTTTCAGCCTAGGCTGGCTCATGATGGCCTAGGCTGGTCTAGCCCTTTTCTCATTATTTCCTTTTTCTCTCTCTCTCCCTTTCATTAATTCCTCATTTGTATTAATTAAAATCTCTATAAAACCCAGCTGACTTGGGTATATTTAATATTTGGGGATTTTTCCCTGGTGGTCACCTTATATTTGATTTAAAACAAAGCACTGTCTTGAAACCATATTTTCTGCAGTCACAATTTAAGCCAACCATTCTTTTATCTGCTATTTTAATCATTACACTAAGGATGCATTTGAACCTAAGACCTCCCATTTCTAGGCCTGGCTCAGCCACCTAGATGCTCCATATCATAGAATCTTTATAAATTTTCCTATTTCTACTTTCTTCTGATTACAGTCCATCCTTTACCTATTGCCAGAAGACCCTCTTGGTATATTGGCCTGGGCATGCCAGCTCTCTTTTTTAAATATGCTGCTTCCCCTTAAATGAAACTTAAACTTATTTGCCTGCCATTCAAAGCCCTCCAGAAACCCACACAGTCCTATTGTTCTAGCCTCATTTTAACTTTTCCCCCTTCAAGTATAACTTTGTTGTTTGGTTGTTTCAGTCACATCAGAGTCTTCATGACCTCATTTGGAGTTTTCTTGGCAAAGATACAGGAGAGGTGTTCCATTTTCTTCTCCAGCTCATTTTACACATGAGGAAACTGAGGCAAACTGGGACACACTACTCAGGAAGATGAATTCTTCCAGACTGGCATTGTGCCACCCAATTGCCCCTCTCAAACTATATATTCAGGCTAAACTCAGGTTCCCAAATAGGCACTGCATCATCAATCTTTGTGTGCCTCTGTTGAAGCTGTTCCCTGTATTTGGGATGCCCTCTCTCTAGAACAAATTCTAGCCTATTCCATGTAGGGGGGAATACTAGCTCTGTCAGAAAACCTTGGCACATCCCTTCCAATGGCAAGAGCTTTGTCCTCCAATTACACCTATTCCTTTGTTGTATAAATATTGAATGTACTTATCATGTGCTTTTGTACATTATACAGTTCTCTGGGTAGTTGCACCTTTTTTTTAAAAAGCACTTTCTGGATATATAAGATTCAGTTCTAGGCTCTGGGATATAAAGGCAAGTAGGACAGAAAATATGATATAGAAATAGGTAAATAAGCCTGAGGAAGTGAGAGAAGGTAGAAAGGACTAAGAACTTGGGAAGGAGGCAGCTAGGTGGCTCAGTGAATAGAGCCAACTTGGAGTTAGAAGTACTGGGGTTCAAATCTGGCCTCAACACTTCTTAGTGATTTGTGTGACCAGAAGTAAGTTACTTAACCCCATTTGTTTAGCCCTTACCCATCTGAATTAGAGCTGTTAATATGACAGAAATCAAAGGTTTAAAAATAAAAACTAGGGGAAATATTAAAGAAGGTTCCCCACAGGAAATGGCACCTGATTAGATCTTTGAGGGGAAATAAGAAGGGCTGGAGTGCCAAGTTCAGGGAATGGCAAGTAGTCTTTTGAATGAGTGGAGTTGTATGAAATAAGGCAGGAAAGGTAGCTTGAAGCCATAATGTGCAGGGCTTTAAATGCCAGGCTCAGGGAATGAAATTTTTTCCTGAGGCAATAAACAAGGAGC
This sequence comes from Monodelphis domestica, assembly GCF_027887165.1. Lineage (NCBI taxonomy): Eukaryota > Metazoa > Chordata > Mammalia > Didelphimorphia > Didelphidae > Monodelphis > Monodelphis domestica. The sequence goes on along the minus strand of NC_077230.1, from coordinate 178,817,056 downwards.
CAGTGAAGCTATTTTGTTCAGGGAAGCTAACATCCATCAGGCTTGTGCTTTAGGAAGACCATTTTAACAGCTCTGTGAAGGATAGATCAGAGAAAAGAGCCTGGAATTTCCAGTAGGTAGACTCATTAATCATTTAATCAACCAACCTAAAAACATTTATTAAATACCTACTTTGTGCCAGGCACTGAGTTAAGTGCTGAGGATGCATAAAGAAGTAAAAGATAGATCTGGCTTTGAAGGAGTTAAATAGAGACAACCTGAAATCAATTATATATAAAGCAAGCTATATCTAGAATATATGAGAAATAATTAGTAGAGGGAAGGCACTAGAATTAAAGGAGGTTGGAGAAACTTCTAATAAATGAAGGGATTTGAACTGAGCCTTAAAGGAAGTGAGGGAGGTCAATATGTAGAGCCAAAAAAGGGCAGCATTTCAGGAACACAGGACAGACAGAGAAAATGCCCAGAGTTGAAAGAGAGAATATTTTAGCTGTGGAACAGGTATAACAGATAAAACATGTTTGGATAGTAGGGGTGAGGGAGAGGGGGAAAAATCAAAGATAACTCCCAAGTTTTGAACTTGGCTCCGTGAGAATATGCTGGTACCTTTAATAGAACTAGAGAAGTTTGGAGGAGGGGCAGGTTGATAGGAGCCACTATAATATAACATTTGGTAGTTTCCTTGTCTAAAGTTCTTAAATGGATGAAATCACAAGACAAATTAACAAACAAAAATTTGCTTCCCACACTAAGTAGAAATAGCATACATTGTTTTCACAATAGGAAGTTCTAAGCTAAATAATATAATGTGGAGTCGGGTGTTCTATGAGACTCTCTACGTCCAGGTTCACCATAGCTGTCATTCACCTAGCTCCGTTCCTAAGTCTTAGGTCAAATTTAGGAGCTGATATCTGCCTATATTCTTCCTTATGTAATTGAGAACCGGACCCTGAGTAGTTTAGAAGAGATGACAATCTTGCTAAGTAATGATGTGACAATCTAGTCCTGTATTTTCTCTCTTCTAACGCCTGGCCAGGTGAACAATGCTGACAGTTTTCCGCAACAAGATTGTGCTGCCCTCAGAATCACTCAGTGCTTGTTTTGAGTTTTATAATATATGAATTGCATCCTTCATTCAATCACACAATTGGGCATGTAGGTGAACCTGGGTTAAGAGCACATTAAAGAACAGCTGATCCTATTTTGTTCCTCGCAGCCAAAGTCAGATATGATGGTTATTCTTAAGACTTCCTCTCCCAAAGTATATCTAGTCATCTAGCCTTCTCTACACTAAACAAAAGAAACCACCTTTTAAGGTTAGAAATGAGTCTTCTCTTTAAAAAATAGAATAGAAACTGTCCTCCTCCAGAAACATAGCTGCAATTTTACTGCCTGGCAACTATCAAACCCAGGAAGGTAGAAATGGGCTAGAAATTTGTGAGGAAAGGAAAGGGGATGGGGTGGGGAATAGAAGTGTTGTCTTAATGCCAAGATAAAGAATCTGATTGCTGGATAAACCATTTTTGTTGTTGTTCAGTTGTTTCAATTTTATCCAATTCTTCACGACCCCATTTGAAGTTTTCTTGGCACAGATACTGGAGTGGTAAGCCATTTCCTTTTCCAGTTCATTTTTACAGATGAGGAATCAGAGGCATGCAGGGATAAGTGACTTGCTCAGGTTCACAGAGCTAGTAAGTGTCTGAGGCTAGATTTGCACTCAGAGAGATGAGTCTTCCTGGCTCCAAGTCAAGCACTGTGCTACCTAGATGTCCTGGGTAAACCATAGGAAGTCTGTGTTGCATTTTCCATGGCCAGAAAAAGAAACAAACAAAATTTAATGCTATTATTTCAACTATAATTCACAGAAATTAGCAACTCTTTGAAATGGGAATAAATTACATGATGTGTTTATTATTCAACAATATTTTTTGTAACTGTTAATAGTTCAGTGGCACAGTAGATGGAGCACTGGGATTAGAGTCAGGAAGACCTGAGTTTGAATATAGATTCAGACACTTACTATATGACCCTGGGCAAGTCACTTGATGGGATCTGCTTCAGTTTCCTCATTTGTAAAATGGGGATAAAATAGTACCTACCTACTTGATAAACTCTAATGATTCCTTATTGTTTTTAGGTTAAACTAAGCATTTTTGTTTTGTCATTTACAACACGTCACAAACTGGCTCCAACCTACCTTTCCTACCATGTAATAGATTATTAATCTTACATCTCCTTCTAATCTGACAAACAGGCCTTCTAGTTATTCTTTATAACCATCGTATCTACTATCTCCATGCCTTTGCCCTTGGCTGTCCCTCTGGCCTGGAATGTACTCACTCTCTCCTTGTTTCTACATCTCAGAACCCCTAATTACTTTTAAAGTTCAGATCAAACACTATCTATTACATAAACTCTTTCCAGACCCTGCCTTGGTCTCTGGTGCCTCTGCACATTAGCTCCAATTTATTTTATAAATCCTTTCATTTATGCATGATTACTTAGATAGAATGTAAGCTCCCTGAGGTGAAGGGCTGTTTTATTTTTGTATCTGTATTCTCAATAACTGTCATATATAGTAGCTGCTTAATAAATGTTTATTGTTTAAATGATTTCTAAATAATCTATCCTAAGAGTTCTTCATCACTTTTTAAAACCTTTTTAAAATTACATGTAGAAACAATATTTTTTACAATTGTTTTCTGACATTTTTGTGATTCAGATTCCTTCCCTCCTTGAGATGGTAAATAGTCCATTATAAGTTATACCTATGCTTTTTTGCAATGCATATTTCCATATTCCTCATTCCAGATTTGTTACTTATTGTTACAGAATAATCTTATTTTGAAGAAGAGTGCATATTGAGGGATGGAGTAGAAGGTTTGAGAGAATAAAGGCTAGTGAATGATCCTTACTGTTTAATCACAACCCAATAATAGAACATCATTTTTTACCACTTAGAACAGTGGTGTCAAACCCAAATAGAAATGGATTCTTATGGTCTACATATTAACTTAGAAAACCACAAATTAACATTATCTAGATTTTATTGTGCTTTTACTTATTTGTTAAACATTTACTAATTACATTTTAATTTGGTTCCAGGCTACACACAAGTTGAACACCTCTGAGTTGTAGAATACAAGAAAAGAAGTTGGAGTTTTGCAACTGAAAGATAGCTTTGGGATACTGAAAGTTGTTAGATCAACCATGATCAAATAGCAGCGAACTTGGCTAACCATTATTTCCAGAAAGCTACATCCAGTCACAAAATACCTAAATGCTTATTTCATGCCCAATACTTCCTGGCACTTTAAGGGGTGGGGTGACAAAAGAAATAGATTGTGAAATAAATAACTACAGGAAAAGAAATAGATTACTACAGGAAGCTAGTTAAAGCCTTAATCTGATTGGAGAGCCTTTGCAAATTTTAGCATAGCAGGATAGATTTCTAAGAAACTGCCTTTGAGGACCCTTCAAGTCCTAGGTTGCCATCTCAGACAGATGTTTCTCTTTTCATAGTCATGGATTCCCATTCCAGATCAGAAGGCAATCCATTATTACTTTTTCCCTGAGTGGACAATACAGCTGTTTCCCTCCCTCGCTTAGATTGCCTCAAAGATTTATATTAATAGGGGTGAGGGAGGCCCAGAGAAGGCTGAAGATCAAAGTCAGCCATGAGATGTCAGAGAACTAGAGACCACATGGATGCCTAGCACAGAAAGCACCATGGAATGAATTACATGCTCCTGGATGGGAACAGATGTTAAAGAAAGACCAGGAGAGGGAGGGAGGATGAGTGGCTTTGAAGCTCTTTGGTTCATGGCCCCTCATTCTGGAACACTTGTCCTCCCAGTTAAACCAAGAAAACAGCAACTTTGTCTCTTCCAGAAGAAATGAAACACACATAAGAAAGCTTGGCACCTTTTTTCAAGGAAGCAACTGTTTGTTGGCTAATGCCTGCAGCTGTTACTGTCTCAACTCCAGAATGATTTGAATGGCACTAGCCAAGGTCCTGGGAAACCTGTCTGGCATTATTCCCCTTCTTGTGTTACTGTATGTTTCATGATTATATGAAAAATTAAAAGTGTCTTGCAGTATAGTAGAGAATTATTATTCATGGTCAAATCTGCTATCTCTTATTCTATTGATCTGCCAATATCTACATGTCAGTGGGTTCTCAGTCCTATTTGGTTTCTTGCAAAACAGTTCTTTGTTGGACTTGAAACGTTCCTTCTTCTCTCTTTTTTTTCTTTTCAGCATCATTCTGAACTCCCTTTCTTTCTCTCAAGACCTTTTAAAACTTACAAGTGTGGCTTGACTTGCTGGAAACCAAACTACTGGCAAATAAAGGATATTTTTTCCTCTCCAAAATAATGTTCCCAGGTGCCTTGACATTTCAAACCCAGTTTTGATGGAACTTACACTATATTAGACTGTTATGGACTATTTAACCATTTATTTAGATTAACAAGGTAATAATGATTGTTATTAATATAACACTTTCCCCATAATGGTATGTGTGTACACATGTCACATTATCTTGCAGATTGTATATGAATACATATGCATACATGTGTTATACATATATATCACAGTGAAGATTGCAGGGACTATTTTATTAAAGTCTCAGACCTAAAACAACTAGGTGGCTCAGTATATAGAGAGCCAGACCCTGAGTCAGAAGGACCTAGGTTCAAATCTGACCTCAAATACTTCCTAGTTGTGTGACCTTAGGTAAGCCACTTCAATTCCTAGCCTTTACTGCTCTTTCATCTTGAAATGGATGCTTAGCATTGATTCTACAACAGAAGGTAAGGACTTCAAAAACAAACCCAATCAGGGTCATCTTAACAAAACATGAAGACAGATTCATTATATATTTAAAATATTATTTTCCCAATAATCTTGTGAGGTAGATAAGGACAGGTATTAATATCCCCTTTTTATATGTAAAAAAATGGGCAGAGGCTGAGTGACTAGTGCTGCATGGCAGTCAGCTTGTGTCTTCCTGATGATGACTCGGTGGCATGAGCCTCAGCACTTTGGATCAACTGGAATCTCAATTATGGAACTAAATTAACATAACAGATAGGAATTATATCTACCCAATGTCCTGTGGAAAGTACTTTACTGATCATGTGTCAGTTATAATGAGCTCTGTTTGGTTTATCTGTTCAAATCCTTTTCTTCTGATGCCCAGCTACTGCCCAAAGACAGAACATTTATAGTGACCAGTGTGAATAGTAATATTACTACTCTTGTCGATGGAACCACTGAGGGCACAAGGTCATCTCTTTACAGTCTAAATCCTAGTGGGATTTTTTTGTTTTTGATTTTGGAAATACACAGAATGGAAACTAGAAGGCAATCATTTCAAAACAAACCTTACCTTCTTCATTTTCCTTCCAGAAGAGTTTTTTTTAATGCCTATAACTTCTGTCAATCATAGGAGGGGAAGAAGGTCAAGTTGAATTCTTGGCAACAAATCTGCAGATCTTCAAAGAATTTATTTTAAACTGCAGCCATGCCATAGAGAACAGAATGTGTCACAACACATTTTGGTTTAAGGTTGACATGCTTAGGGACAAGTTAGTATGAAAGCATTCATGAAATGCCCTTGGCATTAGGAAACACGAGTTAAAATGAATTCAAGCAGGACGATATGTTTCAGTAGGTACACAGACTGGAAAAGAAGAAGGAGGAGACTTCGCAAACTAAATTGCTTATGTTCCTTCTCCTTTGGGCAAGACTACACTTGTGCCATGCTTTAATTTAAACTGGGGATCTAAATCGACTCAGATCTGGGATCAGACCAATATGGATCAGACAAGATCATACAACTTTCTTTTGATGCACACATCCAAGTTTAACTCCTTTGGTTACCAAGCAATTCTCCGTTTAAAATGGTCCAGTCTTAGATATCATGCAAGAGTACTGGGTGTGTAGTCAGGAAGATCTGGGTTGAAATCTGACCTCAGATACTTATTAGCTGTGTAACCATGGTAAAGTCACCTAACCTCAGTTTCCTTAACATTAAAATGGGGATAATTAACAGAACCTACTTTCCAGGGATATTGAGAGACTAAAATGAGATAATATTTGTTAAGAGCTTAACATAGTGCCTAGGATGTAGTAAATACTTGTTAAATGATTATTCCTGTCTTTTTTAGAGAATTTTTTCCCCTTTCTTATGCTCTGGGCTTTTAAGGGCTTCCACAGCACGACTGCTATGATCACTACAATGCTAGGCATATAGCTCAATAAATATACTATTGTATATGCAATGGTTATGACATTTGGGGATGATAAGTATAGGCAGAAAGCATTTCAATGGAAGTAAGGCAATCTGCAGCTTTATTCCCACTCTGCCACTAACTTTCTGTGATACATTGGGGCAAATTGTTTAACCTAAGTTTCCTCATCTGTCAAATTAAGGCCCTTATAGCTCTAACAACCTGTGTCTTAGGGAATTCATAGAAATAACTCATTTGGTGCTCACAATGGTAGTTGTAAACAGCAAAGCCAATCTTATCTAAGGGGTAGTATCTTCAAACCTAGGTGTTACCATCTCTTACTTCCTTGAATCAATGGGTCTCAGAGATTGTGTCTTTTTTGAATACCCTGCTCTTATCTTACAGAAATACTTTCTTTTCCTTTAACTTACTTAGTCCTGTATTTGCCACCTAAATTTCACCATTCTATATATTATTTTCTATATGTCACCCATTATCCAGCTCTTTAGATTGTAAGTTCCTTGAAGGCAGGGGCTCTTTTGTCTCTTTTTTAATACTTAAGATCTTCACACAGTGCTTGGCATATAGCAGACTCTTAATGAATATTTAATGATTGACTGTTGATTATGTCTGTTTAGCTTTTCATCTGCAAACAAATTTTCTACCATTCTAGGTTAGCTGTCTGAAGGAAGAAAGTTTTTTAAAGTGGTTATGATTGGTGAAATTGTGATTTGTGTGTGCTTGTGTGTGTGTGTGGGGGGGGCATAGTACTCACTAGGCTATATATATTACCAGGTAATAATAACAATATTTCCTCTCTAAGGCAAATTGTAGAACTCTGAACTTTGGAATCATATAAACATCCAGTTTTTAAAGCTGAAAGGAAGCTTAGAAATCATCTACCTCCTCATCGCTAAGGTTCTCCTTGTAGTTCTGAAATGATATGATTTTCTAATTATATCTCCCTCCCCACACTCCTAGTTTAATTTGATTTTTTTTAAAAAGAAACCAAGATAAAAAATAACCAATGCCCAGGCAGGTGTGTGTGTGTGTGTGTGTGTGTGTGTGTGTGTGTGTGTGTGTGTGTGTATATATATATATATATATATATATATATATGAGTATGTCTTTTAACCCTTTGTGTCATCTGCAATTTTGATTCTTCTGAGATTTGACAGTTAAAACTCTTTTTAGTCTATAGAGAATACTGATTAGTGTCAATAATTGATAAGATTAATTCAAAATTCCCTTATGATGCTATTTCCTTTTCTGTTTAAACATTAACATCTCAGAAATTATGGTACCATTCATCAAAATGAAATATGGACACACATGAAGAATGTATATATAGACAACATATATGCATATAAGCATACATATACACATCACACATACATACATGTATACATACATTGTGCTCTGATAAATATAGTTTTCTTTGGAACTGAAATTGACTGGAAGGGAAGTATAACATCTTTATGGTCTTATGTTCTTTTTATTTTTGAGGTTCTCTCTTCTTACTTTCAGAGTAAGTTGGGTAAAATCCTTGGATAACTGGTGATGACTTTCTGATTCTTAACTCCTATCTTTCATCTTTCATCTGTCCCAAGTGATTTTGTTATTATTTTCTGGTAATATCCTTTTATAACCTAATCACTTAGGTACTGTGAAGTGATCACCAGATGCTAAAACATAATTTAAAATTTTGAAATTGGGTATCCTCAAGCACATCACTAATATTCATATTATATTTCTATTTTGCCAAGATTTTAATACCAGTTTTCCTAATTAAAATTTTTTCCTTATTGAAAAAAGTCTCTGGACATTAATTTCATTGTACATGTTGATGAAATCTCATCCTAAGAAACAAGTGAGGACAAATATTTCCCTTCAAGTATTTCAGAAATTATCAAAAAAAAAGCTCATAATTGTTGCCATTAATTCATTGAATTATTTGGGACAGGTTGTGAAGCCATTGTTCTTGGGATAGCAAAATATAACAATTTCTATGAAGCTTTATTTCTACACCCCTCTAAGTGGTCTGGAAATAAAACTGTATGAATGTACTCTGTGATATTCCTTGGATGCCAAGTATCTATTTCTTCACACCACATCATAAAATCTTCTCTGTCCACAGGGAAGCCTAGTGACAATTTCTTTACATTCCTCCCACCTTACTTTGCTCAAAACTCATTTGTTTCACTATATGAAACTTGTAATTTTTTTTTGCAGAAAGTCTTACAAATAATTTAAATATGCAATTTACCATGAGTTTTTTGAGCAACATTATCCTTTATCCTGTGTGAGTATGCATCTTTCTTTTTTTCCAATTTGGCAGGAAATGATCTAAAACCGGTAGCCATCTTAGACAAAGGTTCCCAATTCCAATATTTCCTCAGGAAGGTAAGAAAGTGACTATAGGGCAGAAAGGCAGCAGTTGTTGCCAATAATCCTAATAAGAAATCTCTCTCTGAGATCTTTACAGTCAGTTTTTAGAAAAAGAACTTGTTTCCAAACTGGCTGGATGGCCATGAAGGGAAAAACTCTTGATTCACCCTATCTAGTTCTGGTGAATCTAGTTATTTGATTAGTTTTTCTAGTCATTCATGTCTCCTATTTCTTTCTGTACTATGCAGTGTGCTGTACTGCAAATTGTTACAAATCTTAATATAGAGCAAAAAGCTTTGGCAGTGATGACACTGGGCTGAAGACCAGAGATGATGGCTTCTTTTGATAGCACTATACAAAATGGGATCTTGAGCTGTGCTGTTGCTTGGTCATGTCTGACTCTTGGGGATCACATTTGGGGTTTTCTTGGCAAAGATACTGGAGTGGGTTGCCTTCTTCTTTTCCAGTTTATTTTACAGATGAAGAAACTGAGGCCAACAGGGTTAAGTGATTCTCCCAGGCTCACAAAGCTAGTATGTATATAAGGTTGGATTTGAACTCAGGTTTTCCTAATTCCAGGCTTAGCACTCTATCTTCTATGCCACTCTATCTTCTATGCCACTTAGTTGCCCTGGAGGTATTAAAATATATATAAAGCTCATGTAGGTGAAACCCTCATTTTGCAGAAGAGGAAGCTGAGATCCAGAAGAGTGACTGTGCCATTAGTAAGGAGCAGAGCTAAGAGTCCAACACAGGTCATCTGACTTCATATTCACCATGTTATTGCCATTTATTTTCGTTCATTCACTGCAAAGGCATTTACCTGCAACTGTATCCATTTAACTTGTTCTGGAGCATGTTCAGCAACTATAACTACTTAATGAGTACTAGCTGAGATTCATAAATGGTGATTTATCAAATTCGAGTCTGAGTATGTACCAAGACAAAATCTCTAGGGATACATTATAAATCACCTGCCTCCAGTCCAATCTTTGATCTCTTTGTCTTCCTGGATATGCTTATTTATAGGACTGTCACTAAAGACTCCTAGTGAAAGGCATGGGACTACACTCTCCTTTCTTCCCTTGAGATATTTACCCTTCAGGCAGGATTCTCAGGGGAATGTGTCAAGGTAATTGTTTTTGCCCTGTTTACTAGGGAGCCTTCAGTTTTAGCCAAAGCAATAGACAGCTTACCCCAAGCAGGAAAAAAAAAAAGAACAAATACATTCCCCTATAAAATGGTACATGTTATAGGAAATCAAGAGATTGAAACTTTACACAGAAAATAATATAGTGTTTCTGAAAATTAATACTGAACACTAATACTATTATCTTTATGGATTTTTAAAAATGCTCCCAAAGGCTTTTATTATTGAATATGGGCTCTGGATAGCCAAAGATCTGGCTAGCAAACTATTTGCACTGTGTATCCTTTATTCTAATGATAGTCGACAGAAATTCTGGAAACAGCACTGAATCCACTTCTCTGCACTGCCTTTTGTCAAATTAAGGTTTTCAAAATCTAGTCTCAAGGTGGCAGGAAGGTATATGGTTGCAGCTGCTTAGAGACTGTTGCCATGGAGAAGAACTTGTGTAATGGTAGCGGGCTGTCTTGCGATAGCAAATTTAGAGGGAACTGGAGAATAGCTGGGCACCAAAATACATTTGCATCCAAAGAAAGCTGAATGCAGCAAATTGAGGAAACTCTTTGTTGAACTCATATCTCTATTATTTAATTTGGTATATTGCTTCCCTGCTGGTTGGTCTCAGACCAAATCTCTTCATCCTCCTTCCCTTGTAGTAGGTGCGTGATTCCATTCCTTCCCAGTATATTTACTTTGGATGATGTTTTCTGCCTCTGATCCATCTGCTTAGCAACCCCTTATTGACTTTACAGAATGTCTCTGGCCTCCAACTATGTAGGAACCAATTCTCCTTACTTCTTCAAATGGGAAGATAACAACCTGCATCAGAGAATGTGCTCAATTGGCCTTGGCTAGGTCATGGCAAATACAAAGGGTAAGTAGAAACAGTACAATATGACCTCTAAATTTTGGTTATCTCTTGGACCAGCTCTCTTATAAGATATGACCTTTAGTATTCACTCCTACTCCCAAATTTGCCATTATTAATGTTTTGCATTTTGTGTGTTCAAAAAACAATCACTCCATATCAAATATCTATATTCCATTTTAAGAAGCAATAGTAAGCAGTAAACTATGCTTTTGAACATTCTAAGTCTGTTGTAACTCATAAAAGAAACTCCAAATTGTTAAACACATCACATAATTCAGTGATAAAATACCCATTATCTAGCAAAGGACAATTTAGCTGTATCCCCAGCTGCATAAAGGATAACCTCTTTTTCTTCTGTGTCTGGTAAACTCAATGCTTATTATGCACTTAATAATCTCCACCATCTGTCATTTAATTTACTAGCAACATGAGTTAACACAGTATAAAAGGATAAGACTGAGCCATGCATATTTTCATTGGTCAAATCTGATGGGTTTGATACTTAGAATTAGTTGTTAGCACAACAAAGTGCTTTCAAAGTTTACAAATATGCAATATTTTTTGCCACAAAAAGAATAATATTTCAAATGAATAAAGGCCCTGGCAAATTCAAATAAGCCACATGATTTTTATCTTACATTAATAGAAATTAAATCTAAATTTTATATCTAGTGGCTGATTTAAACAATTCTGTTGCAAAATGAGTCACATTCATGGAATATTTTTATGGTCAGTTACTTATGGCTACTTTATAAATCATTCATCAGGGATACCACTAGAACAAGTTCTCTTCCAAGGTTAAGAGGAAGGACAAACATTTAGTCTTGCTAGGAAATGAATTTATGTTTTGACAACAGTAAAATATTAGATTTCTCCAGACATTTGGGAAGTAAGGGATATTAGTCAGATGTACCCCAATAGGATATTGTCTTAGATACTGATTTATTAGTCCGCCGATATGGATAAATAAATCACATTCTTCAATAAAAACACTGCCCATTTGATGTTAGGCATGTTGATGATACAATCATAGATTTATAATTGGAAGGACCACACAGGCCATCTATTCCAGCTCCTTTTATAGATGAGGAAACTGAGGATCAAAGAGGCTAGATGATTTACATACTTAAAATCAAGTAAGTGGTAGAGATGGAATTCTAATCCAGCTTTTCTGACTTTTTCTGTTTTATTACACTGGAGCATTCATTACAAAATCTCAACCCCTTTCTGATGCTCCTGAATGAACTTCCTATGAATAATATCACTCTGGAATTTTAAAGAAGTGATGAATTTAAGAAAACAGAATGCAATTTTTAAAATAAGTTGCAACAGGGATGTATTTGAGATATGAATGTGATTTATGCATAGGAAAAGAACATCTAAGACTAAGTCACTTTCTGCCTGAAGAATATTGAATTTTCTACTGTTGGTGTTTAGTTTTTTTACCAGGAAGAGGCTGTTATTTAAATCAAACCTGAAAGGATTTTATTGTATTTTTCCCCCTCTATGACTCTAATACTTTATTAAAGAAGCATTCCTTGGGCTACAGAGTTTTGGTAGAAAAAAACAACCCTCGTTGATTATTTAAACTTGTTTCCATCATATTTTTAAAAAAGGAAAATAATACAAAGAGCAATGGCCCAGGAGTCAGGGGACCTGGATTGGAATTCCATTTTTTGGTTCTATTCCATCAGTTATGGATAGGAGAGGCTAAGCTGCATCCAATGGACTGTAATCTAAAATTATAGATGTAATCCAGAAATGCAGATGTCCAAGAATGACTGGGTAGAGGCAAAAATACTTAAAACCCAGAAAATACGGGTTTCAAACCAGAAAAAGAAGTCACTTCCGATGGGAATTTAGAATAGGTCGTGGGTATATGCTTGCCAACGAAAATGACCCAAGAAGAATGGGAATGGGCCAAGATGGACAAGAAAGTCTTTGCTTAGATACATGGTATGTAAATGCATGGTGGAAGGCTGTGAAGGACAGCTCTATCCAGCAGATTCAATGAATCATAGAATCTCGGTTCATAAGGCATTTCAAATGCTATGTAGTCCAAATGAGACCTGAGCAAGTATCTTCTCTACCACATTCCCAATAATGGTCATTCAGCTTTTGCATGATAATTTCAAGTGAGAGGAAATCCACAAATTCCTGAGATAGATAATTCCACTTTAAGATAGCTTTAATTGTTAAAAATTTCTTTACTTACATAAAGCATAAATCTGCCTTTTAGCAACACCTGCCCTTTGTTCCTTGTCTGTCCTTTAGAACTAAGAACAGACATAATCCATCTTCAGTTAAACTATCATTAACCTCCTTTCCCTAAGTCTTCACTTATTTAGACTAAGCATATCCAGTTCCTTCTAACAATTTTCTTATAAGATGCTCTCAAGAGCCTTAATCATTCTGATCATCTTCTTCCGGACAATATCTACCTCATCAAAATGCTACCCAGAGATGAATAGGATATATTCACCTATTGTATGACAAGAGCAGAATACAACAAAACTAGATTTTTCCCAGTCCTGCATACTATGCTTTACAATGTAATATAAGTTCTCCTTAGCAATTTCATCAGCCATGCTGGACTGCTGACTCATATCCAGTAAAGAGTATACTAAATTTCTCAGATTTTACTCAGATAAACTCTTGCCTAGCCTCATCTTCCTCATCTTCTACTTGTAATGTTGCTGTTTTGAATACAAGTGTAAGAGTATTAAATGCTCTCATACAATTCTTTTTAGATTCCATCAACCAGTATGTCAACTATCTTTCATAACTTTGCAACATTTGTATATCTGGTAAGCATAACTTTTTTGCTTAATTAAATCATTAATGATAATGTTCAACATATCCAAAACAAGTATAGAATCCTGGGGCACGCCATAAGCAGGCTCCTTTTATTGTGGTGAAGAAACAACAATAACTAATCTTTGGGACCAGGAATTCAATCAGTTCTAAATCCACTTAATTTGAATCACAATCTAGCCTACATTATTCCTTCTTTTCCTTAAGAAGAGTGCAAGAAACCTTATCAAATATTTTGTTATAATCTAGGTCAAGTACCTCTAAAATATTCACTTGATTTACCTGCCTAGAGACCCTGACAAAAAAGGAAATGAGTTTGATTTGGAATGATCTATTCATGATGAAGCCCTTGCCTATTTCTTTTGGGTTCACAACTTCTCTATATGTTTGCTACCCATTACTTTAATAATATCTTCTGGAATTTTGTCAAAAACCCATATAAAACTTTCTAGGATAGGCTTACAAGATTCTATTCTCCTTTCATTTTTAAAAAGTGGGATATCTCCCCCAATTGATAGATGTGAACATGCAATTTTTGGATGAAGAAATCAAAGTTACATATAAGTATGTGAAAAAGTGCTCTAAATCACTACTGTCTAGAGAAATGCACATCAGAACAATTCTCATCTCACATGTATGAGATTGGCTGATGTAATACAGGGCAAGAGGACAAATACTGGAGGGGATATGAAAAATGAGGGCACTAATACACTGTCAGTGGAACTGTGAATTCATCTAACCATTTTGAAGGCCAGTTTGGAATTATGCCCAGAGAACCATGTAGACCCTTAGACCCAGCAATACTATTGTTGGATCTATTTCCCAAGTAGATCAAGGAAAATAAAAGAAAAACCCTATATGTTTCAAAATATTTATAACAACTCTCTGTGTGGAGGCAAAGAAATGGAATTCAGGAGGTTATCTGTTAATTGGGGAATGATTGAACAAATTATGGCATATGATTGTGATAGAATACTACTGTGCCATAAGAAATGATGAGCAGATTATCTTTTTAAAACTTTGAAAGACATACATGAAATAATAGTGACAGAAGTAGAACCAGAACACTATATACAGCTATAGAAATAATACTTGAATAATAATCTATGAATGTCTCTCTGAGATATCATTTATATATACATGTCTTTTTGTCAAATTCTATGGTGGGGGAGAAAAAGGAGGGGGTGAAATACCTGAGGAAAAAAATTAATTTAAGAACAGGAGTCCTCAAAATGTACACAATGATTCCACATGGGCTTTATATTGACTTTAAAAACCATAGATTTACATTATATATATTCTGTTGTATTTTTTCAATTTTGTTAAATATGTCCCAATGATATTTTCATCTGATCCAATGGAAAAAAATGTGTGATAGCTTCCCATTGTCCACTATATTTTTAAATCACTGACAGTAGCTGGACATGGCGGGACACATTTATAATCCTGGCTACAAGGAGGCTGAGACTATCGAATCATATGTATAGCTCACTAATAAGTTAAGAGAATTTTGTGTCCACATTAATTTGGTATTAATATAGTAAGCCACTGGGAGGTAGGGAAGAAAGGCAAATGGGTTATCTGAAAAGGTAAGAACTGCTCAAGGTCAGAAATGAGCAGCTGAAAACTCTCATAATGATCAGGGTGATACCAGGCCAGTGAATAGTTCCTGTACTTACAGCCTGAGTGAGACAGGAAGAGCCAGGCTTTTAAAACATCACTGACAGTAGGTTAGAAATCATTTCTATTCACTTTTTTAAACCCTGAAATGTAGTTCCTCTGTACTTAGTAAATTGAACTCATAAAGGTAGGTCCTAGCTTACTATTGTGCAGCCTTACTATCTGGTTTGATGGCAATAGCTCTAGAATGAAGTTAATATCAAAGCAAAGAGAAGAATTTAATGGCAGGAGAGGGTTTAGAAATGTAGAAAATATAGAGCAGTATAAAGTCATTTCAGTAGCTAGGTGGAACAGTGAATAGAGCCCTGGGGATGGAATCAGGAAGATTCAACTTCATGAGTTCAAATCCAGCCTTAGACATTTACTAGTTGTGTGACACTGGCGTCTTAACCCTGTTTGCCACAGATCTTTATCTTTAAAATAAGTGAGAAAAGTAAATGGCAAGCTACTGTAGTATCTTTGCCAAATAAAGTCCAAATGGGGTCACGAAGAGATGGACACAAATCAATCGATTCAATAACAACAAATAAAGTCATATATCCAGTATAAGACCAGGATTAAAGTATAAGAATCTATTCATACTGAGGATTGTTAACCCTCTTATCTCATTGCTTATTTCCTCTCGCCCCTGCTCCCATTATATATGTCCTCTGGAGTAACTCATTATATCTGCTAGACTAAGTTCTATGAGATCAGAAATAGTGTCTTATTTAAATGTAGTTTCTCACTAGGTCTCTCTAACAGTATTCTACATAACATAGGTACTTAATGGATGTTTGCAAATATATATACATATATATTATATATGTTTAGAAACCAGTGAAAAAGTTATGTGAAGTGACTCATTCTCTGCAGGGAATCTGGATTTGGAGGAAGCTGATAAATAAGGCTAACAGCTTGAAACTGGAAGAGACATGAAGAGGGCTTGGTAAATAGTGATGTAAGAGAATATATCCAGTGAAGTCAGTCATATGGAATAAGACTAGAAGGGCAAATTGGAACCAGACTGGTAGTGAATGACAGGCTGATTGTATATTTTATTCCAAAGACAATGTGGAACCACTGAGGATTTTTGAGCAATCAACTCTTACGAAACTTATGAATAAAGGTTATAATTTTGGTAGCAGTGTGTATGATTGACTGAAGGAGGTGGTTCAGACTGGTGATAGTGAAACTAGCTTGGCAGCTACTGCTTATGAGAAAAGAAATTAAATCATATTAGTGTAAAGCTGACTTCAACTAAGCAACTTTCATTTCATGATGAGTACACTACTTGAAAGCACAGCTAGATGGCACAGTAGATAGTGTCAGTCCTGGAGTCAGGAAGATGAGTCTTCCTGATTTCAAATCTGGTCTCAGATAGTTACCAACTATGTGACTCTGGGCAATTCACTTAGTTGCCCTTAGTTAGAAGTTGCACTTAGTTAGGAACAGGTGACAGGAAAGTCACCGGCTTCCCTCAGTTTTCTCATCGGTAAAATGAACTGAATGAGGAAATGGCAAACCATTCCAGTATCTTTGCCAAGAAAGCCCCAAACAGAGTTCACAAAGAGTCTAACAACTGAAAAATCTTGAGTACAACAAAAAACATCTTTTGAACAAATTGGGGTTTTCTGTCTAGAGAAAAGATAGTTTCTTGGCAGTGGTGATAGTGAGATGATCCTTGTTTCCAAGGATTTGAAGAGCTGTCATGCAAATGAGGAATTAGGTTTGTCCTGCTTGGCTTCAGAGGTTGAAACTAGGAAATCAAAACAAACATCAGGAATAGAAGCTAAGGCATCAAAGCTTCGTGTGCCCAAAAGTTAAGGGAATTTAACTTTTTCCAGAAGTTGAAAATGTCTAAAGAGGCAACAATGATTTATAAATTTAAAGTTGATGCCAGAGAAGAGAACTGTGAGCAATTATATAGAAGATGTAGAGAAGCAAAGTTAGTCTTGCTGGAAGAAAAATAACAATAATAACAACAACTTTCCAGCAAAAGGTGTAATGAATGTCCTCATCTTGTCAGGTTTGTTGTTGAGGGAATTCTTGGTCTGGCAAAGGTTGGACTAGTTTTCATTTCTCTTCTCAGTTAGATTCTATAATGGAAGCTACAATAACGAATCATCTAAGACATTTTGATGTCCTTCACTGTCTGCAAAACAACAAATAATCAAAGGGACTTCATGTTCTAAAAACAATCAATTAAACTAGCCTAATATTTCTGTAAGTACATCTCCATTGCTAAATTTTAAAATCCTAGAGGAAAGAAGTATGTCTCTTCTCCTTTTATCACTGTCTCTAACACCTAGCATGATCCTGTTTTTGATTTGCAGTTGCTGAGTGACTCATATAATGATTACATTTAAATGAGAAACAAGATGAATCTATCTTTCTCCTTTCCTTTACCCATAGCCTTTGTCAGCTTTGGAAACTGTCTCTCGAGTGTTGCTGCCAAAACTTAATGTCAAATTCAAGACTCCCATTCAGAAACAGTTTTAGCCCATGTATCGCAATGTTACTTGGGTTTTTTCCACATGTGATTGAACAGCAGCCTGACTGCAAATGTTTTTTGACATTTAACTTGAATGGAAGAAAATAACTTAGAAAAATGACTCAAGCTTCTAGCTTAAACTATTATTAAAAGAAAATAAGAACTTGAGGTTCCCTGGCCCTGTGGTCAAAGGGACTCATGCAGATTTCTGGGAATCTGAGGAGGGAGTAATTTAAAGTCCATGTGTTTTTCTCTGGCATGTCAGCATTTATATTTTTCTTTTTCAAAGACCTTCATAACAGAACTAGCTTATGTACTCTTGTAAGAGTGGCCCAATACCCATCAATTCCATGATATGACAGGAAGACCAGTCCTGTTCAAAAAACCTGCCATCCATGCCAACAGAGCATATACCCAGGAAAGAAGGGATCCATTTATGAAAATGTTGTATATTTAATAATTTTCTGATTTGTGACTGATTCAGTTGTTAATTTTAGCTCATGGGGTCTGGATAAAAAACATCTTGTTCTACCTTATACATAAAAAGCTGAATTTTTATGGTGTAATTTGCCAGGATGATGATTATGTAGAAGTGGGAGAATTTTTACCAACAATAAATGTCTTATGCAGTGAAAATAGCAGCTTTGCTCCTACATTCATTTAGCAGCAGGAGGCATGAAATGGCCTGGCCCTCTTGAATTACTGCCGAAGTACATTCCAGATGCAAGTAGATAGATGACTAAATATAAACTCAATTGCTCAGTTCTTTTGTTTCTGTCCCACCGCTAAGCAACTTTTAAGTGAAAATGTTTGCTATAACATGAATTCTTTACCAGTGAGACATTGCAAATCAAAAAGGAGTTCATGTGAAGTCAGAGCAATGGGAGATTTCCCAAAATACAAATTTAATGCACACACACAGGCACATGTGCATATACACACAGCGGAAACTGATTAAGTCCTCAAATGCCTGGATTTGGTAACTAAAATGCTTTTATAAATCAATTTTTTTGTGGTAGATAGATCTAAATGACCAAGCACTACTTCAAATAATCATATTTTCTTGTGTTGTCCCTCATAGGTTGCTTCCTTAAATGGAAATAACCAAATTCTCTGTTGCCCTTTTTGGTCACTAATTAGAAAGTTACAGCCATTGCTTGGGGACGTTCCAGGGTAATACGAAAATATTACCTTCCTACTACTACGAAGTGCTCTTTTGTCCTCCAGGGGATGCTTCTTGAATGGACAGTAGAAAAAATTCCTGCCACAATTCTGGTCTACTGGCAAATAAGGGCAACCATTTCCAAGGGCCCTTCAGAAATGTAAAAATACATTCAAGGGAGGATTCCCCAAAGAAGATTATCTTACTCTTTACTTGGCTAGGGAAGAATTATCTGAAAGAAATATTGTCCAGAATCACAGAATAGGTAACTCTCCAAAGATAGGAATTGTTGCTTTTTCAAGAGACTTTTATAAATGACTTAGGTACACTTTGTAAGTGAACCTAAAATATTCTCTAGTTTAAGTTACTTGTTGGTTTTTATTTCTCTATTTCATTTTATTTCAGCTCTTCTTCATTCTTAGTTCAAAGTGGAACAACCTACCAACCATCTCTTGTTAAGTATGATTCATTTCAAAGCCTTCTTTCCTCTAAGCATTCATCCCTCTGGTAGGAATGCAGTAGAAACTATTTAACCCCTTACTTTGTGTCTAGGAGATCTGAGGACTTTCTTAAATTTCTTTTGTAAGAAAGGTTAATTAAAATTAAAAAAACTTTTTTATAAAAAAAAAACTGGAACATCTATATTTGGCTTGTGCCTTTTGTTTTTAATGAAATTTTTTTTCTTTTTTTTTTAAACCTTACCTTCCATCTTGGAGTCAATACTGTGTCTTACCAGGTGTTTCTAAAACATACTGGTCATCATTTCTTATACCACAACAGTATTCCATCATAATAATATACCACAATTTATTGAGCCATTCTCTCAATGGAAGAGTGTCCCCTCAATTTCCAATTCTTTGCCATCACAGAAAGAGCTAGCATTATTTTCTGTGATAGCAAAGAACTGGAAATAAATTGGATGCCCATTTCCTAGAGAATGGCTAAACAAACTGTGATACTTGAATGCAATAAAGCATTATTGGATTGTAAGAAATGACAGACATGATGAATCTAGAGACACATGGATGTAAATGACTTAATACAAAATGAAGTAAGCAGAGTCAGGAGAATAAATACAATATATAGGAAAGCCATAATAAAATGACTACAGTGACTGAAATGGAAATAACCATCACCACAAAACAATTATAACTATGTTTTGAAATTATAAATATCAAGTCTAGCCCCAAAGAAGAGAAATGAGAAGACATTGTGTATTTTTTTTACCACTTGATACTGATGAAAATATCTTTTTTTAAAAAACTGACTTATTCAGGTTTTTAAGACATCAGTGATTCCATTTTTCCTCCCACCTTCTTGATTGTTCCTTCATTATCTTTTGCACCTTTTCTTTCTCTCATTTCTAAATTTCTCTGTTCCCCAAGAATCAGTCCTCAGCCTTTAGCACCTCTAGCTATCAACTTTTTCTCTTGGAGACTCCATCTCCCATCATGATTGTAATTAGTAGCTCTTTGAATCATGTCTAGCCCTGATCTCCCTCCTATACCCCTCATATCTTCAACTGCTAGTTGGATAGCTCCATCTAAATACCCTGTCACCTCAAATTCAACAAGCCTAAAATTGGAATTACCTTTGTCCCCAAACTGATTCACCCCTTTCAACTTGTCTAATGCCCTGTCTGATACAATCATTCTCCCAGTCACTCTAGATTTGAAATACAGAATCTTACAAAACAACAACAAGAACAAAAACAAAAACACCTTTATCTTCTATCGTAGAATCTATACTAAGTATCAGTTCCAAAACAGAAGATCTGAAAGAGCTAGGGAATGGGGATTAAATGACTTGCCCAGCTAGAAAGTATCTGAGACCAGACAGAATTGAACCCAGGATTGTCTCCAGGCCTGGCTCTCTAGCTACTGAGCCACACAACTGCCCCCAAAATCTTCTCTATTTAATTCTTTAATCTATCTTTAAAAATACTTAAATACTTTAAAAATACTGACTTCCTGGAGTTTGCGATGCTCAATGCCACTAGTCATTGAAAGCCCATTATATATTATTTCTGGATTTTAATCACACACAATATTATAGAGTAAGCTAAACTGTTTAATATGAACATTTGTCTAAACATATTTACTAAGGTCTCTTCTACCATCAGAAGTCAGTCTGAACAGTCAAAGCTTAATCTGTATACAGTTTTATAGGTCTGTAGAATATCTTTTCCCCTGATGGGCTTTTGGAAAAAGGAGATATGAAGACAGGGTCCATGAATATCTGTTTTCATTAAAGGTGCTTGTACCTTACCCTGCTACTCCATCTGCTTCAGACTAATCATGTAACCCTGGGTAAATCACTTGGCCTTCTTTTGCCTTAGTGCTCTACCTATTCCAATCCATTTTCTCCACTGCTGTCATTTCAATCTTCCTAAATTAAAGTTCTGACCATGTCAGAAAAATGGAGGTGGAGAATTATTCAATAAACTCCAGTTGCTTCTTATTGTTGTGTTGGGGGGCTTGGTGAACCCCCTGAGTTCAGGATGGGTACCCTTTGCAAGGATGCAAGACTTCATAACTTATATTTGAAATAAAAATGAAATAAAAAGAGAAATTTATTCATTTGGAATTCATGTTGAATTTGGCTAGGAGAACAGCATTGATGCCTCCTCGAAGAGAACAACTCTGAAGTTTTTAAATTCTTTACAGCAGGTGATACGTAACTTGAGGAGGGTATGAACTCGGGAACAAGTGGGGGATTTGTCATTTGACCAGGGTCAGAGCAGTGTCTTATGTCCTGAAGACATGGGGGGGGGTGAATCTCATAGTTTAGGGGACAAATAAATGTGTTAGATATAACCTGATGGTATCAAAGCATAGCCTGAAGGTGTGTCTCTATGTTCATCTCAAAACCTAGGGGATGATCCAAGGAGGACTTTCTCTTGGATGTCCATGGCCTTATATCAGGAGTTCTTTGATGTTTTAGGGTTAGTAGTCACAAGAATGCAAGAAAAGAAAGGCAGTTTCCTCCTTACAGTTTGGACTTCTATAATTTGGAGGTGCAAGATAAACCTAGAGTTCCACATCATTATCACCTCCAGGATTATATATAAAATCCTTGGTTTGGTATTCAGATGCTTTAATAGTCTGCTCCCCTTCTGACTTTCTAGCCATTTTACACTTTACTTCTCCCTAAGTACTCTGCAAACCAGTGACACTGATCTCCATGCCCTTTCTTTCACAAGACACTCAATCTATTCACTCTAGGCATTTTCATTTGCTGTCCTTTAGGCAGGCCTGAAATTTTCTCTTCTTATCTGCTTCCTGGCTTCCTCTGAGTCTCATTTAAAATCCCATTTACTAGAAGAATGCTGTTCTGATCTCCCTTAATGCTAGCACCTTATTTTTCCCCATTTATCCTAGCTATAGCTTATTTATAAAAAGTTATTTGTATGTTGACTTGTCCATTAGAATGAGCCCTTTCTTTGTATCTGTAGCACTTAGCACTGTGCTTAGAACAAAGTAGATACTTAAATTTTATTGACTGTTCTTTCTTCCTTCTTCCCTCCTAATCTCCCCCTTCCTCACTCCCTCTCTTTTTTCTTTCCTTCCTGCCTTCTTCTTCCTTCTTCCCCTCCTACCATTCCTTTTTTTTTCAATTTCTTTATCCCCAGATCTCTGCATAGCTCCTGGCACACTTCAATGCTTATTGATTAACTGACTGAATCAGCATGGTGGTGAAATGGAGAGTTACTATGCCTTGTATCCTTTTGGGGGTAAGTGTTTCACTGGGGATTTGTAGCTATTGTTAAGCCCGTAGTTCAAGTCCTAATGTAAGGCTTTGACCACAGTCCTTGAAATCTCTGAATCTAACACAGAGGGAGATATCATGCACACACACAAAAATGAAAATAAGAGCTACAGAAGTATGCATATTAGAAAGGAGCAAAGGTCTATGTAAGGTCTGAGGAATGAAGAGCCATATTCAGTTGAGAGTTTCAGGGAAATACTTGCAGAGAAGGTGGCAGGAGAAAAGTCTCTTTAATAAAGCACACGGTGGGCATCTAGGTGGCTCAATGGATTGAGAGCCAGGTCTAGAGATGGGAAGTCATAGGCTCAAATCTGACCCAAGATATTTCCTAGTTGTGTGACCCTGGGCAAGTCACTTAACCTCAGTTATCTAGCCCTTATCACTCTTCTACTTTGGATACTTAGTACTGATTTCAAGATGGAAGGTGAGAGTTTATAGACAATATGGGTCTTAAAGGATTGCTAGGAATTCAATAGGTGAAGATAGGCAGGGAAGGCATTCTAAATATAGAAGACATCATGGATCCAGGAGAATGGCAAAGAAACAAAGGGCATGGGCAGAGTGGTGACGAACAGTAACAATATCTAACTGCAGCAGAAATCCACTTCTTTAATTTAGAGATAGGAAAAGGGAAGAAATAACACCATATTTAAGTAAAGACAAAATTGCTTTTAAAAGTCAGCTCAACATCACTCAGAATTGTCTGATTTACTTGCTCTGACTCATCATTATTTGCTCTGTGTGTGTGTGTGTGTGTGTGTGTGTGTGTGTGTGTAACTGTATTTGGGTCATTCCTTCAGTCTAAGTTAAAAAAAAATCTTATATATTTTTGTAAAGATTCCCTCCATGCCTGACCTGTCTTAGAGGTAGAATACCATCTTAAATTTAAATAATGTTTGTTAAAAGAATGAATGAATGAATTTTGCACTTTTCCAGATTAATGACTTGTTCCTTTCTAACAAAGGATGATATCCCCCTCTTTGAATAATTGGTCATTCAGAGTTAATTTTAAGAAGGAGGTAAAATCTTGCCATTTTACATATCTACCTTAAAGACTAATAGACCCTCTCATATATTAGTCAACTAAACAACAAGGGCCAAAAATCCCCATTAATTACAAATGGCATGAGATGTAAAAGTGGGAATTCCTTGTTGGAAAAACATCAGAGTCTTTAAATTTGTGGGAATGGTGCTGGAAGAAGAACATGAAATGTATTATTTATGGCCCTATAATGTTTACATATAGCATCAAACATAAATATCACCAATTATTTTTATAGCACTTGGAATAGACTTTGCCCTAAGGTTAGATTTATACCAAAGTCAAGGCAGACGACTATGGCTGTTCATTTAAATATCTAAGGTTCATCCAAATCAGAATCGTCTATTTCAGTCAATTCTTTGCCTCATTGGGTTTAATTTTTGCACAACACTGACATTTCCCATTTTCCAAAAATCATTTTGCCAAAAAAAACCCCCACAATTTTCTACTAAAAGGAAACTTTCGTAGATACATAAAGAAAAAGAAAAGTAGTCTAGTTCAAAGAGCCTTTAAGAACTCAGAAGACTTAGGTTATAATCCTTGCTCTGCTTTAGCTTATTAGTTTTTGGACAAGTCATTTTGGGTCTCTAGACCTCAGTTTCTTCATCTGAGAAATAAAATTATACCAAATGATATCAAAGTAATTAGCTGTAGTTATATAATTATGTAATTATGATTCTATAAATATGTATTAGATATCAAGCCTAAAAGGTAAAAAAGTTTTTCCTGATTTTTCAAAAACTATGATTTTTAGTACCATGTCAGATTACAATGTTAGGCTCACTGTAAAGAGATTCCAAGGTCTTAATTAAAAGATGTAGAGAACTTCATTTATGACAAATAATATCTATTTAAAATAAAAGGTTAGTGTTTCTGTGATGGAAAAATTATAGATGCATTTCCAATGAGATCAAGGATAAAGAAAGGATGCCTATTGTCACCACTGTTGTTTTATATAATTCTAGAAATGCTAGCTAGAGCACTAAGACAAGAAAAGAAATTGAAGGCATAAACATAGGCAAAGATGATACAAAATGTCACTTCTTGCAGATGGGATGACAGTTTACTTTGTAAATTATAAGGAGTGAATTTAAAAATTAATTGAAACAATAAGAGAAAATTAGCAGAATATAAAATAAAAAATTTTAAACATCATCCCTCTGTAAACTGACAAACTGACAAAACTCAAGACAGAAAATTAAATTCCTTTAAAATAACTATAGGATACACAACATATCTGAGAATCCACCTACCATAAGACACACATAGGAATTCCATAACTACAACTACAAAACACTTCTACCAAAAACAGACAAGCTTAACTAGTTGGAGTAAGATTAACTAGTTATGATATTCTGTTCCAATATAATAAAAATGATAATACTTTCAAAATTATTTCATTTATTTAATGTTGTACAAGATTTGTCTGAAAGAACAAAGGCCAAGAGCTTTAAGGGAAAGGTTAAAAGAAAAAAAAATGATAAAATAAGGGGGTGGGGCTCTCAATAATAGATCAAATCAAAATTATTTGGTCCTAGATAAAAAATAAAAAAGTTGGTTGGTACACAAGATTAGGTGCACATGATACAGTACATAATGTTCAGTAAATCCAAGGATTCCAAATCCTGGAGCAGAACTCAGTATTTAATACAAAATACTGGTAAAATAGGAAAGCAATCTGGAAGTAAATCAGTTTTATTTGACATCTAATACAATACATAACACTATATATCACAGTACACTCCAAATGGATATATAATTCAGATATGATGGTCTTGCTGCTGCTTTGATTTTATATCTAACATTTACACAGGATTCGGTTTTGCTAAGCACTTAAAAACTAACCTTATCCACCTAACAAACCTGAGAGGAAGGTATTCAATAATAATAAAAACTAACATTATATGGTACTTATGATGTGCCAGGCTCTGTGCTAAATAAAGCACTTTACAATTATCTCATTTGATCCTCATGACCACCCCAGGATGTAGGTACTATTATTGCCTCCATTTGATAGATAAAGAAACTGAGGCTGAGGTTCAGACAGAGTAAGGATCTGACACAGATTTTGAACTTAGACCTTTCTATCTCCAAGTCCAGTGCTCTATTTTGTCACCCAGTCACCTCATAAATAAGTAAGAGAAGCAAAGAAGTAGATAGCACAACAGGTCTTTATGTAACTAAAGACAGAGGAAGAGTTCTTGGCCAAATATAAACTATAGAGGATCTCAGAAGACAAAATAGACAATTTTGATTACATAGTTTAAAAGTTGTTGCAAAGACAAAATCAAAGCAACTAGAATTAGAAGGCAAACAGTTAAATGGGGAAAATGTTTGAGGCAAATTTTTCTAATCAATCTTATATCACGAGGAAGTGATACACATATTTGTATATATGCTATATGAATAAAAGCCATTTTCCAATAATTAAAGGGTCAAACGATGCTTTTTTTTTTCAATAGGAGAAAGACAAGGTCTTGACACCAATATGAAAATTCAAATCCTCCAAATTGGAGGCTCAACCTCACATTCATCAGATTGGCAAAGACAGAAAAAAAAAAGACAAAGAGTTGCTGAAGGGGATATTGGAGATCAGTCACATTCTTACACCATTGGTGGAGCTATGAATTGATTCAACCATTCTGCAAGTCATTCTGAAACTATACTAAAAAAATCACTAAATTAAGCATATTCCCTATGTTCTCAAAACCCTTTTGATTTCATCTCCCACTCTCTCTTCATCACTGGAAAAAGATGTGAACCCTTCTCCTTGCCAAGGAGCCCTTTATATATGCATATAATCATACCCTCTCTCATCATCTCCAATAAATTTCTTCCCCAATCTTCCTTGCTTCTCACATCTTCACTGTCTCCCTATCTATTGGTACCTTCCTTACTGCCTTCAAATATGCCCAGATCTCCTCCATTCTTTTTTTTTTTTAATGTTTCATTTTCTTTTTTCTTTTTAATTTCATACATTGTTATATTGTTTTTTTTTTATTTTTATTTGGTCATTTCCAAACATTATTCATTGGAAACAAAGATCATTTTCTTTTCTTCCCTCCCCTCCCTCCCACCACCTCTCCCATAGCCCACACGTAATTCCACTGGGTATCACATGTGTTCTTGATTCAAACCCATTTCTATGTTGTTGGTATTTGCATTAGAGTGTTCATTTAGAGTCTCTCCTCAGTCATATCCCCTCCACCCCTGTAGTCAAGCATTGCTTTTCATCAGTATTTTTACTCCCACAGTTTATCTTCTGCTTGTGGATAGTGTTTTTTAGATCCCTGCAGATTGTTCAGGGACACTGCATTGCCACTAATGGAGAAGTCCATTACCCTCGATTGTACCACAATGTATCAGTCTCTGTGTACAATGTTTTCCTGGTTCTGCTACTTTTGCTCTGCATCACTTCCTGGAGGTTGTTCCAGTCTCCATGGAATTCCTCCACTTTATTATTCCTTTGAGCACAATAGTATTCCATCACCAACATATACCACAATTTGTTCAGCCATTCCCCAATTGAAGGGCATCCCCTCATTTTCCAATTTTTTGCCACCACAAAGAGTGTAGCTATGAATATTCTTGTACAAGTCTTTTTCCTTATTATCTCTTTGGGGTACAGACCCAGTTGTGCTATGGCTGGATCAAAGGGCAGACAGTCTTTTATTGCCCTGTGGGCATAGTTCCAAATTGCCCTCCAGAATGGTTGGATTAATTCACAACTCCACCAGCAATGAATTAGTGTCCCTACTTTGCCACATCCCCTCCAGCATTCATTACTTTCCATAGCTGTTATGTTAGCCAATCTGCTAGGTGTGAGGTGATACCTCAGAGTTGTTTTTATTTGCATCTCTCTGATGATAAGAGATGTAGAACACTTTTTCATGTGCTTATTAATAGTTTTGATTTCTTTATCTGAGAACTGCCTATCCATGTCCCTTGCCCATTTATCAATTGGAGAATGGCTTGATTTTTTGTACAATTGATTTAGCTCTTTGTAAATTTGAGTAATTAAACCTTTGTCAGAGGTTTTTATGAAGATTGTTTCCCAATTTGTTGCTACCCTTCTGATTTTAGTTACATTGGTTTTGTTTGTACAAAAACTTTTTAATTTGATGTAGTCAAAATTATTGATTTTACATTTTGTGACTCTAAGTCTTGCTTGGTTTTAAGTATTTTATATTGTCTAGGGTGATTTTGGATGGTATTTCGCTTTCTAATTCTTGCTGCTGAAATGGGTTAGAGATATATAGAAATGCTGATGACTTATGCGGGTTTATTTTGTATCTTTGCTAAAGTTGTTGATTATTTCAAGTAACTTTTTGGTTGATTCTCTAGGATTCCTTAAGTAAACCATCATATCATCTGCAAAGAGTGATAGCTTGGTCTCCTCATTGCCAATTTTAATACCTTCAATTTCTTTTTCTTCTCTAATTGCTACTGCTAGTGTTTCTAGTACAATGTTAAATAATAGAGGTGATAATGGGCATCCTTGTTTTACTCCTGATCTTATTGGAAAGGCTTCTAGTTTATCCCCATTGCAGATGATGTTTGCTAATGGTTTTAGATATATACTGTTTATTATTTTTAGGAAAGGCCCTTCTATTCCTATACTTTCTAGTGTTTTCAATAGGAATGGTGCTGTATTTTATCAAAGGCTTTTTCTGCATCTATTGAGATAATCATGTGATTTTTGTCAATTTGCTTGTTAATATGGTCAATTATGTGGATGATTTTCCTAATATTGAACCATCCTTGCATTCCTGGTATGAATCCTGCCTGGTCATAGTGGATGACCCTTGTGATGACTTGCTGGAGTCTTTTTGCTAGTATCCTATTTAGGATTTTCGCGTCTATATTCATTAGGGAGATTGGTCTATAGTTTTCTTTCTCTGTTTTTGACCTGCCTGGCTTTGGGATCAGTACCATGTTTGTGTCGTAGAATGAATTTGGTAGAACTCCTTCTTGGCCTATTCTGTCAAATAGTTTGTTTAATATTGGGATTAGTTGTTCTTTGAATGTTTGATAGAATTCATTTGTGAATCCATCTGGACCTGGGGATTTTTTCTTAGGGAGTTCCTTGATGGCTTGTTCAATTTCTTTTTCTGAAATGGGCTTGTTAAGGTAATTTATTTCTTCCGCTTTTAGTCTAGGCAATTTATATTTTTGTAAGTATTCATCCATATCACCTAGATTGTCATATTTGTTGCCATATAATTGGGCATAGTAGTTTTTAATGATTGCCTTAATTTCCTCTTCATTAGAGGTGAGGTCTCCTTTTTCATCTTGGATCCTGTCAATTTGGTTTATTTCTTTCCTTTTTTTAATTAGACTGACTAGTACTTTGTCTATTTTATTTGTTTTTTCAAAGTACCAGCTTCTAGTCTTATTTATTAAATCAATAGTTCTTTGACTTTCAATTTTATTAATTTCTCCTTTGAGTTTTAGGATCTCTAATTTAGTCTTCATCTGAGGATTTTTAATTTGTTCACTTTCTAATTTTTTAATTTGCATGCCCAATTCATTAACCTCTGCCCTTCTTAATTTGTTAATATATGAACTCAAGGATATAAATTTCCCCCTGAGTACTGCTTTGGCTGCATCCCATAGGTTTTGAAAGGATGTCTCATCATTGTCATTTTCTTCAATGAAGTTATTAATTGTTTCTATGATTTGTTCTTTAACTAACTGGTTTTGGAGAATAGTATTGTTTAATTTCCAATTAATTTTCAATTTACCTCTCCATGTTCCCTTACTAATTATTATTTTCATTGCATTGTGATCTGAGAAAGTTGCATTTATTATTTCTGCTCTTTTGCTCGTTTGCAATGTTTTTATGCCCTAATACATGGTCAATTTTTGTAAATGTACCATGTGCTGCAGAAAAGAAGGTATATTCCTTTTTGTTCCTATTTATTTTTCTCCACATGTCTACTAACTCTAATTTTTCTAAGATTTCATTCACTTCTCTTACCTCTTTCTTATTTATTTTTTTGGTTTGATTTACCTAGTTCGGATAGAGGAAGGTTCAGATCTCCCATTAGTATAGTTTTTCTATCTATTTCGTCCTTGAGTTCCTCTAGTTTCTCCTTTAGAAATTTGGATGCTATGCCATTTGGTGCATACATGTTGAGTAGAGATATTTCCTCACTATCTATACTGCCTTTTATTAGGATGTAATTACCTTCCCTATCTCTTTTAACTAGATTTATTTTTACTTTGGCTTTGTTGGATATCATGATTGCGACTCCTACCTTTTGTCAGTTGATACCCAATAGATTTGGCTCCACCCTCTTACTTTCACCTTATGTGGATCTACCTTTCTCATATGTGTTTCTTGTAGACAGCATATGGTAGGGTTTTGGACTCTAATCCACACTGCTATTTGCTTGCGTTTTATGGGTAAGTTCATTCCATTCACATTCAGAGTTATGATTACTAGCTGTGTATTTTCCAGCATTTTGATTTCTGCTCCTTTACCTGCCTTTTCTTCTTTCACTATTTCCTTCTACACCAATGTTTGCTTTTGAACAGTCCCCCTTGTTCCCACCCTTATTTTACTTCCCTTTCTACCCCCCTCCCTATTTATCCCCCCCTTATTTTCCCTGTAGTCTTTCTAAAATTAATCCCCCTCTCCCTCCCTCTCTTGTACTGCTTCCCTCCCCACCAGACCTTTTGTTACCCTTCTACTCCCCTATAGGGTGCAAATCTATTCTCTGCCCCCAATGGATTGGATTGTTTTTCCTTCTTTGAGTCACTTTCAAAGTATGTAAAAGTTGAGTATTTCCTGTCTCTGACCTCTTTACCCTTCCAGTGTATTGATGTTCTCCCCCCTCCCACCATGACCTTCTTTATGACATATAAATTTACCCCCATTTGTTTCTTTTCCCATTTCTTTTAATGTTAACCTATTTTTAAGCTCTAGTTTTATATATATATATGCATACTCATGCGTATGTATTTTTGCATGCATATATCTATATACCTATTTATGTCTTGTTCTTTCATCCTATACAGTTTGTTGCTGTTCCTTCTAAGTATACTTCTTTTTGCTGCCCAGCTAATAACAACAGTTTTTAAGAGTTACCAATGACCTCTTTTCTTATAGGGATACATATCATTTTAACTTATTGAGTCTCTTAAAATTAAATTTTTTTTGTTTTTCTTTTTTCCCCTCTTTTTTAATTACATTTTGATGATTCTCTTGAGTTCTGTGCTTGGACATCAAATTTTCTGTTCAGGTCTGGTCTTTTCTTTACGAATTCTTGAAATTCTTCTATTTTGTTGAATGACCATACTTTCCCCTGTAAGAATATAGTCAATTTTGCTGGGTAGTTGATTCTTGGCTGTAGACCTAGTTCCCTTGCTTTCTGGAGTAGCATATTCCATGCCTTTCTTTTTTTCAGTGTGGATGCAGCCAGATCCTGAGTTATCCTCACTGTGGTTCCTTGGTATCTGAATGACTTCTTCTTGGCAGCTTGTAATATCTTTCCTTTGGTCTGATAGTTCTTGAATTTGGCTATAACATTCCTGGGTGTTGTCAGTTGGGGATTAAGTACAGGAGGTGATCTGTGGATTCTATCAATCTCCACTTTTCCCTCTTGTTCAAGGATTTCGGGGCAGTTTTCTTTAATAATTTCCTGTAATATAATGTCCAGGCTTTTTCTTTTGTCATGGTCTTCTGGTAGGCCAATAATTCTTAAATTGTCTCTCCTTGAACGATTTTCTAAAACCTCTGTTTTGTGAATGAGATGCTTCATATTTTCCTCAATTTTTTCATTCTTTTGGTTTTGTTTTATAGTGTCTTGCTGCCTTGTGAGGTCGCTCGATTCAAGTTGTTGTATTCTGGTTCTTAAAGACTGGATTTCATCCTTAGTTTTTTGGTCATCCTTTTCCTTTTGGTCGGATTTTCTTTGGAGGTCCTCTTTCATCTTCTTCACCTCATCTTTCATCTGCTTTGCCTCATCTTTCATTTCCTTTGCCTCATTTTCCAGCTGGTTGATTTTGGCTTTCAAGACACTATTTTCTGTTTCCAGATGACTTATCTTATTTTTTAAGTTCTTTTCCCAATTGTCTTTAGCCTCTCTTAATTGTGTTTTGAATTGCATTTTGAGTTCTTCCAAAGCCTGTATCCAATTCACTGGGATTTCTGATTTTTCCTTTGCTGGGTCCTCCCCCTCTATTTCATTCGCTCTTTGCTCATTACCTGTACAGAAGCTGTCTATTGTAATTTCTTTCTTCTTTTTCTGTTGTTTGCTCGAGTTTATCCCTTCTTTGCTCCCCGTATTTGGCTGTGCTCTTGCTCCTCTCATTTTGTTTTGGTTTTGTGGCTGTCAGTCTCCCCTCTTGGAGCTTTGTCAGATCTCTTGGTACAGTCTCTAGGGGAGGAATGTTAGCTTCCCTGTCCTCGGGAGGCTTTTGATTGGATTGAGTTCAATTGGGTTGGGCTGTATGTGGTATGAAGCACTGAGGCTCTGAAGACTCCTGGAAGGCTGGGCCGCCCAGGCTCTCTCCAGTTCTCTCCAGCTGCTTTTCTGCTGTCTGCAAGTGCCTTTGCCAGCCTCCCTAAACTCTGAGGAGTTCTGATGGGATTAGTTCAACTGGATTGATCTGGATGTGCACGAGGCAAGGGTGAGACTGGAGCCTGATGGAGGGACCCAACCAAGGCCAGTTTCTCCCTGGCTTCCTCCCTGCTGTCCAAGCTGGATGTTCCGAGCCCAGCGCCCCGCTGCTCACAAGATAGACCCTACAAACCAGCACCTTTGCCCACTCAGAGGTTCCCGCTGCTGCTGGGGGCTCAGCCCTCTGGGTTGTGGGGGAGGGGTCCTGGGACCTTCTCTCTGCCTTCCCCTTAGCCCTGAGTATTCTCGGATTCCGGCTTTTGGGGGGGGGGCGTACCTTTTGATTTGAGTCCAGAAGAAGGGTTCCCCGCTTCTGTCCTGTTGTTCAGATTGAATTTCGGTGCCCTAGGAGCATTCAGTCTGTATCGGTAAGGAAGGGTCTTCCACGAGGTCTGCACTTTTGCTGCTTGCTAAGCTGGCATCTTGACTCCGCCCCCTCTCTCCTCCATTCTTAAAGAAACCTTCAGTAGACCTTACACTCCCTTCAGTTTACCATCTTATGTCCTTCCTTTTTCAGGCAAATTCCTTGAAAAAAAAAACTGCTTACATTCACTATTTCAACTTCCTTTCTTATTCTTTAGCCCCTTGTAATTTAGCTTGTGACCTTATTACTTATCTGAAAATGCTCTCCATAGTTATCAGTGCCTTTTAATTACAAAATCTGACTATCTTTTCTTCACTACTACTCATTCTCCATCAACTTCTTGCATTTTACACCCTGGATCACTCTCTCCTCCTTGATATTCTCTCCTCTTTGGGATGTGAGACTACTCTTTCCTTTTTTGTCCCCTAGCTGCCTAATTTATTTTTCTTAGTCTACCATCATAAGCTCTAAGTGGGGGTGTTCCTTAAAGTTCTAATCCTTCTACATTCTCCCCTTGATGGTAACCTTGTCATCTCCTGTGGGTTTAATTATACTCTTTATTCTAATTACTCACATATTTATATATCCAACTCCAGTATTTCCCAAAATCTTTAAGTTCCACAGCATCAATTGCTTATTGGACATTTCAAATTAGATATCCTAGAGACATCTCAGATTCAACATGTCTAAAACTGAACTATTTCTTTCCCCCCAAACTCTCCCATCTTCCAAACTTTCCTGCTTCTGTCAAAGTTACTACTATCCTTCCAGTCTCCTAGACTTGTAACCATAGTGTTATCTTCAAATCCTTATTTTCCTTCATTCCACAAGGCCACTCATTTGCCAAATCTGTTCCTGTTTACCTTCACAATACCTCTCACATTCAACCCCATCTTTTTACTTACATAACTATCATCCTAGTTCAGGCTTTTAGCATCTGTCACCTAGATTTTTGTAGTAGCTCCTAATTGTTCTCTTCACTACTGTAAATCTCTTCCCATTCTAATCCATACTACATGCTGCTAACAAAGTAATTTTCCTCAAGTGTAAATCTGAATTCCCTTACTCAACCAGCTCCAGGGGCTTTCTATTGCCTCTAAAATTAAATGTAACCACTTCTGTTTAGTTTTTAAAGCCCTATACAACTTGACCCCA
Organism: Monodelphis domestica; assembly: GCF_027887165.1. NCBI lineage: Eukaryota > Metazoa > Chordata > Mammalia > Didelphimorphia > Didelphidae > Monodelphis > Monodelphis domestica. The sequence continues at coordinate 178,783,329 of NC_077230.1, read as the reverse complement.
ACCAATTTATATCCTCGTTAGGTAACACTCAATCTTAAACTCTGAAATATGGCCAAACCATCCTATTCTCAATTATTCACACATCACATCATCTCCTATCTCCCATGCCTTTGCAAAGGTCATTCTTATCTTCACTTCATTTTTGTTATTGTTTGGTTGTTTCAGTTGTGCCTGACCCTTCCTGACCCCACTTGGGGGTTTTTTTGGCAGAGATACTGAGGTGGTTTGCCATTTCTTTCTCCAGCTCATTTTACAGATGAGGAAACCAAGACAAATGAAATAAAGTGAATCACCCAAGGTCATACAGGTAGTAAGTGTCTGAGGTTGGATTTGAAGTCACGTTTTTCTGACTCCAGGCCCGGCACTTTACTATGCCACCTATCTACCCCCATGCTCAAATGAGTTCTTCTATTAAGATGTAGCTCAAGCATCATCCTCTGCATGAAACATTCCTTGATACTCCCACACACATTGTTAGTGCCTTCCTTCCCAAATCCCCTTGTATTTAATTATTCTGTGTATATGTAGATAGATAGATATAGATATAGATATTCACTTTACAGTTATACTTTATATAGGCTCAAGCTGTATCTGCCATTAGAATGTAAGGTTTTCACAAATAAGGATTATTTTAGTTTTTAGACATGTGTTCCTAGAAATTAACATAGGACCTGGCACTTAGTGGGAAACTAAAAAACACTCATGATTGATTAATACAGTACTACGACTTCTAGAAACTTTTCTGAAAAAGATCAAAGAAAGAAACAGAGGAACCTTCTGAACAAAAAGTATTAGTAAAACTTCTTATTATAGTAACAATGGAAAAATGGGTCCCTATCAATTGGAGGATGGCTATAGTCCATAAAGGTAATGGAATATTATTTTTTGTAAGATATGATGAAAGGGAAAGATTTAGAGAAACCTGGAAAGAGCTATATGAATTGATGCAGAAGGAGGTAAGAAGAACTAGGAGAACAAAATATGCAATGATTACGACACTGTAAAAGAAAACAATTGTGAAAGATTTAAGAACTATTATTAATGTGATGACTAGTCAAGCTCCCAAAAGACTGATGATGAATCATGCTTCACACCTTTTGGCAGAGGTGATAGATTAGAAGTACAGAATGAAACATATGTTCAGAAACAGCCAATGTGTGGGTTTATTTTACTTGACTATGGTTATTAGTTATACGGTAAGGGTTTTTTGGAAGAGGAAAAGAAAAAGAAGTGAGGAGTAACACAAAAGAAAAGAGGATCAAAGATCCATTTAAAAGTATTTACATGAAACAACTGAAGAAAACACAAAAGGGGACACAAGCAGGATGGTGTTGGAATTATAGAGTTAGATTTAATATTACTTAAATACAAGTTGTATATAATAGAGATTCATGGTGTCATAAATCTGTTCAGCCCTTTATTATTTGAATGTGGAAGTGTTCATGTTTGTCAAATTCATAATAATAAAAAAGAAAATTAAATGAAAAAAAAAACGCTACAGTGTTTTCCATGGTCTCCATAGTATAAACACCAAAAAGTCCATCTTAAACCAGATTAGAAATGATAGAAGTCCAGGCCTGATTTCCAAATGCAGTGTTGGGACACTGAGGCTCACAGGATTCCTTCCAAAAAGAATTTTAATAAAATTGTGGGCACAGTGAGGTATGTAAATTAGTTTGTATGCTGGAAATCTTGTCTCAGTTCCCATGGGTTTCCCATCTTAGCCGTTGGTCCTACTATTTATGTGGAAAATGCATTCTGCAGCTTTATACCTAAATTTTCTTGACAGCAGGAGACAACAAACTGTCTGGTCTTATTCTGTATTGCCCCTGAGATGAGAACCATTGGAAAACAGAGAAGTGATTAAATAGTGACCTGATTTTATGCTGGCACAAGTTATGTTGTCTTCAGTTCTGCTATAAGAAAAGTGAGGGGGAGTCAGGAATACAGTAACAGCAGCTTTAGTTCACCCCAGTTTGTGGAGAAAAGTAGGTTAGAAGATATAAATAAGTTATGACTCAAGTCATGTATTCAGTTAACATTTTAGCAGCCATTCCAAAACCCTGAATGACAAGGCAGAAATGGTCTAGGAAGGGAATTGGTCTAGGGAGATGAAGAGCAGACACAAGGAAGCCAGTAGTCCACACTAACCACCTCATTCCAATATAATAGCCCTGAGAGAACTTCTGGGTAAACATTGTTGCAGTCTAGACCACAGACTCTTCCTCTCTTCACCACCTACCAATACAGACTACCTCAAAAAAGTTAAAAAAAAAAGAAATTCATATGAATGAAGGACTCTACAGTAGAGCTCAGTGTTGAAGGTACATGGGATTTGGGCATTTCCACACCATAAGGGGATAAAAAAGCTTCCACCAAAACACTAGCTGATCAATCCTCCCCCACCCCACCTACAGAAACATAGTCAGAGCCAGCACATGATAGAATCAGTGAATGATCAAGGGGCACCTCTAGAGCAAGTGAGGGGCACTTCTGGGTCCTTGGCAGCTCACTGAGACTACTGAAGACCTACCCCTGAGAGCAGCTAGACCTGAGGCCCCAGAAGGCTGAGGAAAGTAGACCATGGGCACCAGCAAGGATATAGCACAGAGAGGGGGCAGTAAACAGGGGAAGCTGCAGAGACTCAACAGCTGGCTTCAGCCAAAATCCTTGCTCCTTAGCTCCATACACAGAGAGCCTGCCCATCTCACTCAAATTTCTAACTGTAAAGGCAAGGAAAAATCACCACAGTAATGGCAAACAGTGCCCAGGAACAACAACTTCCCAACACCAAGAAAAACAAGAAGAAGGGGTTGACCCTGGATAATTTTTATGGAGGATAAACTCAGGCTACAGAGGAAATAGAAGAGGAAATACAAATAAATGCGCCAAAACCTTCCCCAAAAATGTAAATTGTCCACAAACTCTTGAAGAATTGAAATTGGAGCTTATCAAAAAGATGGAAGCCTTCTGGCAAGAAAAGTGGGAAATAGTTCAAAAAGAAAATGAGTTTAAAGGACAAGAACTCCCACTTGGAGAAATAGCTGGAAGATACAAAAAGCAGGATAGACCAAACCGAAAAGGAAAACCAGTCCTCGAAGACCAGAATTAGGCAACTGGAAGCCAATGCTCTTGCAAAACAGCAAGAATTAATAAAACAAAGTCAAAAGACTGACAAAATAGAAAAAAAAAACCATAAAATATCTCATTGAAAAGATGATGGATCAGGAAAACAGAGCACGGAGAGACAATGTAAGAATCATTGGTCTACCTGAAAACTCAGAAATACACAGAAATCTTGACATCATACTACAAGAAATAATCCAAGTAAGATGCCCTGATGTTCTTGAAGAAGGGGGGAAAAATAGACATTGAAAGAGTTCATTAAACACCATCTACTCTAAATCCTCAAAAGACAACTCCCAGGAATGTAATTGACAAATTCAAAAGCTTCCAAGCTAAGGAGAAAATTTTACAAAAAGCCAAAAAAGACACAATTCAGATATGAAGGAGCACCAATCAGGATTATACAAGATCTGGCAGCTTCCACACTAAAGGATCGCAAGGCTTGGAATATGATATTCAAAAAGGCAAAAGAATTGGGTCTTCAACCAAGGATCACCTATCCATCAAAACTGACTACATACTTCAAGGGGAAAGTATGGGAATTAAAAAAAGTAGAAGATATACAAGTATTTGTAAAAAAAAAGACCAGAACTAAGTGGAAAGTTTGATATCCAAACACAAAGATCAAGAGAAACATGAAAAGGTAAAAAATAAGAAAGAGAGGGAAAAGGGGAAAATTTTTTTATTCAAACTTTCTTCTTTAAGGGCTTCAGTAAGATCAAATTATTTATATTAGTATATGGGAAACATGCTATTTGTAACTCTCAAAAATTATATTCACTATTAATAATAATTAGAGGAATCATTTACAGGAAGAGATTGGGGTAATAAGTGCTATAAAATGATATGCAAAAAATGAAAAAGGGAGGGGGAATCAAAGATGGCACCAAGAGATACTTGAAAAAAATAAAATAAATAGGATAATCTTTATCAAACAAAGATACACAAGGGACGGGGAGGGGAAGAATACTCTTATAAGAAGGAGAGGAAGGGAGTGAATACTTAAACCTTACTCTCAGTGAAAACAATTCTGAGAGGGAAGAGCATCTAGATCCATTGGGATATTGAATTCTATCTTACCCTACAGGGAAAGTAAGAAGGGAAAACTAAGGGGGTAGGAGGGGCAGGGAGTACAAAAAGGGAGGGAAAGAAAGGGGGGAGGGAACAAAGGAGACCGTGAAAAAATAAGAAGGGAACAAAAAGGGAGGGGGCAGAAAGTGAAGCTTATTAAGGGCAGGGATTAGGGGGACTGATCAAAAGCAAACCACTGGTTTAAAAGGATATAGCAAAAGAAGAAAGGACAAAACTAGGAGAGAATATCAAAATGCTGGGGAATACACAAATGGCAATCATAACTTTGAACATGAATGGAATGAACTCACCCATAAAATGAAAACAAATAGGAGAATGGATTAGAAATCAAAATCCTACCTTTATATTGTCTGTAAAAAACATACCTGAGGCGAGTAGACACTCAGAAGGTTAGAATTAAAGGTTGGAGCAAAACCTAGTGGGCCTCAACTGATAGAAAGAAGGTAGGAGTTGCAATCATGATATCTGACAAGGCTAAAATAAAAATAGATCTGATTAAATGGGATAGGGAAGTTAACTACATCCTGATAAAAGGTAGTATAGAGAATGAGGAAATATCAGTAATCAACATGTATGCACCAAATGGTATAGCATCCAAATTTCTAAAGGAGAACCTAGTGGAGTTGAAGGAGGAAATAGATAGGAAAACTATACTAGTGGGAGACCTGAACTTACCACTCTCAAATTTAGATAAATAAAATCAAAAAATGAATAAGAAAGAGGTAAGAGAAGTGAATTAAGTCTTAGAAAAATTAGAGTTAATAGATATATGGAGAGAAATAAATAGGTACAAAAAGGAATACACTTTCTTTTCAGCAGCACATGGTATATTCACAAAGATTGACCTTGTACTGGGGCATAAAAACATGGCAAACAAATGCAAAAAAGCAGAAATAATAAATGCAACCCTTTCAGATCATAATGCAATAAAAATAATAATCACTAAGGGTACATGGAGAGGCAAATCAAAATTAATTGGAAATTAAATAATATGATTCTCCAAAATCAGTTAGTTATAGAACAAATCATAGAAACAATTAATAATTTCATTGAAGAAAATGATAATGAAGAGATGTCGTTTCAAAATCTATGGGATGCAGACAAAGAAATACTCAGGGGGAAATTTATATACTTGAGTTCATATAAATAACAAATTAGGAAGGATAGAGATCAATGAATTGGACATGCAAATCAAACAACATCTAAGTGAACAAATCAAAAATCCCCAGATGAAAAATAAATTAGAGATCCTAAAAATTAAGGGAGAAATTAATGAAATCAATAGTGAAAGAACAGTTGTACTAATAAATAAGACTAGAAGCTGGTATTTTGAAAAAAACAAAAAAATAGACAAAGTACTAGTCAATCTCATGAAAACAAGAAAAGAAGAAAACAAAATTAGCAGTATCATAGATGAAAAGGGAGACCTCACCTCCAATAAAGAGGAAATTAAGGCAATCATTAAAAACTATTATGCCCAATTATATGGAAACAAATATGACAATCTAGGTGATATGGATGCATATTTACAAAAATATAAACTGCCTAGATTAACAGAAGAAGAAAGAGAATTCTTAATCCCATATCAGAAAAAGAAATTGAAAAAGCCATCAAAGAATTCCCTAAGGAAAAAAATCTCCAGGGCCTGACAGATTCACAGGTGAATTCTATCAAACATTCAAAGGACAACTAATCCCAATATTATACAAACTATTTGATATAATAAGCAAGGAGGGAGTGCTACCAAATTCCTTTTATGACACAAATATGGTACTGATTCCAAAGCCTGGCAGTTCAAAAACAGAGAAATAAAACTATAGACCAATCTCCTTAATGAACATAGATGCAAAAATCTTAAATAGGATACTAGCAAAAGGACTCCAGCAAGTCATCACAAGGGTTATTCACTATGACCAGGTAAGATTCATACCAGGAATGTAAGGATGGTTCAATATTAGGAAAACCATCCACATAATTGACCATACCAACAAGAAAACCAACTAAAATCACATGATTATCTCAATAGATGCAGAAAAAAGCCTTTGACAAAACACAACATTCATAGCTATTGAAAACATTAGAAAGTATAGGAATAAAAGATTATTTCCTAAAAATAATAAACAGTATATATCTAAAACCATCAGCAAACATCATTTGCAATGGGGAATAACTAGACGCCTTCCCAATAAAATCAGGAGTGAAACAAGGATGCCCATTATCACTTCAATTATTTAACATTATACTAGAAACACTAGCAGTAGCAATTAGAGAAGAAAAAAAATTGAAGGTATTAAAATTGGCAATGAGGAGACCAAGCTATCACTCTTTGTGGATGATATGATAATCTACTTAAAGAATCCTAGAGAATAAACTCAAAAACTAGTGGAAATAATCAACAACTTTAGGAAAGTTGCAGGATACAAAATAAACCCACACAAGTCATCAGCATTTCTATATATACCCAACACATCTGGGCAGCAAGAATTAGAAAGAGAAATTCTATTTAAAATCACCCTAGACAATATAAAATACTTGACAATCTATCTATCAAGACAAACACAGGAACTATATGAACACAACTACAAAACACTTTCCACAAAATTAAAAGTAGATCTAAACAACTGGAAAAATATTAACTGCTCATGGGTAGGACGAGCTAACATAATAAAAATGACGATACTACCCAAACTTATTTACTTATTTAGTGCCATACCCAAGGAACTACCAAAAATCTTTTTTACTGAATTAGAAAAAAAACATAACAATCTTCATTAGGAAAACAAAAGATCAAGGATATCCATGGAAATATTGAAAAAAAAATGCAAAGGAAGGTGGCCTTACAGATCTCCAGATCTCAAACTATACTATATCTCAAACTATACTATAAAGCAGTGGTCATCAAAACAATATGGTACTGGCTAAGAGACAGAAAGGAGGATCAGTGGAATAGACTTCGGGTAAGTGACCTCAGCAAGACAGTGTATGACAAGCCGAAAGATCCCAGCTTTTGGGACCAAAATTCACTATTTGATAAAAAAAATTGCTGGGAAAATTGGAAGACAGTATTGGAGAGATTAAGTTTGGATCAACACTTTACACCCTATACCAAGATGAACTCAGAATGGGTGAATGACTTGAACATAAAAAAGGAAACTATAAAAATTAGGTGAACACAGAATAGTATACTTGTCAGATCTTTGGGAAAGGAAAGATTTTAAAACCAAGCAAGAGTTAGAAAAAAAATCACAAAATGTAAATTAATAATGTTGATTACATCAAATTAAAAAGCTTTTGTACAAACAAAACCAATGCAACCAAAATTAGAAGGGAAGTAACAATTTGGGAAACAATCTTCATAACAAAAACCTCTGACAAAGGTCTACTTACTCAAATTTATAAAGAGCTAAATCAATTGTACAAAAAATCAAGCCATTCTCCAATTGATAAATGGACAAGGGACATGAATAGGCAATTTTCAGTTAAAGAAATCAAAACTATTAATAAGCACATGAAAAAGTGTTCTACATCTCTTATAATCAGAGAGATGCAAATCAAAACAACTCTGAGGTACCACTTCACACCTAACAGATTGGCTAACATAACAGCCCAAAGGGTGCTCAAAGACTGTCTGCTCTTTGATCCAGCCATAGCACTGCTGGGTTTGCACCCCAAAGAGATGATAAGGAAAAAGACTTGGGGATGTAGACTCTAAATGAACATTCTAGTGCAAACATCAACAACATGGAAATAGGTTCTGATCAAGGACACATGTAATACCTAGTGGAATTGAGTTTGGGCTATGGGAAGTAGAGGGGTAGGGGAGAGAGGGATAGAATATGATTCTTGTAACCAAGGAATAATGTTCTAAATTGACTAAATAAAATTTTTAAAAAAGGAAAAATAAAATAAAAGACTCATTAACCCCTCAAATAATAATAGCCCTGAGAGAAATATTAAACTACAGAGTTTGCATAGTAAAAAAAAGCCTAATGGGTGAATGGACAAGACTATTGTAGGAAATGATGCCTAAGATTGAGTAGTGGAGATATTTTTTCCTACCAGAAATTCCCCTCCTCTTTAGCAAAACGACACAATTTTTGGAGAAGAAAATTAAAGGAGCTACATCAAGTTAGGATGCAACCCACAACAATGTCTTCATCTTTCAGGACACAGCCTTCACTAAATAAAGCTGTGAAGACTGGGATGCTGTGGCGACAGAGGCGTTTCAGATGAATTTTACCAAGGTTGGCAGACTGAAATATCTGATTAAATTTATGAAGGAAGAAAAATAAACAACAGTTGGGATCAAATTTACTTGTGTTCTCAGAAGGGCTGCCTCATTATGTCTTGAACTCTCCATTTCTGGAAGTCTTCCCATAAGAGCAGGAAGACTATTTTTAAGGATCTTATAGCTGTTTATCAGCATAGGGTGAGAGGTTAGCTTGAGGCACTCTAAATTTCCTTGCAACTTCAATAATCTCAAATTCAATGAAAAGGGGTTCAGGCTTCCTCTCTCTTTTCCTATGGAGAATTCAACTTTGGAAATGCTTCTAGCTCTTACTTCACTGCAGTCCTTTACAGCAACTTAAACCCTTTTTTTTTTTTGCATGGAGGTAAATTTAGAAATAATTTATAAGAGAGGCCTGCTTTTTCTTACCAACAATGAAAAGGTTCCCTCTCTCCCAACCTCACCCCCCCCCCTTTGCCTTAACTTAGTAGTAAGCTGGCAAAATAATACTCTTACCTACCTAATGTAATGTTTAGAAGCAAGGGAAGCATGCTATATGTTATAATGATTTAGGCAAGACATGGAAAATGTCCTTTTGTCTGTCATTGGAGTAGAAACTGACTGAGGGGCTGAGTTTATATTGTACTATTGTTATTTTTATTTTCAATTTAAAAAATATGCCATGTTATACCAGGGCCCTTCAGTGGGGAACAGTGATAGCTCACTTCTTTCCAAGGCAAAGGTAGGGGAAATCTCGTGCAGTAAAAGCTGAATAGAACTATCCAAAAAAAAAAAGAGTATTCTGGCTAATTTGTGTTTAACTAGAAAAACCTCATTTATTTTAAGCTATTGATGAAAGTATTTCTAAAAATGCATCTATAGGGGACAGCTAGGTGGCTCACTGGATTAAGAACCTAGAGAAGGGAGGTAATGGGTTCAAATTTGACCTCAGATTCTTCCCAGCTATGTGGCCCTGGGCAAGTCATTTAACCTCTATTACCACTCTTCTGCCTTGGAACCAATACACAGTATTAATTCTAAGACAGAAGTAGGGATTTATTTTTAATGCATTCATAATTTTCTGCCTTGGGAAGTACAATAAACTGAGCATAATTTAATTTCATTTTGATATTCAGAATTTCAGAGTGCCTTATTTTTCAACATTAATAAATGTAAGATCTTAGACTGAGGTCTGGAAGGCACCCTGGAGACCATCTAGTTCAACTCTCATTTTGTATATAAGAAAATTGATGTCTATTAAAGGTTAAGTGACTTGCTCAATGCCATACAACTAGTAAATAAAAAAATAGACTATCACACAGTTCCGTTGACTTTTAGTCCAGTACTCATTCCCCTATATCATGTTATCTTTATTATGATTGTATGATTAAAGAAGTAGGGAGGAAAAGAAGGAAGGAAGGAAGGGAGGGAGGGAGGGAAGGAAGGAAGGAAGGTACAGCAGCCCACCATCAACCACTGCATAAAAGGGAAATCTAAAGGAATGTAACTTTGAGGTGGAGAACAGAAGTCAGGAGATAGGTTTAACAAATTAAGAAAGACACACAGATCAACTGAATGATAAGGAACAGGTACACGCTCCTTTACTATCTTCCTTTGTAGGCCCTTCAATGAAAGAAGATATGAATAACCAAGAATACATGGAATGAGGAATTCCTAGATAGGAATAGAAATCAATAGCAATGAAAGGTTAGGTGAGAGAGGAACAAAAGAACAAAGAGAGATCTTCAGAGATCACAGTAGAGCTCCAGAGAAGGAGCAATCCTTTTGGCATGCAGCCAAGTTCAGAGTGAGATAGAAAAAGAGGAGGAGCTGTGCCCTTCTGGTCTTTTTATTGTAGATTTATTGGAGATTAGGAGGTATGTAATGCATATGTAACAATGCATAGTGGATTGCCATTGGTTTAAATACAAATTAAGACATTAAATTAAATACAAATACAAATTCCAGGCATGGATTCAAAAGACAAAGAAACCTGGATTCATGCCAGAATGTTAAGAATGTTGAGATCAAAGGTGGAGATCTCCATTGCCCATGGGTAGGTCTGACCATGCCTTTGTTAATACAATTACCATACATAAAACATATACCTTATACATACACATGTGTGAACTGTTATAGAAGGAAGAGTTAGGGAAAGAAAAGAAGGAAAGGGAAAGGAGAGGAGGGAGGGAAGGAAAAAGAAAGTAGGATGGAAGAAAAGAGAAGGGAGGGGAGGGGAGGGGGAAGGAGGAGGAGAAGGAGAAGGGGAAGGGGAAGGGGAAGGGGAAGGGGAAACGGAAAAGGAAGGGGAAAGGGAAGGAGAAGGGGAAACAGAAAAGGAAGGGGAAAGGGAAGGAGAAGGGGAAGGGGAAAGGGAAGGGAAAGGGGAAGGGAAGGTAAAAGGATAGAAGGATTCCATAAAGCCAGAGACTTCTGGGGAGGAGAACTATTATCTTTTGGCCAAACATTGATTTCTTTTAATGCTACAACAGGGCCAGTTGCATTTCTGATTTTATTGTCTCTAGCTAGCTGGTCCATGGTCTTATTGACATAAAGATAGTGAGTCCTGATTAATCTACATTAACCTCAAAAAGTTTAGTCTAGCTAGAGAGATAAGAAAAATTAAATGATAGCTTAATAGTAGCTTATATTTGCATAGTGCTTTAGGTCTTATAGAGTGCTTTCAAATATATTATTTCATTACAACCTTATGATAGATAGCAGGGTGGGCAGTACGTGTGTTATCCTCATTTTCAAAAGAGAAACTGAGACTTCAAAAGATTTAAGTGGCACATCTATGATTATGAAGTTGGCAAATGATCACCATTAAAGCTTGCTGAATTGAACTGAACAAAGACCTGGAGCTTCTATTCAGCTCTTCTTTCTGGTCTTTTTCTACTACATGATTGCAAGATGATGTTGGTGACCCCAGGTAAGAAATGTCAAGGATTTCAGAGCTGGCACTGCTCATGTCTCCTTGTTTTCAGTAACATACTCAGAGGTAGCTACTATGGCAGGGGAAAAATCCACCTGAATTCCTGGAAAGAAACTCAGAACAACCTTGACATTCCAGTCTCTGAGAATATCCATGTTACGCTACTTCACAGCGATAGTTAGCATGATGTTAGGTTACCCCTGACTAGTCCATAGATTGTAAGAGTGAGTTACAAACAAATCTCACTTCTCAACTGAATTCAGGGGCTTTGCAGTAGTTATGGAGTTGATTGCTGAAGGAAGCAAGGTTATGTGAAAGAGATTGCCCTGCTGTGGAGGCATATAGGGAGAAATACTGCAGAATGCATCTGCACCTAAAAAACTAGTATTGAGCAAAGACTGGCCTTCATATGCTGAATTTGGTTTCATGGCTAAATTGGCTGAAATATATCTATTCTAAAAATTTACCAATATTTGTATGTGGACCTTGATTCAAAATCTTTTCAAACCTTAGACTTGATATTATTGTTGGAGATGAAATTGATCATTCTGAAATTTCAGTAGTAATGAAAATGACTTTTATGGAAAAGTCTTTCGATATTTCTACATATCAAAAGTGTTTTTCCTTCCCCTGTAGCAATGAATTTTGTACTAGGAGAAAAATCAAGTCATCATCTCTGAGAAGATGTTACTAGGATACAGCATTCTCTCCCCGTTGAGTCATTGCTCTTGCTCTGTATCTCTCATGGGGAAAAAAAAAAACAACCTTTGAGCATGAAATGAGAAATATTTGCCTTGTGATAAAATTAAGGTCCTTTCTGAAATGCCTGAGACTAACTGCCTCCTTTTCTAGAAATCAACCCGAGACTGAAAATTTTTATTCTCCTCTTCAACCTCACACACCTTCTTTAGTTGGATCATTTCTGTAATCCATTTAATAGAAGTCCTTTAACTTTGAATGTTGAATTAAAGTGATATTTACAGAAGAAATCATATAACATCTTCGCTCATGCTAGCTGTTTCACTCTTGTCTGTTCATAAAGGTATTCATTTTATAGTACATTCTGGTGAGGCTTATTCTTAGCAAAAGGAAAAAAACAATCATGCTGAGGCAACAAACCTATGAGAAATGGGGGTGGGAAGCACAAAAATACACACAACAAGATGTATAAAATATCTGCTTTCTGTAAAAGTTAACATGGTCCTGAAAAATAAGCAGGAAGACAGAAGTGGGGGAGGGAGGATCATTATAATGTACTATTGGGAAATTGAAACCATTATTCACAGCATTATAGGCCAGGGTTTTAACTCCCTCAAATATAACAGCTTCCTCTTCAGTATTTATGCTTCTGATTAAAAAGGTATTGCTCAACTTTTTTTAAAAACATAATTTTATTTGGTCATTTCCAAACATTATTCATTGGAGACAAAGATCATTTTCGTCCCCCCTTCCCCCCCCCCCAGCTGACACGCGATTCCTCTGGGTATCACATGTGTTCTTGATTCGAACCCATTTCCATGTTGTTGGTATTTGCATTAGATTGTTCATTTAGAGTCTCTCCTCAGACATGTCCCCTCGACCCCTATAGTCAAGCAGTTGCTTTTCCTCAGTGTTTTTACTCCCACAGTTTGTCCTCTGCTTGTGGATAGTGTTTTTTCTCCTAGATCCCTGCAGATTGTTCAGGGACATTTCATTGACACTAATGGAGAATTCCATTACATTTGATTGTACCACAGTGTGTCAGTCTCTGTGTACAATGTTTTCCTGGTTCTGCTCCTTTCACTGTGCATCACTTCCTGGAGATTATTCCAGTCTCCATGGCATTCCTCCACTTTATTATTCCTTTGAGCACAATAGTATTCCATCACCAACATATACCACAATTTGTTCAGCCATTCTCCAATTGAAGGGCATCCCCTCATTTTCCAATTTTTTGCCACCACAAAGAGTGCAGCTATGAATATTCTTGTACAAGTCTTTTTCCGCATTATCTCTTTGGGGTACAAACCCAGCAGTGCTATGGCTGGATCAAAGGGCAGTCTTTTATCACCCTTTGGGCATAGTTCCAAATTGCCCTCCAGAATGGTTGGATTAATTCACAACCCCACCAGCAATGAAATAATGCCCCTACTTTGCCACATCCCCTCCATCATTCATTACCTTCCTTTGCTGTCATGTTAGCCAATCTGTTAGGTGTGAGGTGATACCTCAGAGTTGTTTTGATTTGCATCTCTCTGATTATAAGAGTTTTAGAACACTTTTTCATGTGCTTATTAATAGTTTTGATTTCTTTATCTGAAAACTGCCTATTCATGTCCCTTGCCCATTTATCAATTGGAGAATGGCTTGATTTTTTTTTTAAACCCTTACCTTCTGTCTTGAAGTCAATACTGTGTATTGGCTCCAAGGTAGAAGAGTGGTAAGGGCTAGGCAATGGGGGTCAAGTGACTTGCCCAGGGTCACACAACTGGGAAATGTCTGAGGTCAGATTTGAACCTAGGACCTCCCGTCTCTAGGCCTAGCTCTCAGTAATGGCTTGATTTTTTGTACAATTGATTTAGCTCTTTGTAAATTTGAGTAATTAAACCTTTGTCAGAGGTTTTTATGAAGATTGTTTCCCAATTTGTTGCTACCCTTCTGATTTTAGTTACATTGGTTTTGTTTGTGCAAAAGCTTTTAATTTAATGTAATCAAAATTATTGATTTTACATTTTGTGACTCTTTCTAAGTCTTGCTTGGTTTTAAAGACTTTCCCTTCCCAAAGGTCTGCCATGTATACTATTCTGTGTTTGCCTAATTTACTTATAGTTTCCTTCTTTATGTTCAAGTCATTCACCCATTCTGAGTTTATCTTGGTGTAGGGTGTGAGGTGTTGATCCAAACCTAATCTCTCCCACACTGTCTTCCAATTTTCCCAGGAGTTCTTATTGAATAGTGGATTTTTGTCCCAAAACCTGGGATCTTTGGATTTATCATATATTATCTTGCTGAGGTCACTTGCCCCAAGTCTATTCCACTGATCCTCCTTTCTGTCTCTTAGCCAGTACCAAATTGTTTTGATGACCGGTGCTCTGTAATATAGTTTGAAATCTGGGACTGCAAGGCCCCCTTCCTTTGTATTTTTTTTTTTATTATTTCCCTGGATATCCTTGATCCTTTGTTCTTCCAAATGAACTTTGTTATGTTTTTTTTCTAAATCAGTAAAGAAATTTTTTGGAAGTTTAATGGATATGGCACTAAGTAGATGAATAAGTTTGGGTAGGATGTTCATTTTTTATTATATTGCCTTGTAACAGTCCACCCATGTGTATGTACCAGGTAGATGATTAATCGGTAAGGTTAGATTAGATTAATCGGTAAGAAAGATTTCTCTTTCTAGTTCTTGGATTAGGAAAGCACATGCTCAGTCCTGCCAATGGCAAGAAAGGCACTGACCTTTAATCCCAGCATTCTTAAGATTGTGGTGGGAACACAGATTTCTTTGTGGTCACCTGGCTGAGGAAATCCACGCCTCTGCCTTGTTGTAATTTTCACCTGAACCAATGGCAATCCACTGTGCCTTCATTAATATGTATTACGTACCCTTACATCACAATGTCAATAAATATGAGCAGCTCACAGAGAGATGGCCCTTTTTTATTTCTTTCACCTGTCCCTCTCCTAACTGGAACTTGCCCTGTGGCCAAGAACAGCTTTTCTTTTGGGACTTCCTCACTCTCTGTAAAAGACCTTTCCTTCTTAATCTCCTAACCTCAAGGTTGCGTGATCTATGCTTAGAGCTCTGGCTCTAAGAGATCAGAGGTTACTCTCTCAACTGTTCTCTATTCTCATTATGACTCCCGTGTTGTTGATTTAACTTTATCTAAATGCCTTGTGTCCTTGCAAAGTTGGATAGCTGGGGCTTGCTGTGTAGCTCATTCTTTTGTTAAAATTGTGTAGGTGTCTGGCTCTATTCTTATACATTCTCTTGGCTCCAGCTCTTCCCTCAAGGGCTAATCAACTATCTTTCCTTTCATATAAGGGCTGCTGGACATCACCTTATATGGCTCATCCTACCCATGAGCATTAATGTTTTTCCAATTGCTCAAGTCTAGTTTTAATTGTGTGGAGAGTGTTTTGTAGTTGTGTTCATATAGTTCCTGTGTTTGTCTCGGGAGATAGATTCCTAGGTATTTTATTTTGTCTATGGTGATTTTGAATGGGATTTCTCTTTCTAGTTCTTGCTGCTGAGCTGTGTTGGAAATATATAGAAAAGCTGATGACTTATGCAGGTTTATTTTGAATCCTGCAACTTTGCTAAAGTTGTTGATTATTTCGATTAGCTTTTTGGTTGAGTCTCTAGGATTCTTTAAGTAGGCCATCATGTCATCCACAAAGAGCGATGACTTGGTCTCCTCCTTGCCTATTTTAATGCCTTCAATTTCTTTTTCTTCCCTAATTGCTACTGCTAGTGTTTCTAGTACAATGTCAAATAATAGAGGTGATAATGGGCATCCTTGTTTCACTCCTGATCTTATTGGGAATGCATCTAGTTTATCCCCATTGCAGATGATATTAGTTGATGGTTTTAGATATATACTGTTTATTATTTTTAGGAACAACTCTTCTATTCCTATGCTTTCTAGTGTTTTTAATAGGAATGGGTATTATATTTTATCAAACGCTTTTTCTGCATCTATTGAAATAGTCATGTGATTTTTGTTGGTTTGCTTGTTGATATGGTCAATTATGTGGATGGTTTTCCTAATATTGAACCAGCCCTGCATCCCTGGTATAAATCCTACTTGATCATGGTGAATGACTCTTCTGATCACTTCCTGCAGTCTTCTTGCTAGTATCCTATTTAAGATTTTTGCATCTATATTCATTAGAGAGATTGGTCTATAATTTTCTTTCTCTGTTTTTGACCTGCCTGGTTTTGGAATCAGTACCATGTTTGTGTCATAAAAGGAATTTGGTAGAACTCCCTCTTTGCTTATTATGTCAAATAGTTTGTGTAGTATTGGGATTAGCTGTTCTTTGAATATTTGATAGAATTCTCTTATGAATCCATCAGGCAATGGGGATTTTTTTCTTAGGGAGTTCTTTGATGGCCTGTTGGATTTCATTTTCTGATATGGGATTATTTAAGAATTCTATTTCTTCTGTTAGTCTAGGCAGTTTATATTTTTGTATTTATTCATCCATATCACCTAGATTGGTATATTTATTGCCATATAATTGGGCAAAGTAATTTTTAATGATTGCCTTAATTTCCTCTTCATTGGAGGTGATGTCCCCCTTTTATCTTTGATGCTGTTAATTTGCTTTTCTTCTTTCCTTTCTTTAATTAGATTGACCAGTACTTTGTCTATTTTGTTTGTTTTTTCAAAGCACCAGCTTCTAGTCTTATTTATTAGTTAATAGTTCTATCACTTTTGATTTTATTAATTTCTCCCTTAATTTTTAGGATCTAGTTTGGTTTTCTTCTGGGTTTTTTTAATTTGTTCGCTTTCAAGATTTTTTATTTGCATTTCCAATTCATTGATCTCTGCCCTCCCTAGTTTGTTAATATATGCAGTCAGGGATATGAATTTTCCTCTGATTACTGCTTTGGATGCATCCCATAAGGTTTAAAAGGATGTCTCACCATTGTCATTTTCCTCGATGAAATTATTAATTGTTTCTATGATTTGTTCTCTGACTAACCGATTTTGGAGTATCATATGTATTGCTCAACTTCTGTCAAACACTGATGCAGTAAGTGCTCTGCTTATTCTAAATGGAGAAAATTTTTCCAGAGTTAAATTTACTCAGTTCTTTCTCCTCAATAAAATTTACCTGTTAATGCAAGATGGAAGCATTATGAAAAAATGTACTGAAATTCATAATGGTGCAAAGAACTCAGCTTTTACTCTTGGCATTTTAAATGTACCATTTAACACAAGCAGAAAAACAAATTTCAGAGTAATTTCTTAGAACTGATTTGGAAAAAAAACCTTCTCAACTTCTACATATTTGTGGACTCTGAGACTAATCTGGTAATCATCAGCTATTCAGAGAAGCAAACTTGCAATGTTCTTTTGGTAAATGTTTCAGTTTGAAAAGCAAGTCAGAGAGAAAGCTAAACTTGACATGTTCTTTTGGATCCCAAATACCAAAGACTTGAAAATCGTATTAAAGAGTCTGTTTGACAGCTGAATAGTCTAGGTAGCTCCATAACAACTAAAAAAAATCCTGCCTAGACCTCCAGAGAGTACAAATCTGCAATTAATTTCCCCACATTGCAGAATGGAGCACTGTAGAAAGCAAAATACAGAGAGCTTATGTTCTTTAAACTTGAACCGCAGCAGAGAAAAAAAATGATGGATTTATGGTAAAAAATCTGCTACTGAAGATATACAATTGACTTCCAATCCTTTTGATAGAGGCTGACAGGTGTAAATGTGAGGTCAAAATAAGGTCCATAACATTGCCCTGCTTGAACAGAGTCAGGATGAAAGAATCTGAAAGTCCTCTGATGCCTCTGAAGGGAAGAGTACCTGGTAACATGCAGAGCTCTCAGTTATGACATTCATTCTAGTCCTTGCAGCTAATGGGCTAGTCCAGAAACACTGCTGCAGGGGAAAATAAATGGAGGTTTAGAATACAGTCAGCAGCTACAGCCATTCTTTCTGGTAGCAGAGGGGAGCTCCAGTGACTTGTAGTGATTAGGGCAAACTCAACCCAGGGTTGTGTGGTGGTTCAGTGTTATCTGCTTACAGAGCAGCCACGCCATGCCATAAGCACAGGTCCTGAGACCTTACTGTTACAGGGCACTCCTGAAGGGCAAGTGCTGTAAGGAATGATTTCTGTCAATGCAGATCAGACTTTGAACTGTTTTGGGACTTATAGCGTTAGAGTGTTGCCTGGAGAAATGAGGGGTTCTGGGACTAGGCTAGAGTCACGAAGCCACAATGTAGTAGTCAGAGGTGTAGCTTGACCCAGGTCTTCCTAACCCTCAAACTGGCTCTTGATGCGCTATATCATGCTGCCTCTGACAATAGCAGTGATTAAAACAAAGCATTTGGAGTCAGCATGAGCAAGAATGGGATTCTTCTCTTTCTTAAAAAAGTGCAATGATTACAAAGATGCCACTTTAATCTTGCACCTAGCATAAATTACAACCCATCATTACAAACAGTGTCTTACTTCACTATCATGAAGAGAAGACCCTGAACTACAACATTTGTGAGCAATTTAGTGGAAGGGAATAAAAAATGGCTTTAAGTGGCCTGTATGTATGTACATTGAAATACATTAAAAATATAACCTGAATTTTTGTAGGTTATACCTTGAAAGAGAGGACCCTGTTTAACAGAAAGATGCTAAACAGTAGTTGAACTTGAAAGCAGAACAGAAAGTAGAGCCTTTGACTTGTCGTCTGCCTCTACCAAGGTCTTATGACTTTTTACACATTACATCACTTCTCTGCTTCAGTTAATCCTCCATAAAAAAGGGAAACAGTAGTGTTCTTCCCTCTCCTCATAAATCATCCACTCCATTTACAGAGATGCTCAAAGGATAACAGCACAATAATAATTGATATTCCACTAAATATGGATGAATATATATTTTTACTGCATTCATAAAGATGTTCAAAGGATTATAGGGCAACAATAATATGTACTCCACTATAAATATCTATAGATATGTAGATAAACCTCACTAACAAAGATGCTCAAAGGATTATAGGATAACAATAACATGTACTCCACTATGAATACATATATATGTGTGTATGTATATACATAGATATAAACCTCAATCACAAAGAAGATCAAAGGATTATAGGATAACAATAACATATACTCATCTATAAGTTTATATATACATATCTGTGTACATATATATTAAAAATATATATATATATAAACCTTACATCGATTCTCAGAGGATTAAAGGACAACAATAATAATACATATTCTATTATAAATATATATTCACACACACCTATATATGTGTATATATATAAACTTTTCTCACACAAAGATTCTCAAAGGATAATAGGACAATAATATATACTTTTCCCACGATATATATGTGTGTGTGTAGGTGAGTCTATATATAGACCCACATACATATATATTCTTCACTCACAGGGATGTTCAAAGAAAAAGAGGACAATAAGAATAAAAGGATAATAATTAGACAAAAGATGCAAAAAGAACTTGTTCATAGAAGTATTCAACAATTTAAGACTTATCATGGCTATCCCCGTGCCCAAGTCCTAAAGAGAGCCAAATTAATTACTGATATGATGAAATCCATAAAACGGTAAATGAACAACCTTATGGAATGAATGAGTTCATTTTTGCCAGGATCAATGCATTAAGTTTCCCTCTAAATTGTACTTCCTTCTAACTTCCCTATTTCTAATCCTACTACTATTCCCCCACAAAGATTTATCTTTTCCCCTCAATCTTCATATCCAACAAGTTCATAAGCTGTTAATTCTTTGATTTTATTCAGTCATTTTTGAGTCTTGGTGAGTCTGTGAATCATACTGTCTGTGTGGAATTTTTTCTTTTTGGCAAAGATAATAGACTGACTGGTTTACCATCACCTTCTCCAGTGGATTAAGGCAAACAGGTTAAATGACTTTACCAGGGTAACACAGCTAGGAAGTGCTTGTGGCTGGATTTGAACTCAGGTCTTCCTAACTCTAGACCCAGCATTCTACTCACTGAGCTACCTAGCTGCTTCCTACTATTAATTTTACCTCAATAGAATCTCAAGGCCTCCTCTGCATGCCTACTACTACCATTCTAGCTCAGGGCCTTATTACCTTTAGATGGAACTCATCTATATACCTAGAAGGGCATGGAAATGGACATTGAAGTGTGTTACTAGTTACTATTGGTCTTCCCCCAACTTCCTTCTTCCCTTTCCCTGCCCTCACTTTGCTCTGTCCACCCCTGCCCTACCCTTTAGGCAATATTGCAGTATTGTGATGTAGTTGGAATGGGGAACTATCCTAAAGCTATGCTGTTAGAAGTCTCCTTGCTAGAAAGCAGGTTAGCAGAATTAAAACTTGATTTTATTAGCAGAAAATATCACTTTTCAGAATGAGTGGTACTATTGCTTTGAATTTATTTCTGATAAGCAAGCAAGAACTGGTTAATGATGTGGGAAGGTTGGAAACTTTAGGAGAACTAGCCCTGTATTTTAGAGTAATTTAGCCCTGTATAAAAAAAAATATTGGATATAAGCATATATAAACCCTCAGCTGGAGGAAAGTATATTTTGGCAATTTCAAAGCAAAAATAGGTCTGATCTCAGGACTCTAATGCAAAGGTTCTTAACTTGGGGTCCAGAGATCTCTGAAGAGTTTGTGGGTAGATTTCAGGGGGTCCATGAACTTTAGCAAGTGGATGGAATCTTTAGATGCATTTAGATCAAAGGAATTTTCTTTGCTGGTCAGACCACATCTAGAGTATGGGGACCACCCTCCATGCCACACTTCAAGAAGGGCAAAATTGGAAACAAGGTGACAAGGATAATAAAGCCATCTCAAAACCATCCTGTGAACAACAGGTGGAAGGAACTGAGAATGTTTTTCTTAAGAGAAGATTTGAAGGCAAGTATAACAACTGTCTTTTAGAATGTAAAGATCAGTCCTGTTGAAAGAAGAGTTTCATTCTTTTTAGCCTAGAAAACAAACTAGTGCCAATAGATAGAAGTTTTAGGAAAGCAAATTTCCTTCTGAGGGAGATCTTTATAACAATTTAAGTTGGTCTAAAATGTAATGTACTTCTTTGAGAAGTAGTGAGATCATCATTACTGGAAACTTTCAGGCAAAGAAGAAATGTCAAAAATGTTTTGGAAGGAATGTGAGTTTAGGAGGGAATCATAGAATTATAAAGACCTGGAAAAGTCAATTTAGTTTAACCTCATTTTATACATGGGGAACCTGTGTTCCAAGGTATGTTGCTGAAGGTGCAGTAGATAGTATTCTGGGTTTGGAGTCAGGAAGTACAGATCTAACCTCAGATATTAATAATGTAACCTAGGCTAGTCACTTAACCTCTAATTGCCTCAGTTTCCTCCACTGAAAAGTAGGAATAATAATAGCAACCACTTCACATAGATAAGGATAAAATGAGATATTTGTAAAAGCACTTAACACAGTGGCTGGCACATAATAGGTGCTGTATAAATGCTTATTCTCTTCCTTATCCCTATCCCCAGGGTGGCTAATAGACTTGCTCAAGATTGCACAGGGAGAATTTGAATCTAAGTCTTCTGACTCTAGAGTCTTTCCCATGTGCCATGAGAATCTATAAGAGTCTATAATTCTATGGCCTGCAGAGATTTGAAAAATGAACAGGTAAAATAATGTTTCCTGAAATAAAGGAAAATGACTATTGGAATTAAAATAAGTCCTAATTCCTATTGAAGATTTTTTGGAAGGGAAAGCATAGAGTTTAACTAAAGCTTAGCCAATAACTAATCTCTGGGCACATGGAGGAAGATGTTACAGACTGGTTATCCAACTACAGCTCTGTCATATGTTGCTTAGAATAATGGAATAAGGTTATTTCCTTCTAGGCACCACTTATCCAAAACTTAGATGTAAATGCTCATAATGACACTTTCTTATGGGTACAATGTTGACCACATATTGACCTCGTTCTTTACATAGCCTCAACAAGTACTCAAGGAAGAGATTTTGTGTCACTAAAATAGGAGGCGCTAATAACCATATTTCCTTAATCTTGAGAAACTCATTCTTACTCTGCTGGGCTCTGTATTCTAGGAAAGTCCGTTCTCTCTAGCCCTGAGTAGAAGTGGGAGAAAAGTTGTTTCTCAATTTCAAGGAAAGCAATCAATACACATTTATCAAACACAATGTGCTAGACAGAGCACAATCTGATTACTAAATCAAGGTAGAAAGGATACATCTCAATCAAATTTCTACTTCTTCACTTCTCATCTCCCTTCTTGTCTCTGCTGAAATTCATCATCTACAAGAAACTGTTCCCATCCTCTTCGATGTTAGTGCTTTCCCTCTGTTGATTTCCTCCGTTATGTCCTCCATATATTTTATGGCATATAGTCCTTTGTATGTTGTTTCCCCCATTAGATTGCAAGCTCCTTGAAGACAGGTGTGTGTGTGTGTGTGGCTTGCTTTATATCCCAAGTGCTTAGCATAGTGCATGGCACATAGTGGGCACTTAATAAATATTTTTTGACTTATTGACTAAGGAGCATCTATTCTCTTAGGGAAAAAAGCACCTACATATAAAAATAAATCCAAAACATAAACTGAATTTGTGTTTTCATGAATATAGGGAATGCTTGTGTGCAGTTCTAACAGTGAATATCAGTGCTTTCTCTGTAACTTATAGATTTAGAGGGCTGTCTAAGCCAGTGGTGTCAAATTCAAATAGAAATGAAGTCACTAAACCATAAAAAGGATCCTTGAGGCATCGTATTGACATAGAAAACCACCTATTAACATTACCTATGTTCAATTATATTTTTATTTTTTTAGTTAAATATTTTATTTTGGTGAAAGCTACTTTGGGAAGTGTTGTTGATGGATTTTTGACACCTGTAGTGACATGCTTAATGTCATAAAACAAGCAGCAAAGACAGAACTTTACCTCATGTCTTCCTAACTTTATTAGGACAGGAAAATTTCATATAAACAAAGTAAATTCAAAGTAATTTCAGAGGGGATTACTGATAGGTGAGGTAGGATAGGGAATCTGAAAGCCCTCATTCAGGAAGTGTCACTTTGAAGAAAGATAGGACTTCTGGGTATCTAGGTGGCATGGTGAATAGTGTACTGGGCTTAGAACTAAGAAGGCTCTTCTTCACAAGTTCAAATCTGGCTTCAGACACTTAATAGCTGTGTGACGCTGTACAAGTCACTTAACCCTATTTGCCTATCTGTAGAATGAAGAAGGAGATGGCAAACCATTCCAGGATCTTTGCCAAGAAAATCCCAAAAGGGATCATGAAGAATTGGACACGAATAGATAACTACAACAAAGGATTCTACAAGACAAAGGTGAGGAGGGGCTGAGGATAATAACGTGCAGAATCTTGTAGATGATAGAAGAAACTTCACATATGAAGAACAAGCTGGGCTGAAGTGTAGTCTTCAGTCTTTAGTTAGATGATAAAAAAAACTTTAAATATCATATGATGGAATTTGTGGGTTATCCTAGAGGCAATGGGGAGTCAATAGGGGTCTTTGAATAGGGAAATATTGAGCTGTGTTTGTGTTTTTGTTTTTAAAGCTTTACACATCTGTCTTGGAATAAATGCTATGTATTTGTTCTAAGGCAGAAGAGTGGTAAGGGCTAGGCAATAGGGGTTAGGAGACTTGCTCAGGTTCACAAAGCTAGGAGGTGCCACCTAACTGCCCTTGAGCTATGCTTTAAGAATATTAGTTTGGCAGTTGGGATTCTTGAAATGGATTTCAGGCTTCTTCAAGAACAAAAACCTATTGTATCACTAGAGATTCCCTATGCCTCATCCTTTCCTTGCCCCCGCTTGTGGTAAGTATTGACAGGAGCTGGATATCTTCTACTGATGATTAAATATATTTTTCATACCATGTTTCCCTTATTTTAGTCCAGTTCTGAAGGAGAATCAGCTCATCACCATCCATGGAGTTAATTAAGCCTATTTTTTGACATTGAATCATTTTGGTAAAGAAAATTGACTTACTTACCAGAGAGGAAATATACCAAGTCTTGTGGTGATGAAAACTATCGCAAACATGACAAACATGAGATCACACAGTTTTTGCAACTTGGCATAATTGGCCATTTTGGCAGCCTATAGAAAGAAAAATGTGATATTAATTTAGTGGGACTGGCCAAAAAAAAAGCTTCTATCAATAGGTCTAGGCTTTTCCAAAACTACAAACTGACCAGCTGCATCATAATGCAGATGTATGGCATCAGTATTAATGAATCATGAATGGTTTACAAGAGATATATCAGTCATGTAATAAAAAATGATAATCTGTGGAACTATTTCTAGTTGCAGTAAAGGGATACTTGGACTTGACTAGAGAGATACTAGGGGACACTTCAGGGTGCCTAGTTGAAATGGAGATAGAAATACTTCTGAGAGATAGGGAGATGCTATTAGAGGGGTTACTCTGGGGTTGCCTATTGATCACTACTGATTGCTATTAGATCAAGATATTTCCTAACCTCCACCTTTCACCTCCCAGTTTTTCAACCAAACTTCCTGCCTCCCTTTGCTCTCCCCCAGTCTTAGTCAGCCACCTTCTAATTAACTCAGGGGAACTATGAGATTTCAGAGAAATATTCTTTACTCTTCTTTTCTCAAGTAAGGGGATTTATTGGGAACAACAGGATGGAGAACTGAGGTAAGATGAGGTGAGAGGGATAGGGGTTATCCCTAGTCTGTAAGGAGGGTTAGGAGGAATTTGGGAAATGTCAGTCCTGTCACAACTGTGACATAAAATCTGTCAGGGAAATGGAGGACAACTGTCATATCTTCTTTCTTCTTCCAATTACACCAAACAACCATCAAAGATTAATTTCTTCTCAGCCTAACTCCAGAAGCCCCCCCAAGGGTCCTTCAATCTGGGACAGAAGCTAACAGGGATCAGTTTCTCAGCTTCTCCCCTCTTCAGCCAGAAGCGACAGAAGACTCTCCAAAACCAAGAGAAATAGTTCAAAGCTCGAAATCCCAGCTTCTTCTCCACTACTCTGTCAGAGCCACCAAAGCCTCTCAGTTCCTCTTCTGGCTGGGCTCCAACTGCCTTTCCTGGGAACATTCTACTTTGGAATGTTCACCTTGATTGACAGCTGAGGTCCTTTACTTTGTTTTGCATGCTTGTCTTGTCTTGTAAATCCTCTCTTCCTTCATGCTTCTTCTATAGTCACCATAAATGAAAATACTGATCAGTGCAAATTTATGCTGTATAT
This sequence comes from Monodelphis domestica, assembly GCF_027887165.1. Classification (NCBI taxonomy): domain Eukaryota; kingdom Metazoa; phylum Chordata; class Mammalia; order Didelphimorphia; family Didelphidae; genus Monodelphis; species Monodelphis domestica. The sequence goes on along the minus strand of NC_077230.1, from coordinate 178,758,008 downwards.
AAAAAAATTCAGCTATAAGGTTGAGTTAAGATAAGAATGAGGGGTAGACTCTTGCTGCTATGTGTATATTTTTAAACTTATCTTCCGTCTTAAAATCAATATGGTGTATTGATTCCAAGGCAGAAGAGTGGTAAGGGACTAGGCTAGGCAATGGGGATTAAGTAACACCCAGGATCACACAACTAGGAAGCTTTTGAGGTCAGACTTGAACCTAGGATTTTCCATCTCTGGGTCTGGCTCTCAGTCTACCAAACCATCTAGCTTCCCCCTTCTTGCTGACATTTTGATATATGATATTATTGCTTTGTGCCATGAAAAGAAGATGTTGGGTGATCCCATTAAACAATAATGGAGATGCAAGCACTGAAGTTACCCAGAATTATCTGGAATCTTTGGAGTTTTATTGCCTCCTCCCATTGCCTCCTCAGATTTTTGCTTGTCCTTTTTATGGGTACAGTGAGTCTAGTTTGGGAATATACCCCCTGACTTGATATCATAAACTTAGAAACACAGAACAAAATGTCAAGATCTTGTCATTTCAACGAATCTTTTACAAGTCACCTAATTTGGTAAATTAACTTAGACATTATCTCCTTTTAAAAGAAAGACTTGCCAAAGCTACAAGTGACTGATACTGAGATGCCCTCCAATCATTTAATGATGTCATTTTAGGGACTCTTTTACCTGCAAGTCATCCTACACATGGAGAAAGTATAAATGTCTTAATCTCACATTCCTTAAACTCATCCATTTTGTGAAAAATTCATGTAGATTAAACTATTATCTACATATTCTTTCCTCCTGCATATTTTTGCAAAAGCATAAATTGCATTCTTTCAAAATTCTTATCTCCTTTTTAAGTCAAGTCAGGGGGATCCCACCAGTTATTAGTACTCTGTTATTTCAAATTTCCTTACTATATATACATATATATGAATGATTATAAGTGTTTGTGTCTCTTAGTGAAATGTAAACTCCTTGAAGACAGTACTATTTGTATTAAAGAACCTAGCAGAATGCATTGCTTCATAAGTTCATAAGTGTTCATAAGTCTGAGCTCTTGTTAATCAAACACATCTGAAAAATTAAATATTTCAAGGTAAAAGTGGTGAGGCATGAGAGAAAATGAATTTATACCCAGAATATTTTTTACATATGATAAAGAGGTCTACAGGAATGTGAATGAAGGACTATAAACCTAACATACCAATGAACTTGTGCTCAAATGCTTGTTGAGAGCATTTACATAGGTTGGCAAACAAATGCATTCTATGGCATTTATTTTTAACTGTAGTATTTAAAATGCTGTAATTTCTTTGCTTTGAGTGAAACACAAAGGGATGAAAAAACTGCATAGGCCATAGGAAATATTTATTAACAAAATGGTATCTAAGCAGAGGAACTACTGATTTGATGAATGACTTCTTTCTAGTCTAACAAAAAGAGTGTTAGAATTCTTTAAATTGAATGAAAAAATAAAAAGGCAACTTACTGCTTATTATGCCTAACCAATATAGAGTCTGTCATGTCTTATGAAGCAACTGGATTTTCCATAGTGCCTTTTTATATACCCAAAGTCCATGCTGGTCGTGAAGTCTATTTACTTTTGGACAATAATAAACCTGCCACTATCACCTTTCCTGAATAAAAAATGGAAGATTGCATAAAGACAATTTCAAGGCTGCAGGTTGCAGCAACCTACAGTCTTATTTCCCATCTCCCAAAGGCATTCAGGCTTTAACTAAATATCAACAAACTTTAAAAGAACTGTCCTTAAGTTTATGTCTTCCTTAACAAAGCATTTTTATCAGTATTTTATTTTGGATCATTATGCAACAAAATGCCTCAAATGAGGCATACATTTTTTGAACCAATTTTCTTTAATAAACCATAGGATCATAGATTTAGAGGCCATCCAGTTCAGTTCTCTAATTTTACAATCTAGAAAACTGAGGTCCATGGAAGATGTTACTTTTCTAAGACAAGTAACAAGTGTCAGAGATAAGCTATAAATTCTGATCATTTGATGCTGAAGACTGCCAGCATTCTGTCCCCTCTACTATACATCACTTCTTAAGTCAAATTCTTTACCAAAATATGCCATATTTTTCAAGTTCTGAAGCATTATCTTTATCAGAGTCAATCTCTGGAATTTCATCTTTACTCACATCATTTAAGTACTATCTAATGGGTTCAACAGCTGAAATGGCAATGCAGCAAAGCACTGTGGACTGCTTAGGGTGTGTTGGAGCACAAAAGATAACACGGCCATCCAATGCAGCTGAGGAAGTCTCCAGGTGTAACGACTCTTCGTGCCACTGGACCCAGGCTTCCAACACTGAGAGAGTGGTACTGTCTCTGTGCATCGACTTTTCCACTTAAATCTTCATGCACAAGTGTCTTTGTGCACAAAAACACACAAAGACAACAGTCATCCTCGGTTACCGAGAGACTATTACTACTAATGGGTTTGTGGACCACTTTCTAAAGTATTCATACTGCTACATCTAAGAGGAATTCATTAAGATGATGTAGATTTTAAGATATGTTGGGTCTCTCCTACTGAAATCTTTACTGAACTACACTGATTTATTTTCCGAGTTAGGAAATCTTCAATATTATGTTAAAAGTGAATTATTGAATTAACCTAATGGAACAAATTAAATCTGTGCTCTAGGAATTAAGAACTAGGATTGAGTTTGTATGCTGAGAAGCAATGTGTACTGTGGCAAGAGTTTTGGATATGGAGGGGTCCTATCTTATCTCTGCTACTTAATACCCATCGATCTTAGCCAAATCACTTAATTTCTCTGGGTCTCAATTTTTTATTTGTAAAATGAGAGTCAGAAGGCCACAAATATTTCTTCTTGCTCTAAGGAAATCTATAGTAGATGTTAGGGATAAATACCATGCCTTGGGAAAAGTGCCTTCTCCAAAATTATTCCTATTTAACAGTGTGAATATACAATGGATGGGGGCAGTAGTTGACATGGTAGATAGAGTTGGGAGTTGGGAAAACTTGGGTTCAAATGTATGACTCTGGGCAAGTCACTTAACCTCATTTGCATAGTTCTAGCCTTTGCCCTGCTGTTAAAATAAGGCAGAAAGTATATATACATATATATATATATATATAATATAGACACATATATACATACACACCTATAAATACATTGAATGTATGTAATTCTGTGTGAGTTATATAACGAATATCCTTACATCTATTTTTCCTAATATGAATAGTGCTTCTTACTTGGGGGGGGGGGAAGTAGTACCTCACTTCCAATATTTACATAAAATTTGCTTTTTGAATTTGCATTGTACTCTGACTACTACAGATTGATATTTAAATAGTAATGAGAACTGCAGCCATTGTATAACCCTTTCTATTCCTCCTTTAAAAACTGATAGAAAGGGGGTTGGAAAAGGAAAGCACTTTGGTGAGCACTGTAGTTTTTAATACATTGTTACAGTAAAGGAAACATAGTCTAGTCAATTATGACTGGGAAAATCATAAAAAAATTATGACTAGAAATCATAATTGTGATTTTCCCATTGCCATATCTTTTAATAGCAAGGGTAGAATATATTTTTTAAAAAGCTTCATTACACATTTAATAAAGAACCCTAACCCGATACAATATTTATTGTATAAAGCTTTTTGTTCACTAAATTACAAATATATTTGTTTAAATTGATAAAGAAATGCCCTGGAGTTTTGAAGTAACAATTACTTGTAATTACAATATTCTCCAAAATGCCAGCTTATCAGAACACAGGATAACTATGGCTTCTTAGTAGGCTTACTGACTTATGGGCTTCCTGTCAAAAAAATAACCAAGGACTCTCACCTCCAGCAAGCCATCAGCTGCATCATGGAGACACATGACCAGGGTCCCCACTCGGGCCATATTGTTGACATATGAAAAGGTAATCAGAGAGATGGTTGCGAGATGATGCAAGAACATAATCACAAAGTCCTTTAGGAGGAAAAAAAAGAGAATGATATTAGCAATAACATTCCTATATCCATTTAATATGGTGCATCATGCCTTGCTCAGTACAAAGTTCATTTTAATATTCCTAGAGCTGATAACACTCCCAAGGGTCTTGAATGCCATAGGCAGAATAAACTGCATGCCCTGCAGATGTACATAATAAGGAAGCAAAGGTTTTGCAAGCATTCCCCAAATCTAACTCAATGAGTCAAACTGTATGCAAATATGGAAAGTGAGACATTCCCAAAGGAATATGCTTTATTCAGATTATTAAAAATATCTGTTGGGCTTGAAGGAAAAGAGCATTGGTTTTGGATTTGGAAGGCCTAGATTTGAATACTACATCCAGAATGAACTGTCTGTTTGGCCTGAGGCAAATCGATTTACCTCACTGAAGCTTAGTTAACTGATTTCTAAAAAGAGGCTGTTGGACTATAATTTCTTTCAGCTCTGTAATTCTGTGGCTCTCTTTTCTTTCTACACACTCTTTGTTGATTTCATTAATTATTATGGATTTCTCTGTTATCTATGCAGATGACTCCCAGATTTACAAATTCACCCCCATCTCTATTGAGGTTCAGTGTCTTAACTCCATCTCTCACAGTTATTGGTTTAACAATGCTACTTGGACATGTGAACTTATCTCAGACTCAACACATCTAAAATAGAATTCATTATTTTTTTTTTCCTAAACCCTACCAGCCTCCTAAAGTTCTTTTAGGTGCTCAAAGGAGCACCATTCTTTTCAGTACCCAGGTACAATTTATGAGCCATCCTTATCCTTTCAACTTACACATTCCTTTAACTTCCAAGATCTATACCTTCTACCTCCTCAACAACTCTCAGAACCTATACTTTCTTTCTGCTCACACCTCACTTATCTTACTCCTGCCCCTGATCTTCTATCATATTGACCATTGTGACAGTCTCTCTGCCTGATATTCCTGCATCCAGTTCCTCTCCTATCCAACTTACTTCTCCTCACAGCTACCATGTTGAAATTCCTAAAGCACATATTTGACCTGTTACTCCTTTGCTCAAGAGGTGTTAATGGTTCCCCATTGACATTACGTTAAAATATAAACACTTCTGTTGGCTCTTGAAATATTTTGCAATCAGGCTTTAGCCAATCTCTCTAGCCAATCTCTAAAATGATTACATATTATCCCCTCCACCCCCATGTACTCTGTGGTCTACTGGCTTGTTTCCTGTTCCATGTATACAACACTATTTTCTTTGCTTTTCTTTGAAAAAGCTGGAATGGTCTCTTTCTTCATCCCTGACCCTGGGAAGTCTTAGTTCCTTTCAAGTCCCAGTTTGAATGCCATCTCTTTCAAGAGGTCTTTCCTGACCTTCTCCCCTATTTACAAACCCACTCAGCACTGTGTATTTCATTTATATATATCCTATATTTACTTTGTCCCTGTATATGCTTTCTCTTCCTAATAGAATATGACTTACTTGAAGGTAGGAACTGCCTCACTTTTGAAACTATGTAGACAGTGTCTCAGACATTGTAGATAATAAATGCTTATTGATTGGCTATAATGCTGATTCCTAGGTGACTGTTGTGGGCCTATCAGGTATCTACCAATATGGTAAATACCATCCATATAGCCATCTATATGGCTAATAGATAATAGATAATAAAATACTCTAAATTGGTTTAATCTCAATTACTTGATGATCTTGGAAAAAAATACTGGTGGCAAAACTTAAATGCATAGACTAAAACTTCAATACTTTGCTTTACTGTGATTGCCACTGATTATATCTTCAGCATGTAACTTTTCTTTTGTCATTTCAAGAAAGAAAATTATTGCAACCTATCATTATAGAAGAAAGAAAAAGTCAGAAAATGTAGAGTTGATGAAGTTATGAATCATGGTAGTACTTAAAACAGAATCATAACATGTTAGAGCCCCAAGGAATCACTCAAAGCCACTTCTTCCTCTTTCTCCACATGAGGAAACTGAGAAACAAAAGTAAAATGATTTGTATGAGGTCACATACTGACAAAATCTAGAATAGAATTCAGCCTCCTGTCTAATGGCTTTCCATGGAACCTATGGCTTCCTAATGTCAATGCTGTTTATCTCTCCTTTAAAGCAAAAATAAACTGGTTTTTTATGTTTTTAGAATTTTTTTGAGAACCAGACTACAAATATGGACTAAAAATCTAATGTAATATTGTGCTTATGTTCTCTATTTTGAGTTTTGTTGAAATTTTGAGGTGCTCAAAGAGAAGCTTCTCTTCATTCATTGACTTTTTCATTCATCACTTTTTCACTTGAAGTGGGAAGGATCAAGAAGGAGGTACTTTGGGATATCAGACAAAAGGATGTGACCAAACAGTTCCAGATGCTTCTGTTAATATTTTTAAATATATCTTTTTCCCATCTATATAATTACAAGATAAAGGAGTGCTCTTGAATTCAGTAGTTTTGCAGTATCCTTTCACTGCATGAGAAGTTAAAGATGATTCATTAGCAATACATTTTAGATCCCAAAATTCAATAACAAGACCATTTCTGCATAGCAGTGGACCAACTGAAGTGGATTTGGCCAAAGGACTAATAGTTCCTTAAATATGCTCTAAAGGCATGGGAGTTGTAAGAGGAGAAGGGGAAAGAGTGAGATACTGTTTCAAATAGGCTCAGGTATTCTATTTGCCCAAGTCTAAAATACACAGTTTTAAGTCCCATTGGCCCAGTAGCTAACCAAAATATTTCCCACAACTACCACTGTTTAGTAGAAGATGCTTGTTTTTGGCTGCTTGGAAGATAATAAAAATTTTATCTTGTTCTTTAATTTAGAATAAATGTAAATTGATTAAAACATTTAACAAGAATTAGGAATCATGTTGTAATTATGTTTCTTTGTTTATAGCTGATAAACATCAGTAAATGATACTAAGCTCATGGCAATACAGTTCCAATAACTGCATTGATTTCAGAGACCATACATACATTGCCTGTAAATACTAATCCATAGAAACTAGATTACAAGCTACTTTTGCATCTAATCCCCAGACATTGGTTTTTTTTGTTTCATTATTATATGGGTTGGAGGAGGGGATAGGCTCAGAGATATGCTTGTAGCAAGAATTCCATTTTTAGTACTCAGATCTATTTGTGCGAAGGTGGAAAAACAAAGCAAATAAAGCCCTTGTAGTTTTAGAAAGTAGGGACCTTACAGGGCTGTCACATAATGAAATATTGCTGTCTTTTAAAAAAAAAATCTCTTCCTTTCTGACTTAGAATCCACACTAAGTATCAGTTCCAATAGGCAATGGGTTTTAAGTGACTTTTCCAGGATCACATAGTTAACAAGTGTCTGAGACCAAATTTGAACTCAGGACTTCCTGTCTCTGGGCCTGGCTCTTTATCCACTGAGCCACCTAGCTACCCCAATAATGAAATATTTCTAAAGAACTTGCTCTTCCATATTTATATGCTCATTCAACTTCCCTACTCCACATCTACCCTCACAACCACTGTATACATTGGTTTGATTGAAGAATACACTTGATTAAAATTATAGTCTTAAATTAAATTATTAATTTGAATTGTATAAAACCAGAATTAGAAGATGAAGTCTTTCTGACCTGATGGTAGATAACATTATGGAAAATATGGTTATTAAGTGTGAACATGCAAGATATAGTTGAAAATGTCTGGAAATGTCTGGGTCCATGTTTGAACTCATGTCTATCTCCCTCAAAGTTAAACACTTTATCCACTGTACCATCTATCTGCTTCTAAAAAGATCTTCAATCAATTCAGGAAGCAAAAGGAATCAATATAGCTCAAAATTACTCCTGTTCATTTCTGCAAAATATTTTGTTGTTGTTCAGTCATTTCTGATGTCTCATGTCTCCATTTGGGGTTTTCTTGACAAAAATAAAGGGATGGTTTACCATTTCCTTCTCTAGCTCATTTTACAGATGAGGAAACTGAGGCAAACAGGGGTAAGTGGCTTGCCCAGGGTCACACCACTAGTAGGTGTCTGAGGCCATATTTGATTTTGGAGGATGAATCTTCCTGACTATAGCCCAGTGCTCCATCTACTGAGCCACCTTTGTACATTCTATGGACTTGAATAAATTATGAAGCCCAAAATATAAGGGAGGGTTACAACTTAATAGCTAGATTTGAATTCAGGTCTTCCTGACTTCTAGCCCAACACTATCCATTGTGCGCTATACTCCAGAAGAAAAGTAAGAAAATGAAATGATTTAAATTTTCATTTTGATTAAATTTCAGTCTGAAATGAAACCTTCCAGATAATCTAGTTCAGGGTGTACTAAAACTTATTTTTTTGTCATGTGGTCTGTGGGCTCCTTCTAAAAATAATGTTTTTTAATATGTAAAAGAAGGTATATGAGATTACAATGATGTCCAATTATATTAAAATGAAATTATCATAATATTTTAAAAAATTAGACCACAGAATACTGGTTATAAACTCCTATCAACTCCAACTCTTCACATAGCAGAGGGAGAAATGGAAAACTTGGTAGGATACATTATTTTCCAGTGGTCACATAATTAGTTAGTGGCTGAGCTGCAATTAAATCACTAGGCCTCCTAACTTCTCATTGGGTGTTATTACTACTATTGGGAACTATTAAGAATCATTTATTGAAACCAAGACTCAAAAAGAATAGTAAAAATAATTTACAGCTTCTAGGTCAACCAAATAGTTGTGGATGGAAATTTTAACTATGGAGTTTTTCAGCATCAATGAACAGGAGGGAAATTCAATGTCCTGTCTCTAATAACAACTCATATGGGTACAAGTGTTTTAAACTATCTGCAAAATGTGATGACTATTGGGTGTGTTATATGACTTACTACACTGATTTTGAAAAGTATTCTATATTGTTGGTCAGTATAACACAAAAGTAATTTCGAAGTGAGATTCTCAAATTTAGAATTCTTTCTCATACTCACACTAATTACATTCATCATAAAATAAATATTTATGGAAAAAAATTGTAAATCAGTGAAAAGGAGATGATTGGGGAGGATTAGCCAAATCTTAAGTATTGGTAGGTATTTATCTGACTTCTAAGAATTAAAGCCATTAATACCACTTCATTCAAACTATGTAGAGTCAAATCTGTTTCAATACCTTTTTTCATGATTTCACATGTTTTTTTTTTATTTCTGAACTTCTGAAAACTGTTATAAGGTCATTCATTATGGAGTCCATTGTGAAATGATGAGATTCAAGAAACTAATAAGCTATTTAAAAATCTTAAAATTTATTTTCCTTGATTTTGCCAGTTTATTTTCCAAAATGTATTTTTAAGTGCTTAAATAGATTTCGTTTTACTATTACTCCCTTTCCCATGCACTATTCTTACCCTGTTCTGCCCAGTCCCCAAAATAAAATAGACTTTCCCATATTCAAATAAAAAAATAGTAATTTTCTTCCTGACTCATTAGGATTCAAATGTCAACTTAGTCTGTCAGGATAGGGTATTCCATGTGGTCATTATTCATTTAACCTGCAAAAAAAGTTGGCACTGTTCAAAAGGATAGCCCAAGATGAATAAAAGAACCTTAGAAAAGGGGAAGTGAAAATGACTTAGTTCTGGCACATGTGAAATTATGAGGGTTTTTTTTTTTTTTTACCAAATTGGAGTGGGGTGTGTGGAGGTTTGGATTGAAACTGATCTACTTTAGATGATATAAAAAAATCAATTTTTTACCGAGATTTAGTGTAATTTTAACCATTTGACATTTTGCGACCCAAATTGGAATGAGAAAAATTTAAATCAACACAGAATACTGAGGCCAACATCTGGTGTATTCACACTCTTTAGTGCATTCTTTTACCTGATTTTCTTTAGGCTAAGAAATAGAACTGCTCTTTGATTTTTAAGGGCCAACATAAATTAACCCACTATGTGAACTGTTCCACTGCTCAGACAAACCTAATGCAATCCTGTTTCATGTACAGCAGGAAAAAGGCATACAGTTTTGGGGGTGCCTTCCAGGAAGACATAACATGAGTACCCTGGGGGCCATTCAGAGAAAAGTAAGTTTAGTGGGTAGTGGTAGAAAAGAGAAGAAAACCTAGAGAGACTAGAATTCTTCAACATGAGGATCAGGGAGGAGATGATCAAAATCTATAAAATATATCCACATTCAGTATTTTAAAACTCTTTCCCTTAAAGTTTGACCTTTTTTGGGGTGGGTATAGAAGTAATAGGGGGGGAAATAGCAAGGCATAGAGAGCTTTCTACTTTCTGTGGTGGGAATATCATACCCCCTTACTCCAGTATGTCTATGAACTCATTAATGTGAGTATGTACTCCTTCTAAAACTGATGTTTCTCATTTTTATCTGTGTATACTAGTGAGGAAGGTTATTGTTAAATCTAGGTGCTACAAGGGAGGAAGTAGGTCTGAGAAAGAACCTGTAGGATTTCAGAGGTGAAGTCCCCAAAAACTGGTGTGTTTGGATTTCAAAGGCCAAGTACCTAGCCTATAGGACTGGTAAAAATGCAAATCCCAGGAGAATTGGAGAATGCTGATAGTTGATAGCCCTTTCCCACTTAATCAGCTAAGGGAATATAAAAGTTTCTTTATTTCATGCAAAATGAAGGCTTTCCACTGGTGGCATGGTATCTGATAGCCCCGGGGGATAAAAAACAATGCAGTGCAAAAGGGGCCAAGGTGCCTTTTCTGACCTGGCAGATTTTTGCATTCCATGATGGCCACATCTAAATGTCCTCTCCATGAAGAAAAGGAATAACAAGGGATCATCACAGTGTTTAGTTGAACTGGAACTATCTACTTGTTCTACTTTCAAAAACTGTATCTTTATAAATTAAATAAACTGATTTTTAAAGTAATCCCCTTACATAAGTCTGGTCAGTCATTTTTCAGATCCCAGTAATAGCACTTGGGATTGAGCTTCCTAGCACATCTCAGCACCTAATACAATTTCTTGGACACTACAGGAATTAAAAAAAAAAATCCTTGTTAAATGAAATAGAACTTTAGGTGATCCACTTCAATCATAGAATCATTAGATTTTTAGATCTAGATAGGATTTTTGAGGATGTTTGGTTCAATGTCTTCATTTTACAGTTGTGGAAAATGAGGCTCAGAGACTCATCACCCAAATGGAAAAGTCCAGATTTAAATCCAGAACTTCTGACTCTCAATTCAGTTCATGCTTCATCCAACTCCTTCATAAAACTTCAAGATAACCTATAAGCAAAGGATTGCTTTCACCTTTACACTGAGAGTTGCCTTTATGGATACAATATTACTTTATATTTCATTAGATACATTTTTTCTTTTAAAGCTCTTGGGAATTTATATAACTGAAATAAAAATTCACTGCATGAACAGGATTGATCCACTTTTTAACCCATTCAACATTTACAATACCATTTCAAGATTAAGATCTCATAAGTTTTTCTACTATGAATTGTTTGTTTAGTATTTAATCTTTAATTGATTTGGCATGATAGAAAGTGACACTGCAAAAGAAATTTTGCTTGGACAACAGAAAACTGTTTTCAACAATTGTCAATTCTCTTTTTATGCTATCAATTAATCAATTAGTTAGTATTTATTAAGCAGCTGCTATTACATGCCAGGAATGGGATATAAAGAGAGAAATTAGAGTCTCAGGAGTTATTGGTATTGCTGGGGACACAAAACGTATGCATGAAGAACAAATTGTGGAAAGGAGGAAAACAAGGAGGCTATTTTGACAGAACCGTAAGCATATGAAAGAGAGTAATATGTGATAAAGCTAGAAAGAGTAGCTATATCCTAGTTGTAAAGGACTTTAAATTCCAAATAGAGGAGTATACTTAGGTATCTGTTTTACATTACATCTTTCTCCATCATGGTTTAGATATAGCAGAGGTTGGCATCAGAAATCAAATGGGAATTTTGGGAGTTTTGTGAAAGCCGCGGATGATACGAAGGCTAACAGATGATACAAAAAAAAGTTGAGACACTAAAAAATGCACAAGATAAATATGTGTGGTATTGTATAATATCAACATATTTTATCTTATTTTATAAAGTTAAAAAATTAAAAATTAAAGTTTGTAAAAAGAACATGAAAGCCAGCAGACGACAACGGTTAGAAATGTAGAGGTATCTTTATGAGTTTAATACCTCATAAATGGCTAAAAAGTGTATGTACAATTATTTTTAAATGTCTTTTGTCATACATGCTATAGGTAATTCTCAAGTTTGTTTCATTTAAAATTTTTTTCATATCTTTGATATTTTAAATTTCTTTTTCATATAGTGTTTTAACTTAACATTGACCTATGCCAAATATTTAACCCAAATTTTACAGTAAAGTACAGCAAACACCCATATAAGAAAAAAGAAAACAAATTCAGACCTATGGTATGAAGGGAGGGCCAAAAAATTGTGTCTTAGGAGCCCCATGCCTCTAACCACCATGATGTGGAATAGTAATCTATATTTGGTTCTCTAATTGGTAGTCATTAAAATTTAATGAAAATACAAATCATGAAGTGAGATTATTGAGAATATTAATTATTATTATTAAGAATACAAATTGTTACTGTATTAAAAATAGATACTGTTGGAGATATTTCTAGGAGTAACAAATGATACTGTGGAGATTTCTGATTGTAATAAATGAGATATTCTGCCTGAATAGAGAGATACTAGGGGAAACCTGAAGCTGCCTAGTTGTAATGGAGATAGAAATACTTCTGAGAGATAGAGATGCTACTAGAGGGGATACTATGGGGTTGCCTATTGATCACTACTGATGGCTAATAGATCAAGATATTTCCTACCATCCACCCTTCACCTCTCAGTTTTCCACCCACGCCCTCCTGCCTCCCTTCTCCTCCCCCTGTTAGTCAGTCACCTTTCTATGTAACTCAAAGGTGAACTGTGAGTTTTAGAGAAGATGTTTTTTCCCTCTTTCTCAGGTAAGGAGGTTTATTGGGGAAAACAGGACAAGGATGTAAATTGAGGTGAGAGGGATAAGGTTTTCCCTAATCTATAAAGAGGGTTAGGAGGATTTTAGGAAATGTCAGTCCTGTCACAGCTATGACACAAAAATCTGTCAGGGAGATGGGAGGATAACTGTTTAATCTTCTTTCTTCTTCCTTCAAACTCTCAAATATATCTCAAATCTCAAATATACAATCAGTTCTTCATACTTTAAGCCATCAATAAAAGTTAATTTCTTTTCAGCCTAACTCCAGAAGCCACCCCCCCCCACCCCCAAGGGTCCTTCAGCATAGGACAGAAGCTAACAAGAGATTAGTTCAGAGCTTCTTCCCCCTTCAGCCTGGCTTCACTCTCCAACTGACTTTTCTGGGAACATTCTATTTGGAATGTTCATCTTGATTGACAGATGATGTCCCCAGCTTTCTGTCTTGCATGCATGAAGTTCTCTTTTTTTTTTTTTTCATGCCTCTTCCACATTAGAGAATAAGGATTCCTTTGTTAAGCAGCTGTCATGGGTTTTCCTTCACTCAACATAAAATGTATCTTGCTTTCATATAATATTAATAACTTATTGATTTAGCTAGGTAGTGCAGTGGACAAAGTTCTGGACCTGGTAACAGGAAGATCTATGTTTAAATCTGGTCACTGACACTTATTAGCTGTTTGACCCTGGGCAAGTCATTTAATATGTCTGCCTCTTTCCTCAGCAGTAAAATAGATATAATATAATCACACCTCTCTCTAGGGTTGCTGTGAGGATCAAATTAGTTAATATTTGTAAAGCATTTAGCATGGTTCGTGGAACATAGTAGGTGCTTAATAAAAACTTACTACTATCATCTTGGTGGCTCACTAGAGAGCTGGCTTGCAGATTGGAGATCCTGGGTTGAACTTTGATCTCGAACATTTCCTAGCTGTATGATGGGTTTTCTGATGCATTCAGGCATATTAATAGTTGCTGCCTTCCTTTTCTCATAGCTCAACTGCCTAGCCTCCCTTATTGTGGTAGCACCTTTAAATCATTTATTTAAATTTCAGCTTTTTTCATGATTCTCTTTGTGCTTCTTTCTGTTTATGATAGATAAAATGATCAAGTATATCATGAAATTATTTCTTTTTACCTAAGGGAGGTAGGATGAAGCTAACCACCAATTCCTTTGCTTGGCTAAGAAGAAATTGTGAATTCTTTAATTTTTAATGAATTTTTTGATTCATTTTTTAAAAACCCTTACCTTCTCTCTTGGAATTGTTACTCAGTGTTATTTCCAAGGCAGAAGAATGACAAGTGCTAGGTAATGAGAGTTAAGTGACTTGTCCAAAGTCATATAGGTCATACAATCTGCTCTGAGGCCAAATTGGAACATAGGACCTCCAGTCTTTAGGCCTGGCTCTCTATCCACTGAGCAATCCAGCTGCACCATTCTTCAATTTATGCCATAACTTACTACTGACTTTGGATTTTGCTTTTCATGATGATATTGATATTGATGTGGTTTAATTCTTTCAATAGTATTGCAATGCTTTTGTCAGTGATCAAAAATTTTCCACTGAGTACCCATACTTTAATTCTTTCTTTTTTTTATTTGATTTGGTCACTTTCAAACATTATTCCTTGGTTACAAAAATCATATTCTATTTCTCCCTCCCCTTCCCCACCCCTCCCATAGCCGACACACAATTCCACTGGATATTACATATGTCCCTGATCAGAACCCATTTCCATGTTGTTGGTGTTTTTTGCACCAGGGTGATCATTTAGACATTTAGAGTCTATATCCCCAGCCATATCCCTCTCAACCCAAGTGATCTAGCGGTTGTTTTTCTTATGTGTTTCTGCTCCCACAGTTTTTCCTCTGAATGTGGATAGTGTTCTTTCTCATAGGTCCCTCCGGGTTGTTTATGATCATTGCATTGCCACTAATGGAGACGTCCATTACATTTGATTGTGTCACAGTGTATCAGTCTCTATGTATAATGTTCTCCTGGTTCTGATCCTTTTGCTCTGCATCACTTCTTGGAGGTTGTTCCAGTTCCCATGGAATTCCTCCAGTTTATTATTCCTTTGAGCACAATAGTATTCTATCACCAAAATATACCACAATTTGTTCAGCCATTCCCCAATTGATAGGCATCCCCTCATTTTCCAATTTTTGGCCACCACAAAGAGCACAGCTATGAATATTCTTGTGCACGTCTTTTTCCTTATCATCTCTTTGGGGTACAAACTCAGCAGTGCTATGGCTGGATCAAAGGGCAGACAGTCTTTGAGCACCCTTTGGGCTGTTATGTTAGCCAATATGCTAGGTGTGAAGTGGTACTTCAGAGTTGTTTTGATTTGCATCTCTCTGATTATAAGAGATTTAGAACGCTTTTTCATGTGCTTATTAATAGTTTTATTTCTTTAACTGAAAATTGCCTATTAATGTCCCTTTCCCATTTATCAATTGGAGAATGGATTGATTTTTTTGTACAATTGATTTAGCTCTTTATAAATTTGAATAATTAGATCTTTGTCAGAGGTTTTTGTCATGAAGATTGTTTCCCAAATTGTTACTTCCCTTCTAATTTTGGTTGCATTGGTTTTGTTTCTACAAAAACTTTTTAATTTGATGTAATCAACATTATTAATTTTACATTTTGTGATTTTTTTTCTAACTCTTGCTTGGTTTTAAAATATTTCCTTTCCCAAAGATCTGACAAATATACTATTCTGTGTTCACATAATTTACTTATGGTTTCCTTCTTTATGTTCAAGTCATTCACCCATTCTTAGTTTTTCTTGGTATAGGATGTGAGGTGTTGATCCAAACCTAATCTCTCCCATACTGTCTTCTAATTTTCTCAGCAGTTTTTATCAAATAATGGATTTTTTCCCAAAATCTGGGATCTTTTGGCTTGCCTTAGACTGTCTTTCTGAGGTCACTTACCCCAAGTCTATTCCACTGATCCTCCTTTCTGTATCTTAGCCAGTACCATATTATTTTGATGACCACTGCTTTATAGTATAGTTTGAGATCTGGTACTGCAAGGCCACCTTCCTTTGCATTTTTTTCATTATTTCCCTGGATATCCTTGATCTTTTGTTCTTCCAAATGAACTTTGTTATGATTTTTTTCTAATTCAATAAAAAAGTTTTTTTGTACTTCAATGGGTATGGCACTAAATAAGTAAATAAGTTTGGGTAGGATTGTCATTTTTATTATGTTAGCTCATCCTACCCACGAGCAGTTAATGTTTTTTCCAATTGTTTAGATCTAGTTTTAATTGTGTGGAAAGTGTTTTGTAGTTGTGTTCATATAGTTTTAAGTTAATTTTTAGATGGTTCAAAAAGAGTGTGATTCTTAGCACCCTTCTTCCTTCTTTCTTCATCCCATCTCACCTATTTCCACTACTCCATAACCATCACTATAGGAGAAGGGGGTCACACAGAACTGAGAACCATTAATTTCTTTTTTTACTTTGTCTCATAGTTATGGCCAAGAAATTCATCTTCAGGTAATTTACTCACTTGTACTGAGGCAATATTTAATAGTTTTGTTGGTTCTCAGATTTCATACTCATAGTAGAATCTCCTGGCGCTTATATATTACTATCATAGCCTTTAAGAAATTGAATTCACCAATGCCATGAGAGACATAGAATTTAGACTTTGTGGAAATCCCATTGGTTCACACCAGCTAGAGTCAGGAATTTGTTATTCAGCTGTTTTAGTCATATCCAACTCTCCATGACTCCATTGGTGGCTGGCCATTTCTTTGTCCAGCTCATTTGAGAGATGAGGAAACTGAGGCAACAGGGTTAAGTGACTTGCCCAGGGTCACACAGCTAGTAAGTGTTGGAGGCCAGATTTGAACTCAGGAAGATGAATTTTTCTGATTCCAACCTATTTGCTCTAAAGTCAGAAATATTTGAGTTCAAATTCAGTCTCCAATATGTACTAGCTGTATGACCCCGTGCAAGTCACTTAACATCTGACTGCCTCAATTTCTTCATCTGTAAAATTAGGATAATAATAACACCTAAATCTCAGCATTGTTATGAGGATCAAATGAGATAATACTTACAAAGTACATAGCATAGTGTCTGGCACATAGTAAGCACATTTAAATGTTAGTTGTCGTCATTACTGATTCAAGCAAGGTCACATTCAAGCAAGGAAATTAGGCTAACCGTTTTTTTTAAATCAGTAAATTCAATGAAATCTTAAACTCCAATTTTAATTTATGATTCATTTTAAAAAACTACATAGAGATAACTCAAATAAAATAAAAAATATTTGTTGGGCCCTTGTTCATCTGCTGTATACTTCTTTTTTTGCTCAAGAGGAAAAATGTAGATTCTAGCTAGAGACTTAAATATCTGTGATGGCCAGGGCTCCTGTATTGAACATAAAGAATATTATAATTCATCACCTGCTTCCTTCTTTCTTTATCTCCTTCACTCACATATACCCATATCCAGGAAACTACTACGTCTGAATTTGTACTCTTAGGTCTGGTCTATACTGGAAGACTTAGATTGGATATCTCTAAACACATTCTAGGAGTCCACTTTATTTAGGAGTCCTTTTCTTGCATTACAAAATACTTAGAGTAGCTCAAGAATCTTCCAAGGAAACTGAAAATTATCACTTTAAATTGGCCCAGTACAAAGTAGAACCCCTTTAGGGAGCATAGAACCTCGGAGCCCTTTCAAATAAGTATGCACCACCGAAGAAGCTTGAAGTACCTGGTATCCAGGACAACAAGTCTCCCTTCAGTGCTATAGCCAACAGGTAGATATTGGCTCAGTGTGGAATAAAGATCCAAGGCTTACCATTGCCATCTTCCTCTCAAAGAAAATAATAAGATCCTCTTGGGGATACTTTAGCAAGCTACATTCCTCAGGGTTTATGTGATGATGAGTTATCTCCTCATAAAGATACTTAGATGATAGTATTTTGGCACCATATCTAAATTTTTATTGTACATGTAAACTATGGGTTAGGCAAGCCTTTGAACAAAACGCTATAAAATTCTCCAATAAAACATGCATCTCTACTGAAGAAAAAATAAAAATCGTTCTATAATTCAACTACCAATCTGGAAACATTAGTTCTAAATTATATAGGTACCTTTTTCACAGATGTAAACATTATACAATGCTTCTTTTCAAAAGAAAGAGTGACAGAAGAATAGAACATGAATCAGTCATAGCTTTGTATAATGTGGTAGAGGGCTAACTTTGGAGTTAGGAAGATCTGAGTTCAACTTCTGCCTCTTGACCTTAGTTGTATTACTCTTACTCTGAGTTACTGTTACTCTGAATTTCTCTTTCTTTATATGAATATCAAGGATGAAAATAATAATGCCTACCACACAGGATTGTTGTGAGAGTTTAAAAAAAAGATAGATGTAAAGTGCTTTTTCAAACATTAAACTGTTTTACTAATAGTAGTTGTTTTTATTATTGTGAGAACTAGGACTTTGTACCTCAGTAACAACCCGAGAAAGGTAAAATGCTATAATGATCATGAAGCAGAAAGGTAACAAAGCCACATTATGTTTTGAAGTAGAAGTCAGTAATCTGGATTTACTGCTTATATTAAAAGTAGTGCTGATGTAATATAGAAAGAAGTAAGTCATCTTTCCTTTTTCCATATAAATCAGTTTTGACCCAAATAAATGAATATAAAATGTAAAATTAGGAGCCATATTGGGCATGGCATTCCCCTGAAGAAGACCTAAAGGTAACTTAAAGAAATAAAGACCTTTTTTAAGACTCACTGGTAGAAAATTCGTCAAAGCAGGAAAGATAAACATCTAGATTGCTACATTAGAAGAAGGAAAGAGGGGTTGTAAATGATAGCTCTGGTACTTAAGTAAGAAATGTAGCTATTCCATTATACTATTTAGCCAAAAATGGCACACCAAGCTTTGAAGAAATGGCTGGCCAACCCCAATCATTATGTTTCTACTCTCTGTTATTTGGAATTAAACCCTAGAAAAATTTCCCACAAGATTTAGTATTTCTCTTGGGTGAAAACAAAAAAATACAACAAGTTGGCTTTACCAGCTGAGCCCTGGAACTTTGCCACTTGCAATTTGCTGTAAAGTACTCTGAAAATGTTCAGAAATCCACTGGCCATGTGCCCAGGCCTTCTAGCCTAACAGCAGTTTAACTAAAAGGATACAAGGTTTAGACACAAGCAAGCTGTTCAGATCTCCAATGTGGTAATATTCATTAATGCCTCTTTTGAAAACTTGAAGGCACAGAAGACATTTTCATCATAAACAGGTGTGAGAGGACACAGAGTTCCAAAAAAAAGTATACCTTGAAAGAGGAAAAAAAATATGCATACATCTCCACCTGTTCTTTCAAAAGGAACTTTGATTTCTCTTTAAAAAAAAACTCAAAAGTTTTAGACACCATTATTCTACTTATTGGATAATTCAAATTATAGCATTCAGATAAAATAGCTTCACATTGGCTACTGACTTCTTTCTTGCAAAGATTGATGACAATTCTCATTTTTATGCATATAAGCACCAAAACAAAGAAGAATAAAGAAATTAAACTATACCATGACATAGGCTATTCTTTAAAAATATTATCCTTCATTTAATGGGTTCAGGCTCAATATAGGGGAAAATCCCCCAAACTAGGAGATTTTATAAAAAATTTATATATCTTTTGTAGGAAATTAGATACTAAGTCCAAGCTCTAGAATGTAATATCCAAATGTCTACTGTTGATCAAATTTAAGAAATAAATATATTCTAATAGTCTAGGCTGGACAGTATTTGTGGAATGCCAGTATTAGTTTCAAACTTACCAATCTGTTTCACTGCCACATTATAGGCAAGCTAAAATAAATATTCTGATTACCCTTCTATTAACTTCCCTGTTAATAGGCTTTTAGAGGTTGGCTTCTATGTCATATTGCCAATGGGTGTCTTGAAACATCTTGGTTTCACAATTAGGAAACAGGCTGTTATCTTGCATTCTAGAGGGGTTAGTTAGAGGTTCCAATATAGGAGTTGAGGAGGGTTTCTGGCAGTACAAATACACCATACATCTTCCAATTGCTTGAACAGCAGGTCATTTGGTCACTGGAACAATGAGGAAGGAATCAGTGAGGAGTGGAGACACCCACAGAAAGATGCAGAAGCAGAAAACTATAGTTATAGCTTGATAATGAAAACAGTCAAAAGAAAAGGCCTTGGTGATTAAAAGCTAAGCAGCATAATGAGCAGGCTTGGTAGTAGCTGAAGTCCCTATTTTCATGCAAGAAACAGCAATAAGCCAGATGAGTCAGGGACATACATTTGTACTTGCTGATAACTAAAGAACAAGATGCCAAAAATCATTATCTAACCAGCATTCAACTGAAAGCAGCCCACTGAGGTTTTTACTAGGTACACACACACACACACACACACACACACACACACAGAGTCCCTCTCTCTCTTTCTCCCTCTCTCTCTTTGTCTCTCTTTCTTTGTCTCTCTCTTCATCTCCCTGTCTCCCCACATTTCTCTTTGTCTGTCTGTTTCTGTCTGTTTCTCTCTCTCTTTCCTCTCTCTGTCTCTCTCTATTTGTCTCTCTGTCTCTATCTCTTTGTCTCTGTCTCTCTATTTCTCTCTCACTGTCTCTGTCTGTCTCTCTGTCTCTGTCTGTCTTACTCTCTCTCAATTTGTAGGCCATTAGCAATGTCTGGTCCAAAGCACAGTGGCAACTCTACAAATTCTGTCATAGTTTCCTCCTTCTTTGTGAATATTTCTTGTATTTACGGTTGGTTTTTACATCTGTAACATGTTAAACCTTTTCTTTCAAATTAATCCATTGTAGTTCCTTATTAGAAAGATGGATATGTCTCATAAACTTAAAATGGCCTCATGATATTAAAATTTCTAATAAATTCTAAACCCAGGGCTTTGTGATTGCATGTAAGTAGTCCTGGGTTTTTAAAATCTATGTCAGCTGAACAGAAGTTCTCTATCAGTTTCTAAAGAGTTAGTAATGCTTGGAGTCTAGATGTGGCAATAGACTGCATCTATTGTCTGAGAAAGGAAACTAGGTGACTCAGTGGATACTCAGCTTGGAATCAGGAAGACATCTTCCTGTCTGAGTTCAAATCCTTGCTTCAGACACTTTACTACCTGTATGATCTTGGGCAAGTCATTTAAACGTGTTTGACTCAGTTTCCTCATCTATAAAATGACCTGGAAAAGGAAATAGCAAACTACTCTTGTATCTTTGTCAAGAAAAACCCAAATGAAATCACAACAAGGTCAAAACAACTAAATAACAAAATTATCTGTGAATTATTATAGCTTCAATCATTACTGATAAAGGTAGTATAGGTAGTATTGACAGTGATGAAAGTACAGCTTTTTCCAGCCATAGCACTGATGGGTTTGTACCCCAAAGAGATGATAAGGAAAAAGACTTGTACAAGAATATTCATAGCTGTGCTCTTTGTGGTGGCAAAAAATTGGAAAATGAGGGGATGCCCTCCAGTTGGGGAATGGCTGAACAAATTGTGGTATATGTTGGTGATGGAATACTATTGTGCCCAAAGGAATAATAAACTGGAGGCATTCCATGGAGACTGGAACAACCTCCAGGAAGTGATGCAGAGTGAGAGGAGCAGAACCAGGAAAACATTGTACACAGAGACTGATACACTGTGGTACAATCAAATGTAATAGACTTCTGCATTAGTGGCAATGCAATCATCCTGAACAACCCAGAGGGATATAGGAGAAAAACCACTATCCACATTCAGAGGAAAAACTGTGGGAGTAGAAACACAGAAGAAAAACAACTGCTTGATCACATGGGTCGATGGGGATATGAATGGGGATGTAGACTCTAAATGATCACAATAGTGCAAACATCAACAACATGGAAATAGGTTCCTATCAAGGACGCATGTAATACCCAGTGGAATTGCATGTCAGCTACAGGAAGAAAGGGGTTAGGGGAGGGAGGGATAGAATATGATTCTTGTAACCAAGGAATAATGTTCTAAATTGACTGAATAAAAGAAAATTAAAAAAAGAAAATACAGGTTTTGGAATATATTAAAGGAGTAAGAATATTAAAAACACTGTTGGTTCAGAAAAAAAAGACATGGCAAATATATTAATAAAAGCATGGTTGTGTGTAAAGGGTTAGGTTTAACAAAGTCATGGAATACCTATTCCTTCCAATGGTAACCATACCATGCAGATGTATAAAGCCTCCTCAGAGGGCAATGTTGCAAAGGATAGAGTACTGGGCCTAGAGTCAGGAAGAATCCCTTCCTAAGTTTAGATCTAGCCTCAGACACTTCCTAGATATGTGACACTTAACACTTAACCCTGTTTGCCTCAGTTTCATCTTCTGTCAAATGAACTGGAGAAGGAAATAGCAAGCCAGTCTAGTACATTTATGAAGAAAACCCGAATGGAGTCACAAAGAGTTAAATATCACTGCCTTCCCAATGGCTAGTATAATATTATCATAGGACTGGTGATCAAGAAATCCAGGTTCTCATCTAAGCCGCACAATGAGGCTTTTGGATGCAGCTCCTAATTTCCTGTCCTGTGACTGCTCTGCCTTCCTAATGATAGTAATGTCTTCTAACACCAATAAGAAATCAGTTTCTAATTCAACAGGCATTTGTGCTACCCAGGACATATCTGCAACATCCTTCTATAAGACAAGTATTCTGAATTTTTGTGTGTGTTATGAACCTCGCTGGTTCTCTGGTAAACCTCATCTGGTAAAGTCTGTGAATCCTTTCTTATAGTACTATTTTTAAATAATTGAAGGAAATACTAAGTTTCAGTTAGATGTTAGTGAAAATAATGATGTAACTTTTTTCTTGCCCCAAGTTCATAAATCTATTGAAACCTATCCAGGGACAGTTTGGGATTAAAAATTTCTGCCAAGGGATTTATTAGATATAATTTAGTAAACTCTGAGGCATTAACATGAATCACATTATCCAGGGATGCTAGAAATTTGCATTTATTCTCTCTTGCCACAGGCATACTCTGACATAAGTTTTTTCCTGTTTTTTTTTTTACCCTTCAAATCATAGAACAAAACAACATGGGGGGATGCAGGTTGGAACAATCTGACTCCTTGTCCACCATAATAATAGTGGATCAAAGTATTTATCTTTTCTACAGAGTTTGGAAAACTCTCTACCTACTAAAAAGTGGCTAAGTGGCATAGTGGATAGAAAACCTAGAGTCAGGAAGAGTTGAATTCCAATTCAGCCCAAGACACAATAAATGTGTGACTTTAGGAGGCAAGATAATTAACTGGTGCCTGCTTTAGTTTCCCCTTCTGGAAAATGGGGATAGAAGCATTTCTTTCCAGGGATGGTGTAAAGATCAAATGAGTTATCTGAAATATGTTTAGCACAGGATCTAGCAAATAGTTGGACCCTAGCATATAGTAGGTGCTTAATAAATGCTTGTTTACTTCCCTTTTCCTAAATATCTGAGCTAGAAAATCAGATGAATGGCAGGAACTGCAACCGTCAGGACTCATTACTATCTATTTCTATGGAAACAAAGGCATTAAGTTGGAAGAGAAAAACTGTTTCTCATTGTTGGAAATAGTCAGGTTGCTACTTTGACACAATGAAGGTCTTGGTGTTAGTGACTGCTACCAGCACGAAGGAGTATAAAATGGGCACTCTATAGAAAGAGAAGAACCATAACAACAATAAGATATTGGTACAAGGTATAGACAAGGACTTCACTCTGTGCAGCACAGAAAGAGATGTTAGGGTTTCAAATCTAACTATCCCACACCCTACTTATGTCTACATGAAGCGATGTGCCATTGCCAAAGACAATACAACCTCCTACAATGTATGTCACAACTTCCTCTTACCTTTCTCTTGATGTCGGTGAACTGAGAAAACATTAAAGACCAATAGAAGGATAATTCCAGAATATAGTAGTAATGAAGATCAGGTGTCAGTGGCTAGGAGTGAGAGATGGAAGAAGAAAAAGTTTATTAGTTAATACAGATTCTATTTTATTTTGTACACATTTCAAATATATTTTAGATAAATTGCACAACCCATGTAGCTTGAACAAATAGGTTTGGTATTCTATTTTGTAGAAAGGCAATGATGTTTTAGAATAGACCAGCTTAGGATTTGATATCCTTGTCACAATCCCACCTTCTCCCCTACAAGATTTAAAATAATATGAACACTTGGTTGTTAGTTCTTTATTGATCTAGAAGAAGTACTTAAGGTTTTTTAAAAGCCTAAAGAATAACTCTGAGATGTTTTAAGCCACTTGAAAACCATAAACAGATTCTAAAACAGAGAAGAAAAATAACACTATGACTGTTGTAGTTTTTTTATTATACAAGAATACAGAGTATAAGTGTTTTTTGTCCCAGTCAGGCTAAAAGTATTGCTTATTTAGGTTAAAAAAGAACAAGAGGAAAGGGAACAAGCATTCATTATATACCCACTATGATCCAGGCACTGTGCTAAGTGTTTTTCAAATATTGAATTTGATCCTCACAATAACTCAGTGAAGTGGGTACTGTTATTATCCTCATTTTATAATTTAAGAAATTGGAGCAAACAGAGTTTAAGTGACTTTAGAGTCACACAACTAGTGTCTGATGCTGGATTTGAATGCAGGTCTTCCTGACTCCAGGACCAATATTGTGTTCACTGCACTAGCTAGCTGTCTCTCAAGAGTTAGAATCATCTCCACCATCTTACAAACTTAGTGTTGCAAATCATTAAGCATACTGTCAAGGATAAAAGGATTTTAAACATAAAATGTTTGAAAACATTAATTAAAATGATCAGAGTGATGAAAAAGCTACTCTGAGAGTCTAGGACTCTACAGTACAGTAGCCAAGAGCCTGGGATCGCTGAGAAAATGCCCAATGAATGAAGGGGGAAAGAGAGATAGAAAGAGAGAGACAGAGACAGAGAGAAAGAAAGAAAGAGACAGAAAGTCAGAGACAGAGATGTTGTAGAGGAGAAAATGTTGAGAACTTTGGGAGGAAGTGAACACTCTATCTTGAGAATTTATAATACAGAAGGGAAAGAAAGCCAGGTATAATCTGACATATACCTTGTGTTTTGCCAAAGTCAATGTCAAAGGGACAACAAAAAGAAAAGTCAGGATCCCAAGGCGGCCTAAAACTCAACAAGGAACATATGTCTGGGAGATTCTAGTAATTTTTAAGAATGAAATTTTGTTGATATAAAGAGAACCAGTTCTGATGAGGAAGAGAAGAGAAAGTTGTCTAAAGAGAAATTTTGAGTGCAAAGAGAACGCATTGAAGAAATGTGCATTAGGTGAGAGTAAAGGCAGGTCATAGAGAAAAATAATAAATAACTATTATTAAGTGGCACAGTGCAGAGTGCCAGGTGTAATAAAGAGATAATCTGTGTGATAGTATTTCTTGTTGTAATAACTGGATACTCTGGCTGACTGGAGAGCTGCTAGTAGGGGGACACACCTGAGGGTACCTAGTTACAATGGTTATAGATGTACTTTGAGAGATACTGAGAGATAGAGAGATGCTGCTACAGGGGAATGCTCTGGGGTTTGCCTACTGATCTCTATTGATGGCTAATGGATCAATATATTTCCTAACCTCCTTCTCCCTTCACTCCCTCCCTTCTTCCACCCTCTCCCTCCCAGTTTCTTCTGAAGCCTGTGGCTTCCTCCTTCCCCCCTGAGTGGATTATGATATTTATGAGGAAAAACTTCTTCTGTTCTTTTCTCAGGTAAGGGGTTTATTGGGATAACAGGACAAGGAAATTGAGGTGAGAGGGATGAGGGTTTCCCTAATCTAAAATGAGGATTATGAGGGTTTGGAAAGTCACAGCTGTGACAGGGGGACAGTCAGAGAGATGGAGGATAACTGTTAAATCTTCTTTTCTTCTTTCAATTCACAAAACCACCAAGATTTCTCAGCCTAATTTCAGAAGCCCCCCTCAAAGGTCCTTCATCCTGGGACAGAAGCTAATAGGATTAGTTCAGGTTCTTCCCCCTTTAGCCAGGCTTGCCTTCCTTGGTCAGTAAAATCCAAAAAAGAGGTTTCTCTCTTCTTTCTTGGTCAGTCAATCCCCAGAGAGAGACAGAATTCCGGTTTCTCTTCTCCCTGGCCAGGCTCCCCAATTGCCAACTCCTGAGAACATTTCGTTTGGAATCTTCATCTTGATTTTGCACATCAGGTCCTTCACCTTGGTCTGCATGCCTGGGTTGCTCTGCAGATCCTTTCTCTCTTCATGTCTCTTCCACACAGGCCTGAAGTCAGAAAGATCATCTACCCAAGTTCAAATCAGAGTAGGTGAATAGAGACAATGAAAGAATAGGAAAGGAGTAGATAAGGTAGGGTAAAGAAACAGGAAGTTTGTTGTGGCCATTTAGAAATGAGTTTTAAGTGAGAATTACAAAAGAACACTGTTTTATTTGAGGGGCAGGAAATATGGAAATCAAGGAAACTATTCATGCAGACTTGTTTGTTTTGTGCTATGTTCCTGATACAGAGACTCCCCAGCTACATGTGCTATAAATGCAAACTGATTCTTCTGTTTTAGCAGATGTTGTATGGGATGGGAGAAGTATATCTCCTTTAGCTTGTTAGAGAAGTTGAGTTCCTATACTGGATGGAAGAAACAATCCCTGAAGAAAATCTAGAAGAAAGATTCTTAAGGTAGCAAAGGGCAATCAAGATCCAGGTCAGGAACTATTTATGCTAAGAAATATGACATATAGAATAAAAAAGGTTTGGACCACTGGAACTCTTTTAATAGAGATATATATTCCGATCTTAGAAAACAGTAACAGCTTATGTTCTATAAAAAATAAGTAAGAGGCAGTGAAAAATTCATATAGTAATTCAGTTCTAGTCCTGGGAGAAAGAAACAGTGGTGTCTGGTGACTCTTTAGACTGAACGGTATGGAGCTGGTTCTAAGTAAATCTGACCTAAATAAATGAGAGGTATACTATTTTCCTAAAGTTTATTTTCAAGTAATGACAGAAGGCCTGCAAGACTTGTCAGTCTTACAAATCATTAACCACTTCATAATCTTCATGAAAGATCAAATGATCATATGCAAAATGAGAATGAATGAGATGATCTGTAAGATTCTTTCTAATTCTAAATCCTATCATTCTCAGAGAACTACAGTATTCAAAACAAAAGAGAGAACAATTTTTAATACTCTGTACTGGCCCAATCACATATAAAGACTTATGTTCAAATCTCAGTGAACATTGAGCAGTGAGAAGGTATCCAGAAAAGAGTAAGACCAGGATATTTAGGGAATTTGGAATGATCAAAATATTCTGGGATGCTTTGCCTAGAAAAGAGCTGACATGTGTGGAGGGGAGAGAAGAAAGGGAAGGGAAGAAGAACATAATTACTACCTTCAAATACATAAAGAGCCAAAATAGAAAAAGAATTTAAATTCTATATGACTACAAAGAATAGGATTAAGACCAATGAATGAAAGTTACACAAGAGGAAATGCCAGCTTAAAATAAGGAAGACTTTTCTAATAGATATCTGTTTAACAATAAAAAAGGTTGCCTCTTGATACAATGAGATTATTACTACAAGTGCTGAAATAGAGTTTAGATGACTACTCAGGTTGGTAATAGTGACTCAGGGTCTATAACACTGATTATACAACAATAGGTAAATAACATAAGCTTGCTGAGGTTCAGTTTCTTTGTAAAATGGAAATAATAACAACTGCACTATACATCCACAGGCTTTTTGTGGAGTTCATACAAGGTTATACATATAAAATGCTTTGTAAAATCTTACAGGTCTGTGTAAGTGGATATTTATTATTTAGTGTGACTATTATTTGCCAAGGGATTATAATAGAATGAGAAGCTAAACTTGTTAGTTTAAAGTCTGATGCAATATGAAGATTCTATGATTTTACAGTTCAGCATCTAGAAAGATCAAGGTTAAGAGGAAATAGGATGGAGAATTTTGAAATTATGTACCCTGTAGAGAAGATTAAGATTAAGATGACTACATCTTGAAATACTATCTTCCACTATCCACATCTAGAGAAGGAACTGTGGATCCAGAAATGAATAAAAATGTATATGATTGACCACATAGTGCGATAGGGATGTGATTAGGGTTTTGAGGTGAAAGGATTACTCTACTACAAATATGAATAACATGAAAATAAATTTTGAACAATGATACATGTAAAAATCAGTGGAACTGCTTGTTGGATTTGGGAGGGGCAGAGGATAAAGCAGGATAAGAAGATCATAAATCATGTAACCATGGAAAAATATTCTAAATTAAAAAAAAAGAAATACTATCTTTACAGAGCATAACTTGAGTGAGATAGTTTTAAGTAAAATGTTTTAAAATACAACTTTATTCCTTTCATAATAAGCACGTGGAATTAATTTCCTCCAAGATATACCATTGTGTGGGGCAGCTGGGTGACTCAGTGGATTGCGAAACAAACCTAAAGACAGGAGGTCTTGGGTTCAAATCTGACCTCAGATACTTCCTAGCTGTGTGACCCTGGGCAAGTCACTTAACCCTCATTGCCTAGCCCTTACCACTCTTCTGCCTTGGCACCAAAATATAGTATTGATTCTAAAATAGAAGGTAAGGGTTTTTAAAAAAAGATACACCACTAGCAGGAAATTAATGGGTTATAAAGAATGTTTGGATACTGTTATTATGAACAATACCTATCAGTGCCTACTAAGAGAAATAAAACATTTAACTATCAAATTTAAAGTTAATTTCTGGAGGAATAATGATACCCTGGTCTTAATCATCCCTTGAGAAAGCTATTGGCAATAGAATAATTGGAGTTGACCCACTATGGCAATTTCTATGTTTCCGGATTAGTGATTTGTAGGTAGAGAAAATTTTTGGTAGAAAGCACTTCATAAAGGTCAAAGAACTTGAAGAAAACAAGTTTGTAAAGTGACCAACAGAGTAGATAACTAACTAATGTTTGTTGCTTTACTAGTTGATGTCAGAGACTGGGGAGGGGGTAACTGAAGTATCTTTTAAAACTTTCAAATTAGTATAAGGAACTGCTTCTTCTGTCTGTGAACAGTTTAGTTTTTTAAAGGAATAGAAAAGATTGTATAAAGAAAACGAATTAAAATAAACTTGTAAGGGAATAATGTTTCACTGATAAATTTTTGAGAATGACACACATTGTTCTGAATATCACATAGAGAATTGCCATTCAGTTCAATATCTTGAAAGGACCTATTTTAGGCCAATGATTGAGATGATGGTAGCTGCTAAGCATTGTAATCCATCAGCTCATTTACCTGTGACTGATTTTAGAGTTTTAATGGTTATAACTGATATTATTAATCAAATGGCTATTTGGGGAGCTAAGGAAACATTATTTAAGGGCTGCTGGATTTATACCTGACAGAAATATTGTCTCTTGAATTTTATTTCCTAAAATAAATGTCACTAAATACTAGGTAGATCTTATTTGAGGCATTAGAAGTTAGTTGGGCTTACAAACAAGAATACCATATCCAGTAAAGATGATCATAATTATAAAAGATAAAAAATTGATATTCAACAAATTAAAGCAGTTTCAACTGTTCCTGGGGGAAAAATCCCAGAACTCAGTGGAAAAGTTGGTCTATAAGAAACACACAAAGGTAATGAGAGACTAATCATAAACAACACAAAAAGTCAAATTGTTTGATTCTGGCATGGGAAAATGTCATCTTTGGCCCCTGAGGATAGCATGATCACTTGGATATTTTAAAGGGACAGGTATGGATAGAAAACTTGAGGTCGAGGTAATGTTATAGAATGAGCTGAAATGGTAATGTAATAGAGCAGCTGGAGGTAGGGTGGAATGGTTATCTCAGATGAAGAAGGAATGAGAGGAGGAAGAGCCATGGAGAAGGGAATCAGGGGTTCAGAGGGCTGGGAGTACCAGAACCCAACTCTCATCAGACCCTGGGGAAAAAAGAGAACAGTACACATAATTAGAAGAGTAAACATTTTATTAATGTACAGAGAAACAGGAGGAAAAGGGGACTGGATAAGGGAAGGTCTAGAAAGAGAAAGGAAGACAAGGCAATGAGAAAAGGGAGGGAAGGGATGGATACCTAGGAGTGTATATAAAGAGGCGGGCACAAGGTAAGGGGAGAGGATAAGTGAATCAAGAAGTAGGAAGGTATAGTTGGGGAATTTGGAAGTGACCTTTGGAAAGGTGTACCAATTTGGAACTAGGAAGTCAAGGAGAGAAGATAAAGGAGGATTTTGGGGAAGGGAGATGAATAGTAGAAATGATGGTCAAAAGTAACTGGACATCTAAGGAGGGATATGGCAAAAAGAAAGGAAGAGGAAGACAAACAGTAAGGAGAAACAGAGTAGATGGAAATGCACAACTAGTAGCTATGCATTGAGTGTAATGTGTGAATTCACACATGCAAAGAAAATGGATAGCAAAAAGGATTTTTTTGAATCTGAATTTTTTTGAACTGAAAATGAGAGACAAACATAGAGTAAAGGTGAGGGGATAGACCAGAATAAATTAAGCCTCATGTGATTCAAAGAAGGCAAAGGTAGCAGTCATGATCATTGACAGGGTTAGGTCTAAAATGAATATAATTGGAAGTGATGAACAAGGTAACTATATTGATTTTGGGCAGGGGGTTACTATGGGTAATGAAGCATTGTCAGTATTGGACCTGTATATATCAAGTGTTAAAATATACCTAAATTTTTAAAGAAAAAATTAAATGAGATGTAGATGAAAATAGATAAAATAATAATAGCAATGGACTTTAATTTTTCCCTCTCAGACCTGATAGATATATCTAAACAAAAAATAAAGTTAAGGAGAAGACTAGAACCTTAGAAAAAATATATCATAGATATCTTGAGAGCCTCTACACATCTGCATGAGATTAGTAGTTGACCTAAGCTTGAGCATACCATAGTTTCTGGTGGGACCACAGTGGCTTAGAAAGCATAAATATTCTGCAAAAGTCTTACCTTAATGCTAGTCATACAATGGGGGTTTTATCCTACATCCCTGAGGGGTTGTGGCACCGGAACAAAAGTTCCACTGGGTATGACCAAGACAGAAAGACTTTTTTTTGAAAGAATATGGTCCTGGAAACAGATGTCTGCTGCTTAAGGACAAATCTAGCAAAATGTGGTCCTAGTAATATATGTTAACTAAGAACTATGGGATAAAGCGATCAAATTAAATGATAGGAATTGGAAAAATGGGTCTAATATATTACTAGAACAGTTGTGGAATTTTTTTTCAGAAAACAAGATGGAATTATACATTAAGAGCAGTAAAGCTGTTCATATTCATTGATCTAGAGATCTCATTACTAGGAATGGGCCCTGAGGGAAATTTTGAGAGGGTAAAAAGCATATAGTATGAAAATATTCATGGAAGGTTTTTTATTATGACAAAATAACTGGAAATAACAAATTCAATGAACAGGAGAAATGACTGCATATGTTGTGATATTTGAATGTAATAGATTGTATTATGTTGTTGAAATGACAACTATTGGTAAGATAAAGAAAATATATGAAAAGACAAAAGAGAAGAAAAGAGAATAAGAATACATACCATGACTACATTAAAAAGTATAATAGCCACAAAAAGATGATAAAAGAAATCCAAATAAAACAAATCTCAAGGGAACTCAAAGGCAAATTATGGTTATATTAGCAAACATATAAAATTTACATATTTTAAAACAAATTATAAAACAATGTGGAATTTGTGGTCTTGCACATAATTTTTTATACATTTATTTACTTAAATGTTTTTGGGTGTGGTTTTTTTTGGAATTGTCAAATTTAAAAAAAAGAAGCTATAAAAAAGACAGAAGAATTTGAATGGAAGACAAATCAAGAGGGTATAGAAGTCATAGAAGGCTTTCATCTGCTTTACTGGGACCCTGCTAGTTAGGGGGGGAACTTTTATTTTATTTTATTTTTGCTAACTGGCTGGAAAAAAGACTTAGACAACTGTTAGAAGCTTGTTGAAACAAAGCTATACAAACTCTGTTACTGTGTGAGGAGCTATTAGGGACTGTTGTTTTCTAGGACTTACAGAGTGAAGGAAGGGAATCCACCTAGTGGATACCTGTGTTGCCCTCACCTATTTTCTTTGGTTTAAGAGGGAGAAACAGAATGTTTTGCCATAACAAAGGATTTAAAGTTACCTTGGCAAAGTGGAAGGATCTAAGGGACTTGATAATTCTCTATCTTAAAGGTACTGCTTTTCAATGAAAGGGAGTAATATTTTTTTCTTAGGGCCCCAGGAAAGGTGGTTGTAAATGAAAATAGCAAATAGCTTGTAACTGTTTCATGGGCTTGAGGGAAAAAGAGTTTTGCCCAGTAGAAAAGCAGTAAAGTCCAGAGGAGAAACAACTAGTAGAGGAGCAGTTCCAGGTGTTATTCTGAGACATTAAAACCTAAAGTCTAGAATTGTGTCACCCTCCACACATGTGGTTCCCCACTCATGTGACTCTCAGCTAGGTTTCTATGTATGTCCACTATTCTCCATTGATATTGTATACATTGTTAGAAGAGTGTGACCAATGTTTATGAATGGTTTATATTTAACCAAGCACTTGCTTTTTATTGAATAAATATTGTGATTATTGTTGTTGTTTTTTTAAATCTTATTTACTAAATGTTTTATGTTTAAGTCTTATTGGTGCCACGGTGACTATATAAAATTGGTAATACATTGATGGGGGCTAAAGACTTACAGTAGTTGGAAAAATATATTCCTCTCACATAGTTATTCCTAGAATCCTAAAAGATTTGTAATGAATTTTAAGTATTCATATCTTTATTCTGGAAACTCTAAATCCAGAATGAATTCTGGCCAGAATAAGTAAACCAGACCAAAGAGAGAAAAAAATATTATGAATCCATGTCATCTATAGCCTATACTGTTGTGGCTAGTTCTAATGTCTTTATATGCAAATTTGGGATAATCACATTTGCAATATAGGGATGTTATGAAGAATACATTTTATAAACATTACAGTATTATATAAATGTAGGATATCCTTTTAATTACCACTTCAACAATTAAAAAAATTGAAATTAGTCTTTTCAATTCCTTGAAAATGAACTTATTCCCTGGCCTGACAGAAATATTTTTAAAATATCAACTTTGTTTGTAAAGTTCACTGAATTCATGAGAATTTTGTTTCTAAAATATGTTACTATTGTTACAACTTTATGTATTTCTGAAATAGCACAAGATCTATACTTTTGTATGACAGCCTACCTTTAGTACAATGGAAAAAAGACCACTACTGTCTCTTCCATCTAGTATCTATTTAATTATTTTACAAATACAACAGCTTTTGAAATTATGAATCAATACCACAGAAATACTTCATCTTTAAAAAGTCATTATTCTCCTAGAACCTGAACTATAATCTGTGTGTGAATAAAGTATTAAGTCTACATGCATTTCTATCATTACATATATTACCATGTCTGCTTTTTGCAAAATGATTATTATTTGTTAATACCACTTATATCAAAAAAGAGAACACCTAATTTCCAATTAGTGTATTGCATTCTTCTAGGATGACCGATTTTTCCATAAATAATTACACATTTCTACAAGCTTTCTGCAATTCTGTATTGAATAATTCATGCCTGCTTAGTACACAGGTTCTTATCAGCAGAAAGCACAATCATGATGCAAGTTCCCATACAAGTTCTTTTTTCTCCTTTATAATGACTTAGCCAATGTTCTTTGTACAATCTTGTGTCCATCACTCAGTCTCTCACCCTGATTCTTTGGTGCTCTGTGAAACATGGTCTGTCAACACATTTTGGGCTACTGCTGTTGCCTACTCATTTTTTTAAGTAATAGACAATATATCTATTTCATCTATAGAGTTGAGAGATATAATCAAATTGAATATGGAAGCTTTTTTGGTGTATTTTTAATTAGATTTTGCACTACATTTCATACAGCATATATCCTTCTTGTTCATTGGAATCATACGGAAGAATGTGTCTTAACATATGGCCTATTGGAAATACTACCATGTCAAAAGAGAACTGACATTTCTAGAAGTCTTCTAGAGCTAAGAGAAATAGGATTTTTATTCTTTGAAGATGTTGAAATTCAGCATATCACTACAGAAGAGAAACTTTAAAACACAACAACACAGGTATTTAAAAATACTTCAGACTGAGAAATGTGGCTTTTCTGCAGTGAGCAATTCATTTCCACTGTAATTTAACTCTGTCAGATGGCTATCCAATTCTCAGAGTTCTCTAATGCTATCCTGCTAGTTATTTGTATTCTTCTCTACTTTGGATAAAATACCTCTAGGAAATAGAAACTTCAATCTGGAATTCCATCAGAACAACTCTGTACATAACCTTGGACTCCTCCACAAAGGACATCTAATATAAATTTCTAACTCTTACTAGAACACTATGTATCTTCTGATGAAGAATATATATATATATATATATATATATGTGTGTATATATATATATATATATATATATATATATATATACATGTTCCTCATTAACACTGTGTACAACAAACTGTAAAATGGCCCCAAGTCTCAAAAGAATCAAATGAAATGAAAAGGAATCCTGTTTAGGTATGATGTACCTCTACTCACTTGGAGAGGACCAAAATATTTAGATGAATATTTGGCTCTTGTGTATGGAGTGTCCCAACAATCTTACTGTACTTTTAAATGATTAAAACTATAAGGCTACCAAAGTTATTACTGTTGTTGTAGCTATAGAAGCTTAAAATTTAAGTAAGAGTTTTGGGACTCCTTGAATATGTGTGTGGATAGGCAGACATGGATAGACAGGCAGATCGATTGATTGATAGACAGACAGATGGACAGACAAACAGATTAAGATAGACTGACAGACAGATAGAAAGACAATCAGGTAGATAGATGGATAGACGGATGGATAGATAGAAAGAGAGAGAGATAGAAAGACAGAGAGACAGACAAATAGAGAGACAGACAGACATATGGAGAGAGAGGGAGAGAGAGAGAGAGAGAGAGAGAGGGAGAGAGGGAGAGAGAGACAGAGAGACAGAGAGAGACAGACAGACAGAGAGAGAGAGAGAGAGAGAGAGAGAGAGAGAGAGAGAGAGACAGAGAGAGATAGAGAGAGACAGAGAGAGAGACAGAGACAGAGAGAGAGGTAGATAGAAAGACAGACAGACAGATGGATGTATAGATTTGGATATGTACCACCCTGGATTAGAAAAGTCCTAGCTTTGATGCTCAATCTATATGGATATGGTTTCAAAACTACTACTGTTTCTGAATTAGTAGGTAGATGCAAAGATACTTCAGAATACCAAGATCTGGAAATTTTCTTCCAGTGTTATGATTTTAATCTCCATTCAAACAGATTTTTGTTGCATGAATGAATTTCTCATATAATTGGACAATTCCATATTTCCACCCTCAAGAAAGATTATAAGGAAATTTACATTTCTAAAGTCTTCTCAAATTATAAAATGAGATAAAGAGTGTGCTACCCTAAAATTACACACTTGCTCTTTCTACACAAGCCTTTGGGCTTCTTCTATTAAAAATAGCCAGCCCCACCTGTTTTTAACTGATAGAGAACTGTACTTGCTCTTAAATGTGTACCTGCCAGATCAGATATCCATATACAAAAAAACCTTTTCCCTAGCTAAGGCCACTTTCTAATACCAGCCAGTAGAGGGTACCAAAGAGCCAAACAGTCAATCATCCTAACTAGAGGGCTAGAGAGACTGTTTTAACATATTTGGGGCATTATAATCTACTAAGGAGGAAAGCAAGTTCACCTACCTGATAAGGATAATTGTACCAACACTGCTTTGTGTTCCACAGCCAGGGTGTCTGGAAAAGAATAACAAAGAAATATATTTTAGGAATTAAGAAAGTACTGGGGGTGGAGGGGGGTGGAAGGTACTTATTAACGTGTCCAATTTCAGATTATATTGATCTTGTCTCACTTCAAAGGAATTTTTATTTTTTGTTCATGTAGGGATTTGGAGCACTTAAAATTTCAGGAAACAGATGCAAGAGTACTTATTATTCTTGCAATCATGGCCTTTGATCATTTGGGCTATTCCTAGTATAAGAAAAACAACAAAATATAAACATGATGATGATACAGTAAGGGATGTATTTTGGGATATTTTTCCTGAATAGATTTCTACTCATTTATTCACACTCTTACTCAGATTCCCACACCCAATAATACATAGGTAGAAGAGAAGTCTGTGAAACAAATAATTCCTTTCTTTGAACAGTTAACTGATCCATGTGTGTATTAAACCCCAGTGTTGTCCTCATTAGCCCTGTTCCCTAAACCATTGATTGAATAGGCACAAACTACAGGGGCTCTGGAAATCCAAAAGTGAAAAAGAAGACATTCCAAACTTGAGAAAATTCAAGGGATCTCAGCTCTTCCACTTTCTCATCATGAAAAGGCCAATGAAGGAAAGGAAGAAGGAACAGTTGAAAGTCAGGTGCAGAGTTTTTGTTGCATCTACTTTTCTTTAATCCAAGAAAATGTATTTGTCTTCACTCATATAATGAAGAAGAGGATGAAAAGAGAAGAGGGGGGCAAGGGAAATATAAAGATATTGACCGTGAAGAATAGAGATCTTTCCTGGAAAGTAAGTCTTCTACTGTATAACTGAATAGGAACTCTTTCTTCCTTCCTTTGCTCTAGATTTCCAAGAGATACATCTGTTCTAGGACACCATGGATAACAAAGACATGAGCTTCAGCACAGCTTGTCCTTTAATGTAGAGCTGCTATTGACTTGAATGCTCTGATATCAGTCCTGCTAACTTGGATATTGCTCATTAACCTATCCATTTTAGTTTTGTTTTTCTGGAGCTCCAGTCTGATAATCCTGGAGTCTCAAAGGAATTGTGGCCAAAGTTTATAATAGTAATAAGTAATAACAGTACCTTATTATTATGTTTTGCATACTGTTTCTACTTTTATTTCAGTAATCTTATTTTATCTTCCTACTATTAAAAAAAAGCAAATAGTGTTACCATTTACTAGATTATATAGTGAGGCATAAGAGGAATTTGCCTACATTTATGTCTAAGTTGTAGAGTAACAATGATGAAGATTCAAATTTTCTCAATCAAATTCTAGCCCTTTAAGTATATACATAGATATATGTATGCATGTATTTTGCCCAAATCTATGTCTCTATCCATTTTTCTCCTTTAGTGCCATTTCTTTGCTACTCTCTTTTTTCTCTCTAGCCCTGTTTAAGTGACTGGGATATAGGAAGGGGACCGTTAATTATTGTTTTATTTATTGAGAAGTTTTATATGCCTTTTCTTAATTTAAAAAGTAAATGGATGTCAGCCAGGCAAGTCAAGTATCTCCCCATTGCCTATCCTTACCATTCTTCAGCCTTGGAATCAATATTGAATATTGATGCAAAGACAAGAGATAAGGGTTTATATATTTATTTTTTAATCCTTACTTTCCATCTTGGAAACAATACTGTGTATTGGCTCCAAGGCAGAGAAGAGTGGTAAGGACTAGGCAATGGGGTTTAAGTGATGACTTGCCCAGGGTCACAGAGCTAGGAAGTATCTGAGACCGGATTTGAACCCAGGACCTCCTATCTCTAGGTCTGGCTCTTAATTCACTGAACCACTTACCTTCCCCCAAAAGGTAAAGTTTTTTTTTTTTAAGTAGATGGAGTGTTTTATATTTCTTTATAAATAATGAAAAAGTCATCTTAAATTAAGTTACTATTCACTTATGTATCCCCTCATACAGTCCATTTTAGCTGTATCTTAATGCTATACACAGAATTACAGGGTTAAAAGAAATAAAATTCTTTTATTAACTTTTATTCCATGAAGTGAATTCCACTTAAAACTATCATACCTTGCCTCCAATTGTTAAGGTTCCTTATGATGACTCTCTGGGGGTAAAGCTTTTTTCCCCTCCCTTATCAGTAAACTTTATCTCCCCTAATTGTAATTTAAGCTTATTTCTTGGTAAAAAGAGAGAATAACTAGTCTTAATACCACTGTTACTCGAAATGATTAGAAACCATTCTTGAGTCTTCTTTCAGCTTTTTTCCAGTGATTTTTGTTTATATAGATTTATAAAAGATTTGAATAAGAGTGAAAGAAAGCACCCTAAGATGTATGTTTACCTAATCTATACTTTGAATCTCAAGCACATGAAGCACAACAGGTTTTCCCATTATACTATATCCATCTGCTTTCAGACATATGAGACCCCCAGTAGTAATGAGCAAGGCTGTAATCCCACATAAAGGATCAAGGTCATTTTTCACCTTGAATAAATGTGAACACTTTTTTATAGATGCATAGTTAGGTGGAGCTTCCCAAGAATCTGATCCTATTTTCCTGATTTTCTAATCTACTGTGTCTATTTAAATGTACACAGGACAATGTGCATTTATATCATCTGTCCTCTTATTTCATGAAAGACAAGAGAGAAACCTTCTTATGTCAGTGAAGCTGTTAATTTGTCAAGTTTATACTTTTATCAGCTCTTCAGTAGAAACACAATTTCAGTGTGAATAGAACTGACAAAAATTGTAGAAAAGATCCACTCATATTTTACCATGTATGGTAGGCTTAGTTTATTTTAATCTCCTCCTGGGAAATTTCTTATAAGTAACATTTTTAAAAGGTACTTTTTTCTACTTTCCCTCTTTAATTTTTCTAACATTGTATGCAATCAATTATGAATAAGTCAACATTCTGGCATGGAATGTGGTTCCTGGCCTAACTATGTGACCTTGGACATGTAATTCTTAGGAAACATTTTCCACATGTAAAAAATGAGAGATAAAATTCTACGTGCCACCCACCTAAATCGCAAGGCATATGAGATATTCTATGGGGAAATTCTCCATATATCTATAAAGATTACAAACATTCATGGCAATTGTCTTTCAAAGCATCTCTGTATTAGACTGACAAGCAAATAAAATTATACATAAGCATGCCATCTATAGCTAAAGAGGAATAATAAGCAAATAACTAATGGTGAATTACTATTTAAAAGAGTAGACTACTCCCCTGTAACAGAGCAATATATACTAGGAAAATGTCATTATTCCTCATTAAAAGGGAAGGTTAAAAATGGATCTGAAACAAAAAACTCACAGTAAAAATCTTATCTGGAAACACAAGAGACTATAGGGAGAAGAATGACTAGTATCCTAATTTTGGGCCACATAATAAAATGAAATGGTTTTAAAATTAGATTTTTATAGATCAGTTGGGTAACTCAGTGGATTGAGAGCCAAGTCTAGAGACTGGAGTTACTGGGTTCAAATATGACCTCAGATACTTTCTAGCTGTGTGACCCTGAGCAAGTCACTTAACTGTAGCTGCCTAGTCTTCTCCCTTGTGACCAATACTTAGAATTGATTCTAAGACTAAAGGTAAGATGTTTTTTTTTTAAAGCAAGACAGTGTTAAGGAAATGTAAATTTCACATCCAGTCTCCAGCCTTACATAAAAGGTTTTTGAATTTTATATTGATCAACATTGAAAAGGGATACTGTGCTATCATTCTTAAAGTAATTGAGATGTTCCTTCTGCATAAGCTGGTATCATTTTGGAAAATAACTTGCAAATTAGTAAAGTATATACATTGAAATAGATACTTGTGACCTAGACCCTGTGCCTCTATATCACCAACTTGTCTAAGTATACAAGTGAATGTTTGAGATTTGCTAAATTTAAGGTTTGCCATAGGAACTAAAGGAAAGGGGATGTTTGATGGAACATTTCATGTCAAGATCTTTAGCTTTTAGGGAGATGAGTTAAATCTATAGGTTTTACTTTAAAGGGGAGAGATGAAACTAAAAGAATTAAGAGGAAGAGATGAAAAATGGGAATAATGAAATGGAAATGTTTGGGGCACAGAAGAAGAGAAATTCACTAAGGTACAACATATGGGTCTGATTAATAAGTATATTATTCTAGGACTATAAAGGTAACAGAGCCTGTGCTCTACAATCTTTTAACAAGTCTCTGGAGAAAAAACATTTAGACTGTATTTACAAATAGTATACACTATTAATAATGTATTGCCCCCTTGAGTTATTTGAAAAATTCTAATTAAAACTAGAATCTACCAGTATAAATTATTTCCCCCACAGTACATGCAGGCTGTCATAGATATTTTATGAATAATAAATAATTCCTTAATTTAATTTTGCATTTCAAACAGAAAAATCATATTCCTTTGTAGAAACAACAGAGTGCTGAGGTCATAAGTTAAAAGGGGAAAATCCCTCATGATAAATCAATACTACAGATGAAGCAAAGTGTACTCATTTTACTGACTACCTACCAATTTTCACTCCTTATCATGCTGTTAATATTGACAGCCACAGGTCACATAGGACATAGACTGGGAAGGCTGGGCCTGGCCAGGCAAGAGGGCTCAGGGATGAGAAAAATTCAATACTCATTTAGAGGGAAAGCAACATCGTCAAAAGCAAAAGTGACTGAGTCTATGTGGGTGGAAATAATTTCCAAAGTAATCACCAAATGTTGTTCTGCCTCAAAGAAATTTGGATGGATAGATGGATGGATGGATGGATGGATGGACAGACATATGGCAAAATATTGATACATAAATGAATAGGACTTAGTGATTATTAACAAAACAATTTCTGAGCAGGAAAAAGACATATTGAAAGAAATGTTTAAAGATGATAAATAGGTCAGTAACATTTAGGATGCCTTGGGGAAAGGAAATTTTGAAATATAAAAAATATCTCAGTAACATAGAGAGACTATGATGTTCATACAATGGGCAGTAGATAGTCACTAACCTCCTGAAAAAAAAATGTCCTTCAAACTATCTGCCTCTTTCTTTCTATTTTCATTCTTCAAGGCTTATTCTTCTTGATCTATGCAACCTTTTAGTAAACTTCACTGAACTAAGCTTTTACTCCACTGAATACTACTAAAAAAAAAGCCTTTTGCTCAAAAGCCTTTAATGGATCCTTATTTGACATTCCATAAATGTCCATCTAGTTTTGAGGTTCACCTTACCTTACTTACACCTTATCTAAATTTACTTTCTACTACTCTCCAACAAGAATCATTTTTACAATAATCTTCTGTTTCTTAAATCTCAGTATCACTCATTCTTTAAGAACTACTTTCTGTATAAAGTTCTTACATTTTTACAAATGTAAGCCCCAACTAATTCCTTTCTTTGCTGAATTCTTACAATGCCAAGCACCCCAGAATTACAAAATCTCAGTTGAAAATGGATTTCAGACATACTCTATTATGAAAAGAAAAGTCCCTTATTCATACAAGTGGGGATCCAATCTTTACTTAAAGACCTCTATAGCTTGGGGAAAGGAACTATTACTTCCTCAGGCAGTTCATTGCATTTTTAGGGAGTTCTAATTCCTAAGAAGTTTCACCTTATAGCAATCTAAACTTTACTTTGATGAAATTTAAAATATTATAGATTTAGAGTTAACAAGAACCTTAGAGACCATCTTATCTAAATTCCTACTCAGTTCATGATATAATATTCTTGGTCAGTGGTCATATATTAAATACATCCAATAATTGGAAATAAGGTGAACTATATTCATTTGGGGCATCTCTAATTGTTAGAAATATCTTTTTAATATTGAGCTAAAATCAGTCTTCCTATATCTACACATTTTTCCAAACTGGTCAGAATTTATTAAGAGTTTTCCAGGATTCTTTCATTCTTTAGAAATGCCTCTGTCTTTTAGCCTCCTAAATATTCTTCTTGCAGGTGAAAACAATGAAATGTCTTTCACTATTGAGATGAACAGGAGACTGGATGGTACATTTTAGGCACTGTACCTAGCTGAAGCTACAATGAATTTATGACTTCCAAACAGGTACCTAGATCTTAGCTTAGCCCTAAGTAAAAAGGAAAGTTCAAGACAAATTAATTGGAGGGGAACCTTATATTTGTCAAAAAATCTTCTAGAGAAACTGGAAAACCAAATGGAAGAAATTAGGTTTAGACTAATGTCTTATGCTAATTATAACAATAAACTCAAGATCAATATGTGACCTCAATATTAAAAGCCTCTTTATAAAAAAAATAGAAGAGAACCAAATCAGGTATCTATCCTCATTATGAATAGAACAGGAGGCAAAGAAGGGGGAGATCTTATCCAAAAAAAGAGATAAAGACAAACACACAAAAATTAATTTTAACTACATGAAATTGGAAAGTTTTTGTACATATCACTGTAACTAGTATAAGAGGGGAAGCTGATATTGGGGGAATCTCTTCATATCAAATAATCAATCAATAAAGGCATGGCATCTAGAAAAATATAGAGAATCAAAATGAATATATAAGCTCAAAAGTCATTCTCCAGTGGTTAAAGATATGAATATACAGTTTTCAAAAGAACAGTAGTCTATTAACCAGCATATGAAATAATTAGTGTGGATCACTAATTATAAGTGGTTCTGTAAATCAAAACAACTCCAAGGTTTTACCTCAGACCCAGAAAATTGACAAAGATGAGACTAATCAATGTTGTTGAGGTTGTAGAAAGACAGACCATTAATCTGTGTGTTGTTGTAAACTTCCCAATCACTGTAGAAAGCAATTTGGAATTATTCAAATGTCCATATATCCTTTGGTCCAGAGATCCCATCATGAGTCCTATATCCAAAAGTGATGAAAAGTAGAAAGGTCCCATCTAACACTGTAGTATCTCTAGTAGCATAAAACCAGAAACAAAGAAGATGCCCACAA
This sequence comes from Monodelphis domestica, assembly GCF_027887165.1. Taxonomy (NCBI): domain Eukaryota; kingdom Metazoa; phylum Chordata; class Mammalia; order Didelphimorphia; family Didelphidae; genus Monodelphis; species Monodelphis domestica. Next base: position 178,715,208 of record NC_077230.1, on the reverse strand, counting down.
ATTTGGGCCTGGTTGTAAAGATTCTAGTACATTTATGTTTGTAATAAAATATTACTGTGCCATAAGAAATAATGAACATGAAAAATTCAAGGAAAACATGGAAAGACTTCCATGAAATGGTACAAAATTTGGTCAAAAGAACCAGTACTACAACGTGACTACAACAATGTAAAAGAAAAGAATAATAAAAATGAAAAATTGAGCTCTGTGTAATTATAATGATCAAACTTGATTGAAAAAACTATGAGAAAATACACCATAATCTACTTGAAAGGCAGGGATTTGTGGATGTTGAACAATATACAATTAGATCTAGTTAGTGTGTTGGTTAGTTGATTAATATGTTGAATTACCTTTTTCTTCTTGATTTTTTATTGTTACAAGGGATGACAGAGAAAGAGGAGGAAAATATTTGGCAATGAAGGGTTATTTGTATTTGTATAAACAGATGGAATCAATAAATGATAAAATATGAAGTTTTAGAAAAAACTTTTTAATTAGTGGTATTTTTTATTTCTGATGGGTACTATTAATTAGAACTAAGATACTTACAAAACAACCATTCCATGGTTTTGAAATGATGTGAGGTCAGATGATCTCTAACATGTTTTCCAGCAATAACATTCTAGAACCCTATGAATGTTATTATAAATACTGTATATGAAGGACCTCAGAAATGGGAAGAAATTTTAAATAATGTTCAGCATTGAATTTTAAATGAAAATATCTCAGTGAAATGAAAATCAATGAAAATTTAAGATACTTTTGTAGGATACCTAATAGGAAGTCTAGATGAGAAAAAAGGAAGAGATTTCCAAAGAATTCAGTGAACACCTTCCCTACAAATACTTCAGTGTTAACATGGGACCTTTCTACTTTTCACCACCTTCAAATATATGACTCATGATGGGATCTCTGGACCAAAGGGTATATGGACATTTGCATAATTCCAAATTGCTTTCTACAGTGTTTGGAAAAGTTTACAACAACACACAGATTAATGTGTCTGTCTTTCTACAACCCCAACAACATGAGGTTATTTCCCACTTATTCTGCATATGTCCTGTATGCACAAAGTTGTTTTGTCTCTTGTTCCCTTAGAATGGGACTCTCTTGTGATAGGAACCGTGCTTTTTTGCTTCTTTGTATGTGTGGCACTTATGGAACTCGGCACACTGGAAGTGTTTAATAAATATATTTTGACAGGTTCCATGAGGGTACCATTTTGAATAAATAGGGGGAGACCCTCAATATTTTAAATCAACATGATATCTGTGGAGTTTTTGTCCAAGATATTTATCTGGAGAAGACAGAAGAATCTGGGACATTTCACTGACATTCTGCTATGCAAGGAAAGAGTCATTAGAAGGAAGTAGTTGGTTTTAAAGACATTTCTACCCTATCCCAGTCATTGTTTCTGCATAAAGGTCATATAGCTAACCAATCCAATCAATAAAAAAATTCAAAAGGCATACTATAAGGCACAGTTTATAAATCCCTCCATGTCTTAGATTTAGTCTCGCTCTAGCTAGAAGGGATCTCAGTGGCCATCTGGTCCAACCACTTTATTGTACAAATGAAGAAACTGAGGTGCATGCAGATTAGATGATTGGCTCAAGGCCACATAGGTAATGAGTATCAGAGAATCAGTGAGTTTACAACCCTGGTTGTCTGACTCTAGAACACTTGATCTTTTCACTGTACCACATGACTTCATTTTATCTTATTCAGTTTTAGAGACAGAAAAAGTATGTTTACCTCCTTAGTCTTTGAGCTGCACAACATTTTCAAGACTAGATCACAAACATGCATATGTGTATATATCCATATCCATCTAAACACACAGATATACATATGTTTATATATACCATGCATACTATGTATACATATGTGTGTGATGTATACGTTCATTTGCATAACCAATTTAAGTCAGCCATGGAGTCCAGATGGGAAGGAAGCACTTAAATTATTGCAAAATGCATTTCCCCCATATGTAAATGAGTAACAATTGATTTCTTTTTTCCTTCCTTCCTTCCTTCCTTCCTTCCTTCCTTCCTTCCTTCCTTCCTTCCTTCCTTCCTTCCTTCCTTCCTTCCTTCCTTCCTTCCTTCCTTCCTTCCTTTTTCTCAAAGAGAATGCAAACACACATGGGCAGGATAGCAAACTGGCAGGGGGTAAAGAATGCCATTCAATATTCTGGTCTTCCTCTGGGGAAAGGTATACATCAATTGCCAGCCTACAAAGAGACTAGTAACTGAAATAAGCTTTGGTCCCCTTAAATGCTTTCATTGCCTAAGAAATACTTAATATGTTCAATGTGACTACCAATGCATCCTTAATCCCACTCTTCTACCCTCCCACATATGCTGAAATTGGTCCAGGGATCCTGATAACTATATATTATAATCAGTTTGAGTGGAGTCAGAGGCTATTCTTGAGGATGTTGGTTTAGAATGTTTAATCAGACAATCAATTCATAGCTCCTGAAAGAGGGTAGATTTCCCACTGAGAACAATGATTAGCCTTGGGGGCTGCTTAGTCTAAGAAGCTTTCTAAACTTGTGAAGACTATCAAACATAAGAAAGTGATTTTACCAAGTCAAAATCTACTTATTTAAAAATAATGTTGCTCAAGCCCTTAAAAGTGACTACGTGAAGAAAAGGTGAATAAACCCCACAGTTGGTATGTGGCTTGTCTGCTACAATCTCAAAGCTCACCAAAGTCAAACACTAGACTACAAAATCCAAATGCACTAAGTAAGTGTACTGCATTTCCCACACTCCTATCTTGAGTCAATCTGCCAGCTACTCTCTTTCCAGTTATAGTCAGTTCAGGGCCTATATAAGACGACTATTTACATGAAAAAAGTATTTTTTTAAAAAAGAGAATTATGTTGTTCCAAGATTCTGAATTCTGTTGTCAAATATAGAAATAGGTCACTGCCACATGCAGGCAGTTGGATACCTGCTATAACTCATAATTATGCACACAAGCCACCTACTTGCAATATGAAGGGAAGAAAAATATAGGGAAAAGCACCCACTAAATAGTTTCATTCCCAACTAGGCTGAAAAATAATGTGAAATAAAAGGAAGCATCCTGAAATGGGATTTAGGAGACAGTATTCAAATCTGAGCTCTTCCAGTAAGTAGCTGGGTTACTAGGATCATCATGAAAAGAGCTCACTGGATATCAGTTTCATTTTCTATCAGATGAATTTAACACCTTAGATGAGCTATGTGGTGCAAGTTCATAGAGAACCAGTCCTGGAGTCCCAAAGTCTTGAGTTCAAATGGAGCCTCAGACACTCACTATGCGACCCTGGGCAATTCACTTAACCCTCTGCCTCTATTTCCTCACCTCTAAAATGAGCTGGAGAAGGAAATAGCAAACCAATCCAATATCTTTGCCAAGAAAACCCCGAATGGGGTCGAAGATAGTTAGACATGACTGAAATGACTAATCAGCAAATACCTTATATCCCTTCCAGTTCTGAGTTTGATTCCTCTCTAAAACTCTCCCTTTCATTTCTATGGTCTCGATGATCACCTTAATACATGTTAACTGTCAAATCCTTATTTCTAGTTCTTACCTCTCACCTGAGATTCAAACTGAATCTTCCTACTAAAATTCCCTGCTTCTGTTGAAAATGAAAACATTTATTCATTGCCAAAGTAAAAGACAGTGGGAGTATCATGGCTAGATAGATAATACTGGAGTCAGGACCACCAGGGTTTAACATCCTACCTCTGACATAGTAGCTGTATGACTTCAGGCTAGTCATTTGCCTCTTAGAGCCTTCAGCCAATTCTCAGCATTAGTAAATTAAATGCTTAGTGATTAATTTTAAGAGTGGCTGATCTACATTAATGGAAAGAGTTTCCCACACTATGGAAGGGAACTTATAGCCTACTTAGAAAACACAACTGGCACACAGATAAGTATATTACAAGTTAACTTAAATAGGAAGAGAGTACTACTGTTATGGGGTTTGGATGTGTACCCCTGGAGTTCGGGAGGGATACCTTTTGCAAGAATGCAAGACTCCAAAACTTAGCTTAAAACCAAAAAGAGAAATTTATTAATTTAGGAAAATAATCTTGAGAATGGCCAGGAGGATAGCAAGGTGTAACAGCAAGATGGAAGGCTGCTCCCAGAACCCATCAATTCTGGAGATTTTATACTCTTACAACAAATGCCATAGTGTGGACATGATTCTAGAGTGGTCCTCACTCAGGCATTTGGTGAGGTGGGTTGGTCATCTGACTGAGGTCTGCCTGGAGACATAGGGAATGACCCTCATAAAGATTCCTTAGTTTTAGGGAACAGACAGATGTCTGAGATGTAGCCTGATAGGATCGAGGTATAGCCTGGAGGTGCATCTCTCTGTACATCTTTAATATAAAGGATGATCAAAGGAGAACAATCATGTCAGGGTCCAATGGGGGGTCATTAGATGTTTTAGGCTAGGAGTCATGAAGATGTAAGTGAACAAAGGAATTTCCCTGATAATAGTTTGCCTGAGCTTCTGGAGGTACAGTGCCCATGTCACTACCATTACTTTAGGCATCAACATTCAAAATCTTATTCATTTAACTCCTTTTTATTTACCATCCATACCTAATCAATGAATCAGTCCTGTTGAACCCAATCCCATAAATATCTCTTTGATCAATTCTTATCATCTGGTAATTGCTAAGAACTCATTACCACTAGCAAGTTTCAACCATCTGCTAACCAAGATAACTTGAGTGTAGTACTTGTTACTCCCTGCCTCTCCACATAGCTCTTCATGGATAGTATATTTTTATTTATTTACTTTTTTGCTAAAAGAGAATACAGATTGAGGTATGGTAGCAAATTGTGAAGAGGAAAAAATACTGTACAATAATATCCTGGTCTTCCTCTAGGAAGTATATATCAATTTCTAACCTAAGAATAAGCCAGTAATTTCAATAAGCTCCCATCTTCATTGTCTAAGAAATACTTGACATGTTCAATATGAGTATTAATCAGTTCTTATTTTGATTATGCTACCCTCCCACGGATACTGAAATTAATCCAGAGAATTCAATAGTCATATATATATTAACAACGATTTTTAAAAGGATACATCATCAATTGAATATCATATGGGTTCACTCATCATCCCTCTGATTTCATCCTTTACCTAGCTATCACTCCTTTCTATGTGTTACATCCTTTTTTTAGAATATAAGCTCCTTCAAGGCAGGAACTGTCTCATTTTTGCATTTGTATCTCTAATATTTAAAATATCTCTTTGTATACAGTAAGCACTTAAAATGCTTTTTTCCCCAATCAATTATTCATCTCCATTCCCATTGTCATGACCCTAATTCAAGCTCTCTTCACAACATATAAATTGTTACTCTCCTTGAATTATTCCTTTCTTATCTATCCTGAACATGAGAAGAATCTTCCTAATAAGGAAATGTTACTTCATTGCTCAAAAACATTGAGTGGCTTTTGTTGCCTCCCAAAATAAAGTTCAAACTCTTTAAAAAGGGATTTAATGGCCATCCATCTACTTCAAAACACTCCTTAGAATTTCTCTTCCTATACTTTGAGCCCCAAACCAAACTGGATTCTTACTGTTCCCTATCCTGACCATTTACCCCTTCACAGACTTAATAATGTTGTCAACTACAATTCAGATATATTGCAAATCTTCCTATTTTTACCTGCTGAAACTGTTGCCAAGATCAATTAAAGTATCATCATTTACATGAATACATAGCCAGAAGTAAGTAATCTTTCCTTTCAATGAATATTCATAGAACTTTTTAATTTCCCTGTTTACTTCTTCCTCTATCCTTTGTATTCACTGGGTCAAATGGATTTTGTGGGTGTTGTAAAAGTCTTCAGATTTCACTTGTTTAATTGTCTCAAGTTATAGATAAAGAAACTGAGTCTCAAAAGAAGAAATTTATTTGTCCAAGATCATGAATAAATGAATCAGTCTATGAGCACTTTTTTGAATTTGCATAATGATCAACATAGGCATAATTTATTAATATGTCAGTAAATAAAGATTAGCCATTTGAAGGGCAAAATTTCCCAGAACATTAGGGAAACTTTTACTACTTATTAAAAAGAAAAGAAATGCACAATTCAATTAGTTTTACATATAACTATATCCTCCTCTTGTCTTAGGACACCACCTTAAACCTTAGAGATATACTAAAAAGAGCTGCCTGTAAAGCCATTGATGCATATGTTTCAATCTTCCCAACCACATCTTTTTTTGTTAAAAACAAAAACAATAACTATACTGTAAGTTCCAGAGAGCCTCTGTATTGCCCTCAGCACCTAGAATAGAACTTTGTAAATGTATATCCCATTCAAATTTTTGCTGAATAATTTCCCTTCTTTCTTCACAAACAAATCCTATTTTTGCCTTGCTCTGGCCACGGTGCTGAATAAAAATAAAATTTGAAAAAGACCATAATGGTTTATCTCCAGTTGTTCCATATCACCAATGAAACCAAGACAAAACACAACCAAACAAAAACTTTAATTTGCTTATGAAGATTACTAAGTCAGTCACTTCCATTCAGTGTATTTTGTGGTTCTATTATTTTGTACAATGGGAATTTTGCCTCTCAAGATTTTATAATAATTATAATTTAAACCAAAATTTTAAAGCAATTTCTTACTGGCAAGCATTCTTTCTAGAAGTTTCAAATGAATCAAGATATACATATAGATATATATGTATATACATATACATGATTTACAGTTAAAATTGAATTTTTGATGAGACTGCTAAAAATTGGCAATGGTATTTTCTTTATAACAGGAACTTGAGTCGTTGCAGACATTATTATACTGTTTTTAATAGAAATAAGGGGAAAACAGTGTCTCAGTATTTATTATCACATAAGCATGCAATGTGGCAAACTGATCCACAAATAAGACATCTTGTACTTATCTGTTATTTTCTTCTTAATTAAGTCAGAAAAGTTTTAAATGCTCAATTAACTACAAGAGAAATTAATCTTTGTGCAGCTAGGCTTTGAGCATCAACATATGATTTTTAACTATCTACTTTCTGATTTGCTTTTTGACTTTATATCTTACCCCAAATCGCCATGGATACTCTAAAAATGTACCTTTCAACATCAAAGCTATTCAAAACACAATATTCAAAGGTCCAAAATACAATAGGTTAGATTATGATAATACAACTAAAATTGAGCCAGGGGAATATTTAAACAGAGACTAGCTGAATGTAAATGCTTTAAACAAAATTGCTCTCTAAAGATTTTCCCATAGGAAGAAAGAGTTTTTATATCAATTCAAGAAGTTATAGTTCAGGGTCTATCTGATTAAATTGGCATCATCTTGAAAAAAATATATTATCTCCTGTGTTGTGCTGAAATCAAAATGCTTCCAGAACAATGAAATAAACATGTTCTTTCACTGAATGATTCTCATATTTGCTTCTATTGCAGGTAGAATAATCTGGCATTCAACTCACAAAGGACTGTATTTCACTCTTCTCTTATAATTCCTACTGCATAGAAAATAAATGTTTGGGTTTTCTATCACCTAATGAATCTCTGAGGATATGACTGATTTTTGATGATTTTAACTAATTTTTCCTTTCCTGCAGTTTTATACATGCTGTCAAGGGGTCTCACTTGTTACTTACCAAATGGCTTATTTTCAGGCTCATATGCTATCAATTATAAAAGTATCTGAATAAATAAGTGAAAAACACCACAATTAAGGTACTAGAAATTGACAAGCCTGAAAAAATACATGAGGTTAGACTAAGTTGGGCTTGTTAGCTTTCAAGCAAGGATATACAGACTACTTCAGAAACAGAAAAGCTAATGCCTTGCTATTGAAAATCTGTATGAGATGAATCTTAAATCAGGACTAGTTATAAAACCCTGAAATATCTGTTCACATATATATATATATATATTTCTGTATATTCACGTGACAGCATACAATATCGTTGTCCTTATTACTTAATCTGTAACATGGATGACACTGGACAAATCATTTAACTTCTACACTTGTTACCTCATCTCTATAAAATAAAGAAGTTGGACCAGATGCTTTTTATGTAACTTTTTTGATGATTCTAAATAGTATCTGGACAATTTAAAAAAAAAAACTTTACATTGATACCATTTAATTAGTATGTAGTAGAATTAGAAAGGAAAATTAGTTAGAGCTTTCAATCAATCACTTAATTGGTTAATACATTAAATTGTCATACATTTTCAATTTTTTGCTTTCAGCCAGCAATTAGCACATAAAATTACTACACCACTGTAAGGATTCAAGACCTTGTTACTTAATTGCACATTTTCTGTGGAAAATTGAATGAGGGTACTTATTCTATGGTATGATTTCTATGATATTTGTCACAGAAATATCACTCTCATTTTTATACATTGCTATTAGGGGATATGCTACCCCCATATTTTATAGAACCATGATATAAGAGACTCCAGCTGTATGTAGTTATCACTTCAATAAACAAAATTACCTTACATTTGTGAATCCTCGTTTTGTTAAATTGAGCTATGTTATAGCAGGGTTCTAATATATTTTGTAACCATAGCTGTTTCTGGATTAATTTGAAGAAGATACCAAGAAAAAGAAAGAGTCAGAAAATAATAAAGGAATTACTTAAACATGAGAATTGTCAAAATACACTGACAAGTTTCCTTTAGAAATAAAATGGAACTCAACCATACCATCAGCTTTTTGGGTTTCCCAGTTGAAATAGATACCAATTTTTGAGAGCAATAATAGATACTGTTAGCTCTGTGCCGCTGGTATCTGAGTTTTTAGGAAGTACTTTCTATCATAACTTTCAAATTTTCCTCATTATTATATTATGTTATATTCCTTCATTGTCATGTTGATTAATTTTAAATGAAGTAAGTTAAGATCAGAGGAGGAAAATTCAATGAAATACAGAGAAGAATTGTTACCTTTGTATTATCAACAGTTCAAGCCCTGTCTCTGACAGGTGATGGCTATCTAACCATGAGCACAGCATTTAGCTATTTGGAGTCCCATGCAACGAAGACTATGATTTCTAGAGAAGTTGCTGAGAATATCCAAATGAAATCACAGGTCAGGACCAAAAAACATAACACAACAAATACAGCAATAGCTTAGTCTGATATTTTAAAATTTTATAATTTTTACAAGAAATATCTTCCTGCAATTCTTTTACCTTCAATTCTTTGGAACTAATTTTGTTCAAATGGATTGAAAAGAGTACTAGCATGAAACTTATAATACCTTGGACATATTCTCAGCACCAACAGTACCTAGTTGGGTGTCTGAGTCTTTGGAAGTTTGGCCGGAACCCAGGAAGGGAGGCGAGTAGAATAAAAGAAAAGACTGCAGATCCACTGGCTCTATGGGTCTTTAGGAAGTCTTTTAACATCTTTGAGCTTTTTTTTATTTGTCCAAAAAAATTAAGAGTCTGACTTGGATTAATGGTTACTTTACCTCTATGCCTCAGTGTCCCTGTCTGTAAAATGAGAGTAATAAAGGCCTACTATGATAAGAAAGTGAAATAATAGATATAAGGAAAATACCAAAATATATAAGCTCTATATAAATAGAAATTACTATTTTTATTACTCAGATTTCCATGCTCTTAACAAATTATAGTACTAACCATAACCAGATGCTCTATAAAGTATTTTATGTTGCTTATGTTTGATATTTTATAATTTTATTACAATTTTTATAAATCAATAACAGTATATTGGATACTTGATTCTCGAGTATTTTTGTCTAATTATATGGTGTTTGTGTTCTTTTTGTGCACATCTTATACATGTATATCTGTGTTATCTTCCCCTTAGAATACAAATTCCTTAAGAGCAGGACTATCACCCCTTGATCTTTGTTTCTCCAAGACTTAACAGAATGTCTGACATATAGTAGCTGCCTTATAAATGTTTGCTAAGTGATTGACCACTATTTGGAACCCCCTGCCAGGTACACTCTAATTCCTCTTCATGCAACAGTTTCCTCCTTTGATGAAATTTAACTCCCTGAATGCAAAAAAATCATTCTAGAAAATGTATCAACTAGAATCTGAATTAGATTTTTTCAACATTGAGTAACTGGCTAAACTCTAGTAATGGATTTTTTGAAAGGAGAATTGTTTTCAACACAAATAGTCATTTTCTAAATTAGAAGCTTTATAAATTTTTATTTTTACATGTATGCTTTTGTGACATCTGGGATCTCTAGGGAGGGAAAATATGTCAGGTGGCATGGCATAGTAGAGAATAAATTAGTCTTGGAGTCAAAGGATCAGATGATGCTTCTGACACTACTTAACCTTTTAAGGGTTGGAGGCAACTTTTTCAACTATAAGTTATGAATGAACTTCCAATTTACACTTGGAGAGTTTTCAATTGGGAACAAAAAAACAAAGGGGAAAGAAGATATCTTTGTATCAAGGATTTAATACTTTATACACTTCCTAAAATAATTTGTACATGGCAGAATTTTAGGCTTGAAATATGTGGGTGAAATTCATAAATTACCACTTTCAAGGATCTAGAATATCTCTAGTACAAAAAGAGGGAGAGGGAGACAGAGAGACAGAGACTAGCCCAAGGTAACACAGTGGTAAAGGGGTATCTAAGAAATTTTCAAGAAAAACAGAAAATTTAACCTATTTTCACACTAAAATAATTATCAAGTATAACATATATTTGGAATACATTTAATATTTTTAGTGAGAAGCTCTGAAATTCTCACAAAACCTTAGTTCATAATCCATAGAATCCCAGGTTTCCACTAAATATAATTTAGTATGCTGCTTTATAAATAGAGTTAAATAGACATTTAATCCTATATAATGATGATATAATGATTTCTATTCACATATAGAATGAGGAGATATGATATGACTCACTATAAAGAAATTTAGTCTTCATCTGAGAGATCTAATGCCACTGACAAGATCACAGGACTTAGATTTAGAGCTAGAAGGGGCCCACTAGGCTATCAAGTTGAATGCTTAATTTTAAAGATGAAGAAGTAAGGCTTATTTTATTTGCTCAGGGACAAATAGTTCATAACTATCTGGGGTGGAATTTGAACTTTCAACTTCCTGCCTTCTGTCCATTACAACAGTCTACCTCCTGATTTGTTTAGCCCATTTGGAAGAAGATGCCCTTATCTACACTGAGGAAGGCTCTTTGTCTTTCCTACAAACAATAAATAACAACAGACAATATTAAAAAATAAACTTCCAGATAACATAATCGATTCAATGGGCCATTGTACTTCTCATTAAAGACAGACAATAGATGTCTATTAAAAAGTTTAAAAGGAAGTGCCAAATATATACATGGATTTGAGGTCAATCTCACAGTTAACAGGAAAAGGAAACTCTTGCTAAAACAGTCACACAGAAAATGTTCTTCGGATAACACCCTTGTAACATGGATCAATACCTATTTTTAAGATCTAATATAGAGGCAAATTAGGTCTGAAATAAAGCAATAAATAGAATGAACAATCATAATAATTAATACATGTATATTGATCCTTAAAACAGTCCCATATCTCATTAGGAAAATTATTTTTAATCTTGTGAATCTGGTCTTTGTATACTTTATCTAAAACAGCAGTGGAGAAATATTTAACCCTGACATTAATTTCATCAACTCTAATGAACTTCCCATTGATCTTATAGTAAAAACACCAGATGAGTGACTTCAATGGAAGTAACCCTCCATCAAAATCTCTCTCTCTGTATGTCCATGAGTGAGAATCTGTTTAAGTCTCTAGTCTATTCAACAAATATTTATTGAGAGGATTCCATATGTAAAGTGCTATAGAGAAACAAAGATAAAGGCCTATGATTTGCTCTCAAATGGTTTATAATGAAGTAAGGATAACAACAAATATAAATAAACAGTACAAAATGGGAGTTCAGAGAAAGAAGACATCATTTAAACTTGCAGATAAGAGAGAGCTTCTTGGAGATGGAAGTATTTTAACTTGGCCAAGAAGCAAGGTTAGAATTTCAATAGGAAAGGATTGGATAGGGGAATGGGAAAGGGGAAAAGATTGAGGGGAAGAGAATTCCAGTTTGAAAGGATAGCAGCAGCAAAGGCACAGAGTAGGAAATAATAGGTCATTTTAGGGGATCAGTGAATATGAATGAATGAGTATAGTAAGGAACAAACCTAAAGAATCATCTTGGTATCATGGAAATAATGGAAAGTCTCAAATCAGAGGCTGTGGAATTTAGACTATTTGCAGTAGGCAGTGGTAAGCTATTAATTTTTTTTCATTCCAGAGGGCAACTTGATTAGAAAAATATTTGAGGCAACTGAACATTTGTACCTCAAATGGAAGGGGGGAAAAGATGAGAGGCAGGAGAATAAGTTAGGATATATAGTAGTCCAGGAAATGGCATTTAAAGCTTAAAATAGAATAGTTTGGAGGCAGTAGGAATACAGAGGATGAAACAAAGAAAGAAATAGAAGATACCTTCCAGAGATAGAACTGACAGACATTTGTGACTAATTAAACTAGCATAGTGAAGGAGAAGGAGAAATAAAAAGTGACTTAAAATGTGTAGCTACTCAGGAGAATGGTGGTACCATTAGGTAAATCAGAAGGAATTGGTTTAGGGAAAAAGGGAACGAGCTTCAGTTTTCTTATTTGTAAATGAAGAGATTGGACTAATTGCTTCTTGAGCTCTTAATATAGGATTCATTGATTTTTGACACATTGAACACCATCACTCAGGACAACCAAGGAAAGCTTTCTAGCAACCAGTTGCAAATATGGAAATAAATATTTTTGTTGTTTTTTAAAGACAGAAATATAGGTATAGGTTTGGTAGTTATCTACAAAAGCTTGATAGATGATGCCAAAACAGTGGATGAGACCACTATGGAAGGAAGTGAAGAAAAAGAAGAGGTCCTTGTATATTAGAGTATATTCCTATTTAGAGAACTGAAGAGGAAAGAGCCAGGAGTGAAGGAGACAAAGAGGTGTGTAGATAGACAAAGGAGGGAATAGAGTGCCACAGAAGGCCAGGGTAAAGAGAGATTAAAAACAAATATAAGGAGGGGGCATCTGGGTGGCTCAGAGGATTGAGAACCAGGCCTAGAGATGGGAGGTCCTAGGTTCAAATCTAGCCTCAGACACTTCCAGGCTGTGTGAACCTGGGCAAGTCATTTAACCCTCATTGCCTAGCCCTTATAACTCTTCTGCCTTGGAACCACTACACAGTATTGATTCTAAGATGGAAGGTGAGGGTTTTATTAAAAAAAAAAAAAAGAATACAGAGGTCAACAGTGTCAGAGACAGCATAGAGGTCAAAGAAAAAAGATGTGGAAATGGTCATTGGATTTAACATTTAGGAAATTATTGATGATCCAGATTCAGTAGTGATGAAGGGAGAAACCTAATTCCAAGAGATTAAGTGTAAACTGGGGTCAAGGAAATGAAAGTGAATGTATTCTACTTTTTCACTAAGTTTACTAGCTAAGGGATGAAGATTAAAGGGAAGTTTTTTTTTTATTTCCTTCATGTGCCTTCAAAGAGTGAGGAGAGTTGACATAATTATAGGCAATGGAGAAAAATAAATGAGTGGAAAAGGAAATATTGAAAAGATAAGAGAAAAAGCAAATGACTGATAAAGTCCTTAAAGGAAGGAAGGAAAGACTATTTTTTTATTCCAGATACAAAAAAACAAAAAACAATTTCCCACTGAATCTAATTAAATTAATTTATTCAACTAATATTTGCTGAGTACCTGAAGATGCCAGGAAGACATGCTAGAAGAATTATCTCCTTTGGTTTGAACAACAACCCTACAAAGTAGATGCATTATTATCCTCATTTTATGAATTAGGAAGCTGAATCTAAGTATTAACTGGTCAGAGTCATTTAGAGCAGAAATCTGAATTCAGGTCTTTCTGACTCCAAGTCTAGCTCTCTGTTGCATTTAATACTTATTTAGAAAGAAGTATTTAGAGCAGAATCTGAATTCAGGTCTTTCTGACTCCAAATCTAGCTCTCTGTTGCATTTAATACTTACCATGAGTTCATCTCAGTCCATTTCTAAATACTCTAAATGGAGGTCAGGAGAAAAGATTCAAAATAAGTATAAAACATAATCCTTGTCCTCAAGGAGTTTATAACATTTCTGAAGAACAAACTAATACAAAAGAAGCAAAAAAAGGATGATAAATACCAAGCTAGATGATGGAGATTAAGTAGAACATTTCAATCTATTAGAGATAAAATACTTAAGAGAAAGAAAGTTAAGCTGTAAATTGGTGGTTCAGTGGCTAGAGCATTGGTATAGTCAGGTAGACCAGTGTTCAAATCTAGCCTCAGATACTTACTATGTGTCCCTGGGCAAGTCATTTAATCTCTGTTTGCTTCATTTTACTCAACTGAAAAATGAAGGTAATAATAGCAACTTTCTGTCAGGGTTATTTTGAGGATCAAATGAACTAACGGTTGTTAAAAGCATGCGGTATAGTGTCTGACACATATTAAGTGCTCTACAAATGCTTTTCTTCCTCCCCTCCCCTCCCCTCCCCTCCCCTCCCTCTGGTGGAGAGAGATTAGAGATGAGCAAAAGGGAAGAAAAATATAAATTGGGCTGGTTGGGGTAGAGGGAAGAGTGAGTTAAATGAAGAGAGTAAGTCAAAGTTCAATCACATAAGCAAAATTATGTCATGGGCAGAAGCTTGGAAATTGTCTCTAACATATGAAAAGTATTATAAAACATGTACTAGTAATACAGAAATGCATGTAACAATATCTAGAACTTACTTGAGACCAAGCAATTTTATTTTTATTCAAATGAAAAGAATAAGAATCATGTATCCTTCTAAATTACTACTAATATTAATTAATACTACTAATTACTTGTTGCTAATAATTACTAACTCCCTTCTAAATTAGCTTTGCTGCAGTAATAACTTTGGAGGCCATACCCAAGGGTTATATAATGATTAGGATTTATGAGTGACAACAGGAAAGAAGAAGAGGAGGACAACGCATTTGTCAAAGAGCAAAAAAAAAATGCAGGGTGATACCACAGATAGGGAAAGAGACTGAGGAATCAAGACATTTAAGATGACTGATTTATATCTCCAACACATCTCAGCAGAAAGAATTAGAAAGAGAAATTCCATTTAAAAATCACCCTAGACAATATAAAATACTTGGGAATCTATCTGCTGAGACAAACACAGAAACTATATGAACACAACTACAAAACACTTTCCACACAATTAAAACTACATCTAAACAATTGGAAAAACACCAACTGCTCATGGGTAGGATGAGCTAACATAATAAAAATGACCATCCTACCCAAACTTATTTACTTATTTAGTGTCATACCCATTGAACTACCAAAAAACTTTTTTTTTACTGAATTAGGAAAAAAAAACATAACAAAGTTCATTTGGAAGAACAAAAGATCAAGGATATCCAGGGAAGTAATGAAAAAAAAATGCGAAGGATGGGGGCCTTTCAGTACCACATCTCAAACTATACTATAAAGCAGTGATCAGCAAAACAATATGGTACTGGCTAAGAGACAGAAAGGAGGATCAATGGAATAGACTTGGCATAGGTGACCTCAGCAAGACATTCTATCTAAACCCAAATATCCCAACTTTTGGCCCCAAAATCCACTATTTGATTAAAAAAAACTGCTGGGAAAATTGGAAGACAGTATGGGAGAGATTAGGTTTGGATCAACACTTCACACCCTACACCAAGATAAACTCAGAATGGGTGAATGACCTGAATATAAAGAAGGAAACCATAAGTAAATTAGATGAACAAGGAATAGTATACATGTCAGACCTTTGGGAAAGAAAAGATTTTAAGACCAAGCAAGAGTTAGAAAAAATCACAAAATGTAAAATCAATAATTTTGATTACATTAAATTTAAAAGTTTTTGTACAGACAAAACCAATGCAACCAAAATTAGAAGGGAAAAAACAAATTGGGAAACAATCTTCATAACAAAAACATCTGACAAAGGTCTAATGACTCAAATTTATAAAGAGCTAAATCAATTGTACAAAAAATCAAGCCATTCTCTAATTGATAAATGGGCAAGGCGCATGAATAGGCAATTTTCAGTTAAAGAAATCAAAACTATTAATAAGCTGATGAAAAAGTGTTCTAAATCTCTTATAAACAGAGAGATGCAAATCAAAACAACTCTGAGGTATCACTTCACACCTAGCAGATTGGCTAACATGATAGCAATGGAAAGTAATGATTGCTGTAGGGGATGTGGCAAACTCAGGGCATTAATTCATTACTGGTGGAGTTGTAAATTGATCCAACCATTCTGGAGGACAATTTGCAACTATGCCTAAAGGGTGCTAAAAGACTGTCTGCCCTTTGATCCAGCCATAGCACTGTTGGGTTTGTACCCCAAAAAGATAATATGATAAAAAGACTTATACCAAAATATTCATAGCTGCGCTCTTTGTGTGGCAAAAAATCAGAAGTTGAGGGGATGCCTTTCAATTGGGGAATGGTTGAACTAATTGTGGTATATTTTGGTGATGGAATACTATTGTGCTCAAAGGAATAATAAAGTAGAGGAATTCCATGGAGACTGGAACAACCTCCAGGAAGTGATGCAGAGTGAAAGGAGCAGAACCAGGAGAACATTGTACACAGAGAAAGATACATTGTGGTACAATTGAATGTAATGGACTTCTCCATTAGTGGCAATGCAATGATCCTGAACAACTGGAGGGATCTACAAGAAAAAACACTATCCACATCAGAGGAAAAACTGTGGGAGTAAAAACACCGAAGAAAAACAACTGCTCAATGACATGGATCAAAGGGGCTATGATTGGGGATATAGACTCTAAATGAACATCCTAATGCAAACATCAACAACATGGAAATGGGTTCTGATCAAGGCCACAAGTAATACTCAATGGAATTGTGCATTGCCTACAAGAAGGGGAAGGGGGAGGGAGGTAAAGAATATGATTCTTGTAACCAAAGAATAATGTTCTAAATTGACAAAATAAAATAAAAATTTTTTAAATTTAAATTAAAAAATAATAAAGTGACCAATTTAAATAGCATAATCCTGATAGAAATAGCAGGGAAATGCTGCTAGCTTTCACTTTACAGTGAACAAGGACAGGACTGTACATCCTAAAAAATGGTACTGTGTCACGAAAGAGACGAGGTTAAAGCCAAATAAGAAAGAGCTCAACAGTAAACTTTTATAGACCACCAGAACCCAATATCTACCTTTAACCCACAAACAATAGTGTTTGTTCCCAAAGAGATAATAAGGAAAAGGACTAGTTTAAAAATATTCATAGCTGCGCTCTTTCTGGTAGCAAAGAATTGGAAATTTGAGGAGGTGTCCATCGATTCGGGAATGGCTGAACAAATTGTGGTATCTGATGGAATACTATTGTGCTGAAAGGAATGATGAACTGGAGGAATTTCATGGGAACTGGAAAAACCTCCAGGAATTGGTGCAGAGTGAATGGAGCTGAAGCAGGAGAAATTGTACACAGTGACTGATATACACTGTGGTACAATTGAATGTAATGGACTTCTCTACTAGCAGCAATGCAATGACCCAGCACAATCCAGAGGAATTTAGGAGAAAGAACATTATCCAAATCCAGAGAAAGATATGTGAGAGCAGAAATGCAAAAGTAAAAATAGGATTGATCATGTACTTTGATAGGGACATGATTAGGGTTCTGGCTTTTAAATATGAATAAAATGTAAATAGGTTTTGAACAATGTTACATGTATAACTCAGTGAATTGCTTGTTAGGTTCAGGAAGGGGAAGGGAAGAGGAGGGAAAAATCATGAATCATGTAACCATGGAAAATATTCTAAATACAAGATTTTTAAAATAGTGTTTGTTTTTAAATTATACAGTAAGACTTATTTTCCTGATTTCAAATCTGACCTCAGTCACTGATCAGCTGTGTCATTTACACAAGTCATTTAACCCTGTTGTATCAGTTTCCTCATCTGTAAAATGAGCTAGAAAAAGAAATGATAAACCACTCCAGTGTCTTTGCCAAGGAAACTCCAAGTGGAGGTCACAAAGAATCAGATAGATACAACTGAATGATCATTACTCAGTCCTCAAGAACATGATGAATAAACCTAGCCATACTGAGAATGAGTATTGAAAGATATTAATAATAGCTATAGTGTTCACTAGCATTAGATTTGCAAAGCAACTTATAAATATTGTCTCATCTGATCCCCACAACAGCCGAGGGAAGTAGGTGTTATTGTTATCCCCATGGAGTTGATGAGGAAACTAGAGTAGATTGAGGCTGAATGACTTTCCCAGGTTTGCATATTTAGAGTCTGAGGCTAGATTTGAAATTGGGTCTTTCTGATTTCAGGTTGAGCATCCTATTCATAACCAAACCTCATGAGTCTGAAGTAAAGCAATAAGTAAGCCTTTACAATGACACATTCACAACAGTTCCTTGGATTTCCTGTGGTTCTTCAAAGATTTAATTGCTAATATCTTGGGGCTGGGGCTGAGACTGGAACTGAACTGCACCGAGGTTTGGGGAATTCACATTTCTAGAATTACTCATCTGAGTCATCTGTTCCAACTAGGACACACAGAGGGTATAAGCTGACTCCTGGTTACTAATGACCACTTATGGCCAACTAGTGCTCTAGTGTCTAATCATGCTACATCAGCACCTGGCACCACATGTCTGCCTGGCACAGTGACCACAAAAGGGGTTTCTACACCTATTATTTCCCACTTGATCATTTTCTAAATGCTGCTATGATAGCAATAACCCATCATTCACTTAACCAGAGTGAGCAATATTTCATTGGCAATATTCCTTACTCTGTAGGTATGAAGAACAAAATTCCTCTTTTGGTATGCACAGATAATTCAGAATAATAAGATTGTCATCTATTGTAGCTCTGTGGAAACTATGACATCTTCCCCCTATGACATGACATCCCCTTGAATAGAAGGGCTCCATAGTTATTTGACTGAATTAAATTTTAAACACCCCTAAGTTTACAAAGAAAAAAAACCATGCAGTACTTGTATATTTTTTGTTGTTG
Organism: Monodelphis domestica; assembly: GCF_027887165.1. Classification (NCBI taxonomy): domain Eukaryota; kingdom Metazoa; phylum Chordata; class Mammalia; order Didelphimorphia; family Didelphidae; genus Monodelphis; species Monodelphis domestica. Next base: position 178,696,072 of record NC_077230.1, on the reverse strand, counting down.
TGTCATTTTTCAGTCATGTCTGATTCTTTGTGATCCCATTTTGGGGTTTTCTAGGCAAATATACTCATTTTATAGATGAGAACAGAGGCAGAGAGATTTAAGTGACTTGCTCAGGTCACACAGCAAGTAAGTATCTGAGGCTAGACTTGAACTCAGATACTACTGACTCTAGCCCCAGCATTCTATCCATTGTACCACATAGCTGCTCTTCTTGTGTTATACAACATGCAATATAAACATAATATTCACAGCTAATATTTACATAGCTCTTTAAATTTTGCAAAAACTTCTCATTGTACCCATTTTAAAATTTGTGCTTCATAATAGCCCTATAAGCTATATAACAAAATATTATTACCTCCATTTTAGAGACAGAGAAACTTGGGCTAAGACTGGTTAAATTACCTCTGTTTTTTTTGTTTGTTTTTGGTTTTAGCATTCTTTCAGGCTCCCAGTGAGTGGCTACTATAGTTTCTAACATAAGACCTATAGTCACTTTGCCAATTTTTAAACAGCTCTGAAATTTGCTCACCATATTACTAACAAAGTATCATTTAACTGTGGAATTTTATCAGTCCCAAAAATACTTTCTGAAATTATATATAAATGTTTTGCACAACAAAACTATATTATCTTAGCTTAGAAGCACATTCATTTCAAAATGATCAAGAAGTGCTAAGGGATAATTCACTGAAGTGAGTAAAGCTAACAGCTTTACATTAGCCTGTGAAATTGTATACAAGAAGAAAACAATAGATTACTGATTTGTATAATGGGTTTCAAACATCACAGCAAAAAGAAAGTTGCTGAAAACTCAGTATGGCTATTCTGAAGCTTTGCCAACTGCTTTGTTAGAGAATAGAATATTTAAACATACAATAACTATTTTCATAAGTTCTTCGGCAAAAAAGTGAAATCTGTCCTTTCTGGTTTTGTATTTTAATATAACGAGAGTTGTCAAAATGCAATGGACTCTAACATTTTATATTACATCATTGTCTGCATTTTCCACTCACGTATACACTCAACATGAGTGCTGAATTCCAATATGACAGGACCAAAGTCTGGAAGTGGAAATGAGGAGTAAGAAATATGCTGACCCTTCTTCATGACCCTACTTAACTTGGGAGAATGAGGATCAAACAGCATTGCAGAGGATGGCACAGGACATAAGATTCTCTGGGAATAAGCAAGGTTTCAGCTAGAAGGGAAAAGAAGGGAAGTAGCATTTCATAACCATGTTCTATGTGCCAGACACTGTGCTACATGTCTTACAACTCATTTGAACCAGAAGATGGAAGGCATATAAGAGGGAAAAAATCAGAATAGAAGGGAGTCCATAGTAGAATATACTCTGAAAGGGGGAACTGTGTAAGGGATGGGGGGAGAAGAGATAGGGCTGAGTTGAACAGGAATGAGGCTACAAAGAGAAGTAGCCAGGAGGAAAGTTATACATTCTTAACTGCTGCTTTCAGCAATGTAGGTCACACTTTCACATTTTTCCCCCTCTGACTCCTCTCTTCCTCCTCCGTTGCCTAAAATATTTTAGTCCCCTGTGCTGGTCCTTCTTCCTCCTCTTAACCCTAGAACTCATCTCTAAAGGCTTAGTCTTTGATTTACTTGTTCTCTCTTATAATACCCTTTCCCTTTGTGAAAACATATACTCCTGTGGCTTCGACTATCACCTCTATGAAAGTAATAAAAGAAGAAATGTAATAAAACTGTAATAAAAGAAGAAATGGATCTGGAAAACCTGAACACAAATACTTGGATACTGATATTACAAATTCACATTGCCTCTCTGGAGGTCAGTGTCATTATTTAGGATTGAGTTGCACAAGAGAAAGAGCTGGGGATTTGGAATTTGGGGGTCACATGCTACCCGTGTGACCTTAAGCAAGTCACCCTCTTTGAGCATCATATTTTTTATTTTGTAAAGTGAAGGGAATAGGAAAAATTCTAAAGTTTCTTCTAGCTTTAAAATCAAATGATTCCCCCTGGACATGTCACTTAATCCCCATTGCCTCTGCCCTTATTGCTCTTCTGCCTTAGAACTGTCAACGTGGAATCTAGAAACCCCAAACTATAGCCTAGTAAGATCTGATGAACCCCAAGTTTTGGGACTACTTTGTAAGTTGGAGACCCCAAAGCCTGTACTTGTTTCCTGTTCCTGTGAGAATCCACCCTGAAGGCAGTCTCAGGCTAGCAGTTTAAGACTGAATAATGGACCCTATTGTATTGAGACCCTTTCCCAAGAAGATCCACACCTGGGCAGAGACCACTTTTTAATATCCATTTTAGGCAGCCCCTTCCCTTAGACCTTCACCTCTAGTTATGATTCTTTTCCCACCTTGATTGTATTCTGTCAGTATAGTTTGAACACTCCCATTTTCTGTGTAGTTATAGTGGTGTCAGTTATCTTTCCCTGCCCCTGGATTTCCCCCAAATGGTATATAGGTTCCCCAAATTCTTTTGTTCCTTGGAGTTGTTAAATTAGTGCAGTTGGCTCTCCCAGGAGTCAATGTCCGGAGTATCCAGAGTTCAATCTTCGGACTCTGTGTGGATGTTAGTGCACAGCTCTATGTAGAGACCTACTATCACACTAAACCCCTTTCCCTTAATTAAAAAGTGATTTTTCTGACTATTTCATAGTTTTGTGTTTTTTCAAAGTCAACACAGTACTGATTCTAAGAGGAAGGTAAGGGCACCAAAAAAAAAAATGAACCTATAAGAAAAAAAAAATCTCTTCATTGTGGTTTTTCTATAAATGTTGCCTCTCTCTAGGACTTGGGTCTCCACAGGGTCTAGGAGACTTATCCATAAAATAACCTGAAAGGAATTTAACAAATCTAAAATGGCACTTCTAATTCAACAATGCTGGGTCAGGATTTAACTTGCCCTACCGCTAAAATAACATTCTAGTTCCCTCAATTCTAAACAACTAATTTGTGAAGTTATTGGTCAAGAGAACAGAAATGTAACATTTCTTCCCTCAACCTGAAATTGGGAATTAAGGTTCTGTCAGTTCAGAGATAGAAAAACAAGCATACTGCATTCCCCTTTCAACATACTACCCATAAATTAGAAATTACAGCCTGTCTGTAAATGGCACATTTGGTATTTAGGCAATTATTTATAATTAATAGACACCATAAATCTCTAGCAGGTAATCGTACATAGTTAATTGAAATAACTCTTTAATCTTTCTTCCACTTAAAAATATAATTAAGGCCACAAGTGATGACAAATTAATAAGCATTTTCTAGTACATTTACTGTTAGAATAAGTTTATACTTGGCCTTCAATTGTTTGTTCTCCTTCTCTTGAGTAACCTCTGCATGCTCCTGGTGTGTGAGATGACGAATCACTGCTGACAAGAGACAACTTATTGCCATGGTAGCAAGTGAACCCTCCTTCGTCATATCTAAACCCCTGCAAGGTCTTTCTTTCAGACTTGAAGTACACAGCATTTTGCCCTTTTGTAGCAAATCCAAAAGTGGAGTTTACCATATGCTAAAATTCTTTTGCTAAACTCACTCGTTCCTTTTCATGTAGTACATGCTCTATGAAGTAGGTTGCCTATTTAGAAATTGTTTCTAGGTCGAATGCTTTCCTTCAGAGGTGCAAAATGTCTAGTTTTTTTCTCTTGCTATAGAAAAATACTTAGATAATTTTTTCCCTTTTAAAATTAAATAAGAGATCAAAAAAACTGCTATGGGAAATATCCAAAATAAAATAAAGTGCAGTCAAATAGGAATATATTATCTTGAAATCCTCTGAGAAAACAGTAAAATGTTGACTTCATTAAACTCTCAAAATGTAAAGTTGTTCATTCCTGTAAACAGATCATTGAATGGTCATTGAGCATAGTCTGAAGAGTTAACATCAATTCTCTAATGCAAGGGATCTTGTTTTTTGTTTTGGTCATGGACCTCCTTGACAGTATGGTAATGCATGTGGACAAGAAATGTGTTTATGGTTTTAAATTCATAAAATAAAACACATAGGAATACCAAGGAAATCAGTTACATCAAAATGGTCATCCAAAACACATTCAAGTTATGTTGCCTCACATTAAGATCTCTTGTTTTAATGGAATGGTTTCATCATATGTTTATTTGTACTATCTATATTCGGAACTCTTCCAGGATTTCCCCCCCTAAAGTCTATTATATCCCTTGATCAATATCATTGAGACAAGGCACTGCAACAAATATAGGGCAAAATATCACCAGAACATAGATGTATGTCACTAAAAATGAGACAGATTAAAGAAAGGAACCAAAGGTTAAATGATTCTATAAAAAGAGAAATACATACGATTATTTTAGGTATTAGGTTAAAATAAAAATCTACTGGAATATCTATCTATCTATCTATCTATCTATCTATCTATCTATCTGTCATCCATCGAACTATCCACACATAGGCACATGTGTATATGCATACATATATCTACACACACATATACACATATATATATGCCTGCATATAGGTATTTGTGCATATCAAGAATATGTGTATATGCACATATGTGCAAATTTGTTTGTAAATATCGAGTGTACACACATGTACACATATGTATATATTATATCTAAGACCATGCACATGTGTGTATATGTTTATATGTGTCTGTATATGTTGTATATGATCTATATGTAAGTATGCATATTTTCCTGGTAAAGCAACCTTTTTATAAGCCATATAAATACAAATGTTCTCCAAAGTGCGCTTTGAATGTCTCATTGCAGCTTCAGGGTAACCTTGGGTTCTTGAAGGCTGGACAAGCAGAGAAATAGCAAGGCCAGTCTCTACCTCAAGTTGAAATGGCCTTGAGTATGGATCTAATTCAATTAAATACCATTCCTCAGAAGTATCAGACAATGGGAAAACAAAGACATAAAAAAATGAAACTGTCTCTATCCTAGAGGGCAATCTATGCAACTAAAGGTGGGGAGGGGAATAACATGTATATAAATAAAAATTTTAAATGTATACAAAATAATACAAAGTCATTTCAATGGTTGGAGTTTTAACAGCTAGGGTTGTTGGGAAGGTAAGATTTGCAATCAATGAAATATAGAGAAGGGGATGAGGGAAAACAAATACATTCTATGGATTTGAATGTGCATGATGGGAGGTTGAGAGTGAATTTTTAAAACAGGAAAATTGGGAAGATTTGTTTTTCTTCAGGGTGGACAACACTGAGTTCTGATGCCTGTGGGACTTTCAGGAGAAAATGTTGAATTGACAACTGGATTTGAGTTGTAGAGCTTGAACTGAGGAAAAAGATGAGAAATATCTTGGGAAAGCTGGAGATCATCTTCATAGAGATGAGAGAAGAATTCATGCTAACTGATGAGATCACCAAGAGAGATGGGGTCCAGAAAATAGCACTCACATTCACAAGTGGTAGGATATGAATAGTAATCCTGCAAAGATGAATGAAAAATCTTTCAGATAGGTAAGAGAGCCAGAAAAGGACAGCATCTAGAAAGTTGAAAAGGAAAAAGAGGTCCCTTTGGGATTAACTCAAATATGAATCTCAGGGAAGAGGGTTCCTATTTATCTGGATGGTACAGTAAGGAAAGATTTCAAAATCAGACCATGAAGCAACGAATAGGGATAAAAGTAAAAGGATATAAAAGCAAAAGGTCTTGCTAATACTCAAAAAGCCCTAAAGCTAAGTGTGAAGTTAAGGGACTAAGAGGCTAAAAGAGTCCCTAGAAGAACTAATTTTATAAAGGGTATTTAAAATGCCTGTTTTCCAGGTATGGAGTTTAGTAGACAGCTGAAAGAGCTGGTCCTTCTGTATATCTATTTTGAGCAGACACTGAAAATAGACAACAAACTAGGATTGAACAGAAGGAAGATTTGATTGCATTTGGGACACTAAGCAGCATTTTCAATGACCCCCCTACCCCAATTAAGTGATACTTTATAAATTTATTTTTCTTAAGCATAAACAATTAGAGCTCCTCCACCATTCAAAAGACTGAGATTCTGTCTCTGTCCTAGAGGTAGAGTCCCTGAAAGCAGTAGAAATTGATTCAGTACTCAATTCCAGAATATCATGATAGGTTAATTAAGTGAGACTGAGGATAATATGGCATTTCTTGTGCATTATTATGTAGTCTTTATGTCAAGAATGATTTCATAATGTATGAAAGTCAGCTACAAAAAAAGCACTAAACCCAGGAAGCTTTCATCCGAGTAGGCAAAGCACTGGATTTGAAGTTAGGAAGACTTGTGTTCAAACACTGCTTCAGGCACCAACTGTGTGACTCTGAAAAAGACACTTAAACTCTATAAACCTCAGTTTCTATATCTGTAAAATGAGGGAGTTGTACTTGATGTCCTCTAAAGCCTCATTCAGCTCTAAATCTAGATCCTATGCTACTATTAAATCAATATCTTTTAGATGAAAGCAAGTGACTGAGATTTAAGTTGGATGGATTATCAAAGAAGCATTTTATTTATACCTTATTTGTCTGATGGAGTCTGCTTTTAAAACAATAAACCAACAACTATTTACTGAGGATATTCTACAATGTGTAAGATATACTCCTTTCCATAAGGATTGCTAAAACCATAGACAAATCCTATTTAATAAATAAATCATAAACAAGGCTTCTTAACCTGGAGTCAATGAACTTGGCTTTTATAAAATATTTTGATAACTGTATCTTGACATAATTGATTTCCTTTTTATCTTAATTTTATTATATGCATTTTCACAAAACACAACATTATTTTAAGAAGGGGTTCAAAGACTTCACCAGACTGTTATAGGGGTCTGTGACACAAGATAATAAAGAATTCCTGATCTAGAAGGATCTGTGTGGTATCTCATCTTCCAAATGCCAAGATGGACCATTCATCAAAATAACTCCAAACCTCTCTCCTACTTAACTTCAAGAAATTTATGCCTGCCTTTCTGAGCAAATTTTCAAGTATGCCACATAATCTTAAAAGTTGCAAAAATATTGCTTCAATGCTCTTAAAAATAGGAGCTATATAATTTGAAACATACTATACATATACATATGCATATTTTTAATCAGTTAATTCTCCAACTTAAAAATTGTCAAGTGCTTGATTTGGGGGAAGAAAATAGTTGAAAAGTATCTTTCCATTTTCAAGACTTAATATATGCTCAATAATTTCTATCTAAGCTTTTTCACAGCATATTATTGACTCTGGGAACTCCGAATAGGAAATAATTATGGAAGATTGACTTTTTTTCACCAGCCAATTGAAATATATCACCAATGCAAATGTTCAATCCATAAATATCAGACATCTGACAACCTGAGCACTCTGCTAAAATATATAATGTTCTAATATTCACAAATGTTAGCCACAGAAGAAAAAAAAGAGAATTTAAGGAATCTCAAAAGAGTCTAACCATTAACAAGCATTTACTAAATCACTACTACATATTGCCCTGGCACTGCAGAAACAACATGAAACTGAGATAAACTTCATGAGGTCAGAGCCTGTCTTCTACCTGACATTCCCATAACAGATAGTTATTTAAACCTTCTACCAGTAGAGAGCTAGATGATACAGTGGATAGAATGTTGGATCTGGAGTCAGAAAGACTCACCTTTCTTAGTTCAGATCTGACCTTAGACACTTACTAGCAGTGTGGTCCTGGGAAAGTCACTTAAACCTGTAGGTCTCGGTTTTCTCATCTGAAAAATGAGCTGGACAAGGAAATGGCAAACCACTCCATGATCTTTGTAAAAAAACAAAAACAAAAACAACCATGTGGGGTCAGGAAGAGTTGGACATGATTTAAAAAGAATGGAACAAAAATAGTAAGGACCTAACTTGAAAGTTTACATCAAAAGAATATAACAAATAAGGAGTTTTATTAATTCTTTACCAAGCCCAAAAGCTCATACTCAGTGATATGTATTATAAGAGGAAATGATAGCCTGGTTTCAGTTTTCAGCCAATGTTTTCCTTTATCTCATATATATATACACATACACACACACACATACATATATATGGTTTTAAGATACTTATATAATTCAATTTTTCTTTGAGACTAGACTCCCTTGGCACATGTGAAAAATATTAAATAATGGAAATTTTTATGAAAGTCCCAAAAAGGCTATTTCTTCTCAAGACACAAATATATGCAATGAACATAATAAATAAACTATAAGTAATGCTGGTGGCAATAATAGCACTTTAAAATTCTAAATTATATAGGGAAGTCATCAAATCGATTTGTGTTGAAAAAAGGAAAACAGGAGGCACACACGCTCAGTTTTATAGCAAATTAAATGCATTATAATTCAAATAACTAAATTGCTATTGCTTTAAAAAATCATGGCCATCTCATAAATGTAAATCTTAGCAACAATTCACATTAATTTCTCATCTGCAAAAATATTTTAGATGAGATAATCCCATATAAATGAATGCTCTAAAGTTAAAATAAATATATAATTTGATTTTGACACCACTGAAATTGGAATATTTCCAAGAAGATTTACAGCTCGATTTTCTTTACCACAAATATGGACAGATTCATTTCTGTTAGTCAAGACATTGTCACCTCATTAGTATTAAAATATCAGGAGAGGAGAGGGTAGAATACATAAAGCTATTTTAAGTCATTGCCATTTTAGTGAGATTTATTTTATATGTTCTTTCCCAACTAGAACTAGCTGGTAGCAGTTTCCAGTAGGACTAAGATGTACAACAAGTATCTATCGCCATAGAAGAAAACAGAGATTGTTTCAAAATTCATTAATTCAGGCACTATTTATTAAATACTATGTTCAAAGAATTTGGTAATTGATAAAATATTCTTTTGTTCTTGGCAATATTAAACTAGAGGAGACAGTTAAGTGGAAAGAACTCTGACCTTGGTCCAAAATAATCTAGATGGAAAACAATATTATGGAATGAGGTAAAGTTAAGGATTTGGAGTACCTGGGGAATACCCAGAGATGAATAAGGTTGCTGAATCAAGTGGTGGAGTTCGAAAGATAATCTCCTAGCTGATAGTTTTGCCTCTGGATCCTTTTCATAACTGCATTCATGGGGAAATCCCTAAAGAATTGATGGTAGAGGAGGGCTTCAATTTTCTTTTCAATATCTTTTACCCATTTATCAAATTCTACATTGATCATTTTCTCTGTTTCGCACTTTTTATCCAAATTGGAGAAAATTTCCATTCTAGTTCTTTCTAAACAAATCAGACAAACTATATTCATCTAATCTTCAGGTCAACAAAGGTTCCTGGAATGATTTCCTTCTCCACTGAGCAAAACACAGGTTCATCTCCAACTCTGACTCCACAATAAAAAGCATAATGTAATCACCAAGGAAATGAATAACCTCTCTTGGCTGTATCAAATACTGAATATTTTCATTTGGAAAGTACATTCAGTTGTTATAAATATTCCCTGTACAAACTGTAAAATTACAAAAAATAAAATCTGAATTCTGATTCAACTGTCCTAACCCTCTCATATTTGCATGAAAACACAGAGAAATCAAAGAATTAGTAGGCATGATGCTAGGAGCTAAGATGGCAGAGAAAAGGATAGTCAGCTCCCTCTGTCCTTGGACACACACACATACACTCACACATGAAAATAAATTGTCTCAAAACAAAGGAACATATCTTACTGTGAAAAGAACTAGTAGCCATACTGTTCTGATAACTAATGGTTGATGATAAGTTCACTTCAGAACTCAAAGACAATAACAAAAAAAAAACGACTGGTGTAAGACTTGGGATTTGCTTCAAAGTATAAGGGTGGAATTGAGGCAAGCAAATAGTTATATACCTCAAAATGGTCTTTGGGCCAAATTTTAGAGTGAATTCATGAGTAAGGGATGGAAAATGATAATCTCCAAAGAACAGTATATTACAATCACCTAAACCTTTCCACTACTATTCTAATTTGAAAATTAGACTACAGTGTTCATCATTCACATTACCTCTTAAATCTACCTATTTATCCATAAATATGTATATAGAAATTGATGTTATCTCAGTCTGTTTTGGAGACTTAAAAGAAAATCACAGAAAAATGAGATCAGCAACATGCTCAAAAAAAATGGACCTTTATTATGGACATCTTTTAACCTCACACAAAGAAGATCATTAATAGTGTTAGGAAAAAGCTGCAGCAACAAAGGATGCAATTTTGAAGTCACTGACTGGATGTCTTTGGAACACAGCAGGAAAAAGGAGGGCATTCAATGATGATCCTGTAGAGAAGCTACCCTTTCCTCCTCAGCCTTGCCATTCATTCCTAGCTCAGGTAACTGAGGTACCATTTTCTCCACCAGAACATCATTACTTCAACTTCTCCACTAAGAACATGACCAAAAGCCCTGGATTTCATAAAATAATCCACACTAAGATGCCAAAGACTTATAATACCTTTACATTTCACTTCATGTACTAGGAACGTCCACCTTCGAAGGCAGTTTAGGTTAAGTTAGATTACAACAGCTTATTTTATCCAGCAATAATAAAAGAGACCATAATCAAGCAATTGGCAGGCATTTATAAAGTAAATACTGTGCACTAGACACTATACAAAGTGATGAGATATAAACACAAAACTGAGACAATACTCGTCTTTGGTGAGTTTACACTCTAAAGACTGTGAACATGAACAAACACAATTCATGTTTAAAAATTAATACAAGGAAGTAGGGGAAAGGAGATTCTGGTTGCCTGCAGCCACAAATTAATATATTTGTGATGGGTGGACACAGAATTGGAAACTGAGAGAAAATGGGTAAAGGTGAGAGAGAGAGAGAGAGAGAGAGAGGGGTGGGGGAAGAAAGGCTCTGAGACAGAGTTAAACAACATGGGCTCCAGCTTGCTCCTCTGTTGATGGTGTTGAGAGAGAGGTCTGCACGTATTCCAAAACTTCTATTGAAGAATCCAGGAATGTGGAGTGGGAGGTAACTAAGAAACATGTGACTTGGCATAGGATTTAACATTGGCTCAATTGACAATCACGTAATCATAGAGGAGGGGGTTAATCAAACATGTGACATGTTATGGAATGTGGTCTAACAAGGAATTACTTAGGACCCTGTGGCAGCTAACGTCCTGTCCAGGGATTCTTTTGACCTTTAGACTGTAGATTTGGAAATACAATAATCAAGAAGTAACATGACCATGAGTCTGGTATATGAGCACATAGATGAGGATATCAATACATCAATAATACTTTCAAGATGATAATATACCTGGGATGCTACAGAGAGCACTACAGCAGTGAGGGGGTCAGAAGAGATGTTATGTAGAAGATGATGCTTAAGCTGATTCTTAAAGATAGTCAGGACTTCCAGAAGGTGGAGATGAGGAGACAGTGAATTCTAGGCAGGGATGACACCCAGTGCAAAGGAACAGAGACAGCAGATGATAAGTTGTGTATGCAGAACAGTCAGGAGGCCAGTATGTTTAATCACAGGATATGAGAAGAGAGGTAATACATGAGACCATTGAGGGTAGGAGTTGGGGTTGGACAGTTTGCCACTTCTTTTGTTATGTGAGGGAAGATGCCAGTTAGAAAAATGCCACATCCCAGCACAGAGGATACCAGGCATAAAAGAGTTGGGGGAAAACAGAGATGAGGCCAAGATTGGGAGTGGGTGTAGAGCAAAGAAAGCCCCTCTTAAGAAAAGATAAGCCCAGAAAACTCTAATTTTCCCAGACTATACCAGGTGGTATATTTAACTTTACAGAATATTTTCCAGTTGCCCCAGGTATGAAAATATGGCCAAGTTTTGAGAAGCTTTGGATGACTTCCACTATATTCCCCAAAGGAAAAAAATGATGAAAATGGTTGCTTTCTTGTGACACTCCCTAACAAGGGTGAGGGAAAGACTGTACTTCAATAACCCTACAGTAACATGAAAAAAATATGACAACATAGATTTGGCCTCCAGGGAAAATTGAAACTACCAAGATGAAAAAATATATGGGATATTCTGTTTATAATACTTTAAATGTGCACGAAATTCTTGGCTGTCTAGAGACCTCTCAGAAAACATCAGACTTTCAGAATGGTGCTAGACCTGAAAATAGCTACCAAAGACATCACTGATGGTGAAAGAGAACCCAAACATTCGGATACAAAAGAGCACACCTGAAAGGAATCAGAGAAATTCAAAGATTCCACCTGGTATACTGTCATTAGTCATTTCTCCAGTTGGAGACCTGCATAAAAGGCTCCACCATTTCATATATGAGTTGAGAAGCATGGGAAATGTTCAGTAGACAGAGGAGTCAAAAAGAAAACGCATGGTGAGAGGAGGGAAGAGACCAATAGACATCAGCAGTATTAGTGACAGGGGCAATTAAAGAGCCCTGATGAGGTAAGTGAGCTACAGATACTCTGACAAAAGAGAAGGAAAAAAAAAAAGCCAGTGATAGAGAATGATAATGGAATGGTTCTGGTAGTTAGGAGAACAGTCACCTAATGTAGCCTTGAAGTCCATGCAGAGGATGAGACTACTCTGACTAGCTCTCAGGAAGAAAGGGAAAGAAAGACAAAGGGAGAGGCAAGTGTATACTGAAGGTATTAAGGTGTCATGCATGCTAGAGACATTCGATTCAGTACCATTCAGCCATCTAGGCACTACCCCTGTCTGTATTCCAGTGACAATATAACCTGCAGTACAGTAGAAAATCAAGTGCATCTATAAAAGGAGTGAAACAGAGTGACATGTAAAATGGAAATTATTTCAAATACTTTCCTGAAGAAAAACAAGGGGGCAATAGCATGTTTAAAAAGTTTTTGCTGGCTGCAATTTCTAAACAACTTTAAGAAACTGAAAACAGAAAAATGTTGATCAATCACTACAATATATTAATTCATCTACCCTGTATGATAGCAGCCCTTAAAAGGGAAGTTATTTGTATTTTTTGCAGATGTTGGGTCATTTGCAGCTGCAGGAAAGTGCTTTGTGATGCACCTGCCTCATTAGAGCATCTCTTAGGCCATTCTAAATTACTGGTTTTCATTTTTGAAAAGCGTAGTGTTCCTACTTGAAGCCCAATGTTACAGAAAGAACAAATACTTTTCTGGGGGGAAATGCAGTTTACTAAGTGGGTATTTTCTGATGGTTCTACATTTTTAAAAAACAGAAATGGCATTAGAAGGTCAAAGATAATTGATGGCAAAGTCAGCATTATAACAATGATGTAGAAAATAAAATTGCCTGGCTCTTTTAGAGAACTCATTTCAGAATATTTTATCCCCTTAACAGTTGTATGATTTCTATTTAGGTCATACCTGTCAGTTTCTACCTCAGCAGTCTTTAGTGAACCAAGTTCCCCTGGGTCAAACAGAATGACTGTTTGGACATGAGTTAATGCTACAGATGACCCCCTAAATAAAATATCCGGAAAAGAAAAAATGTCATTGACCTTACACTTTCAAATAAATGATATTTAAAGGGCACAAACTCAGGCTGTGGAGACAGAAAAGAGAACTTCATGACTAATTTTCTCACCTTTTTTTGGCCTCAGTGAAAGACTACATCAAATAACTGTGTTTAGTTGGTGTCCTGAAGAAGTATTTGATGCAGAAGAATAGGACTTGGATTTTAAATTCAGCTTTACTTGCTTTTGCTAGAAGTTAGGGGCATTTGGGTAGAAGAGTGGATTGAGTACTGGTCCTGGAGTTAGGAAGACCTGAGATCAAACTTGCTTTAATACTTTTTCACTGTGTGGAACCTGGGCAAGTCACTTAACCCTGTTTGCCTCACTTTGCTCATCTGTAAAATGAGCTGGAAATGGCAAATCACTACATTATCTCTGCCAAGAAAACCCCAAAAGGGAGGGGTCATAAAGAGTTGGAAATGACTGAAAAACAACTAAACAACAAGACTGTACATATGTGTTTATCTATCTATATAGACATATTTATATGTGAATATATCTTTATTATGTACATTCTTTATATACATATCCATATATATACACATAGGTAGAAGGATAGATGGATGAAGTGATAGATATTAGATACACAGAAACATAAAGTTCTCAGATTTTTGGAAATTCTGAAGCCACGAGAAAAATGTTCATTTCCCTTTTCTTTAGAGGTTTTTTTTAAACCCTTACCTTGCGTCTTGGAATCAATACTGTGTATTGGTTCCAAGGCAGAAGAGTGGTAAGGGCCAGGCAATGGGAGTCAATTGATTTGCCCAGGGTCACACAGCTGGGAAGTGTCTGAGGTCAGATTTGAACCTATGACCTCCTGGCTCTAAATCCACTGAGCCACCCAGCTGCCCCTGTTTTTTAGTGATTTTAAAGTGGAGTTTTTTAATTATTTTTTTTTGCTGCTACTATCATAGTTTTAAAATATATGTAGCACTTATTTTCTAATGCAATGTTTATAGATCTAAGGAATTGTGTTAGTTTAGTAACATAAATATTTATTATATATAATTTGTTCATAAAATTCATAAAATTGTTCAAAAAAGACTGGATACATTAAATTCAGAAATAATTTATAATTACTTCAAAATAACATCTAGACAATTTAATTTTAAATGCCCTTGGTTTTTTAAATTATAAATAAAGTTATAACCATATAGAAATTTAGCTCCTTTGAATTTTTGCCAGTTTACAAAGTTAATGTAAGACCAGAGAAAAGAACAAATCATTAACATTATAATAGAACAAAAAGTTATATTCTGTCAATCCTTAGTTCTTCTTATATTGTTTTCTTTTCTTCCATAAAGTTGTCAGTTATACAACAACAAAAATCAATAGGAAAATCTAGAAATAATGGTACAGTGGAAAGTACAGAGAATCAGAAGACCTGGATACTAAATCTAATTTTTTTTACTAATCAATTGTGACCTTGAGCAAATGACTTCACTTTCTGGAGACCTTCGGTTCCTTATCTATCAAAAGAGGGAATGAATCAGGTGATCTTGAAAGCTCTTCCAGCTCTAATGTTTTCTGAGTCAACATTCTGTATTAAGGTTCTTCACAGTCAGACAGTTAAGAAAGTCGTTGGTGAACATAGTACCTTTCAAATTTATGAATAAGAGAAGAGTTTATGTGTCAATAAGAAATGGGGAGCATTGTGAAATGTAAAATGGATAGTTTTGAGTATATTAAATTGAAAAGTTTTATACAAATAAAACAAATATTGCCAGGATTAGAAGGAAAGCAGAAAATTGAGGGGAGGAACTTTATAGACAGCCTCTCAGAGAAAGGTCTCTTATCTGAAATGGAACATCCTCAAATTGATAATAATAGAAGCCATCCCTCAGTCAGTAAATGGACAAAAGATATGAATAGACAGTTTTTGGATGAAGAAATCAAAGTCATACATAGATACATGAAAAAGTGCTGTAAATCACTTCTGATTCAAGAAATACAAACCAAAATAATTCTATGTCATATCACACCCATCTGATTGAATAAAATGACAAAAGGACCAAAGGACAAATGTTGGAAAGGATATGGAAAATGGGGATTCTAATGCAGTGTTGGTGGAGCTGTGAAGTGATCCAACCAATTTGGAAAGCAATTTGGAATTATAACAGAAAGCTATAAAATTATGCTTATACTGTTAGACTCAGCAACAAACCCCACAAAACCCCATTTCCCCAGAAGGTCAGGGGGGAAAGGAAAAGAACACACATGTTCCAAAATATTTATAGCTGCTCTCTTTGTGATGACAAAGAACTAGAAATTGAGGGGATGCCCATCAATTAGAGAATGGCTAAACATATTGTGGTATTTGATTATTATGGAATACTACTGTGCCATAGGAAATGATGAGAAGGCTAATTTTTTTTAAAACTTGGAAAAAACCACATGGGATAAGGAACAGTGAAATTAATAGAATGAAGAGAACAGCATGCACAGCTATAGAATTAATACTGGAAAAATGAATGTGAATATTGCCTTGATGGAGTGAACTGAAAGGTGGAAACATGAAAGACAATCTTTATGAATAAGTCAGTCTCCTGAATGATACTTTCTGTGATACAGGGAGGGTCAGGAGGGGCTGGAACACTTGTAGATAAATTCTACTAATAAATAAAAAAATTAGTAGCTAATATCTTTTAATGCTCTTCTTTATCTTTTGTTTTTACATTAATTACATAACCAAATTTATCCTTCTACCTTCTAGAAAGTCATTTGTGATAACAAACACTAAAGGGGGAGACAAAAACCAATTCAACAAAATTAACTAACACATTAACCAAATCTAACATTATATACAAGGATAGCTATGTGGTGCAAGAGATAGAGTGCTGGGCCTGGAGTCAAGAAGACCGGGGTTCAAATCTAGTCTCAAACACTGACTATGTGACCTTGGGCAAGACATTTAACCTGTTTCTCTAAGATGAGCTGGAGAAGGAAATGGCAAACCACTTTAAGATCTTTGATAAAACATCCTAAATGAGGTCATGAAGAGTCAGACATAACTGAAAAAAAAAGAACAATAACAGCCACATTAAATATAGTACTCTACACCCATAGTCCCTGACGTCTATAACAATAGTAGAGTGAAAGCATTCATGGTCAGAAAAAGTGATAGGGCATTTTTGTTGTTAAAGAAGGAAAAAGTCCCACAAAACTCAGTGAATACAAATTTGACACATGGAACTGTTCCAATCAATCCTATTTTCTGAGCTATCTCTCCTCTCAGTATTTTCTTTTTTGTTTTGTTGTTGTTGTTGTTGTTGTTTAATGATTCATTTTTATCCTCTTCAGACTACTGGGAAATCAAATTTTGCCTAAATTAGGATAAACTTCATTACCTTTTCAAAAGCTAGTTTCCTTCTTGTTTTTTTTTTTTATTTTCTAATACAAGCATTTTCTTTTAGATGCTCCAGAAAATGAAGGTCTTTAAAGCAGGAAAGAATAAGCAACCACAAACTGTGCCCTGCTAAAGTCTTTCCACGATTTTACACATAGGTTGTAAATGGCAGCATCCCCGGCCACATTCCTGGATAAAACTCTTGAAGTTGTTCTGTAATATTTGAAGATACTTTTCAAATACCAAAGTCCAAGGCTATGTTTGTCTGGGAACCTAGTCAAGTTCAAGGGCAGCACTATCATCATTTATACTTCTGCCTTTGGATAAATAGATCTTATTGCCAATATTCACTCCATTTCCAGTCCTTCGAGGCCTAGTCAAAAGAACAAAATAAATATCCAGTAACTTCTACATCAAAGAAAATACCCCAAAGCCAAGAGTACATGGAATCTTTCTTTCTCTTATGAAAATGGCTCTGTCCCATGGTAGCAAATGTGGCTCTTTATACAGTTATACTTTATATATATAAAGTTATACTTTATACAGTTATATTGTGTCAAGGAGTTGTAAAGATCTAATACTATGTATAGATTTATTTAAAGATTACATTATGAGAATTTTAAAATTAATTTAAGAGGCGTGAAAGATGAATTGCAATATAAATATTCAATCATTTTATTCATTATTCTTTTGAAAAAGCAATTTACAACTAAAATAAAAATAAAAAAGAATTCAGAGATGGAAGAAAGTTTCCTAGATGGGGGGAAAAGGGGTAGGAAAATGCTTTGAAATGCTTACTCTTATTTTCTTTGGACTTCAGATTTCATATATATATATATATATATATATATATACATATATCTACATATGAATAAATGTGATTACATATTTATATATATGTTCATATATATGTATATGTGTGTGTGTGTGTGAGTGTGAGTGTATGATGGACAGGTACATCTAGAAACCTAACATTTAAATATGGCATACCCAGTGATTGGCACACACATACCCTTTCTCTCCTAATCATTAGTTTTACCATACCATATCTCAGCCTCAGATTTCTACATATACCTATGTTACTTTTATTATGTTTTATACTTAAAAGTTCCAAAAGGAACTTTAGCACACAACTAAAATTTTCTTAGGAAAACCAAATTGAGTTTTTTTTTAATTCTTACCTTCTGTTTTGGTATTGGTATATTAGTTCCAAGGCAGAAGAGTGGTAAGGGCTAGGCAATGAGGGTTAAGTGACTTGCCCATGGTCACACAGCTGGGAAGTATCTGAGACCAGATTTGAACCTAAGATCTCCCATCTTTAGACCTGACTCTCAATCCACTGAGCCACCCAGCTGCTCCCAAAATATAATTTTTCAAAAATAGGAAATGGCAATGTTGAAAATCTTCAATATAATTATTAAGAAGTTTTAAGTCTTAGAAAGCTAAAATATTTAAAGGGATTTCCAGATGAATCATGATTTAATGTTAATAAGTAATACTATTCTATTTCCATGATGACAATACTAAAGATACTTTATCTTTATCATGATCATTCATTCATTAAAGTCAATAAATATTTTTTGAATGCTTACTCTATCTGCTGTAGATTCAATCATCAGAGTTTTGTAATATTGTTCAAGGTTGGAATATAGCAACACAGATATAGCATAAATTCCAAGTACTGTGGTATGGTCAAGGGAGTCTCATTGAAGCAGGAGATCATACTCTCAGGGTCTGAGAAGGAAAGGCAAGTGAAAAAGCAAACAAAATGAAACAAACAAAAACAATGAACTGAAAGGAGGTAGAGTACCAGAGTAGAAAACTATGCGATTGAATTGCAGGTTCAGTAAGAAAACAAAGTTAGAGAGGGGAAGGGAAAGGAGGCTGTGGTTAGAGAAGGGAGTTTCAGAGGTAAAGAAGTAGGAAAAATGAAGTTCTTTAAAACAATGAAGCCCAAAGGATGGCTATGTTGATGGTCTATAATCACAGATATTTAGAGCTGGAAAGGGACTAGGGCCATCATCTTATTTAACTCTTCATTTTTAAATGAGAAAAAAAGGAGACCCAGAAAGATTTTTACTGGTCCAAGATCACACAGGTAGACACAAGACTAGTATCTCCATTTCTTAATTTCTACTCCACTGATCTTCCCATTCCTTCACACTATTTTTTTTCAAAAGGAAGCAAATTCAGAGCTAAGACAGACACATGTTTTTTTTTTTCCATCGACTACTGAAATATTTGAGGAATCTGAGTTTGAATGATTAATTAAGCTCATCATTTTCAAGACAGTCTGAATTTTCTCAGGTTTGATGACTATTTGATATTCTTCTTACAAGGCAAATTACAAAAGAGTTAACAAAATTCATCTTGATACTTTGACATTTTTCCCCAATGAGAATGTGCTGCCAAGCAATCAGCATCAGTATAGAAGCTCACTCTGCTATAGCACTCTCCAGTTTGCAAAGTTCTTTCTTCACCACATCTCTGAACGTAGCCAAAGGAGGCCATCCAGCAAAAATTTCCTAACAGATAAATTTCAATTTATTTGTTGGAGAGAAATATTTCCCGGGTGCCAGGACATAGCTATTCATCTAAGGAAGTTCTTTGCTCCTTTTGTTTGTTTCTACTGGCTGGACTAGTTCTGTTATAATTACTTGCTTTATTGGCATCTGATAGCATTTTCTTGCTGTAAATGGTTCAGAGGGAAGAAAAATATAGTCATTGGTTACCCAAGATTTACATTAAAGTCTATGAGAGCTGAATCACACTGTTAAGGTTTCAAACGGCAAGTTAGATGACTGATAAAACTGAGGATACAAGAAATAATTAAAAACATGAACCCAAAAGACTTCTAAAAGAGAAACAATGAAGTTAGACAAAACCAAGTATAATATATATCAATATATAGTCAAAGGCTTCGCATTTCAAGGCTGATTTAAACCATCTCCTTCAAATTGAATGGAAAATCTTCTATCTTTGTGTTACTAGAGAAAAATTTTCCACATAAGCACAAACTGTATTGACCACACAAAATATTCCATGTTATGATCAGAAAGGCAATTATCTATGTCAAATAAAATGAAATCCAGTTAAAATTAAAATGTTTTCCATCTATAAAAATGTAGCACATTTCCAAATAGTGTGTAGCAGAAAATATAACAAAGGACTTCTACAGTTTTTCTCTACTTTTGGCCTGGGATTTAAATCTCTAGTCAGTTTCTGTGTTTGATTTGAAAGCTGGCAGTTGACAGAAATTTAGTGTAAAGTATCAGGATCTGGAATCTTTTCATTAATGCTCATACATATTACAGTCATTCTTTTCCCTAAAAATCTTAGTTTCAAGGTCTCTTTTCTCAAATGTCTAGGACTCGGAGAAAAATAAAACCTTGGAGATTGCCGAGTCCAGTGTCCTTTTATAGATGAGGACACCAAGAACCATAGTAGTTAAGTCAACTGCCCAAGACCTCCTAAGTTATAAACAACCTGTATTCAAACCCAGATTCTCTCTCTCCAAATCTAGTGCCCTTCTCAATAAACCACACTTAGAAAAAAAAAGAATGCTTTTTCTATTATACAATATCAGTAAATAATATAAAGAAATGTGTATTTAAGTATATATCACAGCTGAGGCCAAATAAGTTTGGCTAAAGGGTGTGGTTAACATCAATTTCTTTCCTCCTTCCTTTTTTTTTTTACAAATGGGGAAAATAGCAAAGTATCACATTTTGAATCTTTCAAAAAATTGCCTTTGGACTACCTTGAGAATTAAAACATTCATTTCTGTTGTTGATATTATTTAGTAGACTAGACATGTCTTAACTCTTCCTCATCCCACATGGGGTTTTTCTTGACAAAGACATTGAAGTGGTTTGACATTTTCTTCCTCCACTTATTTTATAGATTAAGAAAATTAAGCAAACAGGGTTAAGTGACTTGCCCAAGATCATAGAGCTAAAAAATGTCTGAGACAGGATTTAAATTTGTGTCCTCTTGGCTCCAGAGTCAGTACTCTATGTACTGTGCCAACTAGCTGCTCACCCTCCAAAAATGTTTATATTAAATGTTATCAAAAGAATGGATTCCTTTTTTATCTGTTTCGAGGAATTAGGGAGGATTTCCTAGGTTGCTTTTTCTCTGCTATGCATGCACAATGGAACCTTGGAATTCATTTGGCATTAGGTAAGGATCCCCCAACCATTCCCAAAAAGGATTTGCCTAGACCTAAACTTAAATTTTCTTCACATTCAAACTTATTAAGAAGTCAGGATATTTAAAAATATGTAGATTAGAAGGAATTTGAGCAGAGACCAATATCAGAAGTAGAAGACAACTAGCAATTCAGAAATTATGTCCTGATTACACAGAAAACAAGTGTATTATTTTTTCTAGCTAAAAGATAATTGATAATCATATTTTCATTATTTTATAAATTTTATATTTAACCCAAGGAAATAAAATTCACTTAACAGTGTTACATATTAACCCCTATGATCAAGGAACAAATTGGTTAGCCTCATTTTTTTTTACTTTTGGAGATAACATAAAAATACAAGGATGACTCAGACATTTGCTTTGGACATTAGTTGATACCCTGTCTATAATTACGACAAACATCCCTGTATATACTTTGGCTTTAGAATTGAAGATGAGTCATGCTGAAGCTATATAAGCAAGAAGTTTAAGTAAATTAATTTGGGTCTTGTTTATATTTCTATTGTCATCATAAATCAGTTGTTCAGGTGAGCTATGTTTCCTGGCTTTTATTTAAGTCATTAGGACTCATCAGTGAATAATAACGTGGTAGAATTTTATAAGAACAATTCACAGATTTTACATGGAACGCAAACTAACTGAGTATTTTCATATAATGATAGTTATCACATATAGCTTCCATTAACAAATGGTTATGTGTCAGTCACCACATTAGTGTAACTATCACACTTGCTCATTAGTTCCTTAATGGAAAGGATATTAATTTCTGTTCCCTAAAACATATATATATTCAGAATTTTAGAGACAGGAAATCTTGCTCTATATTAGATATACTAAGAAAATCTGAAGAAACCATTTCCTTCATATTAAATCTCACTTTTCCCACCTCAAATATTCTCATTTTAATGGGTAGTTTCAACATGCTTGACATTAATGGCCTAAAAATTAGAGAATGTCAGGGAAGACAGGTGAGAATACACTCTTAATAGAAATTGGGCAAATTAGAAGAGGGAACTTTACTATTCAGGTCCACCCTTAATGAACTCCAGTAAGTTTTTAAAGAGTTCATGTAAGCACTGTCAGTCAAGTCAGGCCAATAAGCATTTATTAATTTACTATATGCCATTCATTGTACTAAATGCTGGAGATTCAAAGGAAGGCAAAAACAGTTCCTGGATTCAATGGGCAGAATAAAAGCAGTAATGGTCATCTTTTTTTCAAATATCAAAATGCTAACTCCCTCTTTTAACCATCTCACTACCCCTATAAAACTATAAGTACATTAATTATCCCCATTTTAAAAAAGAGAAACAGTATAGATCATTTCAAAGATTTGTGTTTTTTAATAATTTTTCTCCAATGACCCACCCGAAGGCCTTCTCCCATTTCCCCTCTCTCCTCCCTTCTATCTATCCCATCCTTCCCTGCTCAAACAGAATGACCCAATTTCCAAGAAATCTAAGTCCAGGAAAGGTGATAATGATGAAAACAGGATACAAAATGAAAAAGGTTAATTGACTTTGGAGGAAAGAGGAAATAATGGTAGGAGAACAGATCAAAATCACAGTGGAGAAGACAATTTAGCAGTAATCTCTGTGGCCTCCTTTAGAAACAGGACAGGTAATAAGGGAAAAGAAGATCACAAAGTATACCAACTGTGAATGTAATGAATTGACAATTTTTAAAAACTGCTTTGGATCCAGCAATGACCGACTACTCTTTTCCTGGTTCTCTTGAATTGTTCTGTGTGTTCTTTTGTCTAGGTAAATAATTTCAAACTCTAGATTCTTTTTCTCCCATCAAGGGTAGAAAATGTATAACTGAGATGAACAGGGTTAAAGAAACTGATATCTGATTAAACTAAACTAAACTAGACTAAAGAAATAAAAAGATTTTCAGCTTAGTTACACTCTTCTTCAGTCATCCCAGTAAAGTGAGACTAGAAAAAGAAACAAAACCATTCCTCCATCAGATTGATGGACAGAGAGGAAGCAGAAGGCAGAATAAGGGAGCCTTAATCTTTGGTTCTGTTTGAAATTTCTTCCCTTCTGTGTTTATTTCTAAGGGGGGAAGGGTCTTCCAAATTGCTCCTGCACAAATGCAAATGCCTTTTATTACACTCACTCTAAAGGCTAAAGGGGGAAAAAAAGAAAGCTCATATATATGTATTCTGTGCTCCTTTGGATTTTAATATTTCTTCCTCTAATGAAAAAACTAGACTTGGGAACAAGGTACATCTGTCAAGGAAATGCCCTTATTTGTTTAGCAAATTAATTTATCTTGCTACCTCTTTGGAGTCAAATCATACTCCCTCCCTTTGCTTTTTCTACTCTTCATGGTTATTTTCTAACTTATTCCCCATTCCTTAATCCAATTTAAAAATGACTGCTCTTTTTTTTTTTTGAGAGAGAGAGAGAGAGAGAGAGACAGAGAGAGAGAGAGAGAGAGAGAGAGAGAGAGAGAGAAAGACAATACATGTTAGAGCAAAAATGAGGAAATCTTTACCCCAGCTTAATTATTTGTGATTCCTTGGAACAAGTTCCAAAAGGTAGTTTGTTTATGCGTATGGTTGCAAAAGGACAACTGGGGGCATAGAGGATAGAGTGCTGGGTCTGGAGTCAAGAAGAATCAGCTAGTTCCAATCTGGCCTCGGACATTTAATAGCTGTGTGACCTTGGGCAAGTCATTTAACCCCATTGGCTTCAGTTTCCTCATATATAAAATGAGCTGGAGAAGGAAATGGCAACCCATTCCAATATCTTTGCAAAGAAAACCCCAAACAGAGTAACAAAAAGTCAGACACAATGGAAAATAACAAAACAAAACAATAAACAAAATAGTTATATAACCATTACTTGATTTTAAATTTATTATAAAGGCCACAAGAAGAGAGCATAACTATAAGAGTAAAAAAACTATATAAGTTACATTTGTCATTTTCTAGTATGAATGAAGAAAAGAGAATTTCAAGAAAGGTCATATTTCTGTCCTCTACACAGTCATTTAATAAGACAATCTCAGGCAACATTTGTTCCTTTTTCCATCTAACCTGCTCTATTTATTGAGTTAAATATTTTAAAATACATTATAAATAAACAAGTGAATGAATAAATAAATAAATGAAAAGATAGATCTTTATTATACAAGGAATTATAAAACATGGAGATTGTCTTTATAACAATTTCTTATTCTATCTTTTTTTCTGTCTTTCTCTTTCTACCTTCCCCTTCATTCTTTGAAAATAACAGAACTTATGTATTGTTATTAGTTATATTTATTGAATACAGTAAATTTATATTAATATTTTCACCAACAAGCCATCAACTCATGAATTTTAAACTTAACCAAGAGGTATATTAACTTGAAAAACACATATACGTACATCAAACATATGTGTATGTATATACATACACATATGAATATGCAGTATTTCAGTATAATTTGTCCTGTGTATTATATTTTATGCATTTAAAACATTATTGTGAAAAAGAATCTTCCAGAGATTTTCCCTGACTACCAAAAGATTAAGAAACTCTTATCTAGTAAAATCCCCTGCCGAGCTAAATAATCGTAAAAGAGTTCATGCAGCTGACCAGCTAAGCCTCTCTGAACTCTGTTATCACCCTTCTCCTTTTTTGGCTGATCACTTGGTCTTTGGTCACAGATATATGGAGAGACATTAGGCTCATACTCAAAATCTTTCAGATTTAGTAAGACCTACCAGAGTTGTGTTTAATGGGTAGAGTTTTTGAGATCCCAAGACCATTTCTGAATCATATCACATAGAATCTTTAGAAAAAGTTTAATAGAATGAATCCCTGCAGAATTCTACAACTCACAAGTATGGTCAACACTTTTCTTTGCCTTTGCTTTCACTGATAGGCAATTTAGAATCCACCAAGCAACATTTCCATTCCTATATTCTTTTTCTCTTTAGATAGAGATGGCATAAGCACCTTGTTTATGCCTTTCAATGAATCTCTGATATACCTTACTTTGATAAAAGATGCAGATTAAAATGTTATAATAATCTCCCTTGATGGAGTTGCCCACATATAGTACATTCCTTCAAGTTTTCCTGATACATGTGATTTGGCTTTGAAATGAGCTCCCATTTTATTTTTTAATTATAGATATTTTATTTTATCAATTTCATGTAATAAATTTCCACATAAGTTTTTTGAAGTTATATGATCCAAATTGTCTCTTTCCCTCCTCATTTCTGGAACTATCAAGCAATTCTAACTGGGTTAGAGTAAATTTATTATAAAAATCTTTTCGTTTAGAAAACCTGTATACCTCCCACAGCTATTCATTCAATTGATCTAAAATAGTACAATAAAACAGTAAAAATAAAATTAAAAGCAGTTAATGTATTCAAATAAGATAATTTTATAACCTAGATTCCTAAAATATTAGATTGAGAAAGGAATTTAGGATAATCCAGTACTAAGATTGTCAATGTTTTAATGTTATGAGCTCTTTTGGCAATCAGGTGAAATCTACCTTTTCTAAGAATATTGTTTTAAATACATAAGAAGAAATTCATAGCATTAGAAATAAAACAATTCTATTTAAATACAGTTAGGGAAATATTTTATTAAAAACAAGCTTACAGTCTCAAGGTTTAGAATTCTTAAATTCTACTACAATTGATGAAGACACTGAAATGTAGAGAGGTTAAATAACCTGACCATGTCAAATAGTAAATAAGAGGCAGAGATGGGATTAGAGCCCAGTTTTCCAGACTCCTAGGTTTCCTGCCTTTTCCACAGTAACATTTGTAATACATATAGGTTTTATGTTAATCAGGCACCTCTTCTATCAATTTTGCTAGAATTTCCATCTAGTGGGTATACAATTCTCCCTGAAGTAAGACTGAATTGCAATAAATCACTTTCCGCCCCTTTTTGCTGATGGCCTATAATTTTCTACTTTATGCTTGGAACTCCTCTTTTGTAGAATGGAATATCCTTTAAAACATACTTTTTAAAATACTTCTTTTATATACTGTTAATACTTTCCTTGCCTTCTACCATTTGCCTTTGGAAAATAGATGAAGATATGTGTGTCATTTTCCTCTCTTTGATTACCACTTCTATGAATAAATCAAGGTAATACGGCTCCTTATAGATGAGAGATAAAAGAGCTATAAGCCTTTCCTAAAAAATTTCCTATTTCAGAATAAGTCAATTACATTATGTTGATATAGCTAATAAGATTAACCTGCTCTCTTTCCTCTATGATTTTCTAAAAAGTAATATAATAACTGACAACCTTCTATGCATAACTACATATATTACAATCTTTAAATCCTGACTCCTGTCTCTAATATCTCTATTGAAAGAGAAGGAAAAGTAGATTTATGTCCCTTTTAATGAACCAAATAATATCCCTCTCAATGCCTCAGCAGTGTAGTGATGGGTATCAAAGGGATCCTTGAATAGATCAGGATGTCTAAGATGTCTTTGTATTAAAAATATTCAGTTTCTTTGATAACTCATATACCATGACATGACATTTTCTCTTGTCATCACTACTTAGCAGGAAGAGATTTGCTTCTTAAAGATCTTTTCATTTTTTCTATTAACTATTTTAAAAGCAGATGCTTCTTACTAATTTAATTGCATGCCATATTAGTAGTAAGCTTTTTTATGCAAATGTGATACTAATAATGCAACACAAAACAGTAGGCATATCCCCAAAATGTTGCAGTACAGATGGCAAAAAAATCCCATGTCACATTTTAAAAGTCATTTTGGCTTTGCCGATGATTTACAGTGTATTTCTTCTATGTCTAGCTTTTTAAACCAGAAAACTTAGGGGCAGATATAGCTATTGGAGTTAATTTAATGATTAAAGTATCTTTCTAACCCAAACAGGTTTTTCAAAAATGTGACCACAGATCATCAGCTTTTTCACAAAGCCTAGCATACATGTGATTTCTGTTCTTGA
This sequence comes from Monodelphis domestica, assembly GCF_027887165.1. Lineage (NCBI taxonomy): Eukaryota > Metazoa > Chordata > Mammalia > Didelphimorphia > Didelphidae > Monodelphis > Monodelphis domestica. The sequence goes on along the minus strand of NC_077230.1, from coordinate 178,669,112 downwards.
TTATAATCTTTTACTTCACAAGATAATAGGAGATGAATGGCTCCAAAGTCCCATTAACTATAATGATTTTTCACTCAAGTGTATGTCACAAGACTAAACCATCAGGAACTTATAGAAACTACTGTAATTCCAATATTGCTCATAAAGATGAGTCATAAGTGCAATTTTATTGAACAATAAAATTATTACACAGCCTCTAAAGGAAACAAACAAGCAGACTTCATGTATCAAGCAGCTGTGTTAATATGATTATATGTGGATGGAATTGGGGGAATCCACTGCCATCAAACTATAAGGAATATACATATATATATATATATATATTTAAGTAGTGTATATGTGTATGTATATTTTTTACCTTGTTTGCTTTATATCAATTGGCTCCACCAGAGTTCAGTAGTGATGATACTCATGGCTTTATTCTATGTTATTATAGTCTTTGTCTGCCTAGTTCATGATTACAGTTCATGCTTCTAAAACTAACCAGATCAGCTGTCTGGCAGACCTAGCATTTCTGGCAACAAGGGTGAAAATGTGGCTGGGTCAGGATAAACTCCATTCGTACTACTGGAAAAAAACACAACTTTTCAAATTTGCCCTACATAGACCCTTTACCTATGTTAGAAGCATCACATTTTGTCATGAAGCAATACATATGTTAATAAATGAAATAACACATGCATGATTTCAGGGTATTGAAGAACATGAAATTTATACTAACTCTCACTTTAGGTCCAGAAAGAAAATAATTCATATGAATTTACTATAAAAATTGGAAACCAACAAGTATGATGGAGAATAATCCATTTATAGTACTTATGTCATGAGTGAACTTTATTAGATTCAATAAAACAATATTAAATCATCACATTTTATGGATTCTTGCAGTTGATTAAATTGATAACCCATCATCTAATCTTCTAATCTTTCTATCACTGCATATGGACAACTGGAAGAGTAGGGGAAATGAGTTGTAGGGAAAGTATTTCATATACTAAGGAAGGACTCTCCTTGGAGATAATATGGATTACTACTACTATTTTAGTGTTAGATAATTAAAAGAAAGTTAAGTATGTTCAAATCACATCCCTAGCCTTTGAGGGTACCTCATGACAGAAATGACTATATTTTCTGTCCCCAGAAATTCCCATTAACATCACAAAGAGCAACTGGACTGTACAAGTCTGGTCTGTCTCAATTGCTTTTCTCATATTCTGCTATTTTCAGTTTAAATATTACAAGTCTCAGTCATCAGTTGTGTTTTAATAACTCCCAACATAATGTTCAACTGAGGTGATATCCTTATTCAATATCCCCCCAAAACTGAACACTAACAGTTTGTATTTCTATATAACTCCCCAAAGTCTGGATAATTTATAAAAATAAGTTATTATTGCATTTCTTGGGTTGAAAGACGGAGTGCAAAATTGAAAGAATACAGATTTGAAGTAAAGGCCTGGATTCTAATCTCAAAGCCAAATTTTCTAGCTCAGTGTTTATTTAATCTCTCCATATCCTTGTCTTTCAATAAAAAAAAAAACCTTAAAACTATTTCACTCCACCTTCACTCCTATCTATCACTCATGTTTGTAAAGAAAGCACTTTGTAAACTTTAGAACATGATATAAATGAACTCTTGTTAGTTTTATTCTATGGTATAGTATCCATTAGAATTTAACATTATTTATTGAACCCATTCCATTTGTGTAAATGTGCCAAGGAATACATAGGAACAGACTAGAAAAACCAGAAAAGGCAGAATATGGTATGTTGCATATCAGTCATTAGTTGTGTCCAACTCTCTGCAACCCCATTTGGGGTTTTCTTGGCAAAGATACTGGAGTAGTTTGTTATTTCATTCTTCAGTTCATTTTACAGATGAGGAAACAGAGGTAAACAGAGTTAAGTACCCAGGGTCACACAGCTAGTAAGCATTTAAGGTTGAATAAGGTCCTCCTCTTTCCAGGTCTAGTGCCCTTCACTGCACCATCTTGCTGCTCCAAATGTAGTATAGTAAATAATAATAGACTTGGACTAAAAAAGGACTTATTATTCTTATTAGCTGGACAAGTTGGTTAATCCCTCTGATCCTCAGTTTCCTCATCTGTAAAATGAATGACTGGGATAACCTTTAGGATTTCTTCTTCTAAGATCCTATAATCTTCTGTTTCAGTTCAAGGAGAGTTTCTTTAAGACAGAAAGCCTTTATGGAGAATGTGAATTCTAAAAAACAAAAGACAAATGCTAGTCAAGGCAAAGTTTTGTGCAAAGGGTCAGTGGTCAAGTATCACTCTACTCTCCAAAACAGGCTATTTCATTCTCTGTGGGGATTTGGGGATTTGAAAGGCTACAAGGCTGACCTTAGGGATTCAGCATACTGGAGTGTTACAGTAAGTAAACTGACTTCATCAGCTCCAGATGTCCAATGACAGCAAAGTGGGATAGAGCATTGGACTTGGAGTTAAGAAGACCTGGGTACAAATCACAGTGCAGACACTTATTACCTGTGTGATGCTGGGTAGGTCAGTTAATGCTCATTGACTCAATTTCCTCATTTGTAAAATAAGTAGGTTGGATTGGATGGTTTCCAAGATTCCTTTCAGATCTAAACAGATGATCCTAGGATCATACATAAAGTCTAAGACTATACCACAAGCTATAAGGGATTCTCTGACAACTGTTTTTCATTCTTCTCCACAATCTTTATTTGGTAGAGAATGTGACAATATTCCAGGAACTGAGTATTGATTATTTGGGTCTATGGAAAATTAGGATAATCAAGGAAAAAGAAGAGTCTTTGGAAACAAAGAAGAAATTGCCTTCAACTCCTTGCTCTCTCAAGCCCTCTGAATCCAGTCACTTAGGACTATATTTTACCTTTGAAATAGCTCTTGCATATACCTCTTTCCACTGGCATGGTCCTCATCACCCTTGGACTACTGAAAAAGAATGCTGGTTTGGCTCCCTACTTTAGTCTAGCCTCCACCCACCTATCAAAGTAATCTTAAAACATAGGTCTGACCATGTCACATCTCTACCCCCATCTCCCTACCCCCACTTATTAAACCCCAGCAGTTCTTTATGCCTCTAAAAACAAAGATAAAATCTTCTGTCTGACATTCAAAGCCCTTTATAACCTAGTTCTCCCCCTCCTGCTGTTTATCCCCTTCTCCCACACTCTCCAATCTTATGACACAGGTCTGCTTTCTGTTCTTTGAATAAGACACTCTCTGACTCTGGACATTTTCACTAGCTGTCCCCCATGCCTGGAATGCTTGCCCTCCTCATCTCCACCTCCTGGTATTCTTGGCTTCCTTCAAGCTAAAACAATAGCTTCTGCAAGAAGTCTCTTCCAATCCCTCTTAATTCTAGCACCTTCTCTCTGAGGTTACCTCCAATCTATCCTCTCTATATCTTATTTGCACATGGCTGTTTGCGTGTTGTCTCCCTGACTTTTGACTTGCTTTGCATCCCTAGCACTTAGCACAGTGTTTGGCATATAGTAAGAACTTAATAAGTGTTTTACTGACTAATTTATGTGAATAACAAAGACCTCCTTCCAAGTAGTCCCACTGTTTGAATCTGCTCTACCTATTTCCATGGGCTATACTCCATTAACATATTTCTCAATTCTAATTTCTGGTAGTGCAAATTCAAATGGATGCAATCACTTCAGGGAATTCATTCTTCACCTTCATTGGGACCTAGCTGTATGGTTACTGATCACATTTAATGGTACTATATGTAGGTTCAAAGTGCATACATTCCCCTGCCTTGTAAAAGGTATCTGAGGACAGAGACTTTCAGAGAGCAGGAAAAAAATGATAATAGGGCAGTGAAAGGGGGCTGAATGGAATGATGTCAATCATAGAGAATGAGAGGCTGGAGAAGAATTAAAAGCTTAGGCTTAGATTTCTATTTCTTCCTCTTGCCATGTTTTTAGGGTCTAGCTTTGTATACTGGTTTTAGCTCCTACCAGTTTAGAGATGACCAATTAGGACTGAAATTCCTACCTGAGACTAACTGAATATGCCTCAGTCACATTGGTGTCCAAATATAATTTATAGGGTATACTGTAATAGATACAATTTTGAGGGTGTATATTTGATTGATACCAGATGATTAATGGATTAAGTTTTGCCTATCCTCCTCCCTCTTCAGAAGCCTTTCAGCTTCCCCCTTCCCCTTTTCTTCAGTCTCCCTCAAATCACTCTTTGCTCTTCTTTTCTCAAGTAAGGGTTTATTTGGGGAAGACAAGACAAGGGTAGAGGATAAGGTAAGAGGGGTAGGATTTCCCTATTCTCTTTAGAGAGTGTTGGTTTGGAGGATATTGAGGGAAATGACAAATCTGTCACAATTGTGAAACAGTCAGTCATAGAGACATGAGGACAACTGTCTTTCTTCTTCTTTCACCTCAGCCAGCCAGCAAAAGCCTCAGCCTCAGTCACCATCAGCCAAAAGCCAAAAAACAAAAGCCAAAAACCTCTCAGCCCAGTCCAGCTATTGGCTTAGCTCCAACTGCTTTTCCCCGTAACATTCCAAAATGGAATTTTCATTTGACTGACAGATGATCCATCCTCAGTCTCTGTCTTGCATGCATTGTAAATTTTCTCCTCCACAATAACCACCCCACTTCATGCATTTATTGTTGTTGTTCTGTTGTTTTAGTCATGTCTAACTCTTTGTGACCCCATTTGGGGTGTTCTTGGACAAAACATTGGGTGATTCCTTCTCCAGCTCATTTTACAGATGCAGAAACCAAGGCAAGCAGAGTTAAGCATCTTGCCCAGGGCCACACAGCTAGTAAGTGTATGAGCCAGATCAGAACTCAGAGAGTTAAGTCTTCCTGACTCTAGACCTGGCACTCTACCCACTGCATCACCTAGTTGCCCCAAACCCTCTTGGGCATACTGAGACTCCCTGCAGACTCTGGCACCCATTCTCATCTATACAGAGAAGATATAAGTACCCATAGGTCCACAGCTCAGGTAGCTCAACAGTAAGTCAGTTTATTGTTCATCTTGCTCTAATTTAGGGACTAAGCCCTGGCTTATTCCTTGTGATCAAGGTCCCAAATTATATTCTAGGGACAATCTTGTATCCTAGGTCCAGTAAGTGAGTACCTGTCTTCTATTGTCTCATCTTCTACCATGGGGGACCTCGCCTGGTAATTCAGTTACTCTGCGAATGACATTCTGCTCTGTTTTCACCAGTCTTCTCAGGAACTAGAGACCTGATCTCCAGACTATAGCATCTACCACTGACCAACATGATGCCATGCTTCAACCCACACATCCAAACTCCCTCTTGGCCAGTGAAACTCTCCAATGTGTTGTCTAAACTTCCACCTGTTACCTACTGCCCAAGTCACTTAACCTTCTTTCCTTCAGTCCATACTTTCTCCTATTTCCCATGACTTAGACCTTTCCCAAATTTCTGTCTGGAAGACAAATTTGTCCACTCTTGAGGTGCTGAATATCCTGGGCTAGCCCTTTCTGCCGCACCCATAGGCTAAGTAATGACAAGATGAGTCAGCACAGGGTGAAATAGGAACAGAAAGGTAATAGCTTCATGTATTATGGTGCCAGTGAGGAACCAGAAGAAGGGGAGGGAAAAAGGAAAAGAATAAAGCACCAGGGCAGAGAATTCATTTTTTCTAGAATGACCCCTCTCCCCCATTTCCCACAGAACAGGAGTAAAGGACCTCCATTATCATGGCCCCTAAATCTCTTCTCTTTGTAAATTAGGCCAACAGAGTATTATCCTGAGGATCAAATTACACCCCAATACATTTAGTGATTTATTTTTTATCTCTGTTCTCTAATCTATGCTGCTATTTTGTATTATAAGGGCATTGAGATAATTAACAGTGGAAACATTTATCCCTGTGTTCTTTTATAGATCTAGCATAAGACCAAAAGAAGGTAGAAAATCAGCAATGATTAATCAGAAACAAAAAAGAAATGATATTATTTCTTGCTTCATGCTTCAAATGTCAATAATTCAGAAAGGGCACAGGGCATTACAGGGCAATTTTGTGTGTGTGTGTGATGTCTTGCTGTTAAAACTGAACAGCTGGAGGCAAACCTAACTTCTCTGTTACTGCTGAGCACTATGACCTTGCAAAAGAAACCCCACAGCAGATCATTATTTCATAATTACTCTCCATACTGATGTTGACACTTGGTCCTCTAATCACTGATAAAATATGATCTCTGCATGGAGCCATAGGAGAGGCAGAAGCAACTCTGACTGAGAAGAGGTGACAACTCCTAACTGTGCACTACCCAGGGTGCAGATCATGTTAGCTTACCATATAGCTACCAAGTGTTCTCCACAGTTACAATCACTATGGAGACGACTCTGATCATATTATCCATTATTGGAACATGGCAAATAAGGAAAATGGCTCTCTTATGGGATGAGGGGAGAAGAGGGAGACGACACTGCATGAATTTTACTTCACTATCTCATCTTCTATCCTGATACCACCCTGCCTTACTCTTTTCTAGGTTGGAGTGGAGAGGAGGGGGGTAATCCTATGCTTTTCTTTTTTTGATCTAATAATGAATTCCATCATTGAATTAAGGCTAACTATGCTAGGAATAAAGAGACCTGATTTCCACTCTCAGCATTGTCATGAAATAATTGGGTGACTCTAAGCAGAGCTATGCTCTACAGGCACAAAAGTCAAGATACCCAGGGTCTAGGGACATCTATAACATAGAAGAGCTTTCTGATCACTAAAGTCAATTCCAATTTTAACATTCTATTATGCTCTTCTAAGTCATTCAAGTTCTCTAGATTCAGAGTCCTCTTTTCTAAAATGAAAAGTTTAGATAACATTATTTCTAAGGTTCCTTCTAGATAAAATCTTTTATGAACTTCTTTGATAAATAGCAGGATAGGTGGTACAGGGGATGGAGTGTTGGGTCTAAAAATCAAGAAATTGCTCAGTTGTTTCAGTTATATCCAGTTGTTTCTGACCCCATTTGGAGCTTTCTTGGAAAAGGTGCTGAACTGATTCCAAATGAGGGCTGTCAAGGGGAGTTTCATTTAGAATCTAAGGAGGACCTAAAAGCAGCCTTGGAAGGAGAGACAAGAGAGAGCTGAAAGTAAGGGAAAATATGGGAGCATGTTTCCTGAATTGGATGGAAAGGACAATTACTAACCCTAAATAGTACACCTAGCTTAACAAAGAATCTGGCCCATAGTAGGTGCTACACAAATTCCTCTCCCCTTTATATATGTGCTCTTCCTAGTCACATACCAACATACCTACAATAGCAGCTCCTAAGGAGCTGCTAGTTTAATAAGGACCAATTTTATTCCTTGTTCAATGCTCATAAAGTGATCAAGAACCTAACCTATAGGAAAGGGATCATGCCTTCTCTGTATTCTGAAGCAACAACCCCACAGTGAGGGGCTGCCCTGACACAGACTCCATGAATCCTATGTGATCATGACAATAATGATCATAGTGGCCCTAGACAAGTCACTTAACCTCTGCCTCAGTTTCCTCAACTATAAATGGAGAAAATAAAAACATTTAGCTTTTTAGCTTGCTGGGTGGATCAGATGTGATAATATTTGTAAGGCTTCTGGCAGTCCCTAGAACAAAATATGTATTCAATAAACAATTGTTTCCATCCTTCTTTCCTTTTAGGGATATTCATGGAGAAAAAGGAAATGAAACCTGGGGGAAATAGAAGACAAAGAAACCATACTCACATAAAACTCTGGGCCAGGCTTTTTAATCACAACACATGCTACTCATGTTAGAGAGTTTGCCTCTGCATGCCATCAAGCAATATTTGTTCTGTACATCCCACTGAGATAGCTTTGTATGTTTTACTCCAAAAAAGAACATCAGATTCACATACAAAACAGTAAATGAATTCACCACTACTTGTTCTCAAAGATATTGTTTGCAAAGAGAACATGTTGTTTTTCTTTATCATAGATAAGGACAGTGTTTGAGAGTGTTCATCATTGTGTGCTAAAGCAATTAACAGGCAGGCTTTATTACAAACCTAATAGACTAAGAAAACATCTCTCAATACTGTATTACAGAAAAATTGTTAAGGGATGTGCAAAAGGATTGGCTTGGGGCATATCCAATGAGAGAATATCAGTTTGGATACTTAGATCAATACTTTAGATACAATTACATTATCACTTCAATGAATTAATGATTTTGATACTCTGAAGAAAAATGGGGAGACACATTTTAACACAATCCGGTTCCCTAGCACAACCACCAACAAAAGAAAGCCCCTAAATTCAGGTTTACCCTGACATATTAATGGAGATTGGTTTCTGTCCTAAAGCCTTCCCTAGAGATCACTAGGTGGTGCAGTGGATAGGGGAGTCCTGAGCCTGGATGCAGAAAGGTCTGAACTCAAATCTGACAGATGCTTATTAGCTCTGGAACCCTACAGGAATCATTTCACTTCTGGTTTTCTCCAGTTTCTTTTTTTTCCCTCAATTTTCTTAACTGGAAATGGAGATAATGATTACATCGAGCTATTTAGATGGCTGTGAGGATCGATTGTGATAATATTTGTAAGGCACTTGAGTGCCTGGAATAGAAGTATTCCTTCTTTTCTCATATGCTCACAACCAAAACTACAAATCTGTGGCTTCAAGTGAAATTTCTCCCACAACCAAGAGAGTATATAAATGGGTGTATTATTTTGGAAGTCTTTGAAATGGGAAGTTTTTTCCCCCTCTATTTAGTTCTAAACTTTCTACAAAGTTGGGATTTTTATTACCTGTGCTGAAAAGATAAGCCTCCTGGGTCGATAAAGAATCAGATGGGGAGACACTTTTATAACTCAAGGAGAAACCTTGCTTTGAAATACAATATTTTGCATTTTTACCTGAGAAAGAACCCAAGCTCCACCCTCAGACAATCAGGCTCAATCTCTCTACATGCTACAGGACCTCAAGCTGTCTAGGCTTCTTTCTTTGGGAGAAGCTTCCTGTGTGAAAAGTTATTACTGTTGCAGAGATTCTGTAGCCTTAGAGAAAACTTAGGGGAAAGGTTTGCCAATGTGCATTTTTCTTTTAACCCTGACCTTCTGTTTTAGAACCTAAGTATCAGGTCAAGGCAGAAGGGTGGTAAAGGGTAGGCAATTGGGGTGAACTGACCAGCTACAAATATTAGAGGCTAGATTTGAATTCAAGGTCCTCCTGTCCTTAAGTCTGGCTCTCTACCCATAGAGCCACCTAGCTGCCCTACCAATACTCTTAAAGAAAATTTTATCCATAAAAAACAAAAACTCTTGTATCCGAACAAACAAGAAGCTGCAACCTCAAATCATTTGCAATATTGATCTTTGGTAACAGATAACTGCCAGAACTATTTGGGACAATTCAAATGACAAAAAATTTTTAATTATTTAAAACTTGGAGGATCTAATGAATGATCTTAAACATTTTGCTTCTAAATTTAGGTTTTTTTGTGAATTCACAGATGATATCAGAGTTGTCGTTAGATAATGTTATATTCAAGAAGAAAACTGGGCAAATAGCAGCTTATATTTATACTACTTTGTGGAAAACTGGTTTTTGCCCAAAGTTCCCAAATTAGGAGATTATTTGTTAACCTAGTTCTAAAACACTTCAACTGATGGACCCAATAAATTCTTGTCTCTACTTATTTCAGAGGTCCTCCAACATTTGGAAGGAGATAGAGTAAGTGAGTTATTCGATGCTGGGATTTTTAATAGGGCCATAAAAAGAGACACATCTATTTCCAAACCACAAAGTTTAATTTTATGAAGCTCAATAATCAGAACAGAGGCAATTTAGGATGGTAGAAACCTGACCACAACATTGGAAACAACTGGGTTCAAATCCTGTTACTCACAGGTATTGCCTAGGTAACTCTGGCCACCAAAACGTCTCAGTGTCCACTGGTACTCCTCTATGATTTTAAATTATGGATAACTTATGAACATGCACCAATGGAGGAAGTTTGTATCTAAGAAATTTTTTATATGAATGAAATCCCAAGTCACCTGAATCTTTTTTCTCTTGACCCAGTGTTCTTTCCTTTACCACAATGACTCTTGGTATAGCACTTAGGTTTCCAGTGATCTTCTCCACAGAAACCTAGGTACAGTAAGATCCAAAAGGAAAATGGATTGATTAGGTATTAGAAATGAAAAAGAAAAATCTGGAGAAAAGAGTGTCAGGAAATTTGAAAAACTGTGAATCTAGATAAAAGAAAAAAAAGGAATCAGGTAGAGAAGAAAAGGAAGACTCAATAAGGCAGGAAGTGTAAGTACTTTCTGAAGTTACCATAAATAATTCCTATTTCAAGGAAGAAAACCTAACTCTTGAATATAATGGAAGCTGTTGCAATACTTTATGAGTACAGTGTCCCAAAATTCTTTGAGGTTTAAGCTATTAAAGCTGAGTTTGTTAGAGACCCAAGGGCTGTTAGCTGTTCTAAGGCCTCTTAATAAGTTATATGACTCATGTTTGCAGCAACCCCAGAAGAATCAAGTCGTCATTGGAGGTTACCTTTTAATTGAGGATTAAATTATTTTTTAGTCAAAACAATTAATTTTGGGGAAAAGATTTAGTAAGCAAGTTGAACTTTTGTTCTAATTAAAAATAATAAATTATTTAATGAAATGCTTAGTTTCTGGCCCTTATTCATTACATTTTCCTTAACAAAACTGGTCTAGAGATTTCTGAAGACATTGTGTTCACTGTTTTACCTTAACTCTAAAGACTCGGGATTCTTTATAGTCAACAAATAGAATGGTTTTCAAAATCACTAAATAGAACTGTGAAATAAAGGGCCTTTTAACTAGCAAAGGTGAAATTAAATGCCACAGAAGTACTTTATTTTCTAAAGAAATAAAATATTCCCACCACTTACATAATACATTTTTAAATGAAAGACTCATTCAAGATGTGGATAGACTTCCAAAATCTAGTTTGATTTCATTTCCCTCTAGCTGCAAGAAAGATTAAAAATGAAATGAAACAAAAAAACCCTATTTTCATTGCATTATGGAAAATGACAACATTCAGAATCTGGCTCAAAGAATATTTTCATGGCCCTACTAATCCTTTTCTTTTCCAAGATAGAAATAATGTTTTCAAGTACAAGTTCAAATCATTTCAATATAATGAAATGATAGGATTGCAAAGAAAATCAAGTGCACTGAAATATGCTTATAAAAACATGGAACATATAAATATTATATGATGAGAGCAAATAAAGACTATGACATAATTTAGATCAGGTTTAAATAATATAAAACAAAACAAAAAATGTTATTAGGACTAGCACCTCATTCTTAGAATTAGATTACCCAAATAAGCAAAGCCCATATAACTCTATCATTCGCCAAATAAATATTTCCTAATCCAAATCAGGCTATAAACCAATAAAGTATCCATATTCTCTACCACAGGTTATTAAAATGGCATAGCCAGATATGAATAAATATTTTACCCTTCAATGCACATGATCTAATAGTATATCAATTATTTTGACTGAGACATATATACCATATTCAACTAATTTGCAGATGGAAAAAAAGGCTAGAAAGAAGAGGTAACACATTTGATGACAAAACTAGCAGTCAATTATGTCTTAACAGGTCAAAATGGTAGACTAAATTAAAATAAAATTTTATTGGAATTAATATAAAAATGTACTTTATATATTTATGTATATATGTGTATATATATATTTATACATAATTGGACTCAGAAATCAACTTCATTAGTATCAAGTGGGAGAGGAATGGCAAAGAAGTAATTAGTCTGAAAAATAACTGGGGCTTTTAGTAGACTCCTTCATAAACCAACAAGATGGCATGGCAGCTGGTCCTTGTCACCATGCTTTAGGAAGGCAGTGGATCTACTAAATAAATTTCAGAAGAAGCATGAGATTATGTCATGGTGGGATCAATGGAAAGAACTCGGGGTGTTTGGTTTAGAAAAGAGAAGATTTAGCAGAGCCATGATAGTATTATAATAATGATGACACAAGATCGTAGCATATCTGGGGAGGTGATTTGCAAATTCTTGCAGTCCCTTGGTGCGCTACAAGGATGTCTTATCATATGGGAGGGAGATTAGATTTGTTCTCCTTGGCATCAGGGGCCAGAACTAAGAGGAATGGATATTCCTAATAAAGAGAAAGACTTTACTTTACAGTAAAGAAAATTGTGTATTTAGAGTTGCCTAAAAGTGGAATGGCCAACTCAAGAGGTAATGGGATAAATTCCTCCCATCTAAAGAATTTCTTGGAAATTAAGTGACTTGCCCAGGATCACACAGCTAGGAAGTGTTTGAGGCTACCTTTGAACCCAGAACCTTCTGTCTCTAGGCCTGGCTCTCAACAAACAAAGGCTGGATTGCCACTTGTTCGGTATGGTATAGAGTGGATTCTTATTGTTTGTGTGTTTGGAATGGATGGGGTAGTCCCCTCCCCACAAGGACTATTCCAATTCTGTTATTTTCTGTATCTTGCCATTGACTGGGAAAACATTGATCTCATTCACCCCATGACTACCCCATACATCAAATATATTATTATGCATATACATAAAATGGCTCCTTTCACAACAATCATAATCAAGGGATAAGAGTCATTTGTGTTTAGAAGGGGAAAAGTGGACAAAATTCAAGTCAGGGATTATCTTTGAATTGTTATTGCATTCTTACTGCCTTGGCAATTATAAATAAAGAACTATAATGTTTCATTATAGGTTCCTCTGTGATTGCTGCCTTGAATATCTGGGCCACTGTGGAAATTTGACTCGTCTCAGTAAATTTATTGAATATACAGACCCAGGCATCTTCCTGCCCCAACCCTGAAGAAGATCTTAGCCAAAGCAGCAAGCATTCCCTTGTATTCTCTATCTCCAGTAGTCAAGATTCAAATGACATGTATGCATATTAAATGTAGTTCATGGTCTGATTTGCTGTTATGTACCTCTAGAAATCATTTTTTCTCATTAACATATACTCGATGTGGCTAGAGGTTAGACAGAATATTTATTGTTGCCTATGAATTATGTAGTAAAATGAGTCTTTTTACTTAGCTCAGAAAAGCAATGCAATTTCTAATATCCAGAGATGGAGACATGAATGAATTCTGATTTGTATCAATGAGGTGATTATTAACACAGGTGAGATCATGGATCACTCAGTTATCTGAAGGAGACAAATATACTGTTCACGTTGACATTTACCCAATGCAAATGCAGCTATATTTTAAATCTCATAAAGATTGCATTTCCTCTCAGATACAAGAGAGTAATTTTAACTGAAAGAACATAAAGAATGCTAACTTACATACTAAGCACCTAAATGTACCTAGTAAGTCTTATATAATTTATATGCACTATCTCTTTTTTATTTAAAATGATTCAAACACAAAAGAGTTGGTAGTACCCAAAAGAACTATTTTACTCCAACTGAATATTTTCAGGGCCCTAAGGATATCACAGATAGCATTCCTGAATTTAAAATAAATATAAAATTTCAAGTGAAATTGAAAAATAACACAAATTGATAGAACTTTACAAGCTCATTTCCCTTTCTCCAATACTTCGGAGGACAATCAATGATTTTAAAAAAATTCCTATGAGAATGCCTACACTTTCAGAGCACTAAGAAAGAAGAGAAGAATGAATGTTCACCTACCTCTAGAATAAGGTTATTAAGCTGGGGTCTATAAACTTTAAAAACTTTTTTGATAACCATATTTCAATATATTTGGTTTCCTTTGTAATTCTTTTATTTCTTTCTATACACTTAAAAACATTATTCTGAGAAGGGCTCTATAGGTGTTAGCAGATTGCTAAAGAGATCCATTACAAAAAAAAAAAAAGTTAAGAATTCCTGATTCAGAAACTCTACCTACTGACCAGGACTCATGAGAAATGATTTACCTTGGTTCATGGAAAGAATTTGAAGCTAGTATTATACTAAACAGCTTTAGACTAATTCTAAATTTATGTTTCAAGAGCTGTTAACCTATTCTGACAATTCCTCCAACCATAAATGAAACCTCTCCTCTACAAATTTGGGGAACATCTCCTCTATATTTATCATATTTTATTTTTATTTCAGTTATTTATGTACCCACTTGTCCTCCATCAAACTGAAAGGTCTTTAGGGCAAACCTATCTCATTGCACCCTGGTATTATCAGGACCTTGCACAGGACTTTGTATATGGCAAAATTTAATAAAAACAATAATAAGTTAAAGTATGTTATTGAGGGACTATTACATCTACATTCTAGAGTCTGTAGTAGGCTCTGAAGATACAAAGACAAAATCAAAATTATTTCTACTTTCGAGAAGATTACATTTTAGAGGGAGGGGTTAACATATGCAGGAAAGGGTCTGTGTGTGTATGTGTGGGTGGGTTGTGGGTTCGGGTGCAGATCTATTTTTCCGTTAAAAACTTGGGACTTCTTTTGTGTTAGACTTCCTGTGAGGAAACTCCTTCTATCAACCCCAAATTGGAAAATGTACTACAATTAATGATCCTATAACTTTTAGTCCATAAGGGTTTATGTTCAGAATAAATACAAATAATATCAGGAGCACTAGTAATTTGTGGGGAGGAGAAAAGTTTCTCCTGTAGAACATGACACTCAAGTTGCACTATTTTAAAAGCTAAGAATTCCTTGAGGTGAAAATGAAAATGGAGAACATTCCTAGAAGGCAGAGGGTGTGAGGAGTGATAAGATTGGAAAGAGAAACTGAAAGGCTTGATGTGTCCAGTAGAAGAGTTTTTATTTTATAGCAGAGGCAAGAAGGGGCTTCTGAATCTCTTTAAGACTGGAAAGTTCATGGTCAGACTTAGACTAGGTAGTTCAGTTGATAGAGTACTGATCCTAGGAAGACCCGAGTTCAAATCTGGATTCAGACACTTATTAGCTGTGTAACTCTGGACAAGTCAGTTAACCCAATTTGCCTCCATTTCTCCATCTGTGAAATAAGATGGAGAAGAAAATGGCAAACTTTAGTCTTTGCCAAAGATACATTTAAAAAATACCAAATGGGTTCAGGAAGAATTATATAAGACTGAATCAAATTTGGCAACTAGGTGAAAGATGGATAACAAAAGAAAGTAAATCTAAATTTCAAGTTTGAACAAATCATTTCTGATATTTCCTTTATAATGAATCCTTTTCTTCTAGGTTCCAGTTTGCATAAATTATGCATTCCAACACAAATAACATTATTAAAAATATCTATCAAGAATCCTCCATCAAGTCTCCTAAAAATAATAATGGCATGTGTGGCAATAGATGAACCATTTTAACGATCATTTTCAAATCATGCTGAATTCAGTTACATGAAATTTAATTTTTAAAAACATTTCTAGTTCCTATTCCATTTTGTGGCTAAGACTTAAGACAGAGAGATAACTAATTCCCAAATGGGTATGTATCTTAGAAAACATGAAGCAAAGGAATACTGGAAATAGATTAATCTAATACTTCATGAGATGACCTATTTTATTCAAGCAGATTTGTCTCTATTCTTCTACTTTGCTTATATTAATAACACCCAGCAGTATTTTTGGTATGGATTTTGGTTTGATTTTGCCTACCCTCAACACTAAAAATATTCTTTTCCTCCTGAGGAGGGAGAGAAAAAAAGAGAAAGAAGGGTGAAGAATGAAAGAAGAGAGAGATAAATAGTGGGCAACAGATAGATGGAGAGACAGACAGTCAAGGGAAGAGACAAAGACAAAGGAGAATGAAAGAAATAAGAAATGCATAGAGAAGAAGAAAAAGAGGCAGAGAGAGTATGAAGATGGGAGAATCACTGTGAAGAACAAAAGCAAAAAGCTTGTTCAATACTGTATTTCCAGCTCAGGACCCCAAAAAAGTCCCAAGAAAATATTTTCCTTATTCTCAGTTTGTTTAGGGACACATCATTTGAGAGTTAAATGCCAAGGTCTTCTTGGACCTTGAACTCTACCGGAACGATGACTGTGTCCAGAGTGTGAGAGCTGGAGGGGAAGGAAAATCCATTAGGTGCTCTCATGTGCTACACCTTGAGTAGAAAAGCTCTTGATTTTTTGCATAAGTGACGTTGTATCTTTAAGAGCTAATAGCTACCATTTATATAGCCCTTACTATGTGCCCACTACTATGCTAAGTGTTATACAATTATTATCTCATTTGATCCTCACAATAACTCTGGGAGGTAAATGTGGTTATTATTCTCATTTCACAGATGAGGAAACAGAAGCAAACACATTATTTGAGTTGCCCAGGGTCATACAACTAGTAAGTACCGGTGGATAGATTTGAATTCAAGTCTTCCTGACTGCAAAATTATCTTATACCCTTATGTCATGTCTGATCAAGTATACAGATCTTTCTCAGAATAAAACTTCAAATGCATAAGATTAAATACATAAAATTTAAAGGAAATCAATGAAATTTATTGGTGTACAGTGGTTTCAGTCATATCTGATTTTTCATGTCCCTGTTTGGGTTTTCTTGGCAAAGATCGTAGAGTGGCTTGCCACTTTCTTCTCTAGCTCATTTTACAGATGAGGAAACTGAGGTAAACATGGTTAAACAACTTGCCTACAATCATACAGCTAATAAGTGTCTGAGGCCAGATTTGAACTTGGGAAGATGACTCTTAGCCCAGCACTCTAGCCATTATGCCACCTTGCTGCCCACTAATGAAATACAGTTATCTAAATATTAAATAAGGTCACAGATCCCACTCTAAGAACTTCTGCTCTCATATAAGTCACATACAAACACACACATACACACCAAGTCCTTGTAATTTGCTATATTCTTTCCTTTCACCTTTTAAAATCTTCCATCAGTCACAATATTTTTCTTATAGAATTTACTAATTCTCCTAGAGTATATATATTGACTAAAATAATATAACTTCTATCACCCCTTCCAAAGTCCCATAGTTGTTAGCCCCATAGTACTGCTCACCCTTCTAGATCAGAGATTCTTAACCTTTTTATATCATGCATGTATTTAACAATCTGGCAAAATTAATGAACCCTCTTTCAGATTAAAAAAATCAAAATTGAAGAAAGTATAAAATTCAGTGAAATATTAATGAAAATGGAAATGTAATTGTATCCGTTTAGTGTCAATTTATTGTAGGAAAAAGAATATTGGTTTTGTAGTCAGTGAACCTTGGTTTGAGTCCTGCTTCCATGATTTAATTGATCAATTAATCAATATGTATTTGTCGAGTACTTTCCAGGCAATGTGCTAAGTGACTTGCTGTTAGTGACTTTCTCAGGGTCACAAAGACTGGACAAGCGAATGGAGGCTTTGAAACCAAGTCTTTCTGGCTCCCAGGCCAGTTCTCTACCCCTTTTATCATAATGCTTCTTAAAAATTTTAGGGAGGGGGCATCTGGGTGGCTCAGTGGATGGAGAGCCAGGCCTAGAGACAGGAGGTCCTAGGTTAAAATCTGGTTTCTGACACTTCCCAGTGGTGTGACCCTGGGCAAGTCACTTAACCCCCATTGCCTATCCCTTACCACTCTTCTGCCTTGGAACCAATACACAGTATTGTGTATTCTAAGATGGAAGGTAAGGATTTAAAAAAATTAGGGAGGAAAAAAAACTATAGAAAGAAAATTTCAAGAGGAAATTTGCTCTACCGAACTTAATGAAATTGGAAATTTTAAACCAATGTTTCATAACAATATTTGCAATTGGAGAGAAGCCGAAAACATGAGGTACTTCTAGACTGCAATATTAGAAAAACTAATTAGAATATTTGAAGGTTTACCTAAATATTTAAAAGGCAATTAATCAAGTGAAGATGGTATTGAGTATGCTGAGAATATTGAGGGGTAGTTGGTTTTCCCCCTCCTATTTTTCGGCACCGTATCACGTTAGAACTTCACATAGTAAAGTCTTTCAAGCTTATTTCAGGTTTTCCAACATCGAAGCCCAGGGTTTTGGTATTGGTCAAATAAACTTTAATAATCTTGGAAGGAAGACAGAACATTCTGCTAACAACATGAATATGGAAAGCCCATTTAGGCAGTCTCACTGCCTCATAATTAAAGCAAGTATTGAATTTCTGATTGAAAATCTTCATTGCAACCTAAATGAATGATTTTCATAGATAAATGGGACTTATTATATGCAGGTCACAGCAAGACGAGCTGGGGGCAAACTCAATATGTGGCAGGAAGCACCATGGATTTCTGTTTCTTTTACTCTTATTTACCAACAATTTAAGAAACTCAACTGTTCATCCCTAATGGTGAGAGCAGTATCAAGAGCCGAGGCGGTGCTGATTTTGTACGCTGTTGTGTAATGGGGAGAACTACCAAACTCTTAAGGAATCAGAAGATCTCTCTAAGGCCAGCACGTTATATTACTTATAACTTTGATTGCTAAATTGTCATGAGAAAGGGATTTTGCATAGCAACATCTCTGACCTTACAAGCTTTGTATACGGTGTTATCTTAAGAGAGGTTTATCATAGAGGACAAAGTGCCAAACGTTTTCTAAATCAAATGTACTATTTGCTCATAGAATTTTACTGACTTAAAGAAATTCTCCCATGCAGATAGGATGAAACTCAAAGCACACATCTTTATAAGCATAAGAAAGTAACTTGTCGTTCCTACCTTCTTTAAGAACCGGACTCCATAGGTAAACACATAAAGGTAAAATGTAAATCTCCACCTGTAAAAAGGTAACATGATATTAAATTAGGTTAATTAAATGTATTTCACAACACAGTGCAAAATATATGAATGAGAGCACTAGGCAATCCAGATTTGCTTCCTGCTAGAGAAATGTAAGGTACTGAGCAGTTACAAAAACCAGCTGAAAAAACACATTTTCTACATAACGGGTTAATTTTTTATTCGTAACATTCTTTTCCTTCAGCTAGTTCTTTCATTTCCCCTTGTTTCCCCCAACATTTCCTCTCCACACAGTACCTGAGGGTTTTCTAGCCCAACATCTACACTTCTTTTTGTGATTAAGCACTAAGCTTCCATGAAAGGATGTGGCTTAACAACCTGAGGGTGTACAAAAACAGCCTTAAACCCCGTTCTGGATCAGACACTAAATTCCTCAGTAGCTGCAAGTAAACATTATACTCAAATCACATTTTACATTTGTAAAGCAGAAACTACATCTAGAAAAACTACAATAGTAAATCAGGACAGATGGATTTTGTTAATGTGCATGTAACTCTTTGGTTTCACCTAAATGAGGGCATAAAAAGTGCAAATAAAGATTTTGAACTATATATTAAAATAGTAATCCTGACTCCTCCCAGACGTTTCTGAAAAACGATCAGCTTTGTATATAATTATGCAAATTTTTGCAAATTTCTTTAACACATTATTGGAACTTGAAATTTCTTACAAATTTCTTTAACCTGTTAAGATATCGGAGGCAATATGGCATGGTAGATAAGCTGGCCTTCAAGATAGGAAGACCTGAGTTGAAATCCCACCTCTGATTGCTATTTGGCATATGACTTGAGCTCAGTGCTTAGCAAAGAATCTCGCAGATAGGGGATGCTTTATTTTTTTATTGAAGACCCCTGCGCCCCCTAACCCTGGAGCTCAATACTACTCTCTCTGAGACTAAAAGTTTTAGAGAAGGTGAAGAGATGCCTGTACAGTATTTCATACACTGCCCTAATTCTCTAAGTTTAGAGTTTCATTTGTTTTTGAAAGATCTGTGTTTAAGCTTTGTTATATAAAGACAATACTCTATAAACCACATACAGTGACAGGCCATTTTAATGACTTTCTATACCAATCTTCAGACTTAGTTTGTATAAAATGTTTAAATATTCTAATACATGGGGCTGAGCAGTTTCTCTTCTAGGCAAGGAAGTGGCTACATGATCATTTTATCCATATTAAAGGAACACTACCAGAAAGTCTTTAGAACCTTTTTTTTTTTTAATTCAGTTCACTCTAAAGGTTTCCAAACTTTCCTTTGTGAGGCAGTCCTCTGGGAAATATTTCATCACTGATCATGAGGTAATGCCCAACTTATCTTTTTCATGGGAAAAGCTATTTTTCTTGTGGGAAAGTCAAGAAAACTTTACTACCTTTGTAGTGTATTTTTTCAATGTTATTTAAGTATTTTAAATTCTTTTTTTCCTTTTAGCTACAGTGTAACATAAAATCATAGAATTTTATAGCTAGATGGGACCTTTAGGGTCATCTATTTCAACACTTTTGTTTCAAGGAAACTGAAGCCCAGAAAGTTTAACTGAATAGTCTCCGAGTTGCACAGTTAGAGTATAGACTAGAGCCCAAGTGTTCCAACTTTGAGACTGGTATTTTTTTTTCCATACACAGAACTGCCTCCTTAAAAAAAATCAGCTAAGACCTTTAAACTAAAAACTAACCTGAAATCAGTGCATTTTTTCAAAAAAAATTTAGTCAAACATAATATTTGATATATAACCTGATTTTTATTTTTATAAATTGTTTTTATATATATTTGGAGAAGGTCCCTAAAGGGTTTATGATCCCAAGACTATGCTAGAACTGATTTGTTTTTCTTTCTCAGATTATAGTTCCAATGGATAATTTTAGAAACAATTCCCAAAGAGTAGGAATCCAAAACTACTTTTAAAAATAGAAAGACTATTTAATATTCCCATATCTAAGTTTTTAAGTTCCATACAATAGGATTTCATTTTACATGGCAAATATATTCTAAAACCCTTCGCTTAAATTGAAAATTTGGCAAACCCTATTATTTAATAAGTATTTCTTATACAAACCCTCCTAGGCACTTAACAATTTTGCTTAGCCTTATCAGAGCTACAAGCAGCACTACTCTTGTACTTTGGAGCCATACTAATAACTAAGTAGTGTAAATGTAACAAAGAGAAGGACTACTCTAAAATGGACATGACTTATTACAAAAGCAAGAACTCTGGACAAAGACATGACAGAGGAACTTTTTGGTGCAAAACAATGTAAAGACTCACAATGATATTTCTCAGAGCAAGAATGAGGAGTGTGACTGGGTAAACTTCTGTGAGACCAAGACACCTGGGAAAATGGTGGTGGATTGACTACATAGCTAAAACAATGTATTTTATGTGTTTTCCTGCCTTTATTTTTTTCAATTGCCAATCATACATGCTTGAATTTGGGAGTGTTGAGTTCATGTAAAACAAGGTGCCTCTGTAATGGAAAACCAAACTTAGACTGCAGGCAGAAACATATCAAATGTCTTTTTTCTGAAACCTTATTATTGCTATAGTTTGAACATCCTACGTGGACAGCACTCATTCCACTGTACCACCTAGAACAGGTATCAATTTGCATTAGTAGAAGGTATTTCCTCACCAAGAATTCCCTATTTCCCATAATTATGAAGTCATATGTCTGGTTCCAACCCTTCCCCC
This sequence comes from Monodelphis domestica, assembly GCF_027887165.1. Classification (NCBI taxonomy): domain Eukaryota; kingdom Metazoa; phylum Chordata; class Mammalia; order Didelphimorphia; family Didelphidae; genus Monodelphis; species Monodelphis domestica. Next base: position 178,647,701 of record NC_077230.1, on the reverse strand, counting down.
CCCCAAATACAACAGAAACAAAACACTCAAAAGACAAGCCATGGTGAATTGAGGGAAATAACTGCCCAGTGTTGTAGAAGAGTTACTAATATGAGCATCAAAGGACTCAAATACTCAAATAAATGTGTGGTTTCATTCATATGAGAGTTCCATCCCGCTAAGGATTTCATTTCCAGGAATTCTGGGGAGGCTGGGAGAATGTGGCTGTAATATGAGTAAAGTCTTTGATGTTTGTATTTCTCTTAAAACCAAATGATTTCTTTGCATTTGAAGTCCAGGCTGCTTTATTTCTGAGAAGACAAGGTAAAAAATGCAGAGTAGAAAGGAAAAACTTTACACTAAGAGTTATCCAGAGGCAAATGCCTCCAGAAGGTATGGATTCCTCTGTAGGACTTCTACTAAGAGCCGGATGATTATCTGTCCAGTATGACATAGGGAGGATTCTTGGTCAGATATTCATTAGATGAGTTGGCCTGGAAGGTCCTTTCCAACTCTGAGACTGTATAATCCTGATCTTGCTAGGTAGTTTCTGATCATTTTTATCTAAAATCCTTTGGAAGCAAGGCAACTATGTAGCAAAGTTTATAGTACTCTAAGCCTGAAGTCTTCTCCCTACAATTAGAGACCTTTTTTGACTTTTCTCTTCACCTGCAAAAATGTCTAGTTATGGCTCCAATAGTAACTCATTTCTTATCAATCATACAATAGAATTGAAATGTCTGCATTTATAACTGCCATTAAAATATTTTACTTCTATGTAATTTAGGAGACCATTTTCCCCAAATCTATAAAATATATAAATAAAAGAAAATTACATGAGTCAAACAGATGAGCGGAGCACATTTTGGAGTTAATTACTCAGAATTTTAGTGTCATGATTCTTTGCTTATGCAAAGCAGCAATCAGTCCTCTAATCACATAGTAGATTAACACCTGTTTTCCACTATACTTATAACTGAATACTCTGAGACAGTATTAACAAAGTCCAATACATGTGGTGCCAAATAGTCAAACCTTGCTATTCTTTTGGTATAAGATCTGAACTCAAGAGAAATCCCAGAAATGCATTGCAGTTTCATTTCTAATTCATTAATTGTGGCTTTAGAACTGGCACCTCTAAGGACAGTAGCAGGCATTTTGAAAAGAGCTCAAAGAGTTATTTTGGTCCACACATTTATTTAAAAACAAGCCAAACAGATCACTAATTCCCTTCTCCCTTTAAGGAATACTTAATGATAGCTGTCACTCTCAGAATTTTTTTTTCTGCATAAGAAAGTACCTAAAGAGAAGGATGGCTCCTCCTCCATTTCCTCCATAATCAAAACGATAAGAAAAAAAGCAACTAGGTTAAAATTGTTTTAATAAACCATATGAACTTTGTCTTCCCCAATAGATTTTAAACTTCTGGAGGGCAAGGGTTTAGCCTTCCACAATTGCACTCGGGACTGTACTATCTACAAGATAGATCTGAGCTTCCCAGGCTTCTTGTAAGGAAGATCTCTCTTTGATTTCCCCAAAGTCTTAAGATGATTTGGATCTCTGGCACAAGATTATAGTACTATCTGAATAATTATTCAGTCTTTTGAATAAATATGAACAAAAAGAGGAGTTATTTTCCTTTAAGTTGAATAATGCTACATCTCAAAGAGTGACCCAATATTGCTGTTCCTATTCTCTGAATCTCAATTTTCTCACCTATAAAATGAAAAGAAGAATAACAACTATACTACCTACTTCATCTGGTGACTATACAGAAAGTATTTTTATTAAATCTGAAAGCACTATATAAAATTGACCTGTGAGTACAGGTATCCCTTCCACGTCATGGGGGTCAAGGGCATGGCATCCATGTGATTTGGAAATTCTTCTTAAAATTTTTGGCACGCTTTTCATACCAAAGAAGAAGTTAGAATTTTTTCTTTTACTTTTATGGGGTGTTTACAGTAAAAATTATATATTTATGGTATTAAAAATATATTGATATCATATAATACTATACATATATTTTTATATTTCTGAGTTTCTAAACTTTTTCTGTGTCATCTGCTAGACTTCAGGTGTCCTCTGAGTCTTCTACAAAATTCACATTTAATTTCTTATGCTGTCCCACAATATGTTGAAAGCATGATGGGGAAAGTCATAATGTGGAAGGGATATCCATATTATATATCAAGGTGTTCCTATAGAAAGTGATCTCTCCCCTGCAAATCATCCACTCTATTCTGGGATTTACATCAAGTCAAGGAAGTCTACAAAAATTATCGAATTATTAAAAAATACTAACTGTCCTTCCAAATATCATTGGTGCAAGAATTCCATGAGAAACTTTGTTATACAGTTACACGTTGACATATTGAATTTTCACCTATAGAAAACTCTGTTTAAAGTCACTGAGGTAATCTAAATCCATTGTCTCCATCTTGTAAATCATTACCAACCATTATCCATATAAAAGGCTTACCTAAACCCTTAGCCTATATCATTTCCCCTATAAAACATGTACCCCAAATCATTAAATGTTGTCGCTGGTCAGCAAGAGGATTTCTGTGTGTCAGTCTGTCAGTTTGGCCCTCCTGTAATCCCAGAATCATTTTTCTCATCCCAGTTCATTGACCCCCAAGTAATTTGTCAAGCAGACCTTGACACCTTCCCACTAAAGTCTTCCTTAAAATGTGGCAAAGGGTTTCTTCCTCAAATGTAATTTCAACTCTAACATTCTATTTGCTAAAAAACATGCCATAGTTCTCAAAATGCTTTTCACTTCTATTTCTGGCAGGGAACTGATCAGGCAAAATGTAGTATTAAAGTGTTCTATGGAAGCTAAAAGCTGTTTTACTGAATTAGGAAGGATATTACCCTCAATGGGCACAAGAATAGTTTTCCATAATCTTCCTGTTCCCCTGTGGAGATGTGCTCAGGGCAACCAGGTAGGGGAATCTTGCAGAATGTTAGATGTTATCATGTCTGAGAAGCACAAGAGGCTCCAGAAGTCCCTCCCTATCAGATCATGCTTAATAGGACTCTCTACTTTAGTTCAGCTCTCTGAGGAAAATTCTTCACTGGATAATGCTAGTTACCCCATGTTTATTGCCTAATGAAGCCATAGCCCAACAACTTGTAAACCATCAAAAGGTTCCTTGGATAACAAAATTCTACAACAGCTATTCCTTATATAAGGTATATAGAACCTTAAATTGTGTGTGCCTTTTACTCTAGCCAAACATCTATTCACTTAATGGTCCTTGCAAACCTATTTCAGTCTCATTAAACTTGGGAAGCTTGATGAACTCATCCAACAGAAAATATCCCTCTCATTTCCAAATATGTCTCTTTCTATACCTAAATTAAAATCAAGCTTTCTCCTTGGTAAGGTAGATGCCATTCCAAACACACTGGTGTTCGTCTGTATTAAAACTCTTACCTTTATGAAAATAAGCAGGCACTTGTTGCTGTTTTGTTGTTTTTCATTCATGTCCAATACTTTGTGATCACATTCGAGGTTTTCTTGGCAAAGACAGTAGAATGGCTTGCCATTTCCTTCTCCGGTTATTTTTATAGATGCGAAAACTGAGGCAGACAGGGCACATGACTTGCCCAGGGTCACTAAGCTAGTATCTGAGACCAGATATGAAGTCAGGAAGATGAGTCTGCCTCTCGGTCTGGCACTCTAATCAACTGTGCTACCTAACAGCCCCAAACAGACATATCTCGGTTTGAAAGTATAACATTTTTAGTCCTATATATGTCATCTTGGAATGTAAGTCAACTGAAGACAGTATCATTTCTATTTGGTCCAAAATTTCCTAAGGCTCATTACACGTATTACAATGTCATAAACATTTTAGAGACTCGATACATTTACTAATCAATGGACAGGAGAGAAAGTTGAATGTTCAAGGGAGTGCACAATGAATATAAATGTAAATACTCCCTACAGGTAGCTTAAACTGAGATTAAAGGCAATGAGCAATATTACACTTTAGGAGACAAATGATGAAATACACATCATTTACAACAGTAGGAGTAGGGACTCTGTATCAGAATATTGAATATTTTCTCAGATATGATCTCTGTATTATTTGGTTAGCTTATTAACTCTATTTGTTATAAGGGAGGGTACAAAATGGGCATACTGTGAAAAGTGTCAAAAAACTAATAAAAAATATATGTGTATATAGATGCATACATATATCCATGATATTTTCAAAGCAATTCCAACAATTTGAATTGGTAAAAGGAGGGAAAAGAATAAGGAATATAAGGGGATTGCGAGTACTCTATTTTGACAGGTCATAAATTCATGATGGAGAGTAATATGAGATAAGTCTAGAAAGCCAGGATGGCACCAGACCATGGCAGGCCTTAGATGCCAGGCTGAGGATGTAGAATCTTATATTTAATGCTTCAAAGCTAGTCTCATCTTGTGAACATGAATATGGCCCTTCAGTTGTTTTTCATTCACAAATCCTACCAAAGTCACTGGACACTGCAGAATTGTGTAAACACTGCAGACAAGTATTTCTTCAGTGCTCCCCAGGCTTCTGGCCAAAGTATTTTCCTTCAAAGATTAGTTTTCTTTAAATTTAGGAAAGCATATTTTTTTAAGTTACAGATGGGATACAGTCTCAGCTGACCAACTTGTTGGTTGAGTCTAAGATCATTTTTTAAAGATAGAGCATCATTTTAAGGCCAGCGTCTCTTCTTTCAGGTTGTTATTAGTATGACCTGGCACAATAAAGATGCTCATCTACCAGAGAAAACCATAATGTCTCTATTTTATAGACACAGATTTGGGTAAGAACCTAGATTTCTTAAAGAATGAAATGAGAGATCATTTTCCTTCTTTGAAATTCTGATATCAACTCCAAATTGCCAGTATAGCTTTCATACTTTCATTAGTTTAGAAAACCAAACAAATACAGTATGCATGGGAATGAGATAGTGATAAAAATTGAGGGCCAGTCATCCAGACTTTCTGATAAAAATGTATTATGTAATCTCAGGTCAATTTTTTAAACAAAAAGAAGTTTAGCTAACCCATCTCCTATTCACCAGCCTCAGTGAACTATTTTAAAGGCTATTCAGCTTGAAGTTAATTTCACTCATTTTCCTTTTCATCCACAAAGCTAAAGGCATTTAATAGGTTTGATCTTGACAGACTCATCTTTCTTCAACCTTCAGCAATTTCTCACTGCATCCATCTCATGACACAGAAAATGAAAGTTTTGGATGAGATGATGACTAAATTCTTCTTCAACTCTAAATCTATAATACTATCTAGGAGTAACACAATATAATGTCCTTACATAGTTTCTCCAAAACTATTTCAACTAGACAATAAGGAAGTCCTAAAGCTTCCTGGAGAGGGAAATAGCATGGTTAGACTTGTACTTTAGGAATATCAATGCAATAGCTAAGTGATAAATAAACCGAAAAGGAAATAGACTGATGATAGGAAGACTAAGGGCTCTTGAAATGGAGAAGACAGGTATAAAAGTTGTTGTAGAGGTGATATCAATCAATAAATATTTAAATCAATGAAATATTTATTAATCACCTACTATGTGCCAGGTACTGTGCTTAAACACTGGAATGTTGCCAAGAATCAGCAACTGAAAACTATAAAATGAGGGGGTGTCCATTTACTGGGGAATGACTGACTAAATTGTGGTATATGATGGTAATGGAATATTATTATGCTGAAAGGGATAAAGAAATTGAGGAATTCCATGTAAACTCAGAAGACCTCCAGGAATTGATGCAGAGAGAAGGAACAGAACCAAGAGAACATTGTACCCAGAGACTGATACATTATGGTACAATTTAATGTAATGGACTTTTCTGCCACTAGCAATACAATGACCCAGGACAATCCAGAGGAACTTGAGAATAAGAATGCTATTCACATGCAGAGAAAGAGCTGTGGAACCAGAAATGCATTAGAAAAATATATGATCATGCGATAGGGATGGGATTAGGATTTTGATGTTAAAGAATTACTCTACTGCAAATATGAATAACATAGAAATAGGTTTTGAACAATGATATATGTATAACCCAGTGGAATTGCTTGTCGGCTATGGGAGGAGGAGGAGGGGAGATAATGAAATGTAACAATGGAAAAATTATTCTAAATAATAAATAAAAAAAGAATGAGCAACTTATTGGGTATGGAGGTTGAGAAGGAGGAGTTAAAGATGACTCTAAGGATGACAGGAATCAGGATACTGGCATTTTAAATAAAAATGAGAAATTTAGAGGATGAGTAAATTTTGGAGAAAATATAATAAGTTCTATCATGGACATATTGAGTGTAAGATAGATATCTACAGGACACATCCAGGGGAAGGTATCAAGCAAACAGCTGACAACACACTAAAATTCAGGACAGAAATAAAGGGTGAATGCTTATAGATTTAGGAGCCATCTATAGAGATTATAATTAAGTTCTCCATAGCTGATAGGATTATCAAAGGAAATAGAAGAGACAGAAAAGAGCACTGATCTGATCCTAAAACAGAAACCTGGAGTATATACATACTTAGTTGGGCCAAGGGGATATTTCTGTTTTGTCTTTTCTTTCTTATATCCTATTCAAAATTTTATTCATTATATTTTCCTCTTCTTTCAACATCATGGTTTCTTACTAAAGCTCTTCCATATTCATATTTTCTTCCTAGATTTTTTTTTCTAAACCCTTACCTTGCAGCTTAGAATCTATACTAAGTATCAGTTCCAAGGCAGAACAAAAGTAAAGATGAGACAATTGGTGTTAAGTGGTTTGCCAGGTCACACAGCTTAGGCAGTGTCTGAGGTCAATTTGGAATCCAGAATCTCCCATCTCCAGGCTTAGCTCTCTATCCACTGAGCCACCTAGCTACCCCCTTCCTATGTGTTTTGAGGTAGTTCAGTTGGATAGAATATTGAGTGAACTTGAAATCAGGAAGCCCTACCTAACGTCAACTCTTGCCTTAAACTCTCATTAGTTGTGGGATTCTGGGCAAATTACTTAACCACTTTTGGTCTTGGTTTACTCTTTTGTTGTAACAGAGGTTAAAAATAAGACCTACCTCACAGGATTATTGTCTATATCAAATGAAAAATATATGTAAAATGCTTCATAAACTTTAAGAGATTATATAAATGCTAGAATGCTAGTCATTAATATTACTATAATCCATGACATTCTCTTCCTTCTATAAGCTACGTTTCTCTTAATGCAATCCAAGAGACATTTAATTTCTTTGACTATGACATAACTTTGCTGGGTCATTTCAACTTATACTAATTCAGGTTGATTCAAGAAGTACTTATTTGCTGTATAGAAGGTTCTATATACGAAATCTCCTAAGGTTGTTTTTGTTCGTTTTCATATAAACTGCTTTTTTTTAGCCACATTTCTCCCCACCTTGCCCTTGTATAATAGACTACTTTGAACCCAAAGCACAATATTACATATTTATCAGTAATAAATTTCTTTTAGTTAGCTTGAACCCACTGATCTAGTGTGTCAAGATATATGTGTCAAGATATATCCAGTTTATCAGTGACCCTTCCCAGCTTCACATCCTCAACAAATTTTGGAAGCATGACATCTGTGCTTTTATTTAAGTCACTGATAAAATATTTGAACATAATAGTGTTAAAGACAGAGGCATTCTAACAGAGATCCCTCTCCAGTCTGATATCACTTAACCAAAACTCTTTGGGTCCAGAAGTTTAGCCATCAAGACATCCTTTTACTACTCTACAGGCAGGTCTAATTCCATAATGATATACATATATGTACATACATATATGTATATCTATATAGTATCTACTATATGTCTGGCATTTTGTTGGGTCCTGAGGGAAACACATATAAATTTCAGGAAATACAAGGAAAAGAAAAAAAAAACAAGAAGAACAAAAAGAGTTTGCATTATTATCAGGAAAAGAAAGCTCCCACATGTAAAACGCTTCAAGAACACTATTCTCTAAGGTCTTGCCAAAATGTGCATTAAGAGTCGAGAAAGAGAAGAGTAGCCCATAATTTCTGTAAGATAACCTCCAATGATTACATAATCACACCTGCAAGTTCTTTCATTACCCTAAAATGTGACTGAAATCCTGCCTGTCCTTCAGCCAGCTCCAGAGTAATCTCTTTTCTGAAACACATCTTTCAAGAGGTCTTTTTAGCATTCTCGGCGTCTCTTAGATTTTATTTAATAATCTTTTTAATATACATTTATTTCCCCTACTAACCTATGAGCTCCATAAGGATAGGAGTGATATAATTCTAAAGTTTTTTATAATCCCCAACACCAAACAGAGTGCTATGTACAGAATAGGTAGGGAGAAGGGAAGAGAATATGACTTTTTTTTAAAAAAGGGAATAAAACTGACTATATTTCTTATATTTACTAAATATGATTATAATATTATATGACATTATTGTAGCTAATTAATAATTCATAATATGCAATATTATTATAAGTATAATTTGTACCAAATCATAATAATATATCATTAACCTATTATATATTGTGCCAGGCACTGCACTAAGTACCCTTTACAAATATTATCTCATTTGTTCCTCACAGCAATCCTGAAAGATTGATGCTATTATTATCCCTATTTTATATTTGAGTTAAAGAGAAAAAGAGAAAAGGCAAAGTGAAACTATTTGACTTGCCCAAGATTACAGAGCCAGAAGCTGTTTTAACTCAGGTCTTCCTAACTAACTTTCTATCTACTATGCTAACAGCTGCAACAGTTGCAGCATATATTAATGATTCATTTCTGAGTACTGTGGTTTCTTGAACAAAAAAGGCACACGATAAATATTTGCTGAATTCACACCTAGACTATTGTAATGGCTAGTTGATTAAATTCTCTGCCAGAAGTCTCTTCTAATTTCAATCCATCCTACACAAATCTGTCAAAATAATCTTAAAGAGCAGGTTTGATTAGGTCACTCCCCTATTCAATAAACTCCAGTGGCTCCCTATCACTTCTAGAGTCAAATATAAAATCCTCTATTTGCATCTGGAAGGGCTTCATCATCTGTTCCTTCCCACCTTCCCAGTCTTCTTACACCTTACACTCAAACCACTACACATATAGAGACCCAATGACTCTGGCCTCCATACTGTTTCTCTCATGAGACACTCTATCTTCTGACCCTTGGATTTTCACTGTCTGTCCTCCATACATGGAATTCTCTCCCACACTTCCTTCAAGTCTTAGCTAAAATATCCCATCTTTCCAATGAATCCTTTCTTGATTCCTCTTAATTCTAGTGCCTTCTTTCTATTAATTATCTCTAATTTATTCCACATGTAGCTTGTTTATACATAGTATATAAAGAAGCAGCTAAATGGCACAGTGGACAGAGCACTGCACCTGGAGTCCAGAAGACCTGAGTTCAAATCCAGCCTCAGACACTTATTAGCTTCATGACCTTTGGCTAATCATTTGACTTGTTTGCATCAGTTTTTTCAACTGTAAAATGGGGATAATAATGGCACCTACCATTGCTGTGAAAATAAAATGTGATTTTTGTAAAGTGTTTAGCACAGTGTCTGGCACATAGTAGCTGCTATTCAGATGCTATATATTATTATCATTATTATTATGACAGTTGTTTGTATGTTGTCTCTTCCATTAGACTATGAGCTCTTTGAGAAGATAGACTATCTTTTATATTTCTTTGTTGTCTTGGTGCTTAGAACAGTGCCTGTCAGTGTATATTAATAAATATTCACTGAAAATTATCTAGTGCCTTCATTTGTTTATCAATTAAAAAAACTTGTATGTCTATCCATGAAACAATTTTTATATCTTTTTTAACAGAAAAAGAGAACATTTCTTCTTCCCCAACTGAAAGGCACAAAGCCTATTTCTTTTATTTTATTAATAAGTGAACATGGTGAAGATCCTCAAAACTGCACATTCTAAGGACAGGACTTTAACTAGTTATCCAGAGAAAGGCTAGAGGTCTGGGTAAGATTTTGTTCCTTATTTTCTACCTTTACCTGAGTGATTTTAGTGTATAATAAAACAATTTCTTGTTTATAAAGATAACCAGTGATCTCTTTTTCCACCAAAGGTCCAAAGACCTTTCTTCAATCATTTTCTCTTTGACCTCACTTATAGGCTGGTAGTGCTGAACAGCTTGGTGTCCCTACACAATCCTCTCCTTTCACTTCTTAAACATTCCATTCTCTTGCTTTCCTATTGCTATAATAATTTATTCTGTCTCCTTGAATAACTCCTCTTCTTTTACTATAATTAATGTCCCCATAAGTTCTGTCCTCATTCTTCTTTCCTTCTCCCACAAGGCTTTCTCCCTTGGTAATTTCCTTTACTGATAAGACTTCTACTCTGACCAGGTGTTGATTTGACTGGCACATTCAATGCAAATGGTTAAACAAATTCTTGTATTATAATGATGAATCTTTAAGTTAGGTTTCGTGATTAGAAAAAGATATGCAATGCTTGGGCTTACATGGTGTTCAAATGTACAAAGTTTTAGTTAATACAAAAGGGAGAATATTGGATGTCTTTCTATTAACATTTATGACCTTAACATTTGGTTGACTTCTGATTTTCCCTTAGGATATAGATTTGAAAATTTATTTAATATTTAACATTTCAGAACCACTTGGGACTGTTACTACATTAAATCTACATATTCTATACATAGCTCCAAAAATATTGAGAGGAAAATTTAGTATGGATGAAAAGGGGAAAATTCATTAATGTATTTCCATGGCAATGTGGCATCATAAATAATTCAAGGTGTATGGGTAATTAGATTACTGGAGATATACAGATGAATGAGGGTGGTGTGTATTTCCTCCTCGATTTTAAGCCTCTGATATCTTGAATATTATTATTAAGTCACAAGCATTTCTTAAGTGCTTGCCATCTAATCATTCCAATTCAATGCACGAACTCCAGAATCATCATGAAGTATACTTCAGTTCACGGTCTCTCAAAAATCAGGAATATAACAAGGTCTAACATCTGGGAGGTAGACACAAGATTTTTTTTTTTACTTTTCCAGCCTATGTTCTTTGCATGTGGCAGAAATGAGAGCTAAATAAGCAAGAATTTTCAGAAACTCAGTCACAATATCCTGAGGATCAATCAGTGCTGACTTTGTAACCGGTTTGCAGCAATCACTAACAGAAATAAAGGGAAGAATAGACAATGCAACTTAGTCCAGGAGTAAGAACTATTCCACTGTGCAATGATGTGGATGTGAAGTTGGTTAATCGATTAGTTTGAAAGGGAATTATTGTCTGTTCCAACGAAGTTTGTTCTGCACACACTATTTTTTTCAAAATTTCTACACAACAACCTATAAATGTAATCACCAATGTGCTATGCCATTAGGAGTGAGGATCTGTATTCTTTGGTCTCTCCAATTCTGATATGGAAATCTTGTTACTATGACAACTAAGATCACCCTATGATCATTGCATCGCTATTAATCATATCTGGTCCCCACTGCTCTTGGCTCTGGGTACACCCCTAACATCCTTGCCTACAATATGCCACCCACTCTAATCCTCCCCTCAATCATTCCTTCCTCCCTTCAAAGTCCTAATCCTTTCCGCATATTTCACTGGCTAGTGCCCATCAATTGCTATAAGAAACAATAACTCATGTTTTTGTAATGATTTAAAGCATTTTCCCCATAAACAGCCTGATGGACAAATGTGTAAGTATTATGCTCATTTTACAGAGCAGGAAACTGAGGCTTAGACAGCTTTAAATGCCTTTCCAAGGATCAAACAGCTAAAAAGTATTATTATGCCAGGATTTAAAAAAAAAACAGACTTCTCCTGTCTCCTAATTCAGTGTTCTTTCTTATAATATCAAATTAGGTGGCTGTAACACTTAGCTTGGTAATGGAACTAGAAATTTGTTCTAGAAGGAAGGGGATGTCTTCTTTATTCTCTGGAGAATTGCTGAGGTTCATACTCATAAATTACACCTGTGAAATAATGGGTCAAAATTCTGAAGCTCCCTCCTTTTTCTCTAATTGCTCCAAAAGCACTTTATTTTTTTAAACCCTTACGTTCTACCTTAGAATGATGTTAAGTATTGATTACAAAGCAGAAGAGTGGTACAAGTTAGGCAATTTGGGTTAAGCAACTTGCCCAGGGTTTCACAATTAGGAAGTATCTGTGGTCATATTTGAATCTAAGACCTTCCATTTCCAGACCTGGCGCTCTAATCACTGAGCCATCTAGCTGCCTCCAAAGTCCTCTATTTTCCAAGTGAATTTACTTTCAAGAACTCACTATCCAAACTACTCCATATTTCTGTATTTGAAATAACTAAGAGCAGATAATACCTAAGACCAGTGAAAAAGGAAATGGACTGTTACTGTTAAAAGAAATGAACCCTTATTTGCTCACATAGCTCAACCATCAATGAGATCTGTCAGCAGTCAGCCTTCATCCTTTTCTCACTTTAGTCATTTAGGGAAGGAGAGGGTAAGAGAGAGGACAGGGAAATGAAAGGTGAAGGGAGGGAGTGAGAAGGGGAAGGAAGTAGAAATGGACAGGAGTAGAGAGAGGAGGAGATGGGAGAGGACAGAGTAGTACTTTATGTAACCTGGATTGCTTATTCAGCTTGGTTAGTGCTACTTGGGAAGCTTTTTTTTTTCTGTTTTGGAGGAAAATTCACTGAATTGCTCAATCCTAAAATTGTAATGAAAATAATACTCTTTATGTGGAGCAAAAAGATGTGCCTACATTTCATGTTTTCTTTTTTAGTTTTTTTCAAGAGAGGTATAATAGGAAAGATAGGAGTTTAGAGTCTGAAGACCTATAATCACTAATAGCCTCTGACATTTTCTAGTTCTGTAACTGCCAGCAAGTCATTTTAAGTAACCAAACCTCAGTTTTTTCACCTCTAAAACGGGATAAGAATACTTACAGTGACTAATAACAAATTTGGTTACAAAAATTTTTGAGTGATTGATTGAAGCAGCTAAGAGAAAAATAAGAAAGCAGTCAAATCTTAGGTCATAATGTTTAATAGGAAGATATCAAATACTCTCCAAATGTGTTACCTGCAGCTTTGCACATTTTAATATAAAAAGTTATATGTCTTTTTCTTTCCAAATTACCTAATCTATGTAAAAGAATGACCATACTAATACAGTGGTTTGTCTACTCATTTGTCTTCCTGTGCCAGTTTATATCAACAACTGGGAAGAGATAATAGTTGAAGCTATGAGAATGGACGTGAGTGCTAAGGGGAGAAGACAGGAAGCCTGATGAGGAACTTAAGGGCACATCAACATAAATGGTAGCAGAATCAGCCAAAAAGCATTTACTAGTGTCCTCTATGTGCCCATCACTGTGCAAGATTTGGAGCATAAAGGAAAAGAAGAGAACTGCCTCTCCTCTCAAGACATTCTATTAAGAAGAAGGTTAGAGAAGGATGAAAAGAATGAATGCAAAAATTATAAATAATAATATGTATAAAAAATAAGACAAAAGTGAGCCTATCATAAGAAAAACCAAAATCGAGGAGGCTCCATAATGAGGAGGGCTTGGTACCAAAGCCTATAGAGTAGCCAAGAAGTATAAAGACTGAAGAAAAAGAGTTAAAAATTGCCATACATTTAAAAAATTTTTGATTCTTTAATTTATATTTTTATTTCTAATTAATTCTAAACTTAATGACCATCAACAAAACCACAAGCAAATTTATGAAAGGCATGAAAATCTCACCCCAAGCTCCTGTGTTGAATGAACAAATACACTTTGCTTGCACAATTTTGAGCATCTTCACCAAGCTCGTGGAGGTCAGCAGATAGGATTGTTTGTATTGATAGAGAAATGAAGGTATCTAATAATGAACAATTTAATTCAGCTCAACAAATATTTATTAAATGCTTACAAGGAATACTGCCAGGTGTTTAGGGAGATACAATCAAGGTGAGGGCCATCTCCAACATTTGTGCCACGAGGCTATGGTATAGGCTCAGGCCCTGATGAGACTAGGGGAGACACAGAAGGAAATCTGAGAACCTGTCTTCAAGACAAACATGCTTCCTCTTCGCCTGCTTAGATGATTAGACCACAAAGCTAAACCTGAACCATCAACTACCTCTTCCCTGTGAAGTTTTTGTCAGTGCCTTGGAGTGAGATGAGAAGGTAAGCAAGAATTGGTTAGATGAGGCTGTTGTTGTCAGGTAAGGGTAGAAAAATTCATCCACAACAGATGGACAGTGCATAAGGTTGCCATGGGAATAAGACAAAGATATAAACTGTAGAGCGAAGGCACAAATAGATGAATCTCCAATGGAAAAAAGTGGAGAGAAATCACTGCTTCAGGGGATGGAAGAGGACAGGGAAACATTAGAGGAAAGAGACTGATAGAAGAGGTCAGCTTGGGATAGGGATTCAGAGGAAAAATCTCTCAGAAAATACTATCAGTACTCTTTAAATTATATAGCATGGGACTGAGAGCCCTTCCAGTCCTTCCTTACTTATGATTCTATATAGTAACAAAACTCTAGTAGTGAGGAAGTTGGGAAGCAGCTACATTGCGGCTCTATTGGCTCCAACAGAAACAATATTGGAATGAAGTGGGGTTGTAGTGCAAGGGAAAGATGAGGTAAAGGGGGCCATCAATGGCAGAAGGAGAATGGCAACAGTTTCTATTTATATGTACAGATTATTTGTGAATTTAATGTTTTCAAGTTTAATTAGATTTAATATTTATGTTATTAGTTTTATGTGTTATGTTTCATAAGTTATGAGTATTATAAAGTTTATAAATTATAAGTGATATTTATAACTTATGAATCACTCATATTTTAGAAAAATTTGCAGACAAATGGAATTTTAACATCAATTGATGAATTATTATGAATATATTATATGTTTATATTTCCTTAACTTTGCAATTAAAATAAATAGTACATTTTTTACATTTAAAAAAGTCTCTATATAAAAAGCAAGATTTACCAGACCCAATCTCAAAAATTAGGAGATGTTTATTCAAATTATAAAAAGATTCTGAACCTAACCAAATATTTAATCATGGAGCTTCTTTAGGGGAAAGTACAAAATTAAGCACTATCCATCATAAATTAACTTATTGAGGTGGGCATGAAGAGAGGAGAGATATGAAGAGAGAAATGTTAAATTAAATTATTAGATTATTCTAAAAACTAATCATCAGTTAGAAATGAGGACAAAAATTATCTGACGATACAAATCTATTTTTAAAACACATTCAAATTATTGCATTTACAACAGTTAAATTCTACTCACAACTTCTCTGGGACATGTTTTATCTAAATTAGGGTACAACTCCACAAATGTTCACCAAATTAGTGCTGAAAAATATCAGGTATGGCCTCATCTTTCTCCTTAAATCACCTAAAACCATTTCGTACTTAATGACTAATGTAAAAATCACATTGACTCTTTTGCAGCACTATGTGCTTTGGGGTGACATTGCCAGGAAAAGCTTTTTCCTGGAATTTTAAAGGCTAATTCATTTTAAATTCCAGGTAGACTCCCTGGAGGATCATTGCCTAGAAACCAGGGGAATAGAAGACTGATAGAGGATTAAGTGATTCTTTGTCTAAGACTGACTGTTTCACTGGTTTCTATTGGCTAGTGAGGATCAAAGAGAAGTGCCACCTTGATTAATAAGAACCAGTAGGTACTAATTGTCTTCTACATCTATCTATGACACAGGACCTCAGAATTCAAAGAGACTTCAGAGATTGTCCAAATCATACATTAACAATATTCCCTTCTACAACAGGATCAATAAGCAGTCAGTTTGTGCTTGAAGATCTCCAACATGGGTTAATCCACAACCCCAGGAGAATAGATTGTTCCATTGTGGGATAGCTCTTTTAGAAAGTTTCTAAAAACTGAAAGATTCTGAAATCTATCAAAGACTTAACTTTGGGGCTTCTTTATGGAAAGGCATAAGATGCATCTAAAGGCAACTAGGTGGCAAAGTGCATAATCTAGTCTCAGATACTTCTTAGCTTTGTGAACCTCCACAAGTCATTTAACACTCTTTACCTTAATTCCCTTATCTGTAAAAGGAGCTGGAGAAGGAAATAGCAAACCACTTCAGTATCTTTGTGGAAAAAAACAACCCAAATGGGATCACAAAGAGTCAGATGCAATTGAAACAATGAACACAAAACATTAAAAACCTATGCATCATAAAAGAAGTTATTAGAGAAGAAGGGATGTAAAGAAAGAAGATGAGAACAGAGAAACAAAGTTAAATTAAGTCAATGAAAATTAGTCAGAGTTGAAGGCAAAGTTAGGAAGTTCTTCCATCCATCCACCTCAATCTACCTCTTTGCAGCTTCTCCTCATAGTCCCACCTTCTGCTTTGTGGGGTCAAGGAGAAGAACAATAATAATGTAAAAGGAGAAGATGATCAAGATTGCCTTCTATTGAATTCTATGAACTACCCAATTAACTTGTTGAGCTTACAGGACACTGGACACTGATGTATAGCCAAACTGTTGGAGTGGACAGATTTTTTTCTGAGATTTCCCTATTAAAGAGGGTTGAAAGAAACTCAGGTTTTTTCCCCTGTTTTGCTTTATATCTATTTAAAAGACAGAGCAAAGCAAAGCAGAATAGACCTGTGATCTAAAGAGGGGGAAAAGAGAAGTGGGGATGTGGGACAGGGGCTTTGTATGTTCATGATCTCTTCCAAAGCATGTGGCCATTCTAAGGGCTTGTACAAGGAGGTCCAATATAATTTAATATAACAGAATATAACCACAGTGCTAATGTTGTACCATACCAGCCCTAAAGAGGGCAGCGGCTGAGGCAATAACTGTAGTAGCAATTAACAGAAAACAGATCTTGATCTCTCTCAGCCTGAGAGGGCAACGAGGTAGTGCAGAAGAAAGGGTGCTAGACTTGAGTCAGGAAGGCCTAAATTCAATGTTGCCTGGGGCACACTATCTCTGTAAGCTTGGGCAAGTTGTTTAACCTTTCTTGGTCTCACTTTCCTCATTCTTAAAAATGTAAAATGTAATAATAGTACCTACCTACCTAAGAGTCATGAGAATAAAATAAGATTTTATAATGCTTTGCAAACCTTAAAGCTCTACATAAATTCCAATTATTATTATTGTTGTTATTATTACCACGCCCCAACTTCCCATATAAAGAAGAAAAGATATTAATTTCCTAAGTAGCATGATCCCAGAATCTAGACTACTAGCTAGAGAAAGGAGATTGGTTGGGCTGCATTTAGCTTTGGGGGTTGCCATGAACATGAAGGAGATTATTAGAATCTGGCATCTACTCAGAAGAGAGTAATTTCCTAGAGAGTACAATTCTTATGATAAATTAAGAGGTTTCTTGAGCAGCACTAGCCTTAGTTGTCTTATGAGAAACCCCAAGTGCTAGAATTTGGGGATTGGACCTATTAGAAAAGAGAGAGGGATTTTTCTAAGCCTCGTGCTTTTTGGAGAAAGATGACAATTGCTCATGTGGCCCATTCAGTTGAAGAACTAAAGCCCCGGCATGGGTTAGGGAACAGGAACTTGAGACTCTACTCTACCCGCCTCCCCAGAATTACAAAAAATTATCTGGACAATATGGATTTAATAGGAGGAAGAAAGTCACTTACTCTGCAGCCCCAACATACTTGTTTTCTAAGGGGAATTTAACTCATCGGGAGGCACAATACATTGGGAAGGACTTGTATAAAACCCTGTTACAGTGCTAGATATTCACCAGAATATCAGACTTGCGTGATGGCAAAATCAAGAATAATTTTGTTCCCCCCCCAGGGGAACTACTATGAGTACTTTTTTTGTGTTTTCAGTATATTTTCCTTGAGTGCATTATTTTTTTCCTGTATCTGCTTATTAGCTCCTTCCTATAAGTCCTTCATGTCTTGGGTATTTTATGGGAGATAAAACAAAAGCTATTCTTTGCCCAATTTATAGTGGTTAACTTGAGTACTTCTATGGGAGCTGGGATCCCTATTACCTTTATCTGTAGGACTTTAGACATAAGCTATATCTTAGCATATTAAAGATCCTAAGAGTAAACTCAAGGAGGGACACAATATATAAAAAAGGGATTGTGATCACTTTGGGTTATCCTCTAAGATTGAACACAGAGTTTTATGGATATCTCAAGCCAAGGGTCATAATAGTCAGAACTGGCACTTTTCTGAACACTTTAAAGTTTACAAAATACTTTCCATACTTTATTTTCTGTCTCTTTAAAACTTTCAATCATTACCCCTAGTTCTGTCCTCTGGGCCCAATCAGAACAAGACTACTACTTTTTTGGCATGAAAACCCTCAGATACTTGAAAATAACTATGATATCTTCTTACCTCAAATCTACCCATACTTCAGGGTTCAACTTTAATTTTACTCTCCCCACCCCCAAATCTCACTCTCCTTCTGGAGATCCAGTCTAAGGTGATTTACTCCTCCCATTAAAAGGTACAGAATTCATTTTGGCCCCTGAACATATCTTGCACTATAACCTAATTTGTTCATATACTCATTTTTTTTGTCCAATTAGATCAAAGATTCCTAAAGTGTAGGACCAAGGTTTCATAGTTATTTTATATTCCATCACTCACCCCCATCTGTATTGTGCAGAAAGTAAACATTCAGTAAGGTAAATATTGAATAATATTTTTAAACCAACACCTGAAAATAAAGGTACTTAGACTTTACATATTGGCACCTGTGGCGTAGGTGAAACAGCCATCAAATGATCAAGTCTTACTTTGTTACTATAATAGCTTTCTGTAAACTCTATTCTGGAGAAGATAGATAATTTAAAAAAAAAGAAAATTCTATTTTTCCACAAGAATAGTATTAGTATTGTGGGGGTTATATTCCTATATAAATTCAGCATCAAACAAATTTTAGTACAATGTACACATCATAAAAGCTAGGATTCAAAACTATTCATTTGATCATTTAGCAAGCATTTATTAAGTGCTATTGTATACCAAGCAATGTATTTGTATCTTGAGTACACAAAAACAAAAAGGAAACACTCCTTGTCAACAAGAAACTTACAGTTGTGGAAGAGGCATGAAGAAAGAGAGGATTTGCAGGACAAGACAGGCATGCAGACCAAGCTGGGGACCTGATCTGCAAAATCAAGGTGAAGATTCCAAATGGAATGTTCCCAGGAGGACGCAGTTGGAAGCTGGACAGGGGGAGCAACTGATTCTCTCTCTCTGGGGGTGACTGACCAAGAGAGAAATCTCTTCTCTGGGTTCCTGATCAAAAGAGACTGGCTTTTTCTGATCTAGGCAGAGAGAGAGAGAGACCTTTGTGGTCTTTTGACAGTCTGGACTTGAATTACTCAAGCAGAGATTATCTGACTGAAGAAGGAAGAAGATTTTACAGTTGTCCTCCATCTCTCTGGCTGTCTCTGAGTCACAGCTGTGGCTGGACTGACATTCCCACACCCTCCTAATTCTCCTTGTATATTAGGGTCAAACCTCATCCCTCTCACCTCAATTCACCTTCTGTTTGTTACCAATAAACCCCTTTACTTGGGAAAAGAAGAGTAAAGAATATTTCTCTGAAATCTCATAGTTCCCCTGGTTACTTAGAAGGTGGCTGACTAAGACCGGGGGAGAGGAAAGGGTGGCCGGAAGGCGTGGGTGGAAAGTTGGGAGGTGAAGGGCATTGAGGGAGGAAGGGTAGGAAATAGTTTAATTTATTAGCCATTAGGGATCAATAGGCAGCTCCAGAGCACCCCTCTAGCAGCATCTCTCATTTATCTCCATTATAACTAGGCAGGCCTCAGGTGTCCCATAGTAGCAGTTCTCTAGTCAGCCAGAGTACATTTCAGTTATTACAGCCAGAAACAGACCTCACAGATCATCCATTTTATTACAATTGGCACCTCAAGTTTGACTGAACCCCACAATCCTTTTACAAACAGAGTAGAATAAGAAAGAGACAATGTTCAGACAAATTATTTGTGGAGTTGTGATTGTGGCTATAATTACCTGCTTTTGTGTCTATCACATTTTGTATAGCAGGATAACCCATATGGTAGTGGAGACTATTGATTATGTTGGCAACATAACAATCTCTGTTTTGCAGTTGCCATTCCAAAATGAACTGGTACTCTGGCAAGTCCTGGGTCAAGTGTATGTATTCTTTTTGGCTGCCCTTCAAACTCTAAACCAACTTAAAAAGATCTTTAGATTTATGGTTCCCCTTAAGGCAGAGAAGATTATGGCTGTTGATACCAACCTAGAAAGCATGATTAAGGCTGTGATTGAGATATTGATTAAGGAATAGGGAATAGATTTGGTTATGGGCAAGGACAATGAACACACAGAGAATGTACCTCAGGAAAATGAAGGTGACAATGAGAACAAACCTGGCTGTGACTCTGAGAAAATCTGTCCTTTAAAAGAGGTCACTAAGCTAAATAGTAATGCTTGTGTGATACACTCCAAAGCCCATAGACAATTCTCCCCACAGGAACTTCAATCCATAAAGCACCATTTCCCCAAATTTGTAGAGAATCCCTTCAAATCTCAGAAGGAGCTTAAACGTTCATTCAGGATCTCTGATCCGGATTTCGAAGATGTCAAGTTCCTATTGTCAGAACTGTTCAGTCCCCATGAACAGAGGCAATTCCTGGAGAAGACAAGATCTGACAGCAATTTGACTAGCTGGTCAACTGTAGAGCAAAGGGTGGATATGGACTTTGCTAATCCCACTTGCATGTCCTACCTGAAAATGTGCAGGGAGGATTTGCTACAGGCCATAAAACTATGCTGTTCAAAATCGAATGCATTATAAGTCCATTATAACTAAGCAGCCTCAGGTGTCCCCTAGTAGCAGCTCTATAGTCAAGCCAGAGTATATTCAGTTATTGCAACAAGAAGCAGTTCCTCATAGATTATTCATTTTATTACACAGTCTAATGAGATATATAACACGTATACAAATAAAGTGAATGTAAAGTAATATAAGGGGTGGGGCATATAAGTATTTATTCATTTACATTTATCTTTCTAACAGTCTGCCCCAAGTAGGTGATAAGTAACACCCACTTGTATTTTGTACTTCAATATTTATATCAATGTGAGGTATTCTTTCCCTCAGCATAGATGGCAACTTATCCATACCTTATTGCCCTATGTAATTTTTGCCCATTTCTCCCGCAGACCTTCCAGAAAGGAATAGTCAAACATACCTCCCTCTAGCTTACTTTATATTTTAAGATTCCCAATGGAGTACTTAGGTTGTTCACTGGAATCCCTGAGTTCCTCCACATGAACTAGTCAAATAATTTTCCAATCATGCATTCCTTTAGTGATCAAAGATCTTGAACTGGGATATGGAAGGTCCCTAATAGGTCGCCTACTTCAAACCCTTCATTTTACAGGTAAAGAAACTAATATCCAGAGAATTTATGTGAACTTTTCAAGATCACCTAGCTAGGTGGATATAAACCCAAGCCATATTGAATACAAGCCAGTAAATGCTTAACAAATGCACATTAACTTGATTTAACATTCTACTGTACTATATTATTTTTATCCCTCATGGTATTTTTTGAACTTTGGTCATCATTGGAAAAATATTCTAGCCCACTTGTGCTACCATAATCTCTCCATCACCATTTGGATCACCCACAATTCTAATTATTCTGAGGAATTAAAGTTATATTTTGATAACATGCAATCATTGATAAAGTACATTAGCTACTAGATTTTAAGTTCTAAGAAGAGAGGGATCATGTCTTATGTGAATTTAGAGCTATATGGCAGAGTAAATAGATATGATTGGGAGGCAAGATTCAGAAACTTCAAATCTTGTCTGAGATATTTACTAGCTATGTGATCCTGGAAAAATCTCAACCTCATTTTCCTCATCTGTAAAAGAAAACAGATGCCATTACCTCCCCATGTTATCATGAGGATAAAAGGAGATAATGTACAGAAAGCACTCTGGAAACCTTAAAACATTTTATAAATACTAGCTCTTGGATGATCATCTCAATTTAATCCACTCTTTTCAGAAATGAGGAACTGTGACCCAGGGAAGTTAAGTAATTTGCCCAATACAGAAAAACTGGAGTTTTATGCCTTGGTCCCAGATTCTAAAGCCAGTGCTCTTTCTACTACATACTTGATTTGCAACATTTCCACACAGAAGACATTTAATAAGTAAGGGTTATTTTCACTCTTAAAGACCAGTGGTCTTTGGGACAAACAGAGGTTTGCTTAGGAGACTTCAGTAATCAAAAAATTTTAAAAACATTTACTTAGAATGGTGAAAAAGAGGCTTATGATGTTCGAAAAGAATGCTTCTGTATTCATCTGAGGAGATTTCTGTAGCCTATTCCCCTCAAATGGCAACAATTCTATCATTTCTCTATTTACTTTAGAACAATTTGGGATGGGGATGTTAAAACATTTTGAATTCCTCAAAGAAAGGAACTATATAGATGATAGTATATCTATACCTATATATGTTTATAAAGAATTATTATTAGAAATAAGCTAGCTTTGCTTATTAGGGATATATGTAAAGGAGATAAATAGAATAGTATGGAAATTCCTATCAATAGCATGCCTTTGACCATTGCTGTGCTGTTAAATTTCCAGACTAGAGAGATGGATAAATAAATAAATGTATAAATCAGCCTCTCCACCACCACATTTTGTCTTTATCATCTCTTTCTATGGGGATGTGGCACTAGAGCTTTTTCTAGTAAAATTTTGATTGACAGTTGAGCAAATGCATTTTCAACAGCAGCAATGTCTAGTAGGATTGGCTAATAGTTGTCAAATTAAAAAAAATTTTTGGAGGAAAGGGTAGTATGGAAAACAAGCAGACTATGGGGAGAAAGGTAGGCATCATAACCACAAATATTTTTTAAAAGGTTTCTACCCCTGTGTTCAGTTTTTCCTGGATGACTGAAAATATCTTCCATAGATATATTTTATTCATTTAATCCAGGACACTTTACATTTGCATTTCCAAAAATAACATGAAAATACGGGTTTTTCTCTTTATCCAACTACACAGTCAAAAGTTTTATAATGTAATTCCTAATCTGTGAAGTCAATAACATTCTCATATGATAACCAACATGAAAATTTAAGAATTGTGAGACTACAAGGAACCTGCATAACATGTCCTCCTTAAATTCAATTTCTAATGCAGTCCTGGTTCCAGCATATTAAAAAAATGAAATTATATGTCACTATCCATTTAAACCCAGAGTAGATTGATATAACATTTTTCAAAAGCAGTAACAAAGTGAACAAAGCTTGTGAGTGTAGTCCAATCCTACCTATAAAAGTATCAGCATCAAAGAAACTATAATTGTCAATGGCTTTCCTGCCGAAAGCTTTGGCAAAGCCCATATAAGCCCTGAATATAAGGGAAAGCTGAGGTCTACTCAAGATTCAGGTCACAGATAGATCTCACTGATGGGGCAGTGTGCCTCTGTTTTGTTCTACTGTTGTCTATGTTGTAGCTAAATATTCGTCAGTGAAATCTGGCACTTTCCCAAACATCAATTTCATTTATAAAATCAAGGTGCTATTTAGTTAAATTGATGCTTTGATTATTTTAATTACTTTGGAATCAATGCCCCAAAGCAAAATCTACCTGCATACTATTAATAAATATTCAATGAAGTCTTCATTCACACACTAGACAAATGTATAGATATAGATATAGATATAGATATAGATATAGATATAGATATAGATATAGATATAGATATAGATATAGATATAGATATAGATATATGAGCCCTATTCAGTGGCTCTGAGTCTGTACCTCTTTCACTCCCTAGAGGTACAAGAAATCTCTAGGAAGTAATATGATTTGATCAAGGTGGTTTGAAGGCACCTTATGAATAAATGTTCAAATGTGGCAATCCTGGTCTCATATTTCTTTTTCTAACCCATCTACTCAGTGTTTGGCACAGTATCTAGCACAGAGTAGACACTTAATAAATGTTGACTGATTGATTGATAGACATACTTCTAAACCTATTTCATAGAGGCAATAATGTGGCATGAGAAACAATATTGCAACTGAAGCCAGAGGACTTGGTTTCTAGACCCATTCTTTTAGTTACCAATGATGTGATCACTTTCTTTTTCTTAAAAACAGACAATATGAAAAATTAGTGTGAAATTATAAAAGGCTTACTCCCTTTTTCTCACACTATCCTATCTTTTAACAACATTCCAACAACTAAAACTTGCCCTGATTTAGTGCCCCAAAGGAATTTCTAAGATCAATTTTCATTACTACTACATCAGAAAGTTTATTTTTTAAGTTCTTTTTATTAAGAAATACCTTAAAGTAAACCTTGCAACTTTTAATTTTTAAAGCAACTTAATCAATATTTACTTTTTCATTCCTGACATACAATTATATCCTCCAACAAAGCCATCTTCCAACACCTCATCATAACCTGGAAGTGACCTTGGATTCTTGAAGATTATGCCAGTGGAATGTAAGCTTGGGCAGGTCCCAGCAAGATAGATTACAAATTCTGGCCTGAAGACAGATTGTTCTCTAAGGACAACCCCAGGAAAGTTCAGTGAAACATCTCACTAGCAAGTCTGAATCAAAGAGGTAAATTGAATTTGTGGGAGTAGGGGCTGGGGAGATAGGAGGACAACCCATCAATCCATGAAGACCATTTACTAAAACATTTAAAGGGTTGAGATTTATGTCAGGGAAAGAAATGCCTACATGAAAGAAATTACATATTTTTTTTGCAGTATTGAAGTAGAATTCAATGAATCTCTGCTCTCATCCTGGCTCACTGATACAGCTTCTTCCTTTACTAAAGTAATCCATTCATATAGAATCATTATTTAAAACTGGAAGGACCTTTGGAAGCCATTGAGTCCACTGCATCATGCTATTTATCCTCATCCAATGTAGGTTTTGTCCATGTGTGCACATAATCTAGCTACCTACTTCCCCATGATCAACACAAAAGACTGTAGGAGTTTTCTAGATCTCTTAACATCTTGTAGATAACAAAAGAATGCTCAGGCTCTCCACCAGTTAGTTGTTCCTCCTTTTTAATATATGATCAGTCATATAGCTCTTTTTTTTTCCAGCAACCCTGATGAAATCCTTTATATAGTTTCTCCTACACAATTCCTAGTAATGTTGTGCACTCTCACCCCATACTTGTGCTTCTCTGTTGCTCTATGGGTGACCCTCACCTTTAATGGCTTGTAAACTGTGATCTTCTATGACTCAACTACAAAATCCCCACAAGACTATTGTTTAAAAAAAAAGGAAAAAGAAAAAAGATAGATGGCCTTTTTTTTCAGAGGTAAACTTGCAGTCAGTTAAAACACTGAATAATTTCTTAAAGGTAATCAGCCCACCTCTTCCTCCTGTTCAGTTTTGAGTTTGACTCATTATCTGTTCATCATGACTATCCAAGTATCTATCTGGTTTTATGTTGTAAACTGGATAAAAGGCATTGAAATAAAAAATTATAATCTATAAAATTATTAATACAAAATAATTCATTTAAATTAATTAATTAAGTACCCTTGGAAAATCATTTAAAAGGTTTATATTCTCAAAGGTAAATACCCAAACAAGGTCCAACCCTCAAGATTTGCTTTAGTACCAGTTGTGGGCTTATGTTTAAATTCTGGAACATATGCCATATTTAACTGGCTAATTTTTAAGATAAGAAACCAAGAGGAAGCAAAGACATGAGATTTAGGGCCTTTCAAGACCACAAAATCATAAATACATGAAATGAAATGCCAAGCCAATGGAGTTGATTTGGATGTGGTTCTGGAAGGCTGCCAGCATGTGATATATAGATTTCAGCAGCAATACTGATGATAGCAGGTGGTGTTCACAGCTAGTAGGAGGGTTAAATAACACATGCGCTCACAGATTCATTCTCTTTCTCTCTCCTAACACTACTGAGTTAATTAGTAAGAATCTTTCAAATATTTGAAAAATATTCAAATTTTTTTTTCATCTAAAATTTAACCAATTTAAGAAAGAATAAGTAGCCTGGCAATGGAGATTCAAAGACTATTTCCTAGTGAAACTGAAAGTGGACTAAAGGGCTGCCATGTTACTTTCTAGCCTTACTTCTGATGATTTCAATAACAGTTAATATTTAAAAGTGATCTTCTCCTTGTTCAAAATGAAAAACTATCCAATTAAACCTGTATAAACTATTATAAACTATTATAAAGTATTTATAACGTAATGTATCTTCAAATATTGTTTACGAAGTGGGAAGGAATGGCATAGCAGTACTATTTAAGGGACTTGCAAATTAAGAGTTTAGAGGTGACCATGGCCATTATTGAGCTTAGGTACATGGTACAACTATTTATTCAGTATGGAAAATAAATACAAATTAGCATGATTTGACAGCTTTTATTTCCATGGCAAAGATATCCTTCACAAGAGAAAAAAAAAAAAGACCTGATGATTCTTCAGAACCTTGAGGTAGATTGCCTAGACCTGATGACCTGAACTTTGGAGTTGCTGGATGTTCTCTGTCCCCTAACTTATCTCCCATTTGGATTTCAGCTTCCTGATAACCATTTTTATCTATGTTTTCCAATCCAAAGATGTCCTTGACGGAGAAAACAAAATTGAAAAATAAGGTGAATAGTATTTCTCTCTCTCATCCCTTCCCAGTCCTTTAACTTTTTTAACCCTCTCTTTTCCCCCATCATAGCTTTTAAAAGTAGTATACCTCTAACTTTGTATTATATTTATTTGTATCCAGGTCTTTTGCTAACTAAATAATCAACTCCTTGAAGGCAAGGATCATTTCTTAATAATCTTTATAGCCCTTTCAGCACCTAGTACAGGACTTGAACAGGGCTGGTTATCAATCAAAAAATCAAAAAACATGAATTTCAATTAATAGATGTTCCCAAACAATTGATAAGTTTTGGTGAGGACAGGATAAAGAAAGAACCGATATGCTTCTAGATAGAGTAACACAGTTGTAGATCCCAAGAAGTCAGTTAGCAGAATGAAAACAGTAGTCAATAGTAAGGGAAATATGGGGTTATGAAAACTTGAAGGGAAAGAGAAGGATGACATTAAGAAAAGGAAAGCTGATTTTTAAAGAAGGCTAAAAAGCACTAAAAATATACTGCCTAAAGCTGACCCAGGATAGGAAAGAGAATGATTTGAGGGCAAGATCCAAATACATAAATACCTGCTGTTTACTAAGCACTGTGATAAGAACAGAGGAGATATAATATGTGGAAAGACTCAGTCCTATCTTAATCAAAGAGCCTTAAACCTAGAATAAAAGGCTTTCTTTTCATGATACTGGTTTTAAGGCAGTCACAGTAAGATAGTGATAGCAACTACTGACATCAAGTGACTTGATCACAAACCTAAAATATCTGTAGCCTGAAATGAGAACCCTCCCACACACACATACTTAAGTTCTTCCTAAATAAAGATTTGGACTTAGTTATAAACTTATTTATAAGTATTCATATCAACTTGTCATAAATATCAAGATATGGGTCTTCCTTCCATCTCTGCTAAGATTAACCTGAAAAGAAAAGCCATCAAGCCCCATGTCTGGAGCCAGAACAGGTCTGACCACATCACTCTCTTCAAGAAGTCCCAGTGGCATCTGGAATAAACACTTTCCTATTTAACTAGTCCTTCCCGATCTTGATTCAGTCTGTTTTTCACACAGAGAAGCAAAGAACCATAAAAAGTGTTTGGAGAATAGGAAGAAGTTGGGCTAGAGCAAAGGAATGTGAAAAAATTAATGGAACTGGAAAGACTTAGAGACTCATTGACTGAAATCATATTGTAGAAGATATAGAGCATCAGACTAAAAGCCATGGACTTTACACACACACACACACACACACACACAGAATTTTGAGCAGAAAGAGGGTACAATGGGAGCAGAAGTGTGGCTTTAGGAAGATTAGTTTGGCAGCAGAGCATGAATGAACAGAAAAGGGAAAGGATGGAAGCAAAGGAATGCATTTTTAGTCATATAGGTAAGAAGTAAAGATGGCCTGAAGAAAGGTGACAGTAATAATGGAAATGGAGAAAGGAGACAGATTTGTGATCTACTATAGCATAAATGAGAAATACTTGAAAATTGATTGAATGTGTGGGACAATAGAGAAGAAATAATTAGAAATAACTAACATTGTGATTCTATAAATTGGTAGAAAGTTAATCTCATTAATAGAAATTGAAGCATTAGGGAAAACAAAAGACTTAGTGGATCTGGGGAGGGCTAAAATTTAATAACAAAAACTTAGACATGTTGAGTTCAAAGTGTATAATATCTTCAAGGATGGAGATATCCTTGAGGTAAATCAAACACCAAATTTTGGAGCTGTCCAAAAAATGAAAAGGGCTGGCCTGATGTAGCCACCAACTATTATTGGATACATTCAACCAAAAGGTGGTTCATGCATGGCTCAGTGAGGTGAGTAGCCTAGGCCCTTATGATGTGGAGATGTTCTTATTTGCTTCCTTGTTGTGTAGCTTTATTATCAAGGAAAACTATAGTAATTCACTTATTTTTTTGTTCTTCCCACAGAAAAATCCAAGTATGTCTTTACTTCCTGACAGCCAACAAAAATTTTCATGAAGATATGTATAGTAAAGTACTTTTAATTGATTTGCTGAGAACTTTGAAGAAATAGAGACAGCCTGGCACAGTGGATGGAGAGCTGACCTGATATGAGCCAGACCTGAGTTCAAATCTCACCTATAAGACATATTGTCTGTGTGACCCAGGGCAAATCACCCAACCTCTTGATGCTCTAAGCAATTCTTTAAGATTCTAAGTCGTGGAGAAAGTGTCAACTTGCACTGGTAGACAGAGTTTCTTCAAATAGCATTCCCCCTATTATTGAAATCACAGGTGTAGTTTCTATCCCTATTTTAAAAATAAATAAATAAAAGAAAAACACCAAACAAAACAACCATTTTTTATGCCAGGGTAGCTAGAATCTAAAACTAATAGTACCTGGGCAATTGGGAAGCAGAGTAGATAGTGCTAGACCTGGAGACAGAAGGACCTAAGTTCAAATCCAACCTCAGATGCTTACTAGCTGTGTGAAATTGGTCAAGTCACAACTCTTTTTTGCCAAAGTTTCCTCATCTGTAAAATTAACTGGAGAAAAAGATAACAAACTACTCCAGTATCTTTGCCAAGAAAACCCCAAATGGGATCATGAAGAGTTGAATGTGACTAATCAACTAAACAACAATAAGAAGAAATAATACCTACATATGTGACTCCAAACAAGTGGTCTATAGTCTTGGGATCTCATTTTTCCCATCTGTACAATGACAAGCTTAAACTTTAAGGTTCACAGTTTTAAAATTCAATGTCTCTCAATATATCAGTTGCTACAATAATGAAAATGGAAATAACAACCACAACTTATTTTTTAACAAGTGAATGTTGCAGAATTTCAAAGGATAATCATGGTCTCCTAAGGGACATATAAAAAAGATACCACAACCCTATTCCTTTGTAAAAATTGGAGTATTACACTTCATATATTTTTAGACTTTTTCAATATATTGGTTTGTTCTGTTCTTTTATTCTTTTTCCCCCCTCTTTTTCTTTAAAAATATTAAATATATGGAATGGCTCTCTGGGTCAGAGAGAGAAAGGGAAATAGAGTGAAATTTTTGATAGTATAAAAACAAAGATATCAATAAAAATTTTATTTTTTAAAATTTGTTTCTATATTGTGCTTAGTCATAGAATAAATCAGCCCCTGATCACATAAGAGGATGCAGAATTCTTGACATTTGGGAAATTCTAATCATAAGACTACAAACATCAAAGCCACTAAGAATCCAGCATTGCAATTTAAGTCAATATTACCATACTGTACAGGCTTCTTTGAAGAAAAAAATTAGTATCCTCTTTTGTTAATAAGGAAGGGAATTATTATTATTATTATTATCAGTTATTGCACATTTTAAAAATCTGTATAAACAAGAGTATATCTGTTCACACCAAATTGAAGTCCATTTTTATGTCTGTTAAGCCTTGGGGGTATCAATCTGATTTAATTTCCATAAATAAAGAAGATAACTATTCAAACTAGAAATGAAAGTAAATCTCATTAAATTGCTACACTTCCTGATATATAATGATAATGTTAAACGACAGTTGGTATTTTCATAGGAACTGCCTTAACCTTAATTTAAATGCATTAATAATTTCATTACAATATCACCTGGGGTACAGACTTAGAAAACTAAGCTCTAAATAATACAATTTGAGGAAAGCAGGAAGAGAAAATGTATAAAATGGAGGGGACGTGATGAGCTTAAATATAATCATCTTTTGTCATTTACAGAAGCAGTATATTTACAACTGGAAGGGGCCTTTAAAAGACATCTAATCTAGAGGCAGCTGGGCCACTCAGTGGATTGAGAGCCAGGTCTAGAGATGGGAAGTCCTGGGTTCAAATCTGGATTCAGACACTTCCTAGCTGTGTCACCCTGGGCAAGTCATTTAACCCCCATTGCCTACTCCTAACCACTCCTCTGTCTTGGAACCAATACACAGTATTGATTCCAAAATGGAAAGTAGGGTTTAAAAAAAATTTTAAGACATCTAATCCAACTCTATTATTTTACAGATAAGAAAATGGGAGTCTAAGAGAAGTTAAAACATTTCCTCAGTCATATAAGTGGGAGAGCCAATTTGTACCCTCATCCTTTTATTCAAGGCTCTTCTAGCTTTTGATGTTCTCAGTAACTCTAACCTCTCTTCCATATATGAGCCTTCATAGGGAAATCCTATGAATGGGATAAGCAGATATACCAGACTAAACTGTAATCTGTCTCTTCATACTGAAAATCTTCCTCAGACATATCATCACCTGACAGTCATATATAATAAGAACTGTTCTGTCACACTGAATGAAAATATGTCAATTCCTTGTGCCTTGTAATAATGAACTTGCTTACTTTGGTGAAAGCCATACAGATTGGATACATCAATCTTCCTTAAAGTAACTTTTATGGTAGAATAAAGTAAGATTATTTTTAGAAACTGCATCAGAGCTTGAAACTCCAGAATAGCATAAAGTGACCAAATACTGAAGAAACTACACCACTCCCTGCTCTCAGGTATCCTAAGAACTTTGGCATCACCAAGTTTCAAAGCACCCCCTACCATTATCACTACCATCTCTACTCACCAACATTAAGGAAAGCAGTAAGGACAGACCCAAGGTTTCACTAAAAAGTCTGGCATACAAATTCCAGGTTTTTTTTTTTCATGTAAGAGGGCAAGTTCTCCTCATAAAGGCATGTCTCATGATCATGGAAACTTGTAAAGACCATCTAATAAAACACAGAATAATTTCATTGGGTCCAATTCAATATAATACAATTCAATAAATATTTATTATGCACCTACCTATGTGAAAGGCACTGTGAAGGAAACTCTATTTACAAATGGATAGCAATGATGAAATATGATAGATTTTGCTACTAACAGCAATAAACTGATCCAGGACAAATCTGATGGACTTAAGACAAAGAATATTATCTACCTACAGAGAAAGAACTGTTGGAGTGAGAATGCAGATGAAAGTATATGATTTTTCAATAGTTTATTTGGGTTTATGTTTTGGGGCTTTGGTTTTATAAGATTACTCACTTACAAAAATGAGCAATATAAAAATGTGGTTTACATGATAATATATGTATAATCTAGATTGAATTGCCTGCCAGCACCAGGAGGGGAAAAGGAAGGAAGGGAGGGAGAAAAGTTCAATCATACAACTTGGGAAAATTTTGGTGGAACATATCATTGGTAATAAATAAATATATATATTTTTAATCAGTCAAATCAACAATGACAACAAAAAAGAAGTACTATTCTGCGTAGAATAGAGCTTATATGGTACATGTAAAATAATAAAAATAATATAGTAAAAAGTAAATTGTTAATAACTGTTAGTACAATAGGAATTCAAAGAAGGAATCCATTAATCACTTTTGTATAAAATGAAGGCATTGAACAAGATAATATCTGAAGACCCTTATAGTTTTAACAGTCTTAAACTGATGAATGTTAAGCAGGGGTTAGTGAGAAAGCCTTTGGGCTCGTCAAAAGAAGTGGAACTTGACAGACAAGTCAGAGCTAGATAGGTAATAGAAAGAGAATGGTATATATTGCTTTAGTTCAACAACTTATTTAGCAAATATGGAGATCAATTGAGTCTAAACTCTGCATTTAACAAGTAGGAAAACTGATTCCTAAAGAGAGGATGTAATTAGACACCAGTAGTTGGTTCAATGGAAAGAAAGCCAAGTCTGGAGACAGAGGGTCCTGGGTTTGAATGTGGCCTCCAACACTTCTGAGCTGTCAGTTCATTATTTAACCCCAGTTGCCAAGCTCTTACTGCTCTTCTGACTTGCAACTAACACTCAGTATAGATTCTAATCCAGAAAAGTTTACGGGTTAAAAAAAATTACTTACTGGGATTGGTACTAAAAGGACTGGGTACTTTTTTATTTTATTCACCAATCAATCAATAAGAATTTAATAAACATTTACTCTGAGCTGTGAACTGAGTTAAAGATTAGATACAAAGATAAATGTTCATGTTGAAATACCAGAAGTACCTTGTGGGCACTTTCTAATGGGAGAGACATATATACAAGATGAATAGAAGGCAGTTTAGGGACAGAATATATGGGTTGCTAAGGAGATCAGGAAAGATCAAGAGATAATGGAGTAACTATGCTACAGGAAAAAATGGCCCTTGAAGCAATTCTTATGAAGAAGGATTTTAATGTTTATTTGCATATTTTACAATATAGTCTTTTCTAAGTCACAAAACTCAGAACTATATTTGTAATTACAACAAAAAAGTCCAAAAAAAAATAACATAAAGTCCACTGGCACAAGGATGAAAAGGAACTGGACAGTTTTGGGTTTTTTTTGTTTGTTTGTTTTATTAGGGTGAAAAGACTACCCAAAGCAAATTTACAAAACTATCTTTAAAGTTGGCTAACATCAGATAAAAAGTGATTATGAAACACAGGTAAGGATAGAACTGGTGACAATTTTATGAGCAATATAACTTTTCTATGAGGAAAATATCAATATAATGGAAGTTTACAAAATAATTTTGTATAATGAATATTTTTAGAAACTACTGGATGACCCATTATAGCAATGCATTGCCAATTTGGTTATAAGAAGTTTTCTAAAATCAATAATTTGATGTCTTCTTCAAGTTCTGTCTGGGTAAAAATGTCTCTTACAAACATGTGCTTTAAACATATTTACAGGTCATTTCTCTGTTGCTT
This sequence comes from Monodelphis domestica, assembly GCF_027887165.1. Taxonomy (NCBI): domain Eukaryota; kingdom Metazoa; phylum Chordata; class Mammalia; order Didelphimorphia; family Didelphidae; genus Monodelphis; species Monodelphis domestica. The sequence goes on along the minus strand of NC_077230.1, from coordinate 178,614,343 downwards.
ACAGAGCATTTCTTTCTTGTAGTAACTAGCTTACCCCTCAATAAAAGTCTCCAAGGAAAAACTAGATATCCTAGATGCAGAATTAATATGAGGCAATTAGCACTTTTTTCCAGGTACCATAATTGGAAGGTGATTACTTATATCCCCAATAAACAGACACCAACAATCCATCTGCTAGCATCCATAGCAAAAACAGCCAAAAATCAAGAATATCCCACCTTTGTTTCCTAAACCACTTTTTTAATAAGGGACTTTCCCCCTCTTATTGGATAAAAAACTATATCTGCTTTGAAAATACTCAAGATTATTATCCCCACTCCTTTGTTCTAGCCATACATTTCTCAACATACTTTCTTTACACAAAAATCTTACAGCAAAGTTTTTTGGTCTTCATATTGATTTCTTTTGGAGGCAAAAATACAGTAAACAGCTAGAATTAATGAATCACATCTGTGTTGCAGGTTATTTCTCCAAAATTTAAAGCCTAATTTATCTTAACAGCTAGGCCTTAGCAAGTGATCTGTCCCATTAGGGTAGCCATTCATGAAATGAAAACTATTATCAAAAATAAAAGTCTTTGACTAACTTCTGGTAACACCGATTTCTGCTGTAGAAAGGACTACATTCAGCTAAGTACCAACATCCAGCATTAGTGGAGATGATTTCCAGAATAGCTTCAAAAACATCAGCCATCAATCCAAGACATATGAGCAAGAGGGAGTAACTGCAGCAACTAAGAAAGTAGTCAAAGAGCTTGTGTAGGCTACATATTTCTACCCAGATGCCCTATAAGAACTTCCCTTTCCATCTATATGAACTGATGCAGAGTAAAATAAGCAGAACCAAGAGAACACTGTATACAGTAGCAACAATATTGTACAATGGCCAACTCTGAAAGACTTAACTACTCTCAGCAATACAATGATTCAGAACAATTCTGAAGGGACTTGTGACAAAGAATGCTACTGTTGGCGTTGGATGCAGATAAAAGCATATATTTTTCACATTAGTTCATGATTTTATTTTGGAGCTTTTTTATATTAGTATTCTTTTACAACAATGACCAATATGGAAGTATGTTTTATATGAAAATACATGTATATTTGAGATAAAGTCACTTACCCTCTCCAAGAGCAGGGAAGGAAGGGAGGGAAGGAAATAATTTAGATCTTATAATTCTGGAAAGCAAATATATTAAAAATTATTATGTGTAATTGGGAAAATAAAATATCTTTGAAAAAAAAGAAATTCTCTTTCCCATAGGAAACTCTACTCCTGATCCACTTGCTTTAACAATATCTTGTTAGTGTGTCATTTGTTTCCTTCTTGTGTCTTCCAACTCTATGGCTACCTCCATTTTTCTTTTATCTTTCAACACAGTTTAAAAAAAACTATAAAATGTTCAGATTTTGACCAGATTTTCAATGAATTGATTCAGCACTTTGCAGTTTTTATATATACACATCTCTTTACCTCTCTATTTATCTTTGTGTCTGTCTGTCTCTATCGAGGCTAGATCAGCAATTTCATTGTCTAGGAAACTCCTGTCAATTTGAGCTGTACATTTTTCTGAAATATGGAATTGTAGAGAATTGTTTGACACACTGAGAGGGCAAAGGTCTAGACCAGAGTTAACTTGAAACTTGACTTTCTGGTTTCAAAGTTGACTCCAAACTGTCTCTGTCTCTATATAGAATTTGTACATATATTATATATATATATCATATATACATATATACTGTACACATATATGATAATATATGTATATGTGTGTGTACTTCTCACAAGGTGTTGTGATTACATGTCTAAATAAGACAGGACAGATGACATGAGATAGAGATTTCGGAAATCCCTTAAGAAATAAGAAAGCTATAAGCTTATCCTATCATTCAGAGCTCCTGGGAAAAGCGTAATGCTCTATCCTAAGATACTTGTACCCAGAATGAAAAGATTTCCTCATCCTTTAGAATGGAGAGTTCTTAATAGACTCCAGTTCTCACAAAGATTTCTGTTTGAATAAGTACCCTTGATCAGTTAGTTTGGAGATTATATAATTTACTTCTCTGGATTCAGGATATTTTCACCATTGGAATTCTTTCTGATCAATGTAGATTACAGCCCATCAATAACCAGCTTTTCTGATCACACAAGCTTTGGTCAATATTTTTATGCCACTTCTTGCAGACAAGTCATCATTGACAATATGTTTCAAGTTGTAAAGCCTGCCATTCATCTTTCCATTGTTCTTTGGGTGACTCACAATTTTAATACTCTGGAAGGCATGTTGTTCATTTAGTTGCAGCCATGCAACATTACCAGAATACTATTGCTTAAAAAATGTATTTTTCTGCTGGGGAGAATCTTGGGAATCATTGAAAACCTGAGACCATTGCTCAAATGCAGTAAAACTGGCTCTCTTTCTCCTATGCAATCCTAGGCCTTCTAGGCATCATCTATCTGCAATGACTTACCAAGATACCTGCCCTAATAAATTAAGAAAGGGTCTGTTTATCAAGGTTGGAGTGTAAACTCTGCATGCTTGCAGACAAGAAACCATGGTTTTCAGTCTCTGGTATTATTGTCAGATTTCACAACTATAGGTTACAATCAATCAATAATCAATTTGACTTAGCCACAGTCCAATTTTGCCAACAATTTCCTTTACATCTCCAAATCACCTTTGTAAGGTGGGTCTTGCCAATGCCTACCTGGCTTCCAAGAAAATATAGAGTTCCTCCTGCTTCAAACAGATCATGATTGGTTTCCTTAATCCAAGACAGAGGGGACGAAGCACAAATGACATAATAATAATGTGCATTGGAATCAAAGAAAATTTTTATTAAGCAAAATCCTATGTCAAGGACTACAAGTCCATGGTTCTTTTCCTCAGTAGCATGTCTGTTACAATGGAAATTTAGGGGAAAGGGAAAGGTTGTAGGAATGGAGAACACACGATTAAATAAATAAGTTTTATTAACAAGGAGGGGATGGGGAAAAAAGGAGGATAATGGACCAACTTTCTATTAGCCCCAGATACTTAACCCACTATAGTTATATTATAAGCTTAACCTTGTCTAAACTAAACTAAACTAAAGTTAACTAAAGATAAATCCAAACATGGAGCCCATATTCTCACATAGAGTCCTTGGTGGGTCAGGCAGCAGAAATCTAGTTACAAGCTCCAGGGAAGGGAGAAATTCTTTTCTAAAAACACTCTGTCCACCAGAAGGAATGGGGAACTTATCAACTTTGTCTTGATGTTACTCTAAGGCAGGCAGCTTGAAGATGGGTTTGTCCAGGGAGAGTCCCAGAGTCACACCTTCAGTCTTGACCTCCAGCTTCAGACTCACAGTTGAAAAACCATTTTTTCAATAGCTTAGAATTCTGACTCAGCCAGCTTTCATACAGAATCCAGGCTTGTCAATCAATCCTTGCTATCCACATTGCACCTTCCCTTTCTACATGTCCTTCCATTATATTGGTATATTACAGCTTTTGCAAAATTTCAAAATAAAATAAATGCTGTAACAAGTACTAAAGCAATACCTAAGAATTCATACATACATAAAATTCATATGAAATTATAAACTCCAAGATATTTGTAATACTTTTTTTTATCTTGGCAATATGCAAAATCCTTCTAAAGGAACAAAGAAATGTATATAGAAACCTTATAAGGAAGAGGTCGGTAGACAACAAAGAAAAGCTAAAATGGGAAACAGGAATCATACAGGAAAAGCAAAGGTAAGAGTTAGTCAAAAGTAAAAGCTCATAAAGGCATCTAGGTGGCACAGTGGATAGAGTACTGGGCCAGGATTCAGGAAAGTTCATCTTCCTGAACTCAGATTTGACCTCAGACACTTATTAGCTGACACTGGACAGTTCACTTCATTCCTTAACAGTAAAATAAGCTGAAGAGGGGACAGGTAGGTGGATTTGTGCTTTGCAAGCCAAGACTAGAGACTGGAAGTCTTCCGTTCAACTGTAACCTCAGACACTTCCTTTCTATGTGACTCTGGGCAAGTCAATTAACCCCCATTGCCTATTCCTTACTGCTCTTCTGCCTTAGAACCAATACATAGTTTTGATTCTAAGAGGGAAGGTAAGGGTTTTAAGAAATTAGTTGAGGTAAGAAATGGCAAACCACTCCAGTAACTTTTCCAAGAAGACTCCAAATGGGGTTGTAGAGAGTCAGAAAGGAATCAAGGGACCCAAAGGCTCATAGAAATAGAATGGATGCAAAATGACCACTTACTCCCTTTGCATGCCTTAACTGGCTCTTGCCTCTTCCTAGAATGCTCTCCCTTATTACCTCTGCCTCTTGAAATCTCTGCTTTCCTTCAAGACTTAAACTCGTCACCTTCCATAGAAGTCTATTTTCAATGCCTTCTGTGTAAAGTTACCTTGTAAAATTATCACACTATTTTTAAAAAGTTACTTTCTATCTAGTCTGCATGTTACAGTGAATAACCCTCTGGAGGTTCCTTGTTCTATCCATTATTACAATGTAAACTCCTTGAGGGCAGGGACCGCTCTTGCTTTTACTTTATAGCCTCAATGCTCAGTAGAATTGTACAAAGTAAGTAATGGACAAATGCTTGTTGATTGGTTTAGGAAAGCTCATAATTAAATCACACCAGAAAGTAATCAATTGTTTTGAAGGAGGCTTAAATAACTTTTCCAAATAAATAAGATAAAAAATTGAAAAGAAAAATGCTCATTATTTTACTATTTAGAGAAAATTAATAAATATATGAATATAAACATTTTCCCCAAAAGAAAAATGACTGTGAATGGAGAGAAATAATGCTACTGAAGAAGCACTGAATTCCTACTCTTTACAAAGGAAAGGAAGGTTTTTAACTTTCATCCCAGAATAATTTTGTTGTAGTTTCATTTCTATATCTTCAAGTCTGTGTCTATGGACCATTTGGGAAGCAAGTATGAGTCTAAGATTTTATTCACTGTTCATTATAAATAGATGATAATTTGTCATTAACAAGTTACTTTATTACTAAGAATTTGCAATGGGGATTACTTCCTTTCCAACGTTTCTTCTTTGTGTCCTAAGATGCTCTCACAGTTCAATTTAATGTGCTATATATTTTCCACTAAAGAAATAGATCCAGCTCTATCACCTCCCATTACTTTTCCATAGTTACTGGTGTCCCTAACAGAGTGCTGATCCTAAGAAAAATAATACAGTGTGTAAAAAATAGACTCGAATCCAGGACTTCAATCCCCAGAATTCCTTGCTCCACTTCCCCAGAATGCTTTGTAATATCACTGAATTCTCACCTGGGCGGAGAGGGAGATGGGGTATTTAAACCTGGTTGTGAATAGGCTCAGCTCTCTTTTGGACTTCCATTTTGAAGCAGATGTAGCTCTTTTCATAATGTAGGTGAGGTTGTCTAGGCCCCTGGGCCTAAACATGTGCTTTCTTATCCTGTATTTTCTTTAACCCTTAATCTTCAATAAACCTCATAAAAATATAATACTCCTTGCAGAGAGAAACTAATTTCTACCTCCCTTAGTTTCCCTAAATTTTAATTTTTACAAGTGGACCATTCTCACACTTTTTATATTCAGGAAATAAGATGAAACTGACAATCAGACTAGAAGAAAAAGGAGTCACAAAAATACAGAGGACAATATTAAGTGTAATTTGTGGGGACAGCACTGATAGAGAGGGAGGGAGGGAACGAGAGAGGGAAGGAAGGAAGGAAGGAAGGAAGGAAGGAAGGAAGGAAGGAAGGAAGGAAGAAAGGAAGGAAGGAAGGAAGGAAGGAAGGAAGGAAGGAAGGAAGGAAGGAAGGAAGGAAGGAAGGAAGGAAGGAAGGAAGGAAGGAAGGAAGGAAGGAAGGAAGGAAGGAAGGAAGGAAGGAAGGAAGGAAGGAAGGAAGGAAGGAAGGTAGGAAGGAAGGAAGGAAGGAAGGAAGGGAGGAAGGGAGGAAGGGAGGAAGGGAGGAAGGGAGAGAGGGAGGGAGGGAGGGAGGGAGGGAGGGAGGAAGGAAGGAAGGAAGGGAGGAAGGGAGGAAGGGAGGAAGGGAGGGAGGGAGGGAGGAAGGAAGGAAGGAAGGAAGGAAGGAAGGAAGGAAGGAAGGAAGGAAGGAAGGAAGGAAGGAAGGAAGGAAGGAAGGAAGGAAGGAAGGAAGGAAGGAAGGAAGGAAGGAAGGAAGGAAGGAAGGAAGGAAGGAACAAAAGATTTATTAAGTATTTAATGTGGGCCAGGCACTATGCTAAGTATTTTACAAATAGTATTTCATTTAAGCCTCAAAAAAACCTTGCAAGTTAGGTCTTATTATTATTATTCCCATTTTAGAGTTGAGGAATTTGAGGCTGGAAAAGGTCAAGTATCTGTTCCAATAGCTAGTGTAAGAAGCTGGATTTGAAATCAAGTCTTTCTGACTGCAGACAATATTCTCCCCATTGTGCCATTTAGATGCTACAAGTAACACACAAGTTTCAACTAACATATAATATCAGTGAATCACAAAATTATAGAATCCTAAACCTAAATGGCCTCTGTAGCCATCCAACCCCTATTTGAACAAAGATCATCTCCACATGTAGACTAACCAATGGGCCTAATTTCCAAAGATCTATGGTGGAAGAACCCATTGTATTCCAGAGCAATCCATTACATTGTTAGCTTTAATCAGTACATCAATTTTCTTTGAAATTTCTCTGAAATTTCCAACAATCAGTCCTATTTCTATTATCTGTAGGCAAAAAGAGCAAATCTAATCATTCTTCCTCAAGAGAAGCCTTCAGAAATTTAAGTTCAGGGAATTGTAGATTAAGGGCTGGAAAGAATCTTAGAGGTCAACTAATCCAGTTCTTTCATTTTGTAAATGATAAAACTCAGACACCAGGAATTTAAGAGAGATTAATTATAATAACAACAATAGCTAGCATTTACATAACATTTTATGTATCTTTCCAGTGTCTAATTCTGCCTCCCAGAATTCCTGTCACAACTTAAGTATTATTTTCTCCATTTTTAAAACCCCCCAAATTTTTCAGCTGATCCTCATATGCCTTTTCTTTGGGAAATTTCAAGCCTATCAATCTTTTTTTGAAATAATATTTTCTTCTTTATTATGAACTTCCCATTCATTAACAAAAATAATATTTCAATATTTAAAGAAGACTTCTAAAATGTAGTGCCCAGAACTGGAAACACTATACAAGATGTAATCTGGCTAGAGAAAGGTAGACTCCTATCTCCCTCCTTCTAGCTACCTACTCTGACTCTCTTAATGCCAACTAGAGACCAAATTAGCTTCATTGGCTGCTATTATCATTTTACTGAGATTACAGGCCACCAAACCTCAAGATTTTTAAAAGATGAATCCTATTTACCCATATCTATCCAGGGGGATGCAAGAGTCAGCTTGAACCAATCCTTAAGAGCCAGCTGTTATATTTTCAGTGTGAGGAGCACATTTCAGAAATGGGCAAAAGTTACAAATCATGGTTTGAATGAGTTTTCTTAATTGTCTAGACAAGAGAAAGTGATAGGGAAAATATTAGTAATTCAAATTAACCTTCAAAGTATGTCTAGAATTTGTTTAGGGGCTTGTTTGTTTTTTCTTGGAGAGCTGACTGCTAAACATATACCAGAATACTCCTTGACCCCATCTTAAACTTGTGAAGCTAATTTTTTCAACCCAAGATTTTATATTTATCTCTTTTAAATATCATCTTAGTTTCATCCCAGTGTTCTAGACCAGATAGATCTTTTTTGGGGATCTTAATCTGTCATTCAGCATACTAGCTAGACCTTCCAGCTTTGTGTCATCAATAAATCCTAAAAACATGCCATATATTCTTTTCATTAATTGATAAAAATGTTAAAATATGAAATAAAAAAAAACAAAAACAGAGGGCATAGACTTCTGGGGCACTCTACTAGAGATCTTCTTTCAAACTGACAAGGTATTGCTAGCTTCTAGTGCTATCTCTAATATGAGATCTTTCCTGTTCTCCCCAGGTGTTAGTATCCTTACTGAAATTACTTTGTGTGTACACGTACATACGCACACAGACATATACATCCATACATATATACCTGCATATGTGATGCTATGTATAGTAATGCATCTAGAAAAGTAAAAACTACATATGGTACCCATAATGTCAATCCATATGTACATATATATGTTAAATGTGTATATATGGCTATATAACACCTATAATTTATATACTGTAATAGATGATATTTGGAGGGTATATTTGATGGATACTAGATAACTAATGAATCAGTCTTGCTGCATTTTCTTATAATTTCTCTCTTCTCCACAATACATGGTACATCTTTTTATCTCAACCCATCCCAGGAAAAATGTAAGCTCCTTCAGAAAAAGGACTATTTCATTTCTTGTCTTGGTATCTCCAGCACCTTCCACATTTAGTCATTTCAGTCTTGTCTAACTGTACTGGACCCCATTTGGAGTTTTCTTAGCAAAAATACTAGAGTGGTTTGATATTTCCTTTCCCATAGGGTTAAGTGACTTGCCCAGGGTCACACGGCTAATAAGCATCTGAGGCCACAATTGAATTCAGGAAAATAAGTTTTCCTGACTTCAGGCCAGGCACTCTTTCCACTTCACCACCTAACTGACACATAGTAGATGCTTAATAAATTTTTGTTGAGTTTAACTGAAGTTAAACCATTAATGACCAGACATGAAGAACAACCATTCAACTAGTTTCAAATCCAGCTAACTGCTCTACCATGTTACTCATACATCTCCATCTAGTCAAGATAGCATATGGGCTTTGTTCGATACTTTACTGACATCTAAGTAAACTATGAAAAGGAGACATTTATATATAGGTATTACATAGGGCAATTCTACAAAAAGAGAATTTTCCAAATTTGAAAAGAAAGGAAATACCTAATATATGCAGTCTTTCAATTATTTAAAAATTTACTTCCTATTCTTTTTCTTCTCCCTTAAATACCCTTGTAACTTCACTCAAAAATCTCTGGCTCTAAGAACTAGCATCTTATTGCTGAATAAAGACAGAAATGTTGTTAGTCTATCTAGATTTCAATTAATTTTGTCATTATCAGCTTACTACCTCTGAGTGAATCACTGTTCTTTGGTAAATTGACATAAATATTTTGAAGATTAATAAAGGTTATACTAAAAGGTGGCAGTAAGCCAGGCTCAAATATATACATGACAATCTCTCTAGAAACTTCTTCCAAACCAAATTCAATATACACAAAAATATAAGAGAAAATCAGAGGACCTTGGGTGATCAGATATGCTTTTCACCAATATGTTGAAGGACCTGTGATCTCACCCTTGTGTGTGCTATCTCAAAGAAGGCAAATCACATGTATCTGCTTATACCATGTGACTCTTGTTTACAGCCTTTTCTGTCTACATTCCTTTATAGAGATCTATCCAGTGTACTGAAGAAGTACTTCTTCTCTTGGCTCATAAGTGGGTCTCTACCCCTTTTTCTCTTGTATGACTGATGCATCTTTTTCCCCTACCTCACCAATACCATCCTTTCTCCTGCATGATTATTCCTGTTACAGTCTGTTCCCATGAACCATTAACCATTCAAGTGTCCAAACTGCCCACCTTACGCATGGTAGATGCTTAATAAATGTGAATTGTTCACAGATTTTGGTATTCTGAGATTTCATTGAGACCGTAAAGCTTCGGTGGAAAAAAATCTGCTATTAAAAGGTAGGTTTTTGTTTGGGAAAAGTATGAGGTTATTAAAAGTATTGTGATTTGTCCCAGAGGCAGCCGAATACACAGACCTTCACCTCTTCAAATTCCAGCTTATTATCTATTGGCTATGCCTGTTCATGATATAAAAAATTAATGAACCCATTTCACAAGTTATTCCCATGTCTGGGCAATGATCAGTGTTCTTTTACTTGTTTTTTTCCTGAGATGATAAGCTCTTCTGACTGATTCAGATTTTCATTTATTAGAATTTGAAGTACTCTGGGGATATAATGCAATCCGCTCAGTGTTATCAGCAAAGAATAACAGGTAAACCTCATAATTTTTTCAGACTCTCCTTTTCACTTGGACTTTGTACTGGCCACCATACACGATGGCAACAAATTATCTTTGCTAAAAACATATCATCCTGTTTTGTGCCTTACTTGATGATTAATAAACATGAGGGTCAATGACCTATTATGAAAAAAAGAAAGGAGGTAGTGACCCTGGCCAAATCACTTTTTTTTTGCCAATCTATGAAATAACCATGTTGCTTTCTGTTCTTTAATCTGTAAAAGATAATATTCGCATCTATTTTGTAGAATTCTTTTGGCAAGTTTTAAAGGTTTGTGAGTTATCATTTTTTTCTGGCTGACTTCCTTTAATTGGAAGACCAAGTCAACTTTCTGTGAAATAGATTTGTGGTAGGGAAGAAAAGCAAAATTCTGGAGTAAGAAGTTAGGTCTTAGTGGGGTCTTTGGAATGTGCTTTGAGCCTGAAAGCTTGTTAGCTATATGAGGATAAGAAATGTCCATTCATGTGGAAAAGAGAAGAAAATAGGAAATATTAGAATTCATAAAAGGAGGTGAGAGAATAACATAGTTTTGTAGTAGTTTTCAGTTTTACTTCAATTCAGTTCAACAGCAATACTGCCACTAAAAATTACTATCATGTACATATGTGTGTGTACATTTATAAAATATTTTATATATGTATATAAAACATTTTATACATATATAAATACATATATGCTAAATAAAACTACCAAATTAAAAATTCAGTTTTTCTAAGATATTTTACCCTGCCCTCATTATTATGCTGCTACATACATGGTCAGTAGCATCATAGTGACTTGTATTAAAATTAAGATTTGGGAGCTAAATTATTACCATTATCCATGTCGTAATCATGCTATATTCATTTAAGTCTTGGATTGGAGGTCAGCAAGTGAAGGGTCTTCTGAAATAATTTTCAGTGACTTGCTTCTATTTGCAATATCCAAAAGACACCTGATATTTATATACATCCTGTCAGCAAATATTTTTATTATCTTGAAAATTTTGGAATGACTGACATCCTGTTACCCTAAAAGTCTCTCAACACCTCAAATTACTGGTAATCAGGTTTAAATATGACAGAGCAGTAGTTGTGTTTAGCACAAAGGTTTAAATGTAATCTTCAGTAAATTCCATTTAATTTAATATGGCTCAGGATGTTTCACTGTTCAAGTCTTAACTCATGGTTACAGGTAATGTGACTAAATTTTGAATACAGAAGGGTGAGTGGTCAGTTGGAAATACAATATAAAAAATCCAGAGAAAAGGTATGAGCAAATGGGGAGAGATGAAGAACCTGCCTACCAACCAGCAAAACAACAAGAAGAAAGTAGGCTATAGATTAGTTTATTCTTAATTATCTAAAATGGGTTTTTTTGTGGATGATGGGGGAGGAAGTGGAGAGGGAAGGAGCACAGAATGATACATTCAAAAAAAATAGAAATGGGACAGCTATGGAGTGTTACTAAAAACTTCAGCCTGAGAAAGAAGCTATTTCTCCTTGGACTGGGATATACATTTACCTAACAAAATTGGTGAAACCCACTAACTTCTAACTTTAGGATCTGAAGATTTTTCTTCATTAAACAGTTAACTCCCTTACTACTCTCAACTTAACAGAAATGCCTTAGCTAAAACATCAACACTAATCAAGACTTTGTTCCTAACTCATACCTCTCAAAGGCAATCCTGTGCATTCAATATCTTTTTTGCTAACTAGAAATCTTGGCTTTGCAGGTATTCTCTCTACAGCAACCTTGTTTTTTCAATAGCTCTGGCCTTTTTTAGTCCACATTCCCCTATCTAAACAAGAGGCATATATATAGTAGTCTTTCCAATCACACAGCACTATACTAAGGGCTCTAGGGTTCTACATGCCAATTTAGATGGTATTCTTTTTCTTGTGGCAGTCAAGCTGACAACTGTGTGTTTCTCCTTTAAACAGTATGTTGATTTTCTTGTAGAATGAGCTTTCCTTTTCTTTCCCCTCTAAAAACAGAACAAATACAATAATATAAAGAACTAACAAATAACTAGGATTTAAATATCATTTTAAGGCTTGCAAAGTGATTTATATATATATATACATATATATATATATATATATACACACAAACACACACATGCAAAGGTACATAAACATTTAAATAGACTCATATGTATATATGTATTATAAGGGTTAAACAGGGGTTCTGACAAAATAAGAGAGCAACTTTTAATAATTTAAGTTTTAATGAGAATATAGTAAAGTTGTAAATTAATATTATACCTTTAAGTCAGAGAAAATAAACTTCTAGCAGCTTTTAACAATTAACTATTTGGTTTAATTAAAATAGAGATAGTAAAAGAGGAAAGAATGATTACTAATCTTATACCCTATACATATACCTAAAATTCCTAATACTACCTCTAAATATCTTCTGAGGACAGTTTCTTCTGCATGGCACAAACCAGGCCTAATCTAACCTACTCTATCTATAAATTATTCACTAACTCCCTAACTCCCTAAAATAATGGATAGCCACCACTCACTCACTCCTTCAATCAGTTTTCTATAGCCACAAAACTGTCAGTAGCCAAAGTGACAGCAGATCCTTGCCTAGGAGACAGACCTAGAGATCCCAGAAGCAAAAAGCCCTTTAAAGGCTAAAGCCAAAAGCCCTCTCAGTAAGCTCAGGCCTGCCTTTATATTCTATCAACTAAACACCAGCAACAAATTCCCAATGACTAACTCACTCCCAGCAGCCAACTTCTCCACTTAGCCAGTCCTAACTATCTGCAACTCACCAACCGTCAGCAACTGACTCTCCTACGTGTCAGCAACTGACAGCCTGCAACTGACACTGGCTCATCAAGGAGCTCCCTGGATCCTACTTCCTGTCACTGTGGGCTGGTTAATCCCTACACATCTCTATGGTAAGAGGACCTCCAGGTCCCCTGTTAAATTAAAAAAATAAATAAATAATTCCTTTTAACAATACATAATATCACTTGATCCATAAGATGACAGCATCTCAGGAGAAGGAATTCTTAATCATAGCAGCCCCAATACAAGAAAACTAAATTAGAACACAGTTCTTAAAGAAAGGAATCTAAGTGGCACAGTGAATGGAGGATTTGTCCTGGAGAGCAGAAGATGCCAGTTCAAATCCACTTCAGACATTTACTAGTGATAACCTGGGTAAGTCATTTAAACTCAATCTCAATTCCCTTGCTTATAAAACTAGAATAATAGAAGCAACCACCTTATAAGGTCAGTGTGAAAGTCAAAGGAGATAATATATACAACATAATGACTATCAAAACATAAACAAAAAGATCACTGAAAGGAGTTTGGCCATTCAGGTAATGTCTTTCCTGGAGAATAAATAATGAAGTGTGCCTCCTTTCCCTTAGGAGAGACACAGGAACTGAAAGGATGGAATGGTACATATGTTTTTAGGACCAGTCACTATATTATATTATCTGTTTCTTGTTCATTCGTTTCAATTATGTTCAATCCTTTGTGACCCCATTTAGAGTTTTCTTGGCCAAGATACCAGAATGGTTTGCCATTTCCTTCTCTAGTTCATTTTACAGATGACAAAACTAAGGCAAACTGGATTAAATTACTTGCCTAGGGTTACACACCTACTGAGTGCCTGAGACTGGATTTGAACTCTGGAAAATGAGTTTTCCTGTCTCCAAGCTAGCACTCTATTCACTGGGTCACCTAGATACTCTGTTTCTAGTCAACTTCTTTTCTTTATTGCGGGGAGAGGGGAGTGGAGGAGCACAAGAAAAATATATATCCTGAAATGATCATGATACAAAATAAAACCAAAAAGCACAAGTAAAATATTTTATGGGCCTCCTCCCATTACCTATATTTAAAAAAGATACTCAGGCCAACCATCTCTTCATTTCCCATCAAATTACATTCCTTTGGACTTCTCCATCATGAACCATTTCCCTCCCACCCCAACCTAACCCTGCTGCTTTTCAGCTTCCTATTATGCAATGTTTTTCCTACTTAGATTGTGAGTTCTTTAAGGACAGGGACTCTGCTTCTTTTTGTTGTATTTGTATTCCCAATGCTTAGACTAGTGCTCAGAATGAAGCAAATATTTAAGAAATGTTTGTTAACTGACTATAAGAAGACATAGAGAGGCAGCTAAGTGACTCATGGACTGAGAGTCAGGCCTAGAGACAAGAGGTTCTTGGTTCAAATATGGCCTTGGAAACTTCCTACCCATATGTTTCTTGTCAAGTTACTTAACTCCCATTGCTAGCTCTGTCTTAAAATCAATAGTGATTCTAAAACAAGGTAAGGGTTTATAAAAAAAAAAATTAAAGCACAGAGAAATAGTGGCAGGCAAGAATCAAGATCAAATGAGATAACACATGTAGCATCCTGTATAAATCAAAATGATATATAAAAATTTCTTATTATTAATAAAATATTACCCCCTTGATGAATCCACTTATTGCCTTCCACATTCTTCCTTGTCTTCAATAAATGGATAGAAAGAAAGTGTGCTAAACATTATAATATCTAAATTCTTTTTGCTGCCCTACCTCAAGTTATAACCTAAAGAAAAACAAAAAAGACAAACTAAGTCGTGTAAGTTAATTCTAACTCAAATTTCTTCCTTTAAAAATTCTACTTTCCTGCATTAATACATTGAGATAATCACATGACTGACTAGAATAATTCCCTACTACACTGAAGTGGAATTTTTATGGAGAAAAGAACTTTGTTCCTAATTTTACAAAGGCATCTAAAAATATTTGGTTCTAATTTTTCCTTGAATTGATATTTGGTATTAAGTAAAGCAAATTAGTTTCATATCCACATGATTTAGAATACTGCATGAGAAATCTCTTTAAGACTCAGGGGGAAACAGTTTGAATGAGAATTCTAAATGCCATCACTTGCTAACTTGTGACACACACACACACACACACACACACACACAAATACTGCAAGGCAAACAAAAATTGTGAGCAGAAATATGATACAAAGAAAGCGGTGACTACCTCTTCTGAAACTTTGGTTTTGCTATTCACTATTTGACCTTTGTTATTTTTTTAAAAACCTTTATGTTCTGTCTTTATACTAAATATCAATTTCAAGGCAGAAAGGGCCAGGCAATGGGATTTAAATGACTTGCTCAGGCTCACAGAAAGTGTCTGAGGCCTCATCTGAACCCAGAGATTCCTGTCTCTAGTCCTGGGGCTCTTTCCACTGGGCCAACTAGCTGCTCCTATTTAGCATTTATATCAATGCTATAAAAATAACTGGTAGAGGAAGATGTCAAAACTTTGGCAGTCTGGAGGCATTCTGTCTACCAAGCAGCATCATTCATTTTGAACCTTCTTAAATTTCTCCCATGTACTCCTGCAGTTTCATAAATTCCTCCTTTTTTCCCCTTTGAAAAATCTCTATTTCAGTTGTCAAAAAGGATGTGAGCACTTGTAGAAGAATATGCATCAAAATTGACAAGGCAGTGAATGAGGGAGAGTAGGCAAGAAGAAAAAAATGCATCTCAACAATGTCTTACCATATTGCTCATTGAATAACTCCTGCTAAGTTCCTCTGCATTATGGTGCCAAATACCAGGCAGGTCAGCAATCATTTCCAGCACTTAATAAATCATTGTTGAATTGAAAACAAACACAAACACACACACACACACACACACACACACACACACACACACACACACTTCTGAAATTCCAGGATCGCTGAAAGACTGAAATTCAATTTTCCTGAAAGAAGATAATATATTTTATCATGAATTTCTTTACTGAAAAGAAAAAATGCTGATCTTTTATACATTATTTCAGTATCTTAGCCCATAATTTGCTTTTTAATGCTGACTAACAATTGCTAGAGCAACTTTAGGAGAAATCACCTATTATATGAACACTTGCTTCATTTCTAAGTTTAAAAAAAACCTATGGTATGATTATTATTAAAAAGTTATGGTTAACACTCACTCTCCTCTCTCTACTATATTTTTATCTATCTTCTTCATTAATCAACTCAACTTCATGACCACATTTTCTATATTTTTGCCTTTTGTACTACTTCCCAATCTTTAATACTTTCTCTTCACATTGGAAGTAACTTAAGTAGGGAGTTATGTTATCAACATATCTGAATGAACATATCTGAATGAACACTCTAATGCAAATACCAACAACATGGAAATGGGTTTGAATCAAGAACACATGTGATACCCAGTGGAATCGCGCGTGGGCTATGGGAGAGGTGGTGGGAGGGTGGGGAGGGAAGAAAAAAAAATTATCTTTGTTTCCAATGAATAATGTTTGGAAATGACCAAATAAAAATAAAAAAAAAACCCTACCATATCCAGTCTACAAGAAACACACATGAGGAAGGTAGACACACAGGCTAAAAGTAAGAGGATGGAGACAAATATATTGGGCATCAACTGATAAAAAGAAGGCAGGAGTCTCAATCATGATATCTGGCAAAGCCAAAGTAAAAAAAGATCTAGTCAAAAGATATAGGGAAGGTAATTACATCCTGATAAAAGGCAGTATAGACAATGAGGAAATATCAATATTCAACATGTATGCACCAAATGGCATAGCATTCAAAATTCTAAAGGAGAAGCTAGTGGAGCTTAAGGATGAAATAGAAAAACTATACTACTACTGGGAGACCTGAACTCTATCAGAACTAGATAAATCAATGCAAAAAATAAATAAGAAAGAGGTAAGAGAAGTGAATGAAATCTTAGAAAAATTAGAGTTAGTAGATATGTGGAGAAAAATAAACAGGTACAAAAAGGAATACACCTTTTCAACAGCACATAGTACAATCACAAGACTGACCATGTACTAGGACATAAAAACATTGCAAGCAAGTGCAAAAGAGCAGAAATAATAAATGCAACCTTCTCAGACCACAATGCAATGAAAATAATAATTAGTAAGGGTACATGGAGAGGCAAATCAAAAATTAATTGGAAATTAAACAATATGGTTCACCAAAATTAGTTAAAGAACAACTCATGGAAACAATAATTTCATTGAAGAAAATGACAATGATGAGATGTCCTTTCAAAATCTATGGGATGCAGCCAAAGGAGTACTCAGGGGGAAATTTATATCCTTGAATTCATATATTAACAATTAGGGAGGCCAGAGGTCAATGAATTAATTGGGCATGCAAATGAAAAAAACTAGAAAGAGAACAAATTAAAAATCTTCAAATGAAGACCAAATTAGAGATCCTAAAAACCAAAGGAGAAATTAATAAATTGAATGTCAAAGAACTATTGATTTAATAAATAAGACTAGAAGCTGGTGCTTTGAAAAAACAAATAAAATAGACAAAGTATTGGTCAATCTAGTTATAAAAAGGAAAGAAGAAAGGCAAATTGACAATATCCAGGATGAAAAGGGAGACCTTACCTCAAATGAAGAGGTAATTAAGGCAATCATCAAAAATTATTATGCACAATTATATGACAATAAAGATGGCAATCTAGGTGATATAGATTAATATTTACAAAAATATAAATTTCCTAGACTAACGGAGGAAGAAATAGATTACCTAAACAATACCATATCAGAAAAAGAAATTGAATAAGCCATCAAAGAATTCCCTAAGAAAAAATCCCCAGGATCAGATGGATTCACAAATGAATTCTATCAAACATTCAAAGAACAACTAATTCAAATATTATACAATTTATCTGACAGAATAAGCAAAGAAGGAATTCTACCAAATTCCTTTAACAATACAAATATGGTACTGATTCCTAAGCCAGACAGGTCAAAAACAGAGAAAGAAAACTACAGACCAATCTCTTTAATCAAGATAGATGCAAAAATATTAAATAGGATACCAGCAAAAAGACTCCAGCAAGTGATCATGAGGGTGATTCACTATGACCAGGTAGGATTTACACCAGGAATGCAAGGATGGTTCAATATTTGAAAAACCATCCACATAATTGACCATATTAACAAGCAAACCAACAAAAATCACATGATTATCTCAATAGATGCAGAGAAAAGCCTTCAACAAAATACAACACACATTCCTATTGAAGACACCAGAAAGTATAGGAATACAAGGGCCTTTCCTAAAAATAATAAACAATATATATCTAAAACCATCAGCAAACATCATCTGCAATGGGGATAAACTAGAAGCCTTCCCAATCAGATCAGGAGTGAAACAAGGAAGCCCATTATCACCTCTATTATTTAACATTGTACTAGAAACACTAGCAGTAGCAATTAGAGAAGAAAAAGAAATTGAAGGGATTAAAATAGGCAATGAGGAGACCAAGTTATCACTCTTTGCAGATGATATGATGGTCTACTTAAAGAATCCTAGTGAATAAACTCAAAATCTAGTCAAAATAATCAACAATTTTAGCAAAGTTGCAGGATACAAAATAAACCCACATAAGTCATCAGCATTTCTATATATCTCCAACACATCTCAGCAATAAGAATTAGAAAGAGAAATTCCATTTAAAATCACCCTAGACAATATAAAATACTTAGGAATCTATCTGCCGAGACAATCACAGGAACTACATGAACAGAACTACAAAACACTCTCCACACAATTAAAACTATATTTAAACAATTGGAAAAACATTGTTTGCTCATGGGTAGAACGAGCTAAAATAATAAAAATGACAATCCTATCCAAATTAATTTACTTCTTTAGTGCCGTACCCATTGAATTATCAAAAAAACTTTTTTACTGAATTAGAAAAAACTATAACAAAATTCATTTGGAAGAGCAAAAGATTGAGGATATCCAGGGAAATAATGAAAAAAATGTGAAGGAATGTGGCCTTGCAGTCCCAGATCTTAAATATACTATAAAGCAGTGATCATCAAAACAATATGGTACTGGCTAAGAGATAGAAAAGAGGATCAGTGGAATAATAGACTTGGGGTAAGTGACCTCAGCAAGACAGTTTATGAGAAGCCCAAAGATCTCAGCTTTGGGGACCAAAATCCACTATTTGATAAAAACTGCTGGGAAAATTTAAAGATAGTGTGGGAGAGATTAAGTTTGGATCAACATCTCACAACCTACACCAAGATAAACTCAAAATGGGTAAATGACTTGAATATAAAGAAGGGAACTATAGTAAATTAGGTGAACACAGAATAGTATACATGTCAGATATTTGGGAAAGGAAAGATTTTAAAACCAAACAAGAGTTGGGAAAAATCACAAAATGTAAAATAAATAATTTTGATCACATTAAATTAAAACGTTTTTGTACAAACAAAACCAATGCAACCAAAATTAGAAGGGAAGCAAAAAAAATGGGAAACAATCTTCATAACAAAAACCTCTGACAAAGGCCTAATTACTCAAATTTATAAAGAGCTAAATCAATTGTACAAAAAAATCAAGCCATTCTCCAATTGATAAATGGGCAAGGGATATGAAAAGGCAATTTTCAGTTAAAGAAATCAAAACTATTAATAAGCACATGAAAGTGTTCTGAATCTCTTCTAATCAGAGAGATGCAAATCAAAACAATTCTGAGGTATCACCTCACACCTAGCACATTGGTTAACATGACAGCAACAGAATGTAATGAATGCTGGAAGGGATGTGGCAAAGACGGGACATTAATGCATAGCTGGTGGAGTTGTGAACTGATCCAACCATTCTGGGGGGTAATTTGGAACTATGCCCAAAGGGTGCTAAAAAACTGTCTGCCCTTTGATCCGGCCATAGCACTGCTGGGTTTGTATCCCAAAGAGATAATAAGGAATACATGTACAAGAATATTCATAGCTGCACTATTTGTGGTGGCCAAAAAAAATTGGAAAATGAGGATACACCTTTCAATTGGGAAATGACTGAACAAATTGTGGTATATGTTGGTGATGGAACACTTTTGTGCTCAAAGGAATAATAAAGTGGAAGAATTCCATGGAGACTGGAACAACCTCCAAGAAGTGATGCAGAACGAAAGGAGCAGAACCAGGAAAACACTGTACACAGAGACTGATACACTGTGATACAATAAAATGTAATAGATCTCTCAATTAATGGCAATGCTGTGATCCTGAACAATCTAGAGGAATCTACAATAAAGAACAAAAAGAGAACACTATCTACATTCAGAAGAAAAATTGTAGGAATAGAAACACTGAAGAAAAACAATTGCTTGATTATATGGGTAGAGGGGATATGATTGGGGATATAGACTCTAAATAAATATCCTAGTGCAAACATCAACAACATGGAAATAGATTTTGATCAAGGACACATGTAATGTAATACCAGTAGAATTGCACATTGGCTATAGTAAGGGTTGGGTGTGGGGAGGGAGGGAAAGAATATGATTCTTGTAACCAAGAAATAATGTTCTAAATTGACTAAATAAAACTTTAAAAATTAAAAATTAAAAAAAAAGGAATGTGTGAAGCACCAAATTTCAACCTAGGTTGTCCTGACTGAGGCCAGATCTTTATGCTCACCTATCCTTGTGCTATTTCCTTGTATATGTTAAGTGAATAATAAATATTTCTTAAATATACAAATGTGAACAAAGAAAGAAAATTTGAAAATTCGTTCATCCAAAATTTCATAGGCACAAATTATTGAATTAAATTCTATGAGCAATAAGTCATAGCTTATTAACTAACATAACCCCATAACATAGCCCCTAACTTCAAGGAACTTACATTATACTAGAGACCAAAGATAAAGAAAAGTGAAAATTTAAACAAAGTAGTATATATGATTCATTGCCAAGGGAAGATTCAATGCCAATTCAAGAAAAGAGGGTTTGGAGGAAGGAGAAATATAGCTTCAAGGAAGAAAAAAGCCTTGAGGTGAACCTTGAAGACCTAGGAGAATATAAATTAGAAAGGACAAGGGCAATCCTAATGGGAGACACAGCATTCAAATTAATTAAATTCAACAAGCATTTCTTTTATGTCATTCATAAGACACTGTCATAAAATAGAGATGGCTCCGGCCCTCATGGATCTTATACTCAAAGATAGTAAACAATATGCACAAATACATTTAGTTGGGGAGGAAAAGGAGGTAGCATTTGAAAAAGATATAATATCCATCATTTCTTATGGTATAACAAAAAACTCATAAACTATTGAAAGAGATAGACTAGTTCAGTTCCTACCAGGCATGAGTGGGGTCTATAACATTCCTAACAAATAGTCCTCTAGCCTCTGCTTAAAGACCTTCAGTGACAGAAAACTAACTCTTCATCAAGGTGACCCATTCCATTTTTGAATAGCTGTAAATGTTAGGAAGTTTTGTAGGAAATTGAACTGAAACTTCTTTTCATAACTTCTACCCATTGATCTTAGTTTTATTGTGTAAAATTGTGTTATTGTGCCCAGCTAGAACAGATCTATTACTTTTTTACTTTCTACATTGCAGATACAGTTTCCATTATCCACAATGGTTTCTAACTGCTACTAAAGTCAAGTAGAGCCACTTAGATTTTATCAACATAGGAAAAAGATGTTTAAAGTAGTTGTTTAGGAAGAATAATCCGATAGTAGGATATAGGGCAAAAGAGAAGTCTTATGATTAAAATTCTCTGGATGCTGTATAATAATTTACATTTATTTATTAGGTAGTCATGTTTGGAATTAGAGATAGTCACATAATCACCTGCCCCTGCCTAGCTAATCTGAGTTTGACTCACTTGTCTCTACTAGTCAAAAGTCAAAGGCGGTAGCGCCAAGAAAAATCTCCAGACCAAGTGTACTCTCTTTCCTCAAACCACTCTCTTAAAATTCCTAGTGATGTGACTCCTTCTGGGTCTCTCTAGTTGGACAGATTTGACCTCAGTCTAGGTCAGAGACTAATCTTCCAGGTGTGAGTAGTCAAGGGGACAAGAGGCAAGTCTCTTCCAAAATGTTAGGGAGCCAGGAAGCCTCTGGCATATTCCCATAATATGCCTGGCCAATCAAAAGATGGGGCTAATAATGACTAAAATGGGTTTTCAAAACTCCTTTTTTAAAAAAGGAGGGAGAGTAGCTAGAAGGGAATAGCTAGGAATGCGGAAATCAGGAGACTGGTTCATTACAGAAATCTGGTGAGGTATTAATAGTGGGAATAATTGAAAGGAAGGAAAGGAATGAATGTGGAAGGCAGATAAAGAATCGATGGAACCTAGTGACTGCTTGGATACAACTGGTGATTTTAAAAAAGGAATAATTTAGAGAAGAGAAAGAAGTAAAAGAAATGGTTAAAAATAATAACCACTTGACCAAAGAGTTGAAGAGAGAGGTTATGAATTTACTCACTTGAAATAATCTAAGATTTATTCCAGCTTTAGATTTATGATCCTATGACTAGAGGGGTTCTTTGGATAGGAATAAAAGTTTAAAAGGAGGTAACAAAGACACAAGGCTTTATGGGTACTAGCAGATATGGAGATCTGATTTGAGAAACAGGTTGGGAGACAGAGTGTAAATATTTTATTAGCAAGAAAAAGTTGTGTACAGAGTCTATATACTCAAGGAAGTTAGAAATTAGAAGAAAGGGAGGGAGAGCATAAAGGTTAGAGGAAGAAATACATACATTCAAGGCCCAACCTAAATAATTTAAATATAGTATTAGTGTGATAATACCAGTAGGTACTCTAGTTACTCAATACCTAAGCAGAAAGCAGGTTTCCTGAGCTTTGGGGATGGCAGTGACTATGGTGCAGGGTATTGTTTGCTTTTTTGGTATATATTTTGCATCCTGGCTAATGTGGAAATGTTTCATATTATTGAATATGTATAGTCTATATCAAATTGTTTGCCTTTTCGGGAAGTGCAAAGGAGAGGAAGAAAAGAAAGGAGAGAAGAATCAAAATCTTAAAATATGAATGTTGGAAAATTGTTTTTATAACAAGTAATTGGATAAAAATAAAAATAAACAATTTATGTACAAAAAGAAAGGACAGGAAGGAATCTATGGTTCCAGTCCTAGGGAGTCAATGGTTATATTGATATATTTCTAATTCACTCTTCTTTAAAATTAAATTTCACTTAAAGCATTAGATTTCAGCTGCTGAAATACTTTTCTGGCATAATTGAAAGCCAAACTTTGAGGAGCAAAAACCTGACAGTTTGAAAAGGCATCTCAGACTCAAAATAGAAAGAGCTTCTATCACTAGAGTTGGAACTGACATAACTATTGTTTATCAAGTATGGGGGGAAAGTTCCCCAAGGAGAGAATTTTTAGAGTAAGGATCAGCAGTATCTTCCAGGAATGGAGCAGACTTCACTGTAATTAAAGACCAAACTTGGTAACTTTTCTTAGTAACTTTCCTGGTCCATGAATAGACTTGATGCCTTAACACTTCTTACCCATTTCTTTATTTTCTGTGAGATAATAGTTTCTTGGGTATGAGTGTATCATAAAAATCACAAAATAAAAGGAACCTTTAAAAGCCATATAGCCCATTCCCATTTTCTGACAATATCAAACTCAACCCAGAAAAATAACAGCCTTTCTTTCCTTAAACTCTCCAGAGAACAGGATGCTACAACATCCATTGATATTTGTTAGATCCCAACATCTCATAGCTCTTACAATCAAGAATTTTTTTCTCTTTTCTAAACTGGGTTTCTTCCACTGCAATGTAAGAGTTCTTTAGTTCATCATCCTTTTCTTTTCTCCAAAAGAAATTTAATTCACTCTGTATCAAGGTCCATATAACTAGAGATTAGTCACTGCCACAGTTCCTTGTCACTTTCCTGCTTTGAGTTACTTCATTAATTAATCAACAAGAATTTATTAAGCACTTAAAAAGATACAAAACTTACAATATTTAGTTGGCACACTCTTCTGATCTACTTCGCCTAATTTTTTTTTCAGGAATAGGTCCTTAATTCTTATTGGATGGTTTTTCTTTCTAGAAAGTAGCTATAAATGGAATGAACCAGTTACTTACATACTTGTACTCTACACATGGTAGGTGCTTAATAAATAATTGTCAGGTTGAACTGACCTTAAGAACTCAGAGAGGCTTCCCAAAGGTGAAACAAAAAGAACATTTAAAAGTTCCCCTAAGAAATATATCCCAGAGCACCATAGAATGAGACCAACTACTTACATGCTCTCACAGAACCTAGTAAGAGTGCTGGGTTTCTCCTGGTTGCGTCTCTGTCGAAACCAGCGCTGGATACTGCGAACATCCCAGTCTAACTGCTTGGAAAGACCTTCCAGTCTCTTTTCATCTGGATGCTACAAAACAAGGAATCAGAAAATTGTTATCAATCTATTTTTCAACTTCATATATTCCCCTTAACAAATGATAAACACCCTTAATTTGATCATTTATTAGATGTTTATTTAGCATACCTTTGGAAGAAAACTTCATCATGAACTTATTAATAAATAACTTTTTATACAAAAAAAAAAAAACTCAAACAAGATCAGCTTTCCTTAAAATAAAAAGGCCAGTGTTTCACTTTTCTCTGACTAATTCTAACTCTATAAAGGAGAAAATCAAAGAATTAAATATATAGGTAAATGAATGAATGACTGGAAAGACAGATAAAATAGTTTAAGGGCCCCACCATTGTCTCCCTAGTAAAGGTCAAACCATTGCTCAGCATTCAATATCCTTTAAGGCATTGTTTTATCAATCTTTTCCACAGATTCTAATCCAATGAAACAAATTTTTCCCAAGAATTCTGAATTCTCTTATCTCCTTAACAAGTACTAGAAAACTGGGGAGATACTAGAAAGCATAAGTTTCGGCATTTCTTAAAACTTGGGACTGTCTTTTGAGAGATTTTATATTTGAAAACATTTTGCTAAATATGCAAAATTTGTATTTGGAAACCATTTGCAAAATATATTATCATTCCTTTCCTCTTCTTCCAGATTAGAAAGGGGATTAACTAGAGCAACTTGAAGACAAAAGACTGGTTTTCCTATAAACTCTATCACTAAAGAGTTGTAGGAATAACTGAGTATGTATCTTATGAAGTGTTTGCCTTGATTTTGCCACCTTATAATTATAGACAATGACTATTCTACTCCACAGTTTCAGAAGACTGCCATAAGGAGATGAAATAGTAAAAGGTACGGTATTTGGGGGAAAAGCAAATAGTTTTATTATTGTTGCAATTGTTTAGATATTTTCTCTAATGTGAATTACAGCCCTCCTCTGTCCAATGCCATTAAATTCTTGTTGGTGACAAACAAACAAAAAACAACTAGCCAATAGGGTTAGTTTGGGAAAAGCTCTCACAAGGAAACAAAAAAGGGGATAGATAAATTTTGATGTGGGTAAGGATATGGCTATATATTTAAAGATAAAAAGGTTCAAATATCAGTATTCTCTAGTGGCTCAGGGACTAAGTGTTGGAGTCATGAAGACTTAATCTTCATAATTCTTGCCTTAGAATGATTAGTTGTGACTCTGAGCAAATTATTTAACTTCTCTCGGCCTTGGTTTCTTCATTTGTTTAATTGGGATAGTAACTGTACTTACCCCACACAGTTGTTGTGATGATCAAATGAGATAACTCACAAAACATTTTGCACACCTTAAAAGTACTATATTGATTCTATTTATCTGTCATATGCAAAACCAATAGTTTATAAGCAAAGCTAATAAAAATAAAACAAAAAATCCTTTTCTTGTGCAACACCACATATTTTTTTTTGCCACAGCCAAAAAAAAAATATAGACAGGAATTAGAGATTTATAAAAGGATAATTAAAAAGACTGGGATAGAAGGTTATTGCTATATGAAGGGCATAATAAAATGACAAGGAATCCAAGCTAAATAGGCAAGGACAGGCCTATTGTCATTGATAGCCTGGATAACATAAATTTATTTATCAAATACCCAAATAATAGGATCTTTCCTTACATCCTTGAAAACTCAATCTACCAATTAAAATCTGATATCTCTATTATCCTCACAAAATTGTTCATATAGAGTAAGTAAAAGTGAATTTTTAAAGAGTTCTGTGATCAAATTTAGGACTGATGAAGTCAGAAACATCTATCAAGAGTAGTTGGGCAACAACCTCACCTTTGAGGATGGTGACAGGAAGGATAACTATCTCCTCCCAAAAAGAATCCCTTTTGGCCTCCACAAGCAAGAGAACAACACTGCATTAGATATCCCAAAAGCCTAATAATGCAGTATGGAAGTTTTTATCTCATAGCAATAGAAATGAAATTTCTTAGCCTGGAGAGAGTAGACACAGGTTGTAAATACAAATAGGTTTAAGAAAGGTTTAAATAAATTCATGGATATGGATAAATTCATTTCAATGTGTTGACTATCTGATACTACAGTTAGCAATCCATCTAATCACATCATATTCAACTCTAGTCTATGTCTTTTCCAAAGTGTCCACTGGGTGGGATCTTCCTCTAGATTTTTGACATTTCACAGACAACAAGGAACATATGGGATATATGACAGTCATCTCTCACTTGGATGAGATGGCCATACCACCAATTCTTTTAATCTGATGAAATTGTATATATTACTTTTCATGTGCAATTTAGATCTATGAAGATGACTCCTAGGTTTTCATAACCAGTTTCCATCAATTTGTCTGCTGGAGGAATGATGAAGTATTCTTTTAAATGTTTACTATATGCAATGCAATTAATAAATGCTTGTCAAAATGAATTGAATTTGTGCATAATGTATTACAGATTCTCCCATCCAATTTTCAATTGACCTTTGAATTAATCTATGATGAGTTTTCAAAATAAGGTAGTGATGTATTAATTTTCATCAGATCAAGAAGGAAAAAAAATTTCTAAAATTTTGAGGTTTACTCCCCAATAGCCAATTTATCCTGTCTACAAAATACTGCCACTATCATAGATAGAATACTAGACTTGATGAAATTTTTCATTTTATGCAGCAGTTCTCATGCTTTTATATTAGTATCAAATTTATATAGAAACTTTCTGCAGGAGACTTTAACT
Source organism: Monodelphis domestica (assembly GCF_027887165.1). Lineage (NCBI taxonomy): Eukaryota > Metazoa > Chordata > Mammalia > Didelphimorphia > Didelphidae > Monodelphis > Monodelphis domestica. Next base: position 178,587,355 of record NC_077230.1, on the reverse strand, counting down.
CATCTTCTTCTCCAGATTCATCCCTTCATCTAATATGTTTAGGGAAGATGCTGAAAGATTTTAAAAAGCTCAGTCCCTTTTTCTGATATGGGTATTCTATTTCTTCTTCTATTAATCTAGACAATTTATATATTTTGTAAATATTCATCCATATAACCTAGATTTCCATATTTATTGCCATATAATTAGGCAAAAGTTTTTAATCATTGTCTTAATTTCCTCTTCATTAGAAGTGAGGTACCCCTTTTCATCTTTAATACTGTTAATTTGGTTTTCTTTTTCTTTTTTTAAATTAGATTGACAGTGCTTTGTCTATTTTATTTGTTTTTTCAAAGTACTAGTCTTATTTATTAATTCAATAGTTCTTTTATTTTTGATTTTATTGATTTCTCCTTTAATTTTTAGGAGCTCTAATTTAGTTTTCACCTGGAGATTTTTAATTTATTCACTTTATAGTTTTTTAATTTGCATGCCAAATTCATTGACTTCTGCCCTCCCTTATGTATTGATATATGCACTGAAGGATATGAATTTCCCCCTGAGTACTGCACTGCCTGCACCCCATAGATTTTGAAAGGATGTTTCATCATTGTCATTTTCTTCAATGAAATTATTAATTGTTTCTATGATGTGTTCTTTAATTAATTGATTTTGGAGAATCATATTATTTAGCTTCCAATTAATTTTTGGTTTGCTTCTCCATATACCCTTAGGAATTATTCTTTTTATTGCATTATTATCTGAAAAGGTCACATTTATTATTTCTACTCTTTTGCACTTGTTTGACATGTTTTATCAAACATAGTCAATCTTTGAGAATGTACCATATGCTGCTGAGAAGGTGTATTCCTTTCTGTCCCTATTTATTCCTCTCCACATATCTATTAACTCTAGTTTTTCTAAGATCTCATTCACATCTCTTACCTTCTTCTTATTTATTTTTGGTTTGATTTATCTAGGTCTGATAGAGGAAGGTTCAGGTCTCCCACTAGTACAGTTTTACTATCTATTTTCTCCCTGAGCTCCACCAATTTCTCCTTTAGAAATTTGAATGCTATGCCATTTGGTGTATACTTGTTGAGTACTGATTAGATCAACATCTCACATGGGTCAATTACTTGACTATAAAGAAGGAAACTATAAGTAAATTAAGTGAAAACAGAATAGTATACCTGTTAGATCTTTGGGAAAGGAAAGATTTTAAGGCCAAGCAAGAGCTAGAAAAAAATTACAAAATGTAAAATGAATAATTTTGATCACATTATATTAAAAAATTGTATACAAACAAAACCAGTTCAACTAAAATTAGAAGGGAAGCAACAAATTGGGGGAAAATCTTTATAACAAAAACCTCTGTCAAAGGTCTAATCACTCACATTTAAAAGGAGCTAAATAAAATATACAAAAAATCAAGCCATTCCCCAACTGATAAATGGGCAAGAGACATGAATAAGCAATTTTAAGATAAAGAAGTCAAAATTATTAATAAGCACATGAAAAAGTGTTCTAAATCTCTTACAATCAGAGAGATGCAAATCATAACAACTCTAAGGTACCACCTCACACCTAGCAGATTGACTAACATGACAACAAAGGAAAGTAATAAATATTGGAGGGGATGTGGCAAAATTGAAACATTAATACATTGCTGGTGGAGCTGTGAATTGACCCAATCATTCTGGACAGCAATTTGGAACTATATCCAAAGAGCACCAAAAGATTGTCTGCCCTTTGATCCAGCCATAGCACTGCTGGGTTTGTACCCCAAAGAGATAATAGGGGGGAAAGACTTGTACCAAAATATTCATAGCTGCACTCTTTGTGGTGGCACAAAATCTGAAGATGAGGGGATGTCCTTCGATTGGTGAATTGCTGAACAAATTGTGATACATGTTGGTGATGGAATAATATTATGCTCAAAGAATTAATAAAATGGAGGAATTTCATGAAAACTGGAACAACCTCCAGGAATTGATGCAGAGTAAAAGGAGCAGAACCAGAAGAACCTTATACACAGAGACTGATACACTGTGGCACAATCAAATATAATGGACTTCTCTACTAGCAGCAATGCAATGATTCAGGACAATTCTGAGAGACCTATAAGAAACAGCACCGTCCACATTTAGAGGAAGAACTGTGGGAATAGAAACATAGAAGAAAAACAACTCTTTATCACATGAGTTGATGGGGATATGGTTGGAGATATAGATTCTAGATGATCACGCTAGTGCAAATATCAATAATATGGACATAGTTCTTGATTAATGGCACATGTAAAACACAATGGAATTGTGTGTTTGCTATGGGAGGGATGTGGGGGTAGGGGAGAAAAAGAACAAGAATCTTGTAACCAATTAAAATATTCTTAATTAATTAATTAATTTTTTTACATGAACAGAAAAAAAAAGAAAGAGCAGTCCCAACTTTTCCTGCAAGTTGGAATATTTAAAATGGAAAGCTCTTGTTTTAAAGACAACTTCAAAAGGAGTCACCTTGGAAACACTGTAAAACATGATCACTGAAATTAATTTAGAGCAAATATTCTCCAGAGCAACCAACCTGGCTGAAAAATCTCTTTACTAACCTTGATATTGAAAATTATTCTGGAAACTATAGTAAACAACAGACAAGAGAAATAAAATCTCCTTTGCATGTTTCCTTATAGGAATAAATATGTGCAGAAATTATGTTTTATTGTCCATTTGGAAGACTGAAAGCTAAATGCATGTATAATACCTTATATAAGGTGAATTCAAATGTGCTGTGATCATATTTTAAAAGAAATCTAGCAATGCCCTTGTTACATCTGTTTTGGTGACAAAAAATATGTATTTTTCTGGGCCAATTTGACATACCACATAAAACCATGAGGATTTCTTTAAATTTACCACTCTGTAAACCCAAAATAACATACAAATTAATATGTTTATAATAAATTTGCTTTTTATAGATTGTTACTTAGAAAAGGCTAAAAATTACTCCCACCAAGTTTTCAAGAACTTTTTTCCTGCATTTTCATTTATCTAATTTCTTTATTCTCTCAGATAAACATTTTAGAAATACTAGACAGTTTCCTATACTCTTTTAAGAAAATGGCCTTTGTGTTTTAAAAGAATCACCCAAGAAAACCTTGGCAAGTCCTTACATTCTAATGTGAATATGAGAGTAAGTAGTTCAGATAATCAGTAACTGTGAATATCAAGTTAGGAGTGAAATTTGTTAGACTGTCAATATCTGATTAAGTAGCCTCCATAAGTCCCATAAAATAAAGGGGGAAAATGAGTCTGCTCAGTATCTGAAATATAATGTTCACTAGAGAAAATGTCTTTTCACTAAAGAAAAATGTCTTTCTGAACAAAAAGTTTTTAGTTCATTTAGTCAGTGTCCTGTGTATTAATAGCTCAGAAGAGTAATTAAATTAAATGTAAAATGGCCCCTGGCCTCAGGGAGCTATTGCATGATTGACACATATAAAATATAGCCTGATTAAGTATGTAAAGGAGGTAAAAGCAAACTGTTTGGGGAAGTTCAAGGAAACAAAAACTTCCTATTAGTGTCTCCAAAAATTTGAAGGGTTTATACATGGAAGGGAAAGTGGATATGTCTTGTTTTAACTTGATAGGACAAGGCTGGGATTTCTGTGTGGAAGTGGCAAAGGAACAGATTAAGGCTCAATGTAAGGAAAAACTTCCATAAAGTTGTCCAGAAGTGGAACTGACTGCTTCTAGAAAAAAAAAAAAAACATTCTGCCTCATTCAAGTTCTCCAAGTAGGGACACTGGGTAACCATGTGGGGAATCTGTAAGAAGGACTCCAGTTCAGGCCTGGGTTGCCCTAGATGACCTCTGTCCTGTCTTTGTCATTTTTCTTACTAGTATTGAGTACTTCAAGCTCTTTTACTTCTTTCTTATCTATTCTTAGAAACATCCCTCCCCTTCTGGATTTTTATCTTTTTTCCCTAATCCTCCCAGCTGCTAGTCCCTTTAAATCCCTCAAAATTACCTTGTATTTATTTTGTCAATATTTTGCATATGTTTATATATCAACATGTTGTCTCTCTCAATAAAACTTGAAGTGCCTTCAGTGTTTTAGGGTAGGAACTATTTGGTTTCTATCTCTGTATCAACAGCACCTTATACAATGCCTTACATAGAGGAAGTGCTTAATAAAATCCTTTTTTGAAGAACAATAACCCCAATTTTGGAGTCACTTGCCTCATGTTACTTCTGTGCTCAACTTCTCCTTTTTGCTATATCGCTGGTTATCCTGCAATATTTAATATGCCTTTATTTTTGCCACCTTTTTGCCTTGTTTTATCTGTCCCTTCCATTCAATAAAAAAATGAAATTTACTCTTCCAGCCTGTTTCTGAGAAGTCCAAGAAAGGTCACTGCTATCACTACCAATGCAATTTTTCCACACAAGAGCAATTTTTTTTATTCTGCTTCCACTCAGACATATATAAATGAGTAACAAACTACATAGGTTTCATACCTCTCATTAGATGTCACATGAAAATTAAAAAAAAGGAACAGAATATGACTAGTCACTGACAAAGCAGAAAGATTCTTCAAGGATGGGTGAGCAGATTGGTTTTCCTGAACTCTGAAGGTGAACTAACAAGCTCTTAACACATTACACACTTATTGATTTTCTACCCTTTTTGGTCAAAGCATTAATTCCCCTCTATAAATGTATATTTTGTCAATGTAAATATACTTTTGAGCACCATATTTGCCTAGCACAATGCTAAACACATGAAAGGGGTTCAACAAATATCTGTTTACTGATTGATTTGGTAATAGTGACAGCTAACACCACGAGAGAATATCATACCTTGGTAATTGCAGTGAAGACCTTTTCGAGAATAGCATTAGGCTGGGCTTTTTGTGGTCCATTGGCCTGGATGTTAAGCCCTAAGGCACATGGTTTGGCTATGAATCTAAAAAAAGATAAAGAACAGACATTATATTTACTGGTAAGTATACTGAAAGCAATTCAGCAAAAGTATTCCATTTTCTTCATAATTCATTCAATTTTACATTTACAATCCCACAAAGACATGTATGTGTATGTATATCTGTGTATATGTATATATAGTGATTAAAATCTATATAGTGATCACGTTTACATAGTGATTAAAAAATAATGTCCATTCATATTGTTCTCCAGTCCTTTAACAATGATGGGGAAATTTCCTTTACAGATTGTTTGACTTTATATGAGATCTACCAGATGGGCATCCCCACTGTGATTAAAAAATAGCAAACCAGGGGGACACATATAATGCATGCTATGGTTCCCCAAAGATATATGTCATATGATGATTAATGATAGTTCAATGCAGTTCAATGCAATATTTATTAAGCACCTACTGCATGTTATGTCTCTGGGCTAAGCGCTGGAAATACAAAGACAAAAAAGTAAAAAATAGACTCTGCCCTAAAGAAGCTTACTTTCTAATGGAAATGGAGCATAGGGTAAAGACCAATATGTAAACAAGTAAGGAAATAAAAGATAAATTGAGAAGAAAGAAGCAATGCATAACTAAAAGAATAAAGAAAGGCTTCCCATAGGAGATAACCTCAGAGCTAAACTTTGAAAAAAAGGAGGAAGTGAGAGAGGTAACTTGAAGTCTTCATTACCTGATGACTGGTCCTACTAAGTCTAGCCCAGAGTTGCATGATTATGACAATAATGACCCCAGTTTCTCAGAACCCTGTGTGACTCTCACAATGATAACATGAAACAAGTTCTGAGGGTTGTTCTCCAAAAGAAGCAAAAAGGACTGATTTTCCACAAAATTACTCATTTGATCAAAGACCAAAATTATTTTCTCATGGGGACTTCCTTGCCTTCTTGGGGAGGAGGGAACAAATCTCTCTGCTGTTATCAATATTCTTTCATTACTCTATAGCATTAAAACCTTATCTGTAATTTCCTCATTATTTATGCAATGGACCACAGGGGCCCATTTTTCCATTTGCTCCCACTTTTCTATCTTACTTACATTCAATGAAATCCTAAAGTATGAAAGAAGAGTTTCCCCTCACATTTCTAGATGTTGAGGGAAACCCCCAAGAGTGATAGGGGAGAGGTTGCTTGCTTCAGTGCATAATGAAATATTTGGCATGACCTGGAAAAGATGACATTTCTACTGAAATAACACCACTAGGGAAGAATTTGCTCCAAGTTCTCCTTAATATTTCACTTTGAATAGGATTCCAAGCTTAAGGAACTATAAATCCTTTTATACCATCAAATGCTCATTTGTAAAATTTCTGATTGATTGGTGCTTAAAGTATACTCACTCTGTGATAAGTTCACAGATGCATCTGAGTGCTGAAGTGTATATATAATTCTGGTGTATATATAATGCAGACCCAAAGCAGCAACTTTTATGTAAATTGTTTTTAGCAGCTTTTTATATTCTGGGGCTCTCCCTGGTCCCCAGACTTTAGGATGATAACCCTAATTCCTCAGGGAGAATTCTATAATTTTCTGGAAACAGGGCATTGGAATTCATTGTGGAATGACCTTTCACTGAAGAAATCAAAAGATGAAAGATTTAGATGGAGAAAAGGTTGTCTTTCCACACATTAGCTTGTATTCAACAAAGAACTAAGTATAAAACTTTAAAAGCTCTAAGATAGTGACATTTTAATTACTAGGTATTTTGCTTTATGGAAGGAAGAATTCCCTGATAGCAGGGCCAGGTTTTTGGTTTTTTTTTTTTTTTAATTGTTTCATTTGAGGTGAGAAAGAAAGAGGGGATTGATTTTGAAATCCTCAGAACCTTGGACAACACCCAATACACACTAGGAGCTTAATAAATACTTGTGGATTGACATAGAAATCAATTGGCCCCCCTTTTTTTTCCCCTTTGAGAGCCTGCATGATACAGCAGGGGGGGAAATGCTGAATTTTGAAGTTAGAGTTTGTTACTGCCACTTACTCCTTGGGTAACCTTGGGCAAATAATTTAAATCTCTCTGAACAAAGGTTTCCTAAATTGAAAAATGAACAAGATGGACTAGATAACGTTTAAGGTACCTTTCAGTACTAAATCTGTGAATCTAGGTTTCTACTTGAATTTCAGGACACTTGATTCATTATCAAGTTTTATCAAATTAGGATAAGTTTGTTAGTCTGTAAAGAGCTGTTGAGAATACAGACTGTGCTTAAATTAATGCTTAAATTAATCAATCAACAAGCATTTATTAAGCATTTTCCATGCCAGGTACTGCAAATACAAGGAAGGTGAAGATAATCCCTTCTTTAAAAAAACAAACAAAAACTTTTTAACATTCATTTTTTAATTTTTGAGTTCCAAATTCTCTCTTCTCTTTCCACCCATCAGCTGAGAAGGCAAGCTTTTCAGTCATGTAAGACTCTTTAAAACCTCATTTGGAATTTTCTGAGAAAAGATGTTGGAGTGGTTTGCCATTTCCTTCTACAGTTCATTTTACAGATGAAAAACTGAAGAAAACAGAGTTAAGTGACTTGTCAGAGTCACACAGCTAATGAGTGTCTGAGGCTAGATTTGAACTCAGGAAGATGATTTTTTTTTTTAACTTCAGGCCCAACACTCTATCAACTGTACCGCCTAGTTGCCTGAGATAACAAGCATTATGATTTCAATTATACATGTGAAATCATACAAAGCTTATATCCATATTAGCCATTTTTAAAGAAGGAAAGAAATTTTAAGTGAAAAAATTAGACTTCACTTTGCACTAGAGTTCATCAGTTTTCTCTCTGGAGCTTATAGCATTTTTCAACATGAGTTCTTCAGAATTGCCTTGGATCACTGTATTGATCAAAGGAACTACTTCTTTCACACAATTTCCACAAAAATTGTAAAGTCAACATTCTTTTCATAACCAAATGCACAGAAAGTACATCTCATTTCCAGAGTAAATATATCCTTCCTTCAGCCTTTCCTTATTAACTTGATGTTATATTATTTTAGTTACTTTTGTCACTTTTCTGGATCCCAGTCTATATCTTCCTGTAATTTGTGTAATTTTTTTGTGGAAAGTAATATAGAATAACCAGAAGATAATAAAGGTCTCAGAAAATGTACATTTGAATAAAAACAAGCAACCCCCTTCTCCTGCTTCCTTCTTTCCATTTGGAAATATATTGTGGATATTTTATTGTTGTGATGTTGATGCTCTTTTATTTTTGTCTCTGTGCCAGTTCTTACAAGCAAATCTTCATTGGTAATATACCACAGCATGTGAACATGCATACACACACAGAGCCCACATGTTGCCCCATTGTTCCTAGATTTATCACTAAATACAATCACCAGTAAATATTACTATGTACGTATATTTGTGTGTATATATACACATATATGTATATAGCAACATCCCCCACTTAACTTCAGATTATAAAACAGGTCTCCTAGGCATATTCCTGTTTTATAATCTGAAGTTAAGTAGGAGATATTGACGAAATTGGTCAAAAAGTATTGAGTTATTTGTCTCAAGTCTTATTGTCATTTTTCAAGTCCCACAGTTTTGTGGACCTTTAACTAGGTATAAAGACCGATGCTACAATAATACCGGATAAAAAGTCTTTCAGAAATCACATGCTGTGGAACGACCTCCAGGAACTGATGCAGAGAGAAAGGAGCAGAACCAGGAGAATCTTATACACAGAGACTGATACATTGTGGACAATCAAATATAATCGATTTCTCTACTAGCAATGCAATGACCCAGGACAATTCTAAGGGACTTATGAGAAAGAGCCCTCTTCACATCCAAAGGAAGAACTGTGGGAGTAGAAACACAGAAGAAAAACAACTGCTTGATTACATGGTTCAATGGGGATATGATTGAGGATCTAGATTCTAAAGGATCACCCTAGTACAATGTAGCATACCAGGCATCTTAGCATCTTGGAAGTATGGTTGATGTATTGATATTGTATCCTATATATTCATTTACCAGACACATGGTCAGATCACTTAATGTTCATTATATGGAAAGGGACAATCCAAAGGACTAGTGCAAAGGACAAGCAAATTCCTGGGCTGGGAGTTGACAGCTACAGTGCCCTGGCTCGGACTACATTCATTTACAAAACTCGGGTTGGATTAATCTCCTCCTCTGTGATTCCGTCATTGTCAATGCTACCAATGTAAAAACCTATATCATGTCATGAATTCATTAATCACCTCCCACTTGACATTCCTAAGGTCCCCAATAAAGGCTGGGGAACATGTGCAAGCCTTCTCTTCTCCTCTTCTCTTACACCTCTTGCTCTCACAGGGTTTGCTCTCCCTCTTGCCTCTTACAATCTTGATCTTGCTGTGGCCTACTATGTTCCTCATGTCTGACTGACTTACACAGCGCAGCTCTCCCCACCCACCCACCCCCCCGCACATCTCCCATTAATCTCTTGACCACCTGGTCCATGGGGGATGTCCCAGAGTCCTGTGCTCCATGTAGGTTCTCTTGGTCCTCATACTTATAATTTCTCCATTCTGTTATCTTTCACTAGAGAGGTATTCATGGAGGAGCTCGCAACTCCCCAGGTGTGTTAACTTGTGGTCTCTGAATCTTTATTCCTGCGTCTCTTGCCCTGACTGCCTTATCTATCTCACATCCATATTCCTCTAGACTCCATTCTCTTTCTCAGGTCACCCACCCACAGATAAATAATATAGGACTCTGTGGTGGGTCCCTATATACAAATATTAATAATATGGAAGTAGGTCTTGATCAATGACACATGCAAAACCCAATGGAATTGCTCGTTGGCTATGGTAGTGAGGTGGGAGGAGGGGAGGGAAATAATATGATTTATGTAACCATGGAAAAATATCCTAAATTAATTAATTAAATAAATAAACTTAAATAAAAGAAATCACATGTGGACCATCTCAGTATGGTCTTCTATTTGCTCTTTTGATATATCATTTAATAGCGCATTCATTCAATTTTGTCTATTTGTTCAGATTTCAAATTATATGTGTCTTATTTATATGAGTTAATATGTGTAAGGTACTTTGTAAAACTTACAGCAGTCTATAATTGGAGTATTACTCCATGCAGTGTTTCTCATCCTTCAGTTTAACTGATCTACAGTACCACACTGGCTCTGCAAAGATCCAAAATCATACATGTGGTTTCTTTGTATAAAATTTAAGGGCATTTGACAATTTCTGAAAGATTGTTTCACAAAGATTTTCCAATAAGCTCATAGTCTCTCAGAGTAGTGAAATATCCCAAGGGAATGTTACATCTGGAAACTAGCTATCATTAGCCTCATTGGGTGATATATTGTGGATACATAAGATAGGTAGAATAATAAAAAAGAATTTCCCAGCCCCTTTTACTCATTCAGTGAATGGCAAGAATTTTTAAAAAATACTTAACAGAAGGAAAATAAACTCTTTTCTACCAGAAAAATCCTAAAATCTTGGCAAATTTCTCTGGCAACCAATGCTACCAAATGATAATTAGAAGTCAAGTACAATCTTGAGAGCATCAAAAGTTTTTTTTAATAATAATACTTTGCATTTGTGCTGAATTGTATGTTTTTCATATGTTGCATTTCTATCCAATATGTCATATTTATGTGGTACACACTTATATGTATACACTCAAATAGAACTGTGATCTCAAAGATTTAAGATTTCCTTCCAGTAATATATATGAGAACCCTTTACTGCCTGCCCTTCCTGGGCAACTCTTATTCCTGTTTTCCCAAAAGTTCACCAAATAAATTCCACTCAGTATGCTGGAGTGGAGTCCTCATTTTGCCTGAAATCAAGAGGCTAGCAGTGGAACACTCTGGATGTTCCCCTACTATCCCTTATTCTTGCCAAATTACGAACCTATTTTTTCCCCATTGGCATACAATTGATAGATGGCACCCTTTACTCATCTTCTGCTTTGGAGTTTTTCCTTGGTTATATGTTACATCTGGATTGCACTTCTGTGACCTTATCCTTTACCCTTTGTGTGACCCTCATATTTTGTTCTTCCAAGGCAATAATATTCCAGATCTTGTTGCCTTATGGTTATACCACATAAATATTGATATTCAAAACCTGGGTCTTTGCTGTAATTGTAAGTTATCAAGAGAGAAACTTTGCAGTTTTTTTTAAACAATTGAGGCTACCCACCTCTTTCTTCTCAAGGCAGAGTCCAACTCAGTGTCCATCTATATATTGTCTGTCTCATATATCCATCCTGTCTTATAAAACTCACATAGTATGTCCATTCAGTTGCACATTAAAATCTGGACAACACACCTTCTTCATCCCCTTAGTCTTTCCTATGGGAATGAATCTGCTAAATTCAACTAAGCAATTACACATTTTTTCCAGAAAGGTCTGCATTGTTCTTGGGCTTAATGCAATCAGCACAATGTCATCTGCAAACAAGATTAACTGAAAGATTTCACCATCCAAAAGGAATCAATCTTTCTTTCTCTCTCTCTCTCTCTCTCTCTCTCTCTCTCTCTCTCTCTCTCTCTCTCTCTCTCTCTCTCTCTCTCTTTAATCAATCTCTTCTTGAACTGGACTTTGGCACTGGATCTCCTCTCATATGCAGTGGTGACTTCCTTTGGTGAGCATATAGCTTGTTTTATTCCTCACCTGATTTTTATTATTGTAAGTAATTGAATATGGTTGCTTCTATAATTCTGTCTTCCAAGGAATTATGAGTGATCTTGTATGGATATATTTCTATAAAAGAACCTATAAGGTGTTATTCTTTCTTGCATCAAATAATTTTTATAATAAACAAATGAGAAGTCCAAGGGGTCTTATATTCCCTACATATTTCAGCTAATTATGGGATGGTAAGATATGGCCCATTGATGTATATTCTTTTCAAAAGCTGCATGTGAGTAAAACACCTCTAAGGTACCATCTCACACTTCTCAGATTGACCAATATGACAGTAAAGGAAAAATGATAAATGTTGGAGAGCATGTGGCAAAATTGGGATTCCGATGCATTGCTGGTGGAGTTATGAACTGATTCAACTATTCTGGAGGGCCACTTATAATTATGCAAAAAGGGCTATAAAACAATGCATACCCTTTGATCTGATAATACCACTACTAGGTCTGTATCCCAAAGAGATAAAAAAAAATTGGAAAGGACTTACTTGGACAAAAATATTTATAGCTGATTTTTTTGTGGAGGCAAGAAACTGGAAACTAAAAGGTTTTCTATCAATTGAAGAATGGCCAAACAAATTGTGGTATATAGTGGTGGTTTAATATTTTGTGCTATAAAGAATGATGTACAGGATGATTTCAGAAAGAGCTGGAAAGACCTACATGAACCAATGCAGAGTGAAATGAGCAGACTCAGGAAAACACTGTAACAGCAATATTGAGAAATGATCAAATGTGAAGATTTATCTACTATCAACAATACAATGATCCAGGACAATTCTGAGGGTCTTCTGACAAAAAATGCTATATGCCTCCAGGGAACTATTGGAGTAGCAATTAATATGGAAACATAAAATTTTTCCCTTGTTTATTTCTGCATATGTTTTGAACTTTTGGTTTTGTAAGATTATTCACTTAATAAACAATATGGAAATCTGCTTTGCATGATAATACATGAATAAACTAGACTGAATTGCTTACCACCTCTGGGAAAGGGGAGGGAAGGAGACAATATGAATCGTATAACTTCCGAAAATTTATGTGGAAATTTATTACATGTAATTGGTAAAAATATAATAATAAATAAAACTTAAATTTAAAAAAATTTAAAGCTGCATGTGCTCCATAATGCCTTCAATTGAAAATAATTAGCATAAAGATGACTCATAGAGAATATATACATAGCATATACATAATGTGTAAACTTATATAAAATTTCTTTAAACCACATAGAGTTGCATGTTTTTTCAAGACCTATCACAATTTATCATTTCATTTGATCAACATGATAATCCTATCAGACAGATGACAGCTAAGTGGTACAGTGGATTGAATGCTAGACTTGGAGTCAAGAAAGCCTAAATTCAAATTCAATCTCAGACACTTACTAACTATGTGGCCTTGGGGAAGTCACTTAATGGCAGCTTGTTTCTAGAATCTGTAAAATGGGAATAATAATAACATCTACTTTACAGGGCTTCCCTGGAGATCAAATGAAATAATGTTCATGTGTAAATCTCTTTGAAAACTTTCAAGTATTATAAATGGCTAGTTATTATTGTTGTTATTTTTATTATTAATGGAATATGTATTCTCATTTTATAGATAACCGAGAAAGACTGTTTATTTCCTTTGTTCAATTCATCCTTCAAAGAGTTGCCAAAATGATGTTCCTAAAATATAAAATTGACCATGTCACCCCCTGCAAAAAGAAAAATCTTCAATGATTCTCTATTGCTTTTGGAATCAAATACAAAATCTCTAATCTATTATTTAAATCACTCAATAATCTGGTTCTAACCTGCATTTCCCATCTCATATCTCATTGTCTTTCACACATTCTATTTCAAGTCAAATTAACCTGTTAACTGTTCCTGGTACATATTTCATCTACCAGCTTCATCCATTTGTACAAGTATTGCATCATGTCTGGTCTATACTTCTTCATCTCCACTTCTTAGACTCCCTAGTTTCCTTCAAGCACTTTATACAGGGAACTTTCCTGATTCCCCACAGTTATCAGTTTTCTCTTCCTCAAGAAATTACATGGTATAACCTTGTTTTTGCTTGTATAAATGTTGTACCCTTCCCAGTAGAATGCAAGCTCCTTGAGGACAAGGGCTATTTCATTTTTATCTTGTGGTTAAATTATAGAATTTCCCAAGATAACAAAGTAAGTTAGTGGCAAAACTAGCCAGAACTCCTATCTTGTGCCCCCTAAACTAATGTTCATTATTGTATTTCTCATCTATCTGACATGCTGCAAACATGTCTACTATGTTATACAGTGAATTAGAGTTTGGTCTCAAAAGATCCTTCATGTAAATGAATGAAGCTTTCTAGAGTTGAAAGGGCAGCTAGGTGGCAGAGTGTACATAGCAGGCTTGGTTTCAGGAAGACTCATCTCTCTGAGTTCCAATCTGGTCTCAGACACTTCCTAGCTGTATGACTGAGCAAATCACTTAACCTTGTTTGCCTCAGTTCCCTCATCTGTAAAATGAGCTAGAGAAGAAAATGGCAAACCACTCCAGTATCTTTGCCAAAAAAAGAACTCCAAATGAGGTCACAAAGAGTCAGATATGACTGAAATGAGTGAAGTGATGTAGCTAGGAATTGTCTAAGGCCAGCTCTGAACCCAGAATCTTGCATCTCCAGGTTCGGCTATCAATCCACTGAGCCACCTAGCTGCCCCCTGTAATAGCATTTTCACTGAATTCTCTCCTTGCAATGATGGCCATGGAACTACTTTCACTTGTTGTAGTATGTGTGTCATCTTTCAGTGACTAAAACTCACTGACACAGATAGACTCAGTGACACACAGAACCTATCATTTGATTATCTGTCTTGCCAGATTTCTTCATCCCGTAATCCTGCATGTTACCATGTTCATTTTTATCCTGCAGCACCTACTGTCATAGAAAATTCCCTAGATAATTATTTAATATAGAGCTGGAAAGGCATTGATAACACACCTATTTAGGGGAAGGGCTTTATTTGCCTGTTGTTTTCCTCATTAGACTGTGAGCTTCTTGAGGGTGGGAAATGCATTTTGCCTCTTTTGTTACCTCAAAGTTTAGCAAAGTATCTAGCACAAATGGGTTTTTAATAAATGTTTATTAACTACTGCTTATCATTGCCATTCGGAAAACATTTCATTAATTGCACTGTGAATGTGGTAGTTCCTTAAATGGCAACCCAAAGAATTTCCCATTTAATGTTTAGACTGGAATCTTATAGATTAAAAAAAAAAAGTTAATTTAACAAAAGGTGAAGAAGCTGATGAAGCTGACTTTATTATGTGTGATCTTCAACCTTTAATCAGTCTGGATACTATTTGCCATATTACAAAAACATCTCTGTAGTTCTAAATCATGCTAGCCCTCCAAAGAGGGAAAATGAAGAAAAGTAAATGAAGAAAAGTAGTGATTACGTGACAGCATGAATTCTTACAGAATGAAGCATCAGAACAAGATAAGGGTAAAGAGATTTAGAGTCTGGTAAAGCTCAAATATTGCTTCCTCAGTAAAGGCAAAAGGAAGAAGAAAAGTAAAATGCAGCATTTTCTGTGACTTTCAGTCATGTGTACACATTTCATGGTATGGCACATCTCATTTCCTTGATGGAATTCTGCCATCCTGGGACAATGCACAAACCAGGTCCATGTTAATTGTTAAAAGGATTAAAATCCTCTTAACCTATAATACTAATCTCTCCACTCCCCCACCAATTACATCATTAGGAAGTCACATTAATTAGAAATAATGTCATAGGATTTCATAATCTTTTTATGTGGACATTCATTTGAAAGAGTCAAAACTGACTCTAGCAATGCTATTATAGCTGGAGTGAATATAGAGTAGTTAATTTAAAGAACTTTTTTTTTTTCATTTAGAGCTCAATATTTTGAACCACCCAAGTTATATACTTAAGGAGCTTAAGTCTACTGAATAAAATACACTTGTGTAGAGTTCTTATTTTAAGACCTGCATAGAAGGACTTAGTAATTATATATAATTAAAAGTAAAGAGTCTCAGGGAAATAATATTTCCCTATGAAGGAAATTCTCAGAAAAGTAAAAGAATATATTTCTAATCTCAATTCTAGGCCTTACCAAAATAAAAGTGTTTGTCTCAGTCAAAAACATCATTTAATTTCAGGAATTCAAGGTTATCATCTAATCCTTCAAGTTAAAAATAATGCCATTCATATAGTATTAGTATGTAATTAGCATTATAATATATAAGTAGTAGTATTAATATTATTAGAAGTATAGCATAGTGTTAGTATGTATAAGATAGTATATAGAAATGATATTTGTATTATATTGCAGTACATTTATGGGTATATGTGTTGGTACACACATATACACACTCAGATATACAGGAGGTCTCAAAAGTCTAAGTTCAATTTTAAGTTATTTATGCTTTAATGTTGACTCTATTTTCACAAATATTCTTTATAATCAAAATCTTAAAAAGTAAAGGGACTTTAGAAGTCATCAAATCCAACTTCCAATCCCACAGATGAATCTTCTTTGCAAGAATCCTAACAAAAGGCTATACAGCTTCTACAAGGCACTTCATGGTTGTCAAGTTTAATGATTATAAAGTGTTTCCTCCTATTTAAATCCATCTCCCTTTTACTTCTACCATGCATATACTACAAGAAAAAAATGTATGAAAATAATTTTATTTACCTCAGCTTATTATGTAAATAAGTTTTTAACTTTCTCTAAAAATGTCATTCAATCAAATGTCATTTATAGTATTCACAATCATTCTCTGAGTGGACCAGATTTTCCAATGAAAAAAGTCTTCTTTTATAGAATCCTTGGAACTAGTGCTCCCCAAGTGGCAGAAAAACACATTTTCCCTTCTGTCTTTAGCAGTGTTCTTTCATTTGTTTCTTTCCTTTTAGGGAAATTAATAATATCAGATGATTTTATTAATCAAAAATTACAAAGCATTAAGAATCCATGTGATACAATGGAAAGATTTATTTATATTTATACTCTGAGCTGTGATGTAGTAAAAATAAAAGCAGGCAAGAACTTGAGAGGTCTTAAATAGTGGTTCTGGGGAACGTTTCTTAAGTTATGTTTCTTAACTTCTCTTGGTCCCAGATTTGCTCATTTGTAAAGTGAGAGGTTGTACAACTACAATGTTCTTGAAAAAATATAGATAGACAAAAATATTTGGAGAAATATTAATTGCTCATGATCAATCAATGCAACATAATAAAAATAAGACTGTTCAGTGTCATACCAATCACTGTCAAAATATTACTTTATGAAGCTAGAAAAGGTTATAAAATTCATCTGAATGACAAAAAGTTAAGAATCTTGAAATATTGAAAAAATTAAAATTTAAAAATATTGAAAAAATGTGAAGAAGAGGGATCTAGCAATACCATATTTCAAATTATATGATATTAGCATTCTGTACTGGTTTCAAAAATAGAGAGCTTCATTAGTGAACGAGATTACCTACAAACATATAGAAGTGACTGACCAATGTAACAGTTTTAATTAAACCACAAAATGACAGCTTTTGAAGGAAAGATTTACTATTCAACAAAAACTACATTAAAATCTGTGAAATAGTTTAGTTAAAATTAAAAAGGGAAATCTTTTTTTTTTATAAAAAAAGAAGGGGAGAAATGAGCGGCAGGCATATTTAGGTAGCATAGCAGATAAAATGTCAGGCTTGGAATCAAAAGGATCTGGGTTTATATCTGCTTCAGCCACTTCCTAGCTGCATGACCCTGGTCAAATCACTTAACCCTCATTGCCTAGCCCTAACTACTCTTCTGTCTTTGTATTTATACAAGACAGAAGGAAAGGTTTGGTTTTTTAAAAAGAGAAATAGTAAAGTGAGGGGAAATTATTTCTATATGCTATGATTTGTTTCTTTTTTTCCTAATAGATGGGCATCTACTTTGTTTCTCAGTCCTTACTTCAACATAAAGTACTGCTAATGTTCTGGTGGAGCCTTTCTATGACCTCATTGGAGGCATTTGTATGGCAGTGGAATCTATATGCACAAGGAGAATTTTAATAAAGGAGAATTAATAAATTCTGATGGCGTCAAGATGTATGAATATATTTCCACATAAATGGAAATGGCTGTCAGTGGTGAATCAAGTTTATTAGCACTGTTGGGCAATAAAAAAAAAAACTTATTTTTAACAGTCCATAGACAATAGACAATAGAGAATCTGCATTACTATTGATAACAGGAAAATATCCTGGAGAAATGAGAATTCAATGCATAGATCAACTTAACAAAAATAACTTAATTTGTTTCCAAAAGTGATGAGCCCCAGCTGCTTCAACAGGATATAGTGAAATTTTCTTATAACTGAAAGCTGGAAAAGCCACATGGAGCTGTCATTTACACCGCAATTGAAAGTTCTTAAAACTTTGAACACTGATAAAACAGTTTACTGACTTGCTCCAAATTCAATAGCTGGTCAACTTTTGGACCTCCATATAAACCCAAATTTTATGGTTAGCCATCCAGTTGTTTTTTTTTCTATTATAGCACGTCATATAAATTTCAGAAACAACAATCATAATTTCCTTCATCATCATCATCATCATATTTTCAGAAATCTCAGAAAGGCTACTTTGTTCAGTAGCCCAGTTACAAGAAATATTCATAAAGTATTTAACTTGCCAGGTAAAACTAGGCTAATTCACTAAAAATGAACTTCAGCATAAGTTCTCAAATCCTTATTTAAAATTAGTCAGTACATACATCTAAATTAATCACAGTCTGATCTAGAAGTCAGGAAAATAATATATACCAACCAAGTGAAATAGCTACCTAGCCAAAAAAAAAATGAATGAGTCTAAGAAATACTGTTAAGAATTTAAGTAAACTCCCTATTTTACATCTGGAAGGCTGCTTCCAAATATGACAAAATCATATTTCCATCTGAGATGAATATGTTCACTGTAGCTCTTTATAGTCTGAAGATTTTTGAAAGCTGCTCAATTTTTAATTTAGGCTTTTGTGTTTTCCCAGCTGGAGATGAGTGATCTTTCAACTGACCTTGGGAAAGTCTCAGGGCACTCCCTACCTGCATCATAAATTCTTTTCAACTCTTTGTCCCATTTATATGATGTTAGTTTTACATGGCAACTTCTCATCTTTCATCTCTGCCTTTATAAAATGTACCCAGAAATAATGTAAGTGAAGGTACTTCATTTCGAACACAAAGGCATTAACCAAGCAGCCACCTCATCAATGTTCAGTGCTATTCTCTAATGTGCAGTGTTATTTTTATCATTTATTATCATAGCTGTTATGTGATTATTTAATGTATACATTATAATATATATTTCATGGTATGCAAATTATGGTTGCTAATTTTAAATAGTTATAATGTTTTTTGTCATTTTTATACTGCATCAAATCAATTGAAAATTATCTAATTTTTTCTATGAGAATATCATAATATTTCTATGTGATAGGCCAGGAAGAGATGATCAGGCTTTTTTTTTACAATTAAGGAACCACTGAGAGTTTAACTGACTTGTCTAACGAAACACAGAAAACCAACGGAAACCTGAGATTGGAATACAAGTTCTATCAATTCCCAGACAAGTGGCCTCCTTACTATAAAAGTAAATGTTTGAGAAATGAATGAATGAATAAAATAGTTAATGAGCCAGTGCATCAAACTGACATTCTATATACATTTCATATGAATTACAAATGCTACATTTGGTTGTATAGTTTAAGTGCTGTGTTTATAATATCAGCTCTACCTGGAAGACCTCAATCATTGCTTTGGAAATATAGCTGTAGTCTCTCTCTGTCTTCTGCTTGTTGGTGGGTATCAATATTTTACAGTCACTTTACTTTCTAAATATGTGCCTTTATATTCTTCTAAAAAAACAAGTCAAAACATTCTTTCAAATTTGAACATATAAACTAAAGAAAATGATCTAATATAATTCTTATAATTTAGTATAACAGAGAAACGAGACTTTTTTCCTCAAGTAAACGGGAGAAAAGGAGGCCTACTCTAATTTATTATTTATTATTGATATTTTTATTTTTATTTAAATATATTAATAATTTATACTATTACTCTTTTTTATTAAAATGCAAGGGTTTTTAGACTAAAGGTTCTCAACCTTTTTTGGGTCAATCTTTGGCAGTCTAGTAAAATCTCTGGACCCCTTCTCAGAAAAACATGTTAAAATAATTGAAGAAAATTCAAATTTTCAGTTGGAGATTAGTGAAAATAAAGATATCATTTGTTCCCATACAACTTCTCAGAGAGTCTGAAATCTATCCATAGACTCCTTGAGAATCCATTAACAATATCCAGGTAAAGAATCCCTGCTTTAAAAATATAAAGATGGTGGAGAATTTCATAACTTCCCTTATTAGAAGACAAAATATGAGGAATTGATGATGAGATTCTACTGAAGATTTCTTTAAATCCTCCTGGAAAATTCTCCCATTCTTGTATCCTCTTCCTCCATTCACCAAGGTCTAGCAAAGTCAACCCAGAGCCTCTACTTTGACCCAGGCCAGCTCTGCTCACCCTTTCACTCCTTTCTGATTCTTCTCCTGACTCTGGAAATGCCCAAATCCCATGCACCTTCAATGTTGCACCCTACTGAAGAATCCCTTCATTCATATGAATTCAGTTTTTTTGGACTTTTGAGGTAGTCTGTATGGGTAGTCCCTGAGGAGAGGTAGATTCCTGCCTCCAAACTGCAGCCATGTTTACGTGTAAGTCTCCCTCTGCTCCTGACTCTGAACTTCCCATTCCTTCCCACTTTTCAGCTCTATTTTATGTGTTGCTTATCTCTTCCACTCCATTAGAATGTAAATTCATTGAGGGCTGGGACAATCTTTCTTTTTGCTTGTATTTGTATTCTCAGCATTTAGCACACTGTCTGGCACAAAATAAGCACTTAAATGCTTGTTGACTTGTGGACTTGACTGAAGCTAGTGGAAGAGAATGAGCAATATGACTTCATCAAAAAGAGAAAAGCAGTAGAAGCAAAAATTAGACAGCTTAGCCAAGAACCAAGTTCAGCCACATCATTGCAAGTGCATTCAAACATGAAACTGGCACAAGGATAACAAACGAGCTAAAAATGAAACAGATGTGGCAGCATCTCTGGAATGAGCCCTTTTCCTCATCAACGGCAAGGGGGTCACTAGATTTAGACTCTAATACCTCAGTACCATGTAAAGAAATTGAAATGACACTCAAGAAGAGAAATTGAGAAGGGCAACTGGACCAGGTCAACTATAATACATCAATGAAATCTGTACTAAAGACAAAAAAATCTTGAAAGCATTGAAGTATCATTTTACCAGATATCTTAGAGGGGGAAGTAAAATGGCACAGTGGATAGCATGCCAGACATGATGTCATTAAGACTCATATTCCTAATTCCAAATCTGGCTTCTGACACTTATAAGTGGTGTGACCGTAGGCAAGTCATTTAATCCTCTTTGCCTTTTAAAAAAAAAAGTACCTCAGAGAAGAAGAAAAAAGAAAATGGGAAAAAGTCACAGACATCAATGTCCCCAAAAGAAGACTTAAAGGCTCTAAACTAGATAGATGCCCCATTCTCAGGATGGAAATGACTGAAAGGTTTTAATGTCTATGTAGATGACTAAATTATGACATTTATCCTTTAATGTACTTTAAATTAATTTGAAAGTACAAAATACACATTCTAGGAGCAGTCATAAAAATGATCTCTTTGATACATAGCTATATGACTTGGGCCTCACATTTTACTTTTAGGATGCTAAAATGCATTTATGCTTTTCTCATAGTCACAAGGAATAGTATAAACACATGCTGAATAAATGGTGGCAGGCATGGCAAACTGAAAAAATGCTGCCCTAATGGAATCCAGAATGTAGCTGCTATCAAATAATTAAGAACTATGAAATCATGACAGCTTCCTCAAGTGCAATAATGTCCTAAAATAGATATGCAAAGATTGGAACAAAGAATAATTAATTGCCTTATTTAGGTCTTGAATAAAGCAAGAAAGAGCTAAGTCCCCTTTTCTCCCATGCAATTTGAGGTTGGGATTTTTTTTATAGTAACCAAAATAAAAGCTTCAGCTTCTTTCTCCCTGAACTTCATTAATTCAAAGACAGAAACAAACATGACAAAAAATCTCATAACAGTTTACAAAGTTTCTACTCCTTCAACCAAAGTTCCTATCAACCCATGACTTCAAAGAGAATAATCTTTCCTTCAAACACCACTGTTTTGATATCATTTTCTGATCTGGTCTATCAAGCTCTCCAATCAATAATTACACCTCTTACCCTCAGCACAGAAATGTAGACCTCATTCAATTTCTTCATTTGATCAATAAAGAAACAGAAACCGCATTTAAATAACATGATTTGTTGCTTTTTCCTTCAGGGTCTGAGAATGGAGCCCCCTGGACTATGTATTATTCTTGTTATAAGCATGATGTGATAAACCTGAGTACTCCAGACCTGAGATTTAAATGTGGCATATGGCATATCATGATGGGTGAGAAACTTTTTTAAATGAATTCTGTTTTTTTCCCAAAAATTTTATGGTTGCTGCTGATACAATCACACTGAGGTAATAGGTAGTATTATATATGTATAGAAATATATATACATATATATGCAGGTATGAATATATGGATGCATGTACAGACCTCATCAAGTCATACTATAAGATCCTCTGATTTTCAATTGGGAGAAAAGCACTATATTTTTAATTTTTTTAAATAGAATTACATATCAAGAGAATTAGGTCCAACAGATAGAAGTTACAGTAAGCCAAATTTTATTCAGGTTAAGGAAAAAAATTTTTTAAATTAAAACTCTTACCTTCTGTCTTGGAATCAATACTGTGTATTGGTTTCAAGGCAGAAGAGTGGTATGAGCCAGGCAATGGGGGTCAAGTTACTTGCCCAGGGTCACACAGGTGAGAAGTATCTGAGGCCAGATTTGAACCTATGACTTCCTGTCTCTTAGCCTGATTCTCAATTCACTGAGCTACCCAGCTTCCCCCAGAAAGAATTTTTTTAATAATATAGATGGCTCAAAAATGGAATTGTCTGGGGGGGCAGAGTCAAGATGGCGGCTTAGAAGCAGCAAAAGTTCAGACCTCTGAAAACCGTTCCTTACTGATCACAAATTGAATGCTCCTAGGGGACTGAAATTCAAACTTAACAACAGGACAGAGGCAGGGAACCCTCCTTCTGGACTCAAAAGGTACACCCCCCAAAAGCTAGAATCCCATCATGGCTAACATGACAGCTATGGAAAGTAATGAATGCTGGAAGGGATACAGAAAAGTAGGGACACTGATTCATTGCTGGTGGAGTTGTGAATTGATCCAACCCATTCTGGAGGGCAATTTGAAACTATGCCCAAAGGGCAATAAAAGACTGTCTGCCCTTTGATCCAGTCATAGCACTGCTGGGCTTGTACCCCAAAGAGATAATAAGGAAAAAGACTTGTACAAGAATATTCATAGCTGCACTCTTTGTGGTGGCCAAAAATTGGAAAATGAGGGGATGCCCTTCAATTGGGGAATGGCTGAACAAATTGTGGTATATGTTGGTGATGGAATATTATTGTGCTAAAAGGAATAATAAAGTGGAGGAATTCCATGGAGACTGGAACAACCTCCAGGAAGTGATGCAGAGCGAAAGGAGCAGAACCAGGAAAACATTGTATACAGAGACTGATACATTGTGGTACAATCGAAGGTAGTGGACTTCTCCATTAGTGGCGGTGTAATGTCCCTGAACAATCTGCAGGGATCTAAAAAACACTATCCACAAGCAGAGGATAAACTGTGGGAGTAAAAACACCAATGAAAAGCAACTGTTTGACTACAGGGGTTGAGGGGACATGACTGAGGAGAGACTCTAAATGAACACTCTAATGCAAATACCAACAACATGGAAATGGGTTCGAATCAAGGGCACATGTGATACCCAGTGGAATCTCCGGTTGGCTATGAGAGAGGTGGGGGGGGGGGGAGGAAAATAAAATGATTTTTGTTTCCAATGAATAATGTTTGGAAATGACCAAATAAAATAATGTTTAAAAAATGGAATTGTCTGCATTCTAAAATTTTAACTTCCCTATCTATTAGAAAATTAGAGGGGGTCCACTGAGCTAGGTGGCTCAGTGGATTGAGAGTCAGGCCTAGAGATCTTAGGTTCAAATCAGACCTCAGACACTTCCTATTTATGTGACCCTGGGCAAGTCACTTAACCCCCATTGCCTACCCCTTACTGCTCTTCTGCTTGGAACCAATATACAGTATTGATTCTAAGATGAAGGTATGGATTTTAAAAAATTAGAGAAAAATATTTAATTGGACTGGAAGATCTCTAAAATCCTTTCTATTATCATTCAAGGACATGATGACAGGCATCTTTTCTTATTCATCTTATTATGTCTTATGGTGCCTTGAAAATAACAGCAATGAGAATTCATATAATGCTTTCAGGTTTATAAAGCACTTTCCTCACAATAACTGAGAGATAGACTGTAGATGTCTTATTATCACCAATTTACAGACTGAGACTTGGAGGAATTAGGTGACTTTGCCTATGGTTATGAAACATGTAAATGTGGGTAAGAGGATTTAAATTTTACCTTTAATTAATTCAAGCTCTATTTTAACTATGTATACTGTACCTTCTAAGGATGAATGAAAGGTGAACAAATAAACTCTGATTCTCCTCCAAACCATGGAGTGGGAAGAAAGGATGTTGTGGCTATCTAGTTTTATATTCCACCAAACTATACTACGTTACAATGCAACATTATAGCTAAAGAAAATACAGTTTTAAATAATCTGCAAATGACTCTGGCAAAAAGAAGTAACTGACCAATGACAACTAAGACTTCGTCAGTTGTTCAAAATGTCAAGATCGATATTAAGCTGTCAACACAAACGTTTGCTGAATCCTGAAGTTGCAGTTTGATTTGGAAGTTTGACTTCTTTATTTTATTTTAGCTGTTTTTGCTGTCAACAGATTCTTCTATGGGCTGGTGAGTCTCCAGAAAAGTCATCAGGGATGGGATCCTAGAAAGCTAAAGACAAATGTCAGCTATAATGCAAACAATTTCTCTACAAAATTACCCTCATTTCAGATTATCTTCCTGGCAGAACTTAAAGTTTTAAAAATAGTAACCTGGTTTCCAGCAAGTTGGAACCTACCAATTGGGGGCCCTTCTGAGGCCCTTGCATTCCTTCCAGTTGCTAGTAATGCTCTAACTATTTCCTCTAGAATTACTTGTTCATTCTGCCTACAAAGCATTGCCAATACTTTCCTTTTTGAGAAGGGATCCCTACAAGTTATATTCTCTGGAGGCAAAGCTACAGAACTTAATTTTTCTGAAGCATTTGGCAATGACATACAAGGGGCCATCATTTCCTTTGTAAACCTTTTAATATAGTCTTCCAGCTTTGAGCCACTAGAAGTGCTGACTTTGGGGAATGTGGAATTAGACCTGTATTTGAACTCTCATTTTTGTACAATGAGTATCATCCCTTTTCAAAGGCATCTTGGGGATTTCCCACAAATTGAAAATAGGCCATTGATGGGGGGAAAATCACCTTTTTAGTTTACATCAAAGGTATAATGTTCTTTTTGGCCTTGGATTTGACACATTCATGGAAACAATACATGTTTTAGAGTATTATATTTTTAACATGTCACATTTTTGTTTCACCATGAACCAGTTATGAAGTATGCTTTCCTCATTCCTCAAAACTAATCACATGAAGCTTGTACTGAAATATCTAAATGAATGAATTTTAAATGTCATTCAAAGAAAAAGTATGGAAAACTGAAAATTATCTACTCATTGTCCCTTTCAGAAATACAGTTTGAACTTCATTACAAAGCCTTCAGGGCAAGAGTTGTTAACCTTTTTTTTTTCAGTGTCAAAGATTCTTTGTGCCATCTGGACTCTTCTCAGAATAATGTTTTTTGCCTGCACTGATAATTGAAGGAAATGCTAAATTTCAGTTAAAGGGTTAGTGAAAATAAAGATGTGATTTTTTTCCCATCCAAGGTCAGAGACCCCTTGAAATCTACCCTTGAACAGACTAAGAACTCTTATTTTAGAGACTATAAATGATAGTACTCTTAGGAATATACACAAATAACACTTTTGGAGTGGAGTTGACATCAACAGAATAGGGAACTTTTGTTCTCAATGTGCTCTAATAGAAAGAGCACTGACTAGTCAGGAGCCTTGGGTTCTAGTATTAGTTCTGCCACTAAAAAAGTAGGTACCTTGGACAAGTCATTTAATTTCTCAGGGTCTCAGCTTCCTCATTTACAAAATGAGAAGGCTAGGCTAGATCACTAGAGTCTGTTCCAACTTTAAGTATTCTGTGATCATAAGACTTCTTTTTTTAAGCCATTTCTATTAGGAGTCAAATTACATTCTGCTTCTCTTTGTTTTTTTTTAATGGTGATAGGAAACTGGTCCAAGAACAAGCAAAGCAATTCAGTTTGAAATAGAAATGAGGAAAATTACTCTCCTCACCCATCTGTTGCAACTGTTTCAAAAGCATTGCTAAGTCCAGCCTGCAAAAATCATTCTTTGCCTTGAAGAACACATACAGTTCTTCCCACAAAATGGCCCACATCAATACCTCCACCACTGATGAGTACTCCAGGAAGAGGGGGAAATCTGTCATTTACATGGCACTTTATGATTTGCAGAATGTTTATACCCAGTATCCTCATGTGAGTCTCACAAAATCCCATGAGGCAGGTGAGATTATCAGCCCCTTTTTGCCAAAATCAAAAAAGATAAGGAGGAGGAAGAATTTTCCTGGAGTCACATATTTAATAAGCCTGAGATGGACTTGGATCCAAGAATTCCTAAGTGTAGCACTAATAATCTTTGCCATGCTCTCAAACATTGTAATTGTCTTGCCAAACAACACACAAGGCAACATACCTCAGTCCAACACTGAAAGGCATGTAACTCACCATATCTACCCTTTGCCAGTCATTAGAATTTATGGTGGAGAATGCTATAAAAACAAGTTATCTGTCCATTTTCATTTAGGAAAATCAAGCTATATCAGAGGCAAAGTATATATCACAGTGGTTGACTGTTGTTAGAAAGAGAAATAATACTCATGACAAATATTATTCATAAAATTCTATCTTACTAATGAAGAAAAATTTACCTCAAAACATTTTGTCAAGGGAAAATAATTACAAAAATATATTTATCTGCAATTCACATGGACTTTAGTAGTTAACTTGCCTAAAACTCTTTCAGGTTCCTAGAAGGACATCACAAGGGGGGGGGGGGGGGAATGGTCAACCCATAAGCTGTCTTCCTTTCCTTTCCTATACTGTTTGGTTTTACAAAGAAATGTTTAAAAAGTAAACTTCCCCAAAGCTTAGATTGAAAAAATCTTTTAACATGTTGATATTTTCATGAGTTGCTTATTTCTTTTATACAAAATGCAAATAATGTAACTTCTCATTTCTCCTGTTATTCCCTCTTCTAATTCTATACCTCCCTAAACTGGAATAATCTTTCATTATACAATCACCCTCATTAATCCTTAGCTTCACCTTCTTTAAATCCTTCCTCACAACACACTTCTTCTATGAAACCCTTCATTTCCTCACTCAATAATCATCCCTGAATTTCAATCAAAGTAGTACTAATTTCTGCATCATATAAATTCTTCTAAAGCTTACATTCCTTTCTTGAGGTTTGAGTATAAGTAACCAGAAAGAGATTGTAATATTCTCACCAGGTACTCTATCTTTCCAGTTCTATGGTTTTTACCATCCACAGGAAAAAAAAAACTATAAGTAACAAGTTTTAAACAATAAAAGGCAAGAAGCTTTAAAAAATTCAGTTCATAAATTAATTTTAAAAATCTAAGTTGGCTATGTGAATTATAATTGATTTCTACCTACAAATTATCATTTATTATATTTCATCATTTAGCATCCAAATTTCACTAATTCTAAAGTTACTCTATTAGCAAATAGCCCCCTAACAAGTACCACAAGTAACAAGTATGAGTTTTGTTAATTACAATTATTAAGCCAGCAATGTAATAATAAAAAGGGCTACATGTGAGACTATGAAACTTGCTGTCTAAAGTATTTTAGAATCCTTTTAAAAAGGTAAAAGAAATGTTCTTTTTAGTAAAAACACCAAAAATAAGACTGTCTTCGATGAATTAACAATGGAGGCAAAAAAAAATCCATACCTGGATTTCAAGTGCACTAAAATGAAAAAATAAAAAGAATCAATCCTCTTTCATCAGAGTAAAAAGCTCCAGAAAAGAGTAGTAGCCATTGAAATCAATGCTTTCATTTTCTTGTACACACATTGTGTAGCTATGTGGACAAAGAGCATTAAAAACCCACTACAACCCAAAAAAGTGCTTTTTTAATTCATATTATTCAGTTTCAAGTAGTTCCATGATCAATCCTATATATAAACTTAATATTAATTATTTTTAATATATTTAATTTGCTGGGAGACTGTTTCCAACTACTAAACCACTTCATAAACAACAAACTATTATGCATTTATGGGGTACTTAACTACATGTCAACGGGTATTGTGCCAGGTGATAGAGCTACCAAGATGAGCAACAACAGTATCAACTCCTAATAACCTTACCATCTATTATGATAAAAGTACAAAAATAAGTACAATATGCTTTGCAAAATGGTTTAGACTGCACTTTTTCACATTTTAGAAGGATAACATGACTTTCCACTGGGGGAATCAGTGAAAGTTCCATGGAGAATACAGCATATGAATTAGGCTTTGAAGGAAAAGAAGGATTTCAACTAGTGATGATAAGGAGAAAGCACATTAGAGATGCAGAAGATTCCACAAGTGAACCTAATCTTTTTCATCTTGGTATATGAAAAGAGATTTCAAGGAATTACAGATAAAAAAATAAAAAGGTCTAATTTTTTTTTCAAAGTCAAGATGCTAAGACTGTAGTCACTCCTAGGCCTAGTCATCAAAATACTATGCAGGGTATTAAGTCCAAATATGAATGCTAATATATTTGTTAATCATTGTTTCTATAGACTTTTCACATAAAAATGCTTTTTAATTTTTCTATTAATTTATCTTTATTTCAACTCTTTGGAAGCATATTCCTATTGTTGTCCTCTTACAAATATAATCTTTTGCAAATGCAGGAACAATAAGACCAAAATGATTCTCCTTTCTTCTGCAGAAAAGGAGGGGAAGAGGTACATGATTCATTTGACCTTAGAATAAAAAATCTTTTGCTTAACTCTCCAAGACAATCATTAAATTAAAATATATCACCAAAATATGCATGGATACTTAATAAGTAGCAAGACTCACATTTTCCCATCAAATTTTAACCACTTAATGCCCCTCCCAAGATAAGCCTAATCTTGATGATTTATTAGCCTTTCCCTAAAGCCTCAAACTTTCCCACTATATTATGCTCATCATCCCTGGGTAAGCCCTATTTCTGATTCTCCCACTCCTCTGAGGCTGCTTAGTCCTGCTGGAGGAAGTAATGAAACTAAGTTAACTTTACCCTCTACAATCTCTTTCTCATTTTTCTTGTTATTTCTTTATAAACTTCCATACCATCATTGGAAGAGCCTTCCATTACACAATCACCCTCATTCATCCCTCAACTTCCTCTTCTTCAATCCTTCCTCAAAACTCATTTCTTCTCTGAAACCCTGGATTTCCTAAATTAACAGTCACTTCAGAAGACAATCACAGATGATGCAATAGCTAACTGGGGCAGAAGAATTAGGGGAAGTCTTTTTTTTTAATTGACATGTCTGAGTTTTTTTTAGCAGATGAAAAGTTGTTAATGAAGCATAAGAGATCAAAGAATACAAAATGGAGGAGGTATGGCTAGACTGCAGTTGTATGAAAAAAATTTAGGAGTTTTAGTATGCTCAATATGACTCAACAATTGGACAAAGTCAAAAAAAGCTAATGTAGTCTCAGTGTTCATTGGATGATGAATTGAATTTAGATCATAAAGATATGAGAGTTGCATGGTCCTAACCAAGCCAGTTCTTTTCCTTAGTTAGACTAAGTCTGTAATACTTCAAAATATAGGAGTTGCACTTTTTAATGAGAACAGTGTGAAGAAGGAGAAAATGAGTGAGCATGCTGAGAAGTTATAAAGAATGTCTGAGGGATACTGGAACATTTCATATCTTCTCACTAAAATAAGAAGCTAATATAACTTTTTAAATATTGTATTGCAGGGGTTTTATGAGGTTAGCCACATTATAAAAAATACAAAAAGAAAAAGAAAAAAGTGATAAAAGTATGCTTCAATTTACACTCAGAGTTCATCATTTCTCTCTTGGAGGTAGGGAGCATTTTCATCATAGATCCTTTGGAATTATTTTGGATCACTGGCTTGATCATAGTAGCTAAGTCTTTCACAGTTGATCATTACAATATTGCTTTACTAAATACTTTGCAATTTCTCAGATTTTTTCTGCTCATCCTGTTCATTATTTCTTATGACACAATAGTAGTTTCTCATAATCATATACCACAACTTGTTCAGCCATTCACTAAATGAGAGGCATCTCCTCAGATTTCTAATTTTTTGCCACACAAAAAGAGCTGCTATAAATATTTTTGTACACATATGTCCTTTCCCCCTTCTTTTATCTTTTTGGGATACAGACCTAGTAGTGGCATTGCTGGATCAAGGAGTATACACTGTGTCTTTTGGGCATAGTTCCAAAGTATTTTCCAGAATGATTGGATCAATTCATAACTTACCAAGATTCCATTAGAGTCCCAATTTTCCACACTTCCTCTAGCAGTTATCATTTTCCTTTTCTGTCATGTTAGCCAATCTGTTAAGTAAGAGGGAGTAGCTCAAGTTGTTTTAATTTTTATTGCTCTAATCAATAGTAATTTAGAGCATTTTTGTCTATTGATAGCTTTGATTTCTTCTTCTGAAAAATGCTTGTTTGTATGCTTTTACCTTTTATCAATTTGGAGAATTGCTCATATTTTTGTTTGGCTCAGTTTCCTATATATTTGAGAAATGAGACCTTTAGTAGAGAAACCTGCTGTATAATTTTCTCCCAATTTCTTTTTTTTCTTCTAATTTTGGCTGCATTGGTTCTGTTTGTGCAAACCCTTTTTAATTTCATAAAATTAAAATTATTCATTCCACTCCTTGTGATCCTCTCTCTTGTTTGATAACAAATTCTTTCCTTATCCATAGATCTGACAGGTATATTTTCCCATGCTTTCCAACTTTGCTTATGATATCACCCCTTTACATCTAAATCATTTATCCATTTTTACCTTATTTTGGTCACCAGTGTGAGATTGTGGTCTATGCATAGTTTCTGTCAAATTTATGTCAAATTTTCCCAGAGATTTTTGTCAAATAGTGAGTTCTTATCCCAAATCTTCAATCTTTAAGATTATCAAACACCAAATTATTATGGTCATTTATTACTTTGTATTTTGTACCTGATCTACACTGATTCATCATTTTATTTCTTTGCCAGAACCAAATTGTTTTTATGATTACCACTTTGTAATAAGGTTTGAAATATGATATTGCCAGCCTTCCTTCCTTCACATTTTTTCAATGATTCCCTGGTATTCTTGACCTTTTGTTCTTCAAGATGAATTTTGTAATTATTTCTTAGTACTATAAAATGTTTCTTTGGTAATTTGGTATGGGACTGAGTAATGTAAAGTAATTTAGGTAGAATTCTTATTTTTATTATATTGGCTTGACCTACCCATTAGCAAGTAATATTTCTCCCACTGTTTACATCTGTCTTTATTTGTATGAAAAGTAGTTTGTAATTGTGTTTCATAGTCCCTGTATTAGTGTTGGAAGGTAGCCAGTCAAGTATTTTATATTGTCTGCACTTATTTTAAATGGGATTTCTCTTTCTATCTCTTCTACTAGGTTTTGTTGGTAACATAGTAGTGAGAGAAGAGAAGAAAAGATTTAGGACAGTCACTATAGAAGACAAGAAAAAGCTCTGGTGATAAGGATACTGCAGAAAGATTGTTGAGCAAATAGAGGGATCTGACTGTGAATGTAGGAGACAGTACAATAAAGAGCATGCCAATTAAAGGAAATAACATGAACAAATTTAAAGAAACAGAAACAGCATGGTCTATATAAGGAATAATTAATAGTATGGCAAAACTAGAACAAAGCAATAATTCATGTGGGATGGATGGTAAGAGAGATTTAGGAAAACAGATTAAGTAGAAGGTAGTCAAATTATGAAAGCCTTTAGAAATTAGATGGAGGAGTCTGGCAAGAGGGAACCAGTGTAGATTCTTGAAAAAGTGAGTGACATGATAAAATAAATATTTTAGAAAAACTGACCAGAAAGTATATGCAATAATAGCAAGTGAGAAAACTAGAGGCAGAAGGAGATATTAGAAAGGTTTTCTTAACAGTCCCTTATTAGTGTCATTAAGTAGAGACTTAATATATATATATTGGATTTGCCATGGGAAAGATAAGAAATAGACAAAATAATTATGAGGCAAATCAGATTAGGACAAGGCAAAGGATAAGACCAAATGTTATGAGAAATTCAAAGAGGAAGATATTTATTTCAGTTCGAAGGAGAAAGAGGGAAATTGGGAAGTAGGACCTGGGGTGGTCCTTAATGAAAGAGAAAGGATTTCAACAGACAGAAATAGCAGAGGTAGGAAGCATGAGATTTCATTCAAATCATAAGTGATGGCATAAGCAAAGGAATAGAGATGAGAAAAATCAAGAGAATGGCAATGAGAGGGCATAGAGTAGTTTCTCCCACCACAATTACATAGCTAGTCAGTGGCATGAGGTGATAAGAGCCTATGTAAGGCCACAGCAATGGGAAAATAAAAGAAGGAATAAATCTGGGATACATTTTCAGGAAAAAAACAATTGTTCTTCTTATCAAATTAAATAGATTTCCACAACCAGAATGAAAGTATTCCAGATAGCTATAAGGAAGGAAAATAGATTTTGAACTCAGTTGGATTCTGTTGATTGTTGGATTCAGTCTAGAACAATATTGAGTTTGAGGTAATGGCTAGGTCTCCAAGAAAAGGTGTTCAGAAAGCTTTTAGAATACAAGAGAGTAGCACAAATGAAAAGTCAGAGTAAAAACCAAGGATTTTAGATCTATCCTATTAGAGTAGGCAATAAAGGACTTAAGAAAGGATGATATCACCAAGGGAATTAATACAGTAAAGGGAGAAAAGGAATTTTTAAACCTTTCAAGGACATCCACAATTCAATTAAATAATTATTTAGCACCTATCATGTACAGAAAATGGTAGTAGGCATGGGAGAATGTATATTCTAATCAGAACTAGATGACTATTAAAAATGATTAATAAGTACATTGAAGGGACACAAAACAAAGGATTATGTGATGTCTAAAGAGGAAAATATTCATTATTGGTCTTTTCTCCCCACTATTAGGAGGCAAGGAGAACAATCATCAGTAAAGACAAAAAAGAAGAAATAAGACAGGAAGAGGAAGAATTGGGAAAATATAGCAACACAGAAAACTAAACAAGAATTCCAAAATTTGGGGAAGAACAAAAGACTAATATGAGGATTTAAAGATATCAATTTCAAAATACTGCTAAATGCTTTGATAATTTGATTTTTCACCATAAGGTTTCTAAAACTCGAAACCAACAAGTAAAACTAAGAATTTCTCTATATAAATTTGTCTTTGCTTTCATGAGAACATTCCTGGGAGTAAGGGTCTTGTTTTATGGAATCTGGACCATTATTATGAAACCTTCATTAAGGTGAAGGGTAATTTTGGACAGAGGGAAGAATTTAGGGACAGACCTGAAGGTAGTATCTAGAACTGGATGAGGAAGATGGGAAAAGGAGCCTATATCAAATTCAAACTGCTCATTAAATAAATTAACAATAAAAATATCACATTATTAATATTAATAATTAGCCTTTACATAATTCTTTAAGACTGGCTAAGTTCTTTACATATATTATCCCACCTAAGTCTTACAACACTGAGAAGTAGATGCTATTATTATCCTCATTTGACAACTGAGGAATTTGAAGTAATAAAAGGTTGCGACTTTCCCAAGGACAGACTCAAGGTTAATAAATGTCCAAGGCTAGATTTGAACTTAAATCTTCCTGACTCCAAGTACAGTGCTCTATACATTGCTCTACTTAGCCTCCTAAAAGGGTTTAAAATTCAAATCTTGACTGTAAACTTTAGGGTACTCTCTTTACTGCTTTTTTCCTCATACATTCATACAAGGGACTAAAGCTTATCAGTGGTTTCTGAATAAGGAAGGTAATTGAATCAATAGTTGCCAGAAAGGGAAACTAATAAAGAGAAGTAAACTTTCATATAATGTGCAGGACTGGAACTAGAACACATTTCCTGACTTTCAGTCTTTTGAGCTTTCATTTATTGTCTTCCTCACTTCTGTTTTAAATGTCAAAAGAAAAAAGTTCTAGTCTTTTGTGTTGCATTTTGAAAGTCCATCTCCCACCTCTAAGCCATTGTACAGACTGCTCAAGCACTTAGAATAATTTAGCTCCTCATTGCAATGCTCTAGAAATGTAGGGAGTACTTAATAAATACTATTTCCTGACAAAGGGGAGTGGCAGTAGTTCTCATTTGCCCTATTCCATCCTTCTTTTCACTGCTCTACTGCAATTCAGAGACTCATGCCCTGGCCCCATACCCCCTACACTTTCCAAACATGGCCAAGAGATTGTATTCCTCTCTATATCAGTCTTGAAACAGAAAGACACGTGAAAAGACAAAGCAAAGGACTTATGTTGAACTGAAGGAAAAATGCTAAGCTATGAGGTCATGCAACTTTTGACAATGGTCAGAATTAAATAAAGATCTCTTAAAAAAGTAAAACCCACATCATTTATTGTTGGTTTGTCTTGAGCTAAGCTAGCTACTTGGTATTTAACAAAAAAAAAAATCATTTAAAGCACTCAAAAGTCAAATAGTTCCAGACCCAGAAGCTAGTATTTTTTACACATTTCCTCTTCTATCTATATTATATTATGAATAAAAACTAAAATCAGTTTTGACTGTAACATAATTTAGAGGCTAGAGTCAGGCTATACCCGGTATAATGCTGTATTTCTTGATTAGAGTGTTACAAATGAGAAAGTTTTATTCATGATTACCAATTCAACAAGTACTCCTGAAAATAACACCCAAGTCTTTCCCAGTAAATGTACCAAGCCTCCCATCACCATGGGATATTTGAAATCAAACAATCTGAAATAAAAGTTCTAAGAGCATAATGATATTTGTAAATGCAGATCTCCCATCAGATTGGAAATACCTGAAGAAGTTCAACCCTTTAATCCCTAATGCAAAAATGACTAAATTAAATGGTAAATTTACAGATAGGACTATAAATCTTTTGTTTTTAACCTTCTCACCTGGTGTATCCATCCCATTCCTTTCCATGCTCCACTGCTTTTTTACAAAGATGCTCATAACTTTCTCCTCTAAAAAGTTTTCCCTAATCAACCCTAACCAGCTTCAATGCCTACAAAAATAGCAATCTAAATCAGTAGCTCTCAGTCCTTGTATCCCATTTTAACTTGTACATAGATTCATCTTCATTAAGAA
This sequence comes from Monodelphis domestica, assembly GCF_027887165.1. NCBI lineage: Eukaryota > Metazoa > Chordata > Mammalia > Didelphimorphia > Didelphidae > Monodelphis > Monodelphis domestica. Next base: position 178,552,022 of record NC_077230.1, on the reverse strand, counting down.
CTTTGAAACAAACTAGCTGACAGGGAGGAGGAATATAAGGTCCTCTAGATCAACCATTCATTAACTGAGAGAAATAAACAGTACTGCTACCCTCATCCCACTCCGACCTTATTACCCAGTTATAATAACTGGGATTTTACTTGATTTTCCTACCAAGCTCCAGTCTCATACTACTGCAATAGGGCCCTTGTCTGGTGTCCCTGTCTCCTAGTCACAATACTACTCTCCTCTTGATGATTTTTAAAAATGCTTTTGTTGTCTGTAGCAGATTAAATTAGACTTTTACATATTGCTTCTTAATGTTCATAAGACTTTTTCTTCAGGGGAATGTTGTATAGAATTTGACTAGATTTCAATAAAGCATTTGAGAAAGACCCATATGTTACTTGTCTGGAGAGGACATAGAGATGTGGTCTTTACAACAGTTTATCTCACTGTAAAATCAATTAAAAATGAAGCTCTGCACTTAAATAAGGGATGAGTAAGAGTGTATATATATATACTGAATATAAGAACTGAAAAATTATACAGAAAGCTAGTTGCCAATCAAAATTTTTCTTAATCAGCTATTTGAAAATAAAAAATCAAGTTCTCTTCATATGTTTGAAGAGAACTTCACCACTCTCCTATTTTTGCCCTACTGAAAAATTTGCTGAATGTGATGGAAGAATCTGAAGAAGTCAATTTATTATTAGCTGAGGAAACAGTTGTAAGCTGATCTTGAGGAGGGGTGTTAGAACAGATGGTGAATATGAGAACTGGAGAACCCTAACAGATATGATGGTGACTTTAAGGTTGTCTCCAAGAAAGGGTCCTGAAAGAATATTCAAATACAGTCAGTTCTGTTTTAACACAACATATACAATCCTTAAAAATCACCAAACTATAAAAAATCAAATAAAAAACCCACAAGATTTATGGGGATAACAGAGTTAGACACATAACACTCAAAAACTTTATCAGTGGCATATAAAAAAGACAAAAACCTAATAAAATGGCTTATACAATGCTAAATGGTTAAGAAATACAGAAATACCACAATAAAATTTGTCATTCATTTCAAGCTGCTGCTTGGCTTGTGCCCCCCCTCAGGAATTTACTAGCTGTGTGACCATTAGCAAGTTAAGTAAATTTGTTTTGCCTCAGTTTCCTCATCTTTAGTATGAAGATAACAAAACCTATCTACCAGAGTTGTTATGAGGATCAAATAAGAAAATATTTAAGTGCTCTGCAAACCTTCATGTGTCATACAGAATAAATGTTATTAACAACAATGATTAAAGTGATAAACAATAACAATAATAATGAAAGGTTCAGAGAGAGAAAATAATTTTATTAAAGTCATAAAGGCAGCTAGATTCTAATCCAGATTCTCTGATTCCAAATCAGGTAGACATTTAATGATTTATGGGTGGGAGGAGCTAACCTTCCTAAATGTGTTCCCAAACTCAGAAATGAAAATAAGTTAATCTACTTTGAATGATTTTTTTTAACACTGCTTTTTCCTAATTCTGAACATAAGACGGAAAAATGAGCCCTTTTTATGACAAGAGGGGTGAAAGACCACTAAAGGTGTTGCAAACAAAGCAGAAACATGAGTAAAATCCAAAACATGACATCATGATGATTAAGAACAGCAATGATGTAGCTCAATGCCGGGATTTATGTGTTCCAGTCAAGGGAAGGGAGAAGAGAGAAGAAGAGAGTAAGAACCAGAGCCAAAGGTACTGCCAACTCTTGAGCCAAGATTAGTGGGTGGTAGTGATGAGAGGAACAGCAAGTCTGGAGCTCATTTCCTGTAGTATTGGGGATGGGCCAGGGAAGAGTGCCAGGTAGGATCCTCTGACATTTGTGCCAGGAAGTTTTGACTCCTGTTCTAGATCACCCTTCAATACTTGAATCCAATGATTCCCTAACATTTTGAAATTGAAAAAGTCTTTTAATCTGATTTTGCAACTTTCATTTCACAAAGAATTGTTTTTAAGTCCCATGGTATATATTAATTTTTTAAGTTTAAGTAAATTAAAGGGATTTTACTTTATGAGAATTTCCCAATACCTTTTAGGATAAGTCTCTGAATCTTACGGTGTTTGTTGATATACCAGAGTTAAGAAACACTATCTTAAAAGGAAATCAGATGGTCCCCAAATATATCATTCCCTGAGAAAGTTCTATTATAAGTATATAAATAACATTTGAATATAATCATTGAAAAACATAGTAAAATATGTCAGTTTGGGTTTTCTTTCTAGATTTATTTTTGCTGCAGTTTCCTAAACCAAAGCAACAGAAGGCAGAGTCAAGACTGTCACAGTACAACGAGCCTACTAGATATGATTGCGCGTGGACGTATCCTTTACATGCAAGAGCTGAGCCAAATGTATTCTGACAGTCCTATCCCAAGGAATACAGAGTTGTACATTTATTTATAATATTCGTTTACTAACCTTTCCTCCCGCTTCCTTTCTAATCTCCCTTGGCTTAGTTTGTTAACCCTGTTGTCTTTTATACCATCACTTCCAAAGAAGTGGTATCAGGGGACAACGATAGCATAGCTATATGTCAAAAATCATAAGCTGTATTCTTGGCTTTTGTGGCAACAATCAGTTGTATGATCTAGATCAATTCATTTAATTTTTCAGTCCCCTTTACTTTTATTCCTTTTTCTTTTGCCCTTTGGTTTCATTGAGATTTCTTTTTCATTTGAAGTAGTTTTACCTACCTTCACAAAGGATTAAAATATGATCTTTGTCTGATAAGACACCCTAAAGAAAAAAATTGCTACCAGCTGTCACAATTTTAAAGTCACACATACAAATAAAACTTCCACTTGGTGGGGTTTTCATGACTTTTTTAATCATAGTTTTCAAAATGCATGGCAGGATGAAGTTCAGAAACCCCAAGAAATGCAATGACTTAAAGAAGTAAAAGGGGGAAAAAGTTCAATAATAGCTACTAATCCTATTCTGGACTTTGTGAAACAAGAAAATGAAAGAAGCATGAGACTAGAAAGTGCCAAAGGGATCCATTTTCATCAGTGAAACAGATATTGTAAAGTTTCTTTACTGTTATCATATTGACAGGTGATGCTATTTACTCAAAAGTACTAATATCACCAAACAGACAAGCAACAATAACACGGGTAAAGGTAAATGTGTATGTTTAAGGACAGCAAAGTTCTGACTACAAATTCCAGAATATGAAAATCTCCAAAAAGTCAAGGCATTCCTCTTAACTAGAACCAGTAATATGGAAAATAGCAACCTCCATGCAGAATTTATTAACTTCTGAGAAACTCAAGAATGGAAAATAAAAAAGTAGCAATCAGTTTAATTTCAACTAATCTACTACCTCTTTATTTTATCTCCTAAATTCTAATTTCTCCTGTGCTTACAGATGATTGTCTTATGTTCTATAGAAAGGCAGACCTGCCTCATTATCAAACCATATGTATTGAGAGTTCAACTATACTAAGGAGACTTGGGTACTATGCAATTTATCGAGACACAATTTCTGACCATTGCTAATTAACAATTTTAAATGAACCACTCTGGTTCACAGGACAAAGTCTTGAAAACAGAAACAACATATTAAAAGCATAGATCATAAAGTATTTATGTAATAAATAGGTAACAGTATGCCTTTGTACAATTTCCCCCACCTCCACCCATGACTGGAATATGCTCCCTCTTCACTTCTTCTTAGAATTAGATTTCTTCAAGACTTCTCTCAAGTTGCCATTGGCTTTTCTTAACTCAGAATTGTTATCATTCCACTCCTTGAAATTATTTTCTGTCTATTTTGTATTTATTTCTCTATATACAATTGAAATGTAAGTTTCTTAAAGGCAGAGACTTTTCAATTGCCTAATACATATCAGGCATTTAATAACTGTGAATTGCAGTCTAAGGCAACAAGGAGGCTTGCACAGGAAGCATGCCAGATGACAGCATAGTGTTAAAGGCTAGTGTTTACAGGTTGTTTTCAAAGTATAACAAAAAGTTCATTTGGGATACACTTGTTAGGCTTAATAAAAGTTAACAATTATGATAAAAACTACAATATAGATATGTACCTTTTATTATAATGGTCATACAATGATTATTCTTTAAATGTAAAAGAAGTTGCTTTTCTATTTCTCCTGTCCTCCTTGCCAACATCTGCCATCTCCGATATTCTCAGTCTTTCCAACTGGGGGGAATTAGAGGAGGAAAGTGAGAACAGGAGGTAGAGAAACATTTTCAAAGGAAAACAATCTATTTTTTTTCAGATCTGAGGTGGTATTATTTCTCCCTGTGGATACAATGAAGATTTCAATAAAGTCAGTTCTGTAGAGAATGACTATCCAAAAGATAAACAGGCATTTTCCCCTTTTCAGTAAATCATTCGCCTTAACTTAAAAATCATTTAGAAAGAAAAATCTGCCAAGTCAGTGGCCCTATTTTGGAACCCTTCATAATAAACACTAGAGAAAATATCACCAGCTTCATCCGAATTTTTATTCTACACCACTTTTCCCACCCCTGAAATATATGTGCCTTGTATGAGTCCTAATAACAATGTGTTTAAATAGCATTAAAACTGAAAATACTACTAGATGGTATTGTTGTTAGAGTCCCAGGCCTAGAGTCAGGTAAACTTGAGATCAAATGTGACTAGACACTTAATAGTGATATGACTCTGGGCAAGTCACTTATCCCTGCTTGCTTTGATTTCCCCATCTATAAAATGAGCTGGAGAAGGAACTAGCAAACCGTTTTGGTATCTTTGCCAAGAAAACCCCAAAAGGGGTCACAAAGAGTGTAACATAATTAAAACAACTGAACAACAATGAAAATAAGTGATTTAAATTATTTTAGTTTCTTTTACTTCATATAATTAATTGTTCAAGGTGAGTTATCAACTTGCAATGAAGAATAAGGAGTTTACTCAAGTGTTTCTCTAATTCTTTCGTATCACAAATTTTAAGCCATTTGCCTAAATTTGACTCTGATTTTTTAATTTAGGGACAACCTTTTATTCCTGGAATCTATCTACCTAAGATCCACATAAGATCAAACAAAGAGGTATTTACTAGGTAATCTTCCCCTTCAGACTATCACCAGAATCTTTTTCTCTTCCTGAAACTTCAGATATGAGAATACCAAAAGTTTCAAAAGTATCTAGTAAATCTGAATAGAAAGAGAGAGACAGAGAATGGGGGAAATATCTCTCTATATATGCTTGAGGGGGCAATGGGTGTTGGGTAGCAAGAAGCAGACTTGGTCAATGGGCTAACAACCCCTTCCTAGGACATTCTTTTACCTAATTAAGAGTGAAATACTGTACACAATTTCAGACACCCAAAAAATATTTAATGCCTTACATTTCGTACACATTTTGACATATCTAATATGATTTAATTCTTACAACAAACCTGAGAAGTAGACAGGATAAATATCATCATTCCCAGTTGACAGATTGGAAAGCTGAAACTCATTGAGGTTAACTGGCTTGCCAAGGCAGGTGGTCCCCATTTCTGTGATGTGATATATTCCAGGAAATTACCTACAAAAGCAAATCAGCCTAACAAAGAATCTGTTGGTACCTGTCTATTCTAACATAGTTGGCCTTCTCAGTGAAAACCATAAAACAAGCCAATAAAATAAAGGTGCAAAGAAGCAAAATATATTCATTTATTATGTCAAGCAAGTAGTGATGACATGAAAAGCAGCAAAAAGCTAGAACAACCTGTAGTCATAAGTGTAGATATTTCCCAAGAAGACCCTGCATTAATATGAGGAACCCACAGAATACTGGGAATAATCCAAAGACTTCTTCTTTCTGTAATTTTAAAAAACTGCAATGGATAACTTCCTTAAGTTTTTACTAGAACACAATTAATTAAAACTTATCCTGAATACTGCAATTTCTTTCACCTTTGAAAAAAGAACTCTATCATATAGTTAAGAGAAACCCAAATTGCTAAAAACAAGTATTTCTCTCCCTCCCCCCCTCTCCACTTCCCTGCCTCTCCCTCTGTCTCTCTTCCTCCACTTTTCCATTCTGTCAGACCACAAAATGGATAGATGAATACTCATTTATCTGAAAACCACTACAATTTCCTACTCCAGGTTCAGCATAATTATCTAGGATTTTTCAGCCCCAACAGATTTTCTGTGAAAAACAGCACTCAGATAGAACAACTCTGAAACCCTTAAATCATTCTGGAGTCAGTGGCACTCTCAATAGAAAAAAATGTTTCAGCATGATCACATGGCATACTCTACAAGTGTCCTAAGATTAAAGGGCTTGATATATCAAGTATTACATTCTCTTAGAAAAGGAGCAACAGCAATGCTGAACATTTTCCTATTTTTCTAATCTGCAAAATATTTAAATCTGAACCCTCCTGATTAACAGTTGTCCTGAAAAATTACTCTGGCACACTTTCCCCAAAATGCTATTTAGCAGGTTATGTACCTTAGTAGTCTAGTACACAGTGTTCTGTCCATATAGATAATTGATATCTAACCACATACACAGTGCTTTACAGCTAATGTTAAGTTGATTTCCTCTTTGAGATGTTTTTCATGCTTTCTAATATCAACGAATGCCTTTTGTTTCATTTTAAATAGTCCCCAAATTAATGCAGAATCTTCTCCCTTTTCAATAATCAAGATCTATTATCCTTGAATTTATAAGCCCAGAACTTTGTATGCACAGAAAATACATAATTGCATCCTTATAATACACCTTCATTTTCAAAAGAGGATTGGATACAAGAACTGTTAATATTGCTCTAAGGCATAGTAGGACTGGTTAAGTAAGGGTGATTAGTCTCTGCATAGGCATATGGCCAACCTTCTTGCTCTTGAATGGCTCACTCACACCAACTAACACATTCCTAGGGTTCCAAGAGATAGATAACCACAAAAGGATTAAAACTCAAATTCTTTCTGGGATCTAGAGGAAAGCCCTGTTGGAAGTTGCAGGGGAGAGATATATTGTTACTCACCACTCTAGCACCTAAACCCCCAGTGATGCACTTCTCAATGACAAAAAAGTTATCAAGACATCATTTGCTCTGATACATAAAAAATTCTTTAATGATAAGGCAAAAGCAAGAATTGTAACAGTTAATGTAGTTAATCTACAGCCAACCACATATCTTATAGAAACTTAACTGAAAGGCATATATGAAGGAGGAAAACTCATGCTCAGGGCAACTCACAGTTATGAATTATCTTTGATACCTACTATATTTCTAGTCCTCAAGTCTCTCCTGCTAGGCAAATTGGCAAATGCTTCTCTTCTGCCCTTGAACTGATGAAACAGTGACAGCCTCTTTTAACAAAAATCACCCTTTCAAAGGATTTGAGAAACTGTTATATTTTGTAGTGACATGCCTTAAGCATGGTCCAATAAACTCTCAGTCTACTAACTGTAAAGCCTCTTTCCTACTATCCTTTTTCCTCTAAAACCAGAAGGAGCAACAGAGACCAATCAAGTACCTCTCAAAATTTTCACTTCTGAAGTTCAGATGATGCTGAAAAACAATACCTCACACTGAAGCAAAGTTTGGTTCTCTTTCAGTTATCAAGTTCTCAATCTTTTCTTCAGCTCATCCCCAAAGTAATTCTGCTTTTCTAACCAAAAGAAATAATGGCTGAGACTGCATGGTCAACTGACTGTTCCTGGTCTTGGCCTTCACTCCTCTCTTCCTAATTGCCTCAAATGGTTCAAATGAGAACTTCCAGGTGGTCAGTAACTTGTCTTTCCCTTTAGATCTGGAGCTCATGGAACCTTTCTGTCCATTATGAAACTAGCAGCCAGCACTTAATCTTCCCATGGTCTCTACTTAGGTGAATTGCCAGATTTTAACTTTGGAAACTCTAAAAGCAATCCCTTCAAAATGAGGTGGGGAACCACAATTCTTTGTAGCTTTAGTCATTCATTTTTCCACTCTCAAACAGGTCCTCTCAGTCTTTTCATCTAAGGGATAGCTCTCATAATGAAGTTTCTCTTCATATTTTAATGGGAAAACTTTCCTTTACTCATAGATTTTATCAGTGAATCATGCACACACAAAAAAATCCTTTACTACCCTTTTCAGCAACCAAACTGTTCCCTTAGGAAAGGGTGGTTTCCTTGTATTATCCATAAATTGATTTAATCCTTTTTTTTCTTTACTGCTGATTTTCTTCCCCTTTCAGCAAACTTCTTAAAAAGGGACAGTACTTTATATCAGTCTTCCACCTTCCTGGCTCCCTATTTTGTAAGATAGGACAATGAAGCTCATCCACTAGACTACAGTTAAAATAATTCATTCCTCCATTCTTGTTCTCTATGAGTAAAGAATTTTCTGGAACAGGAAGGTAAGATTAAAGCTACAGAACTGGAAAAGGTGATACAGGTTAGGAAATCCAACCATCTATTTTACAGATGAAGAAATTAAGGCTCAGAGAGCTGAATTTAACAACTAGTAAAAATCTAAGGTAAGAACAGCTAGAGAGCACAATAGATAGAGCTCCAGGCCTGGAGTCAGGAGGATCTGGGTTCAAAATTGACCTCAGACACCAGCTGTGTGACCTGGGCAAGTTACTTAACTCTATTTGCCTAGCCCATACCCTTCTGTCTTAGAATTGTTACTAAGATAGAAAGCAAGGGTTTAAAATTTTTTCTGAGGCAAGACTTGACTCCCAAGTTGAGCATAAGAGATATTTTCTTATACATACAAAGACTCTTTTTTCAAGATCCTTGTGCATAAAGCTCATTTTTATTATTATAGCAAAAACTTATGACTAAGAGGAAGCTGAGGGCAATTTCTAATTAGTACATAATTAATAATTAATATTAATCATACCCTTGATATACCTATGAGGTAGAGGATAGATCATTATGCTTATTATTGTTATGCTTAGACTTCACAGAAGTTAAAACATTTGCCCAGTAACAAATTTTCCAATTAGCAAATTGAGAATAAAAGGAGGGGAAAGGGAGAAATTATTTTCCAATAAATTAAAATATCACAAACTCCATATAACCAGAGTTCTTAAATTATTGTTACATAATATAGTTTCTCTCTTTCCATTTGGAAGAACATACTTTCACTACTGTAGCAATTATGAAAGATATGAATTATATTAAAGTTAGAAATAAAACTATGTCTGAATATAATGGTACCATTGGAAAATTGGAGTTTTTAGCAAAATACAGTATTTGCCTACCTATGGTTTATCCAAAACTCCCAATCCTTTAATTTGGAGATGAAGACCTACAAATTTCCTTTCATATCTCCTAAAAATTAAATATTACATTTATCCAGGATTGTAAATTTTTCTTGACTATTATTCCTATCTTCTAGTCCAAAATCAAGGTTAATCATTAACATTTCTTGAGTCTTTATGTTATGCATGTTGTCACATCATGAGGGAATTTATAATCTATTAAATCAATGAAGTGACCCAAAACATAATTTTATTAATGACTATTTAAAAATATCTGGGGGTTCTCTTTTTAATTTCATGATAACATTTAGAAATGTGAAAGAAAAATAATCCAAAGAAAGTTCTAATATTTATGTAGACTACAAGGTACATATGATTCCCACCCCAGCCTAGGTAGAAATACTTAAAATCCTGGGAAAACAAAAGTTCTAACAGGGTTGGAAAATTCTACCTCCTTGATTGCTGCAGCTAAATTAATCAAAAATAGTTCAAGACATCGGTTGTATAAATGAGAAACAGAAACTTTTCTCCATGAAAACCTTTCAAGTGCATATGGCTGATTACAAATCTTTGAAGTATATGTTACTGATTATTCAACTTGAATATATTACACACCTCAGAGAAAAATAAAGCAGTCTGTTCATAGGATTAAAATGGGCATGCACACACACACATACACACACACTCTCTGGAGAATAACTTCTTATTGCAAATTCAGTTACACTGAGATTTATCTATATTGCAGAGCTCATTTCCAAATCCAATGAACTAATCAACTACCATTTATCATTTAAATATAGGTGAGCAAATGGGAAATTAGCATTCTTTTTAATTAGTCCCAATTAAATCTACATGACCAAAGGAAGGCAATTTCACTTTCTGATTAAGATTCTCCAACCAACATCATTCAATACTTTTTAAGACAATCTTACAGTCTTGTTCTATTAAGGTTTATGCCGAAAATATTTTATTCAAGTTTTTAATACAGTCAGACTTAGTGGTGCATTCATTAGATATGGTTCTGTTCTGACTATAAATTCTTAAGATCAGAAAATCTCTCAAGTCACTTTTTTGATGGTTGAATGAAAGATTCCGTGTTAAAAGTTTCAACAATTAGTTTTGTAGATGATCTAAGAATTGTGCACTCTTTGCCCCTTTCCCCACCTCCTCATTCTACCCTACACAGTCACAGCATAAGTAAGTAAGAACCACACAGAACTGGGAGTTATTTCATGTTTTACTACTTTGTGTATTTTTGTGGCCAAGAAAACTAAACCATCATCTAATGGCCAGTATTCTGGTAGTGTCATTCGGAACTAGTAAGGTTGGTCTTTCAACAGTAAACATAATAATTTGTCACTGAACTCATCCTCAAAGCCTTTCTAGCTTAGTAGAAACTGCCAGCACTTGTGCTCCATAAGCATAGCATTAAGAAGTAAAAAAGAAATAAAGCAATGACTCTTTTGTACTTATTAGATACAGTTAACCAATACAAAAGAGTTATTGGTTAAAATAGAATAAAGTTTGGTTCTGTCAATTGGTTTCTAAAAAAATAAAACAACTTTTATAATAGCTATTACCCAAAACAAACTAATAAATTTACAAAAGGAGTAAAAATTGACATAAAACCAAAAGTGTTTAACCAAAGTAAAAACAAGTATCAAATAAGCAAAACAACTGCTTTTACTCTGTAGCCCATTCCAGGTGTACCTGATGTTCAACTCCCTTTGGAATTATTTATAATTGAAAGAGACCTTAGGTCATCTATTCTAACTCCTTCATTTTGCAAATGAGAAAACTAAGACAGGAAGATGGCAAGTGACTTTTCCAATGTCCTAAAGGTAGCAAGTGGCAGAAAAAAAATAAATAAAACCTAGATCATCAGATTTCTAATTGAATTCAAAGAAAATATAGTTCTGGTCCTGCTCATCTCATTTCATTTTTTCTTTTCATACATTTCCTTGCATGCATTAAATTTTTATGGTATGTTGAAATGTATTCAACCAGTCTCCACTACTGGGCATTTAGGCTATTTCCAGTTCTTAGAACACAAACAGTTGATCTCTTTGCCACACAAAGAGATGTGGCAGCAAAGAAAATCACTGTTTTGGTAGTTTGAAAACTATTATGAAGGAGGAGCCTGGAAGAAGATAAGCAACATTGCTTGACATGCAAAAAAGGAAAAGGAAGACAAAAAAAATAAATTTGTAGAGAGCATGGCATTAGAACAAGAAGATAAGAGACTAGAATAGTTCTGGCAATGCTTCATACGGGTTTATTGGCATTAAAAATTAGTAGAACCACAACTTTAAGACTGCCAATTCAGTCTTTATTGTATTATGTTAAGAAGTAATAATAATTCTGTATGTAAGAAATTGGGAAGAATACCTAGATCTTAACCAAATACCTAAAAAAATGAGATTAATATTCAAGAGCTGAGAAAGTGAACAATCCTAAGAGAATAGAAAAGAATAAAAATGTTAATTTTATTGAAACAACTTTGTAAAAATGACCAAAAAGACATGAAAATATCAATTCATGTACCTTCTAGAAGACTGGTATACTAGTGTTCTGAGAGTATCCTTGAAGAAAATATAAAAAAGGCAATGGATAGAGTTTCACAGGCAATTTTCACAGTCATCTACTCTGACAGGGATAAAATTTATAAGATCCCCAAGTGTCTAGTATTTATTAACAAATAGGCATTTGACTAGGGGTTGTATTAGAAAGATAATCTAGGAGATATTTCTGGTAGTAATAAATAAGATACTCTGGAGTGACTAGAGAGATACTAGGGGAAACCTGATGGTACCTAGTTGTAATGGAGATAGAGATACTTCTGAGAGATAGAGAGATGCTACTAGAGGGGATACTCTGGGGTTACCTATTGATCACTACTGATGGTTAATGATATTTCCTACCCTCCATCCTTCACCTTCCAGTTTTCCACCCACACCCTCCTGCCTCCCTTCCTCTCCCCCCTGTTAGTCAGCCACCCTTCTAAGTAATTCAAAGTTGAACTGTGAGGTTTAGAGAAGATATTCTAGTTCTCTTTTTCAAGTAAGATGGTTTATTGGAGAGGACAAGGATGGAAGATGAGGTGAGAAGAATAGGATTATCCCTAATCTACAAGGAGGGTTAGGATGATTTTGGGAAATGTCAGTCCTGTCACAACTGTGACATAAAAGTCCATCAGGGAGATGGGAGGACAACTGTTTAACAATCTTTCTCCTTCCTTCGAACTCAAATCTCAAATATACAATCAGTTCTTCACACTCTAAGCCACCAAAAAAAGTTAATTTCTTCTCAGCCTAACTCCAGAAACCCCCCCCCCCAAGGGTCATTTAGCCTAGGACAGAAGCTAACAGGGGTCCAGTTCAAAGCTTCTTCCCCCTTCAGCCTGGTTTGACTCTCCAACTGTCTTTCCTGTAAACATTCTATTTGGAATGTTCTTACTTGATTGACAGCTGAGGTCCTTTACTTTGTTTTGCATGCATGAAATTCTCTCTTCCTTCATGCCTCTTCCACAGGGTGGGGGAGGATACTGCTTTAGTACAGAGATACTTAACCTACAATGCAGGAATTTTTTAATATATAATTCTGATAACTGCATTTCAATATAGGTATTTGGTTTCCTTTGTGGTCCAAGATACCTTATTATATGCATTTAATAATAACAACAACAATAATAGCTAACATTTACATAATGTTCACTATGTGTCAGGCATGATTCTAAGGGCTTTACAATTATTAACTCATTTGATCTTCACAAGGACCTTGGGAGTTAGGTGCTATTTTTATTCCTATTTTACAGATGAAGAAAATAAGACAAACAAGAATTAAGTGACTTGCACAGGATCACATAGCTAGTAAGAATCTGAGGTTGAATTTGAAGTCAGGGCTTCCCACTCCAAGTCCAGTATTCTAGCCACTGGCCCATCAAGCTGCTTCTCAAAATATGTAATTCAGAGAAGATATCCATGGGCTTCACTAGACACCAAAGGGCTCCCTAGCACAAGAAAAGATTTAAAACTAGTTTTCTTCCAATAAGGGGTTTTGTGTGTATGTATATACATCTTTGTGTGTGTATAGATAATAATGTAGCTTTATATATATGTATACATATATACACATAAGATTATATATGTAATTCTATGAGGGTTTTTTCCCAATAGGAAACAGAGGGGGAAAGAAAAAATATATACTAACTGAAAAAAATTAATTAAAAAATATTATGCAATCATAGAGACAACTTTAATAACTGAGTATTGATATACAATGAGGTTTAAAAAAGGAAGGCATACACACTTAAGGCATTCATATCAGGAAAATGGCCAGTGAAGAATATAAAGGAAAATCATTATTGATAGTAAAGTTCTCCAAATGTTCCCAATCATTACACTAATTGAATTGAGCCCTTACCCTATAAATCTTCCTAAGGGAAATTCAAAGGAGAGCATATGGGATCATTCAATTATCCATATTGGAAAATAGAGTCAATTAAAAAAATATATTACCCAGATTACATACAATGGACTGAGCCCAAGATTTAGTAAGAGAAAGCCATAGAACTAGATCACATTTAAGAAACTGTTCAATTTTCAATACCCCAGTTTAATCATAATATTCTTTCAGTGATACTATAAGACTGAACAATCTGAGAACCCTGTGATCTCTGAAGTAACTAAATTACAAGTAACCCAAAGGACAATGTAAAGATACATTATAAGCATAAATAGGCCACAGCATGTTACCAATGATAGCAAGCTTTCATGAAGTGATGAAAAATATCATTAAGGACATGTACAATGGGAACAGTGATAGGCTGATCATCAGCAATGAGAAAAGACTGATTACCCAAGAGTTACATATTATCATCTTCTTTTTGGTTCAGCCCTTGTACAAGACTGATAGATCTTACAAATATCTCCAACACACCCAAGTTTAAAAAAAGAACCAGAAGGAAAAAGCTCTCCAAAGCCCGGGGAAGTGAAGGTAGATCAGGGAAAATGTACTCTTTCAGGAATTAATGGAAAAGTTTGTACAAGATCAAAAAGAATTAAAGACACAGAGGGTAATAATTTGTGGAGACACCCACAATAATGAAATCATTTATCCATACAGGTGTCAAAGTATTCAAGTTCCATGAAACAGGATTGTACAAGTACTTTCAGGAAAATCCATTTTCCTAATATTAATTTATGTTTGGATGAGGAAAATACTAATAACAGTGGCTAATATTAATATGATGCCATAAGGTTTACAAAACACTGTACATGTGATCTCACTTAATATTAAAATAATGGTAAATCTTTTAACATTAACAATATAGTTAACATTAATCCAGATATTTAAATTTTTAGTTATTCAAAAGGAAATCCCAAGAAGGTAATAAATGTTACATAAATGTATATATATAATTAATTACTTTTTCATTGTTATTAAGTATATCTGATTTGGACATGCCAGATAAACTTTGAGCTTGATAAAATATTGTTTTTGCTTAATAGACCAACAGTTTAAACAAATATCTTTAAGGGAATAAATAAAATATTACACCTACATCTGAAAGGAAAGTACCCTCAATGCACTGTGAAAAACTTCTAGGGAAATGTGCTACACAATCATTTTAACTGTCCAGTCTCAAATACAAGTATTTTTTGTCATATACTGCTTGTTTCCCCCTCCTAATGACTCTGTTCTATACAAGTGCCCATATTTCTCCCCAGTGAGGAATGTGTTCATTTAGAAGTAATAGATATTTTATTGATCCTAAACACAGATTCCAATGAATAAAGATAAAAAACAATTTAAACGATGAAGTTTAGAAATATTTGTATTAACTCAGACAAAAAAAAATAAACTACTAAGTTAAAGAGTAATCTCTTCCACCAAAACTAATATTGGCTTAAGAGGGAAAATGACTTGGTAAATTCCAAGTGATAACAAAATAGATAGATAGATAGATAGATAGATAGATAGATAGATAGATAGATAGATAGATAGATAGATAGATAGATTTCTACATCTTAACACTGTATACATACGGTTTTAAGATTTAGAAAACCCTTTACAAATGGCATCACATTGTTATCTTCAGAACAATTCTGGGAGATAGGGGATATTATTATCCTCATTTTGCAGATGAGGAAACTGATACTGAAAGGTTAAGTGACTTGCCTATGGTCACATAGTCAGCAAGTACCTGAGGTTACATTTGAACTCAAGTATCCCTGCCTCCAAGCCCAGCTTTTTATCCACTTTGACACTTAGCTGGTTTAGTTAGGATACTACCAGAAAAATCGATTAAGAAACTTCATGAAAGATAATACAGCCCCATTTCATTACTTCTTGTTGAAGGTAGAAATTCTCATATGCCTATTTTTATGTTTTATTTGATATAACATTGCTGATTGAAATTAAGTAAGAAAAATATGTTGATATCAAAGAAACAACAGTATGTTCTGTTTTATCAGAATAACCTTAACAAACTCCTTACTTCAGAAGTGCCACCCTGATTAAGGTCCTTTGGACCCTTTGTGATATTTGGAAGATTGGCTTCAAAAATAAGATTTTCCTGGGGGTAGGAGGTAAGGTAAGGCAATACTGGGAGATATAAA
The DNA here is from genome assembly GCF_027887165.1 of Monodelphis domestica. Lineage (NCBI taxonomy): Eukaryota > Metazoa > Chordata > Mammalia > Didelphimorphia > Didelphidae > Monodelphis > Monodelphis domestica. The sequence goes on along the minus strand of NC_077230.1, from coordinate 178,536,193 downwards.
GTAAAAGCAAATGATATTAACAAAAAATTATACAAGTGTTTGTGATTTCATATTTTTAAAGTAGTACAAAATAAAATTTCAAACTGTTAAAATGATACTTTTGATATTTAATAATAGTTAATAATTGTATGGCACTTCAGTATTTGAAAAGTGTTTTATAAACATGTTTTCATTTTCTCCCAATACCTGTGGCTTAGGTACTATTATTATCTCTATTTTACTGATGAAACTGAGGTAGACAGCATGTAAGTGATTTGTCCAGTGTCACACTGCTAATAAGCTATTCAGTTATTTCTTAGTGACACCATTTGGGAATTTTCTTGGCAAAGTAATGGAATGATTTACCATTTTCTATTCCAGTTCATTTTACAAATGAGGACAGTGAAGCAAACAGGGTTAAGTGGCTTACCCAAGGTCACACAGGTGGTATCAGAGGCCAGATTTAAACACAGGAAGAAGAACCTTACTGACTAACAGGCCCAGTGCTCTAACCACTTCATCACCTAGCTGCCATGCTGGGTTTCAAATCCAGGCTGGCCATTTACAAAACCATTGCTTCTTCCACTTTCCAATTCTGTCTTCTCCTAGAACCCCTGGCTTCCTTTAAAGCTCAGCTGAAATACCACCTTTACACAAGTCCTTTCTTGACCCCCTAGCTGCTACTGTCTTCTTCCACCTTGGAATTAAATAGGATATGCCTATATATGAGAGAGAGAGAGAGAGAGAGAGAGAGAGAGAGAGAGAGAGAGAGAGAGTTTTCATCAAAAGAAAGTAAACTCCTTGAAGAACAGGATGGTTTCACTTTTGTCTTTAAATCTCAATTGTATAGTATATAAGTATTAGTGCACTGGCATCTGGATGGAACCCAAAAAAATTAATAAATGCTTTTTGAATTAGGTTGGAGAAGTTGCCATCCCTATCTTCCTAACTGAAAAATTCAATGATATTTCCTCAGACTTTGTTCTATTTTTAGTATTTGATACTACTTGCACTTCCCTTCTTTTCACATCTTTTTCTGATACTGCTCTATATGAACTTATCTCACCTACCTCCTAGAACAACTGTTTTCAGTCTGCTTGTTGATTGGTTGTAATTAATGGTCTCACATCCTTAGAAGTGATCATTGAAGTCATGGGAATCAAAGAAAGCCAAGATAAAGAATGTTGCAAGCAAAGAGGGCCAAGGACAGCACCTTAAGAAACACACATATTAAAGGGGCAGGGACAGGGGAAGAGCAAAGCAGAAAATGACTAATCAGATTCACTGAGTACAGCACAGAATGTCTATGTGTCCTTCATTTTCCTGATCTCCTTCCCTCTCCACAAAAAGCCTTACCTCATGCTACACTTAAAGAAAAGGGGTAATGACTATTATGAGCTGCCATTGCTCTCCTCATCTCCAATTCCACACTTCAAATTATCTCAACTTCATGTGAAAGGTCTTCTCCTTTCACATGCCAACTCTTCCCACAAATACATTTTGTCCTATGCCACTTCTGTACCTTCATTCAAGCTTTTCCTTATATGCATAATGTTCAACTGTCTTCTTTCCACCTCTTAATTCTTACCCATCCTTTAAAATAATAATAGCTAACATTTATGTAGCACTTACTATTGCCTAGGTACTGTGCTTTACAGTTATTATCTCATTAGATCCTCACAACGATGGGAAACAGACACTATTATTTTCCCCATTTGGCAGATGGAGAAAATGAGGCAAACAAGAATCTTAAGCAATTCACGCAAGGTTACAGCTCTTAAGTGTTTGAGGCCATATTTTTACTAATTTCTCTCCTGTTTATAATATAATTTCATCCTTGGATTTCAAATAACATTTAATGTACACTAATGTACACTAGTAAGTCAATAAATATTTATTCACCACCACCAGGCACTTTGCTAAGCACTGAGAATACCAAAAAAAAGGCAAAAGATTTGGCTGAAACATTTCATAAAACAGAGTAGCATAAAACAAAACTGGAAAGATGGGTAAACTTTAAATTAAGGAAGATCTATAACACCAGGCTAAGGAGTATTGCTTTTATCCTATAGGCAATGGCAAGTCATTGAAGCTTTTTGAGCATGGAGAGGAGTGACATGATCAGACCAGTGCCTTTGAAATGTCACAGAGAGGGGCATCTGGGTGGCCCAGTGCATTGAAAGCCAGACCCGGAGACAGGAGGTCCTGGGTTCAAATCTGGACTCAGACACTTCCCAGCTGTGTGTGTCCCTAGGCAAGTTACTTGACCCCCCCCCCCATTGCCTAGCCCTTAGCACTCTTCTGCCTCAGAACAAATACCTAGAATTTATTCTAAGATGGAAGGTAAGGGTTTAAAAAAAAAGAAGAAATGGCATAGAGGAGATAGCATTTGCAAAGGGAAGACAGAAATTTAGTAGTCTGGTGAAAAGTAATAAGGTACTATACTAATCAGGGTTATAGTTGCATAAGCATAGAAGAGGGATAGATATGAGGGACATTATAAAGGCATAATAAATAAAATTTGGAAACTAATTGGATACAGAGTGGGGAAGGGAGAGGGAAGAGGAAAGGATATCTGTACGGTTATAAAACTGACCTTCTGGAAAGAAAATGCAACTCTCAAGAGAAATAAGGGATATGTTGAGTTCTGCATGCCTCAGGGCATCAAAGAGAAAATACTCTGCAGGCAGTTGACTGCAATGGGTTCAGGAGAAATAAATTCTATGTATGTAAATTTTTTAGTCATCATTGTAAGAGTGACACTTGAAATTCATGGAAGTTAATGGGATGCCTAAGAGAGAGTAGATAGAAAGAGAAGAGAGTTTTTTTAAAAGTCTTTATGAACACTCAAGCTAAAGGGGCTGAAGATGAATGATAATTCAGCAAGAGAAAATGAAATGGAACAATCAGACAGATAACAGGAGAATATAAACAAATGGGCATAAAAGGAACTAAGGATTTAGATAATTTAATTTTTTTTATTTTTATTATGATGCAAAACATTTCCATATTGGCCATTGTTGTAAGAGCACACTCATAACCAAAACCTCAAAATTAAATTATAAACTATAAATAAAACTGATGTAAAAGATAGTATGCTTTGAGTCACATCCATCTGACTCCGATAGTTTTTTCTCTGGAGGTAGATAGCATTCCCCATCATAAGTATTTCAGGATTGTCCCAGATCATTGCATTTTCTAAGAGTAGCCAAGTCTGGTTGAGAGAATTTCTAGGTCATCAGTAGCAAAAGCTAAATAAAAGTCAAGAAAGCTAAAAACAATGAGCAAAGCTAACAGATTTAGAAATAAAAGTTCAGGGCAACACAGAAGAATCCTCAGTTAAGCTCTGCAATTGGAAGCCAGATGACAAAGGATTAAAAAATAAATGACCAGTGAGGAAATAGAAGCGTCAAATCCAGATGATTCTCTCCAAGCTTAGAAATGAAAGGAAAGAGATACAGGATTATCACTTAAGCTGTGAACATTTTACAATATGGGGCAGAATGAGTAATGGAGCAAGCTGCTATAGGAGTTGGAAGTTTTACAAAGAGGCTTTATCAAAGAGAAAAGTCACATCATCCTCAGAAATAGGAGTAAAGGACAACACAGCTGAAGATACAGAGATTTTTTAGATATATAGTAAGGAAAAGAGGGAACTCACAACAGATGTCTTCTCAATAAAGTAAAAGATAAGAATATCTGTTGATAAGGTGCATAATAGGTGGTGGTAACTTGAGTAAGGAAGAAAAAATTTCAAACAATTGCTGAGATCAATAGGATAGAGTCAACTAAGTAAAAACAAAAAGTTTACATTGAAACACTGAAAATCTAGTTGAAATTCTATAATATGATTTTGTATTAAACTCTATCAACAGAGAGATGTGACTTCCCTCAACCTCATTCAGCAGATCAGGAGTGGAGAAGACAGATGTTGAACATGATTTACAGCTGGTTATTAGCCAGGCCTGAATGGTAGTAGGGCAAGGGAACAAGGGAGTCAAGGGTGGAGAAAAATATGTGGATGCATTGGCTAATAGATAACACAGCTATACAGGGAGGAAAGTGAGGTAAGAGTAGAGGTGAAAGGCTAGGAAGGATAGAAGTACTAATAGTGAAGATGAGGAAGAAGACTAGGTTTATAAATTATGAAAAAAGAAAGATGGAAAAACAGGAAATTATTAATATGGTGGGCAATTCCAGAATTCAAATTCATAGATATAGCACTGTTATAGGTGATGATAAAATCTAAAACAAAACTTCTATAGCTGACTACAGTAGAATAAATCTATAGGTCTTGGGACCTAAGGAGATTGATGACTTGGGAGGCCAGGGAATTTAAGGAGGCATAACAACATCTCTATTGAGATCTCTTAATAGAAGAACAGGGGTTGGTATCTGTAACCAAACTATCCAATAGAACTCCTTGAGAAAGGAGGGAGAGTGATCTGGAAATTAGTACATCATAGCAAAAATGATTTGTACTAAGTGATTTTGAAAAAGTGAATCTCAAAAGAAGAGAGGTCCCTAAGTAGTGGCAGTAAAGGTGGGGGAGGCCTGGAAGTGTTGGAGAACATTGAAAATTCCAATTCCTGCCCTAGTAGGTGAAGGGCATAGAAAACAAGAGAGGTAAGGATGCAATGGCTTCTCTAGGAAGATTACTACAAATAGGAGAAGCTAAAGAAAGACCCCATTAAGAATCAGCCCCCTGGTCTGGAAAATCACTTGAAAGACAGAGTTCTATTCCAAAGAAGTTTTTACTTTAGGATCACAAAGCACAAGGTGACTGGTTCTAGGCATCATCCCCATTTGTCACCAAACAAAAACACAGCATGGCCAAACATTCAAAACAAACAACAAAAGAAACCCTCACCATGATACAAATTACTCTATTGGAGAGAAAAGTCTCTAGGCTCCTGTTCTTTGTTGGATTCATTCCTTTTCCTCAAAAGGGTTCAGACCATAGCATTTAACTAAAACCATAAATATTTACTCTACAACTAAATCAAATAAATTCTCCAGCCCCAGGATCAAGAATACAAACAAGACCTACTATCTCAACAAGCATTCTTCTACAACACAGTTTAACACAAGCTATAACTCACTGGAGATGTAAAATCTGGATTGGGGTTTTCCTGGAATTATAAAAATTGATAAACTGATAAACCTAATCTAGTATTAATTTACTATAATAAGTTGAAGAATAGTACATTTAGTGCAAATTGACATCATCACCAATTCAAATCTCTGTATTCCTATTCAGTCCTAATGCAAGGAAGAGATTCATTTCCCACCCTAATTAATCAAATCAACCGGACTGTGAAGTGAAAATTTTAATATGTAAACAGGATGATTTATACCTTGGAGTCTCTTTATGAGGTATGACACTCTTGATAAGATCTAAAAAGAAACTGTTTCAATTGACTGAAAGGATAAATTATATCCAGTAAGACTGTATAGTCCATTGGTTAACTGGAGGTGGAGAAAGGGAAGGTGCTGAGCCAACACCCAACACATATATTTACTTTCTCCTGTTCTTTATGTTCTCTGAATTACTTACTCTCCCCTCCAACTTCCCTTCATACATATTCTTCCATTGCCAAAACAGACAACATACCTCAGTCATTAAGATCCTTAGAACACTTAAATTCAGCCCAAAATACTGTCAAATATACTAATAGACTCCTGAGCAGACACTGACTTGTTGAAAGTGCTAATCCTGAAATTCTATCAATACTGATATGTGGACTTTAATAAATTGAGCAAAAAATTATGCATGGTTCCCTCCATCCCCTTTTATCCATCTTCCAGCAACTATTGTTGGTATAAAGTATAAAAGAGAATGAAGACAAAGGGAAAATTTCAAAAAATCAATTAATGAACATTTATTAAGCACTCAATTTGTGCCAGGCACTGTGCTAAGCACTGGAATAACAATTAGCAAAGGCTTAATGAAATTTCTGTTGAATTTTAAAATTATTTTCCTGAATATGTTACACAGAAAGCCATTTTATACAGTGAGTGAACACTGAGAGACACAAAACCAATTCCATCATTATTCAAAGAGCATCTATAATATGAATCTGCTAATGCTTATATTTTGGTTGCTCTCTAATAGCATTCAAGTGAAATCATTTGCAAATGTCTACAGTTTTCTTTAAAACACATAAGAAGGAAACCTCTATTGAATATCATATTTTTCATTAAACCAATGAGAGATGGGAGCCAGTCTGGTCTTCTTCAGTGTGATTAATCAATAGCAGATGGTGGCTTATATAGGAAGTACCTGTAGTCTCAGAATCTGTCATTAGTAGGATTTTATCCTATCAGCCTAATTAGTTTAAATGGATTGTGCACTGGAATCTTTATACTTTAATCACCTAGATAGTACAAAAAATATGAAATGTGATTTCCTAAAAAACAATGTACTATTGTAACACACAGAATTTTGCTGTTAGCAATTTGCATGCCACAATATTCATAAATGGACACTTAACTATATTTGTTTCAAGTACCTTCCTGAAAAAGGAAACTAAAATATTTACTATGCTATCAAGTAATGTATAGTGTTCTTGCCTCCTCTCTCCTCTCCCACAGTTTTAAAGAATAGTTACCCACTGTCCCCATCTCCAATACTTGATTTATCACTTTATCAAGTAACAAAACCTATTCATTGCCTACCACAAAAAAAAAAAAAAAAACAGACCAAGAGTTCTAGAATATTTATTCCCAACAGAGCAAAATGTCAAAATTAGAAAAGGAAACCAGTGGTTTTCATGAATTCATGTTTCAGATAGTAACAGATAGTAAAGCCTAGCTAGTGGTTAGACTGGTCTGAAGAAAGCTCTATGAGTCAGGAGTCTGGGCTTTTTTTTCTTAAGTCTGTTGATGACTCCCTCTGTGACCCCTTTGTGAAGACAATTATACTCTTTATGTTTCCTTACTCCTCCTATTCTTCCTTTTCCCCAAGCCTTTCATTCTTTCTCTCCCCATCTCACTCCCTAAACATAAAATTATCTACAATCTAACGCATGATCTCCAAAGAATCCCATGCATCCTATTTAGAAGTCATGGGACTCACATCTCTGATGAGAAATGACTTGAAATAGAAAGGCTCATACAAAAACAGTACAGACATGAGACTAAAGTAAAAGGACAAGCAAAGAGCATTTGGTAAGGAAGTAAACAAAGGCCATCAAAAAGCAAACCACCAAGTAGCAACCAAAAGCAAAACAATGGCCCCAGAATTAAGACCTTTAACCATCAAATTGGCCAGAGTTTTAACAGGTCCAGAAGCATTTTTTAAAAGCAATTACTATGTGCCAAGCATGGCTCTAAACTCTAGAATACAAATGCAAGTCTCTGCCCTTAAGGAGTTTATTAGATTCTAATGAGGAAGACAACATCAAGAATATGATGCTCAGGGTGTAATTAAAATTACTAATGATTTTGCCTCAAAATCTTCTAATTAAGAAAAACAATTTAATCTCTGAAAATATTATTGCAAAAGATTCCTTTGAGAGAAAGATTATTGGGTTGGACAGAAAGGAACTGTTGTTTGTTTGTTTGTTTGTTTGTTAAGTTGTTTTCCCCCCTCCCCAACAAAATAAGCTGTATTATCTTAGCTGAGTCATTGAGTTTCTAGGGGCCTCAGCTTCCTCATCTGCAAGACGAGAGAAGTAAAACAGATAATCTCTAAGGTCTTTTGAGTTCTAAAATCTTATAGATTGCTAGAATTATTAATAACAGGGTCTATAAACATTATTATTATTGGTAGCTTATATTTCTACAGAATTTTACAGTTTAAAGTGCTTTGCACTTTATGAAGAAAACATTTATGGAGTCATTAGAGGAAGGGGTTAAAGAGGAAGTTCAAAAGAATCCCAGACAAGAATACCCTTGGAACAGCAGTGGAAAGTAATGGATAGAGGAACTGCTCTGAGGTACCCACCCCTGCTACTTATTGCATGTCCTCTGGCAAATTGCATCTCTCAGAGTTTGTTTGCTAGTTTGTAATATGAGACTAACATTTGTACTAAATAGCATATATGATTGTGATGGAGAAGAGACATTAAGTAACATATATAAGGGGCTTTAGAAATGTCAGTTGCTGTTTCTAGTGTTGCTATTTAAATATATAAAGGCATCAAGAATATAACTGGAAAGAAGACAAAAAAGATGAAAAGAAAACAATGAAATTTTTTGAAGTATCATATTTTTGAGATTTATAGCATCAGTGGAAATTTTGTTGGTTTTGCTTAATTGGGGGGAGATATTGTTGTTGAGCTACTTTTCAGTCATGCCCAACTCATCATGACTCTATTTGGGGGTTTCCATTTTTTAGAGCCATTTCCTTCTTCAGCTCATTTTATAGATGAGGAACTGAGGCAACCAGGGTTAAGTGACTTGTCCAGAGTTGCGCAGCTAGTAAATGTCTGAGGCCTGATTTGAAATCAAGAAGATAAGTTTCCCTGACTGCAGATCCAGCACTCTAACCACTGTGCCACTTACCTGCCAATGGATTTTCTAATAGTATCTTTTTTACATATCACATGAAGTTGAGAGTGTATCAGGTCCTACAGAATATATAAAACATTCCCTAGGGTCACAGAATCATCAGTTTAGAGCTAGGACTCAATTTAGAGGCTTTCAAGTTCAACAATCTCATTTTACATTTGATAAAACTAAGGCCAATGGGGCAAACATGGGCAGCTGGGTGATACAGTGGATAGAGTACCCAGCCTGGGATCAGGAAGACCTGAGTTCAAATCCAGATTCAGACATTTACCAGCTGAGACACTGGGCAAGTCACTTAACTTTATCTCTGTTTCCTTACCTATAAAATGAGCTAGAGAAAGAAATGGCAAACTGCTCCAGCATCTTTGCCAAGAAAAGCACAAAAAGGGTTACAAAGAGTCAGACATGACAGAAACAACTGAATAACAACTACAAATAAACTCTTAACAGCTTCAATATTATTCTCCTGAGAGTCTATCATCTAGAAGTCTAGAAGAGATTTCAGCCCACCCTCTATGACTCGCCTAGGAAGAGGTAACTGTACTTTGGGATATTCTGACCTCCTCAGAGATAAGATTTTAAAGCAATTCCAGGAATCATTTCACTATTCATTAACCCTAAATTTGTTTCTAAAATAGGCTCTCATTTGAAACATCATAGATAACATATTTGATCATTTGATCCAATTGATTATTGCCCAATCTACTGTTGATGATAACATTATTCTGATGGATAACGTGCCATTCATTCAATTAGCCATCTTATCACAAACTAGTTAATAAACCTTCCATGGATGCATCAAAAGACAGCCTGTTATTTTGCCTAATTTAAAAAAAATAAATGTTGCTTAAACTTTAGATAAATGGAACATACCCTCTTTCTTTTAGAGAGCACTTTTCAATAAAACAGCCTTTGGTACCTGCTTTTCCTAAACCTGATAGAAACTCATAGTGATGGGGAAGGGGGGATGGAGGGGGTTGTTTTTTTTCTTAATTCTCCTCTAACCACTAATGCTAGGCTATGGCAAGTAGATATCTATCCACACCTTTAATCTTCATCATGCCATCATTTAATGAGCTAATCATGTACATTTATGGATTAATCTCCAATTCAAAGTATTAGTAAATAAAAAGTTATTTCATGAAAATTACAATTTTTTAATAAAATTCAACTATCCCTTCCCAAACTTCCCCACTTTTAATCTAGAGTAAGTAATCAGGGAAGCTAGTTGGTTCAGTGGATAGAAGGTCAGACCAGGAGGTGGAAGGTCCTGAATTCAAATGTGGCCTCAGAAATCCATTAAAGAAATTAGCTATCTGACCCTAGGCAAGTCACTTAGTCACTTAACCCCCACTGCCTTGTTCTTACCACTCTTCTGCCTTGGAACCAATACCTTCTGCCTTAGAACCTGTACTAGGTAAGAGGTGTGTGTGTGTGTGTGTGTGTGTGTGTGTGTGTTTAAAAGAATAAATAATCAATTAACCACAGGCACAGAGAAGAACAAAGTCTTCAAAAGAAAGTGGCCATGGTGGTGCCTTCTTGGAGATCCCAGAAAAGCATCAGAAGAGTAAAGGCAATAGGTAAATCCAGAAGGAGCTCTTCTGAAACTAGTAAGGGATCAGACTGAATTGATATTACTTTCTTCCTATATAGCTCTAGAATAACTTCTGGAGGGATCAGAGACTTAGTGAGAAGTTAAAAGGTAGATATTTTCTCCTTAGTTGAATAAGGAAGGAAAGAATGTATTAACATTGAATTACCATATATGGTTTGGGTAATCCTCCCAACAACCTGGTGTGAACCTATCATTGATTAAAGATAACCAAGAAAGGGTAATGATCTAGGGTGTCAGAAGACCTTGAGAAGGGAGGACATTGGTCAAAAAATCCTTTCCATTTCTACCATAATAAAGCTTTCTAAATGAGCTCCTTGATCATCAAACATCTGGATAACTAGTACTCAAAGTAGTACAGATGAAGGCAAATATGGTAGGGGAGGGTGTAAAGAAATTAGGAGGGAAAGGTTATATGGTAGAAAAACCTCTTACTTAGTGACTGATCAGAAATACTATAGCTTTTCCCTAGCTTGAAAAGGGTTTGCTTAACTGATTTCATTTACAGGAAACAAAGTAACAAATAGCTAAAAAACAAAAGTAACAAAGCCATTGGGCAACTGTTCAAGTCATAAATTCTCACACTCAAATGGCTGTCATTTATGAGCAACAATCTGTGGAATTTAATTTGAGTTTCTAAAATAACAAGTAATAACTTTTTTGAGTAAAGATAAATTCCAGTGTTTCAAACACATAGGGTCAATGGAATCTAAATTAAACTTGGGAATTAGGTAACTATCTCTCAGATCAAGGACCTAACTAACTGACAGAAGGAGACTATGACTTAACCTTGGTCAAACAGTTAATTGGTGGCAGAATTTAACCCAGAATCCTGGTTCCCTGACCTCCAATCCAATAAATGTTCTTTCTAGGCTGCCTCCTTACCCCTAAACTCATGAAGGCAAAAATATAATTGTTTAGATATATACCTTCTATCCTGTGACACTCAATGAATTGTCCTTTCCAAGAAGTAATTCTGCAATTCTTGAAATTGTAATCATGGATATTTAGGTTTTATAAATGGTGTAGCAATGAAATGCAGCATGGAATAATATAGGGGTCTTGAGCTTTTTTTTTCCCTCTTTGTATCATGGAGCTCTATGGCAGTCTAGAAAAGCCTACAGATACCTTCTCAGAATGTTAAGTACATAAAACAAAATAAAAAGGATTACTAAAGAAGCCAATTATATTGAAATATAGCTATCAAAAGAGCAACTAGGTGACAGTGGATGGAGTTTGGTGCCTAAAATCAGAAACTCATCTATTTTAGTTCAAATCTGGCTTCAGACATTTAATAGCTATATGACCCTTGGCAAAGTTATTTACCCTGTTGGACTCAATTTCTTCATCTGTAAAATGAGCTGAAGAAGGAAATGGCAAATCACCCTGTGTCTTGGCCAAGAAAATCCTCAGATGGGGTCATGAAGAATTGGACATAACTGAAAAATGACTCAACAATATAGTTATCCAAAAAAATTTTTTTAATCTCTGATTACAGACCCAGTTTAAGATCATTTGGTATATTGTGCATGGAGAGCTAGACTTGGAAGACCAAAATTCAAGTCCTACCTCTGACACAAAGCCACTTAATGACTATGTATGCCAGGCTAAGTCCCTTTCTCTCTCAGGGCTCTGAACAATTGTTTATCTATCAATCAATCAATATTTATAGAGTACATTCTATGTTCTACTAAGCCCTGGAAATACAAAGAGAGACAGACAGACAGACAGACAGAGACAGAGAGAGAGAGAGAGAGAGAGGCAAAAGACAGTATCTACTCCCAAGGTGCTTGCAATCTAATGAAGAATACAACATGCAAATACTAATAAAGGAAGCTACATATAAAGTAATTAGGATATAATTAAAAGAGGAGAAGCACTAGAATTAAGAGAGGTTAGGGAAGGAAGGTGGGATTTTAGTTGGAATTTAAAGGATTTCAGGGAGGTCAGTAGTTAGAGTGAAGAAGTTCAGATTTGCATTGGTAGATAAGAGCTTCCTCATTTGGGAGTTCTTTATATCAGTGAAATCACTGTTTCAGTCCCTATCCCTATTCCATTATTGTAATAAGAGGACATATCTGTGTTGGTATCAGAGTCAAAATTTAGGTAAATGTTAAAACTTCATGGCTCTCTTTCCCTTGGATTGATGATCCTAAAACAAACAGCAAGCCAGCATGATCCATGGATTCACAAAATTGACAACCACATCCTGTTATTGTTATAAAGTCAGAAGTATGCCACATTTTTACAAATTCCAATTTCTATTTTAGAAGGAGCCCTGCGATTTCATTGCAATCTGTCAAGCAGATAGCATGCATTTACCAACAATGACTCTTCATCAGTCCCTCCATCTACATTGGAGAACAACTGAACCCAGCTAGATCAGAGTTTCATAAAGATTGTTCCCAAACTACCAAGCAAGAGGTTATTCAAGAGCTTCAGTTAAAATTCATTGACTGTATGTGGTTCCAGTTTTAACTAGCCCTGCTGTGTCTACATATTGTAGCACATATGGATACATAAGACATCATGTCTAGGCCAGATACTTTTATTCTCAATTTTGAAATGGAAGAAACTCAAAAATATCAAGATAATAATACATATATATATATATATGCACACATATGTATGCTTTGCTTTCAAGATTCAGTATCCAAGAATTTTTTGTTAAAATATACTAAATTACATGGCAATTATTTCCATTATGGAATAATTCAGGTAAAATTCCTTTAAGTGGTATACTCTAATAAGTACATTTAAAATAATTTTAAATTTACCAAAAAAAGATTCCTAACCAGTTCTACAAGGACATATTTATTATACAAAAGTGAATTACAACTATATTAACAATAACAAATCAATCAACTATGTAAATTGAACAAAGCAAGCTACTACTTCAATTAGTCACAAGTCTGAGTTTGGTAAAGGTGAGTTGGAGGAGGTATTATTCTTTCTAGAGTCAGATTCCATAAAGAATTCCCTATCTATTCATTCCACCAATAGGTGTCCTTCATTACAAGAAGAAGCAGGTGAAATAGTATGAAATTGGCTTCAATACAAACCCATTGCCACTCCTGGAAAAACAATTCAAGTGTAGATCCTACCAACAATAAATCAGTTATCATCTTTTTTGCATGAACAGTAGAATACATGAACATCATCATCATAATTCAAGCCATATATGAGAAATCTTTGATTTCTAGGCAGAACACTTAATGTAACACATTTTAAAGCACCTTAAATAGATTCAACTGCCTATGTACTTGTCAATAAGACCCAATTTCTCTGACTGATAGGTAAAAGCAGATGTCTTTTTTGTAAGTTACACATTAAATCATGAGTTTGTGCTTTAAAATCAATAAATAAAATGTTCATGAAGAGGAAAAAATGTATTTCTAGTTTTCAACTTTCCCAGATGTCAAAAATGGATTGCAATACTTTAAGAACAAGACTTGTTTCCACCCTGTTATAAAAACGCTACTTTTTTTTTCACGTAGTGAACAGTCTGGAATCAATATAAAGAAGAAGCCAAGAACATGCAGATGTCTGCACTCAAGTCATTTTGCTGGCATGCTTTTGTTCTCCAAGAAATAAGAGCACACATCTTTCTACAAATGATGTAGTTAACTACTCAGATGTGAGCACATTGTTGCTATTGTAAACCTTTCTTAACCGGATAGTCTTTTTTAAAGATTACTAGGGTGGATATCTACTCATCTTCTCAAATAATTCATTTCTGAAAACATAAGCAATAAATTGAAAATACAGCTACATTTTCACAGTTGTGTTTCAGCACCTATTGGGACTGAGTATATATATATATATGTGTGTGTGTGTGTGTGCATATATGTATATATATATATATACTCTCTATATGTGTGTATATAAATATATATATATACACCTATATATATTTCAGATTGTTATTTTTAAAAAACAGAATATTCCAAACCATTCTGTTGGGCATTTCAATTTCTTTATCTGGATAATTGTCTCATTTTCCATATTATGTTTCATTTTGACCATTTAAAAATAGAAATTACAACCATCACCTCAACATATTTTTCATGAAATATACAACTTTGAAATATAGAAGTTCCCAGCAACAATTAACAGAAAGTACACATTTTGTCATGCTAGAATTTTTTTTCAAAGTACCTCCCAGGATAACATGACAAATCCTTTATTTTTTCATCAAGGAAGGTAAGAAATTGGGAATCAAGGAAGAATCCTAATTGCTTCAATACCCTGTGATCTAAGAAATTTAAATCTTTGTAGTCTTTTGGAGAACCACCTCTATGAACCCCACCATATTTCAATAATCCAGGGGAAAAGCATCACTTGGGGAAAAAAATATGCCTTAGATGTAAAAACTAAAAATGTGAAACAAGTTTTTTTTAGTTTGGTTTTGATAACAATATGAATAAGACACCCAAATTCAAGAATTATCATAAGAAAAATCCAAGTTTGCTTTTTAGTTCAAAATAATTGGAAATTCAACATTACAAAGTCAGTTACTCCTTTTAAGGAACTTATCTCTGAATTGGCAGGCAGTACTGGAGACCTCCACAATTATGACCCATCCCACATGGAAATATATTTAACATTCAGGTAGGCATGTTGGGTTATAAATATGACTACTGAGAAGACAAGTGGGACCAAAAGGCAAGGACACCCTAGGGAAAGGAGGGTGGAAGAAGCAAGTTTATAAAATCAACCCAGGTCTAAATGATTTGAAATGTGTTTCTTTCTCCCTTCCTATCCGTTAGTCTCGTTCTATTAGAATTAGATGTATAGTCACCAAGCATTCCCAATGAAATTCCGCCTCCTAGTGCTACAGTTGAAGCAATATACAGGGTTCCCTGATTGAGCAAGAGAGGGAACAGTGAGAACCTATCCTAGCTAAGTCCAATACATCCCCATCAACAGCTTTTTACCTTTTGTTCCCCTCTCCCCAAGAAGGGAAGACAGCGGTACCAAGTAGATAGAAAGATAGTAGCCTGCATTTCCGTTAGGAAGCTGACTCTCTTTTTTGGCATCCTTGGGTCAAAGAACTGGTAAGTAAGTAGGAACCTCTCTTCCCTTAAATCGGAACGCAGTTGAGTGTCCACTCTCCTGACCTCTATACAAAGGCTGTGGGATGCTGGGGTTACTGGGTGACAAGGAGCGAGAAAGAGGAAGATGCCTGCGTTAGAGTCTGGATAAAGGGGATGGATGTGTGTGCTAGTGAGAGGGTGCCCGAGAATCTCTCTGAGTATGTGTGTGTGTGTGTGTGTGTGTGTGTGTGTGTGTGTGTGTGAGAGAGAGAGAGAGAGAGAGAGAGAGAGAGAGAGAGAGAGAGAGAGAGAGAGAGAGAGAGAGAGAGAGAACCAAGGGGAAAGAGGCAGAGAGAATGAGGCAGGGACATGTGTGTGTGTGTGTGTGTGTGTGTGTGTGTGTAGGGGGAGGGGAGGAAGACGTCCAACCCTTCTTACCTTTCAAAGACCAGCCTGACCATGAAGATGAAGAAGGCCAAGGGGAAGGCGAGATAGAGATCTTCAGCCTGGGGAAAGGTGGCTTCTTCTGTGTTCTTCAGATCTGCCCAGGTGACATTGTGGGGGAGCCAGAACCTCTCGTTCCAGAACCAGGCTAAGATCCCTGCCATCTTGCTTTGTCCAGCCTTGTCCTGCAGATCTCGCTGCAGCGGCCGGGCTTCTCGCAATGTCCCGGGGATAGAGGAGGGCGGAGATATAGGTTCTTCTGTCCTCTGGAGCCTCCGCAGCCCGGACCGCGTCTGCTGCTCAGATGCCTCTGCCACCGCAGCTGCTGCTGCTGCTGCTGCTGCTGGCGATGGCTCGGGCTCCTTTTGAGCCCTGGCTCCCTCTCGCTCTCGCTCTCTGGCCGCGCTGGGGAAAGGGGCCGCCTCGCCTGTCACATGGCAGCCCGGGCTGCTAGACCTGATTGGCTCTTCCTGCCGTCAACCAGCCCCACACACGCGGACCCACGGATGCTCCCCCACACCCCTAAGGGAAGGCGCAGCCGCTGCGCTCTGGGGTACAACGGACACTGCACGGGATCCCCGGGACAGGCAGCCACCCGGCTCCTGCGCGCCACTCCTCCAGCCCCGGGGAACTCAGTCTGTTACCTGTGACAGATCCTTAAAAGCTGTCCAGGCCAGTGTGCATGCTCGCACATGCTCAGTGCACGGACTCCTGCCCCATTGGAGTTCCAGAATGAGAACTCTACTTTCCCCAGGGGTAGTGGTGGCCGCCAAGGGGAACAGTCGGTATGCGTAGGATAGCAGTGGTTTGTCAGGGAATTTCGGGGTTAAAATTGAATCTAGAGCTAGAGAAAGGAGCAAAAAAGAAGGTTGGAGTTGAGGGAGGGGGAGAAAGGAAATAGTGACAGACGTTCGTTTTTGAAATAAGATGAGAAAACAGAGCGGGTATCCTTTGGCAAGAGCGGAGTTCCTCCCGCCTCCGCATTCCACCTCTTGTTCCCTTGCACCACCCCTTCCCCAGACTGCTTGTTTTCTTAAGCTTGGTGTTTTAAACCCATATACTCCAAAGACGCGGTTTTCCAGGAATGGGGGTAATGAGGAATGCTGATCACAAACACAGCAGCATTTTGTACCCACTCTCAGAAGCTAGTGAGTGCTCGGTCAAAAATTCTGGCTTCCTGCCTCACAGATACTTTGCCAATTCTGTCTTCAAAAGATAGAGCAGAAAAGAGAGGATCATTCAAAAATTTATCCCACAAAAAGTAATTGCACTGGATTTAGAGAAGAAGGACTTGAATTCAAATCCCTGCAATATTATTGTGTTATCTTGGGCAAAGTTACTTCAGCCAGCAGTTTGGGATTCAAAACCTGCTTAGACACATTAACTTTTTTTTTTTTTTAAGCAAGTCACTTAACCTCTCATAACCTCATTTCCTCATTTCAAAATTAAGGAATTGACCTCCAAGGCATCCTCCAAGGTCCTCTTCCAACTCTAAATCTGTGACTCTTTCTGGTCCTAGTTTCCTCCAAACATATGAAGAAGAGTTGGATTAGGTAAATATTATGACGGGTCCTGTGTGTAAGGGGCTTCTCTAAGTATTGGGGGAAATAAAG
Source organism: Monodelphis domestica (assembly GCF_027887165.1). Taxonomy (NCBI): domain Eukaryota; kingdom Metazoa; phylum Chordata; class Mammalia; order Didelphimorphia; family Didelphidae; genus Monodelphis; species Monodelphis domestica. The sequence goes on along the minus strand of NC_077230.1, from coordinate 178,518,995 downwards.
ACAAAAACAATCTGTTCTCAAGGACTTTATAAAGCTCTATTATGAGTATGAGGAGTAGCTCTCAATCTTGTGCCACATGGCAAGTCTTTGGATGCCAACTTCTTCCAATCTCAAATAACATCATAGATCTAGAGGTGACTAGAACCTCAGGAGCCCTTAAGTCAACAGTTCTGATTTTATATGTGAGGAACCTGGTGATCAGGGAAATTGAGCAACTTGCTAAACTAGTCTCATAGGCAATAAGCCTTAGAAGTGAGGTTTGAACCCAGGTCCTATGACTCCAGAATCATGAGCTTTTCACTGTAATATGGGTTGAACTAGCAGACTGTTAAATTACCTTATATGTCTAAAACCATCAGGGCATTTATGAACAACTGAAATATGTTAGAATGAGATAAATGTATAGAAGTCACAGACATACATGTGAGAAATTTCAAAAGGGATCCCTAATAGCTAGGAGATCTGCAGAATGCTTCTTGGGGAGGATGGTTTCAGATGGGTCTTGAAAATAGGGACATTTTTCAACAAGCTAAAACATAAACGGAGTTCATTTCAAGCATGAAAGTTCATACATGCAGATGCACAAAAGTGGTGGAGGATAACTATTGTTAGTAGCTCAGTTTAGTTGGAGTACAATGTGAATGAAGGGGAGTTAGTATTCATACTGTTTTAAGATTGGCTACCCTGGTAAGCACAGCCAGAAGGCCAGATGTGTTACATTTCACTCCTTCAGGACTCTTAGTGCCCTTAAGGGGACTGGGGGAGTGAGCAGATGATCTTGAGCTTTAAAAAAATGACTTCAGCCTCCACCACTGATGTTACCTCACCAATCAGGGGAAATGATTTAACCAAAGGTGTTTCAGATAGTAAAGAACAGAGCCAAGATTAAAATCCAGGTGGTCATGACTCTAAATCCAAGACTCTTTCCATCACCAATCATATTCTTTTATGCCACTGATTCAGATGTGAAAACATCTATATTTATTTGCATTCAAGCTGCTGAAAATCACTACACCACAGACAGAATGTTAATTGGATTCTGCAAGAACATTTATTAAGTGTCCACTATGTGCACACTTAAATACAAGAAACCTTTATTAAGTACTTGCTTTGTACTAAGCATTGCATTGTGCTGCCAGGTCTGGGAGACACAAACACAGAAAAGAAATTGTCCTTGCTTTTAAGAGGTGTTACACTATGCACACAAAATCAACAAATATAAAATTAGGCATGGGAAATCATTTCTAAGAGGGAGCACTAGCCAATTTTTTTGGACTCAGTGAAGGCCAATTGAGCTGGGCTTTAGAGGAAGCTAGGGAGATGAAGAGGGAGTGCATTCCAGACAGAGAGGCTCCTTTGTGTGCCATCATGGAGGTGATATAGGGAATGTCATGAATTTGGAAACAATAACAAGTCAGTGTGACTGGAACAGGGAGTGCCTAAAGTGCTATGGAAACATTTCAGCACCTCAAAGGTCTGTGATTTCTATGTTGTAAGTATATACCATCCATGTCCACTGACTCAGAGAATGATTCCTATGTGCCTTATCAAACAATCTTCCTATGTTATCAAAGAGATATTCATTTAGTGGCTAATCTTCTGGTAAACATTAGGTTGGTCCTCAGGTAGTAGACAAAAAGTCTACTAATGTACTTAACATTCTGAGATAGATAAATCCTTTATCATTTGTACCTTGATGCTTTGTCTTCTAGTTAGATTGGAGGGGCAGTCACTTAGTGAATTGTTATTATTGTCCCCATTTTATGAAGAATGAGATGAAGAAATTGAGATTTAGAGAAATTAAATGACTTCCCCATTGTTGTACAACTATCTGTGTCAGAAGTAGGATTTGCACTTAGATCTTTCCTAACTTCGAGTTATATGCTGCATCCACCTAGCTGCTTTCTAATTGGTCTCCCTATTCCAATATTTCCCCTTTAAAACCCATCCCCTGTACAACTGCCAAATCGATTATCCAAAAACACAGGTCTAACCATGTCATGTTGCTACTGAAAAAATCTTCAATAGTTGGTTACCTTTGGTGCAAAATATTAACTCATTAGTCTGGAATTTTGGTCAGCTAGGTAATACAATAGATAGAGCAATGTGCTTGAAATCAGGAAGATTGATCTTCAAGAGCTCAGATCCAACCTCAGACTGCGAGAACCTGGGCTGAACAACGAAAAGCCTGGAATTTAAAGTTTTCTAGAATCTGGCCTTCACTTAATTTTCCAGCATTGTTTCCTATTCCTTAACTTCTTTTTCAATAAAACTGATCTGCAAGTTGTTCCTTGCTTCATCTCTTTGTCCAGGGCATTTTCTCTGGCTGAACATCCTCCCTTCTCATCTTTCCTGACATTCTTTAAGTCCTATCTAAAATCGCATCTTCTATTGGAAGTTTACCCTAACTTTTCTAAATTCTAGTGCCTTCCTTCTACTTAATCTCTATCTTACATTTAGCTTGCTTTGCATATATTTGATATATTTGCTTACTTGCTATCTCCCACATTAAAGTGTAAGCTCCTTGAGAGCAAAAACTGTCTTTTGCATCTTTTTGTATTCTCAGCCCTTACTACAGTGTCTGGCACATAGTATGTGCTTAATGAATATTTACTGATTGATTGATTGATTGATTGAAGGGATAGTGACATATATTGGAAAAAATAGGTTAAGACTAGATTGGAGAAGACTTTGAATGACAGAAGAATGATATTTCTATCAATTCATTTATGAGAACTATATTTTGTACTTTCTACTATCCTATTCCAATGATTCTGAGTTGATGATTCTTGGTTCTTGAAAGTTTTACAAGTACAAGCTCTGAAAGTCTCTACCAAGGTGGAAAAGTTTAACACAGTACCTGGCACAAAATGGAATTTATAAATGTTTTCCTATTGGTTTATTGCCATTTTCTTCTCTAGTGTATTTTATAGATAAGGAAACTGAGGCAAATAAGGTTAAGTGATTTGTCCAGGTCACATGGTTAGTCAGTGTCTGAGGCTAGATCTGAACTCAGGTCTTCCTGACTCTAGGCTCAGCATTCTATCCACTGTGATATGGAGCTTACCCATAGCTTCTTTCCTCCTAATCCTATTTTTAATCTAACGATTCTGAATCAAAAAGACTAAACATAAAGGAAAGCTAAAAGGAGGGAGGAGTTGGAAGTAAAAGTTAAATTGGTAGAAGTGTGTCTGGAAAAGTCCTAGAACACAAGACCCAAACTTGCCTATCAAACCCCAGGGGCCCAAGCCACTTGGTGTTTCCTATATTTTTCCCTCATAGATTCCATATAACATAGTGACTATTACCCTTTACCTTCTTAGCAAAGCACCTAAACTACTATTTTCCTGAGAAAATGAAGGCCATTTATCATGGAATTGTTTTTCTCTTTCATCCAAACCTCAGATCTTTTCCAGTTCCCTCTTTCTTTGCTATGGATGCTAAGGAACCAGAAATAAAATGCCCCTTATTCTTGACCAAGCCAACCCTTTTACTTTTTTTTTCTTAACTCCATCCTTTCCTGTCACCTCTGGAAGCTTGCCCCCTCTCTCTTATCTTCAAACTTTCCTTATCCATTTGCTTCTTCTTTAAGTACCATATCTCTTGTGTCTTTCTTGCATAGATAAGCTCCTAGAAATGGTAGTTTACACTAATTCCCTCATTTCTTCCCCTCACACTTGCTTTTCAATCCTTTGTTCCACAGTCTTTCCCAATAATAATTGATTGATATTGGAGGGCTCCACATGGCTCCACTCTACTGAAACTGGAACTACTTTCTCCAAGGTTATCAATGATTTCTTAACTGCTAAATCCAATGTTCTTTTCTCAATCCTTATTCTATTTAACCTCTATTTAATTTTTCACAACACTGACCACCTCTTAATTCCTTTCCTTGACACTGCTCTCTCTTGGTTCCTCCTATTTCTTTAATGATTTCTTTTCAGTCTCCTTTTGTAAAAATTAAAATTAGTCTCAAATAATAAAAATATTATATTTTAAAGATTTATTAATGATCATTAGAAATCAAGGAATAAACAGATTTTCAGTTATACACTTTGCTGAATCATTATCCTTGTTCTACCCACTTAGTCTGGGCTTTTTCCAAGACTGGCATCCCTTTTCCCATCTCCTTCTTCCTCCCTCTCTACCCCCTCTTGTTCCTCCTATTAGTTCAATTATTGTACATGTTTAATCTCTCTTTTGATCTATAATTCCACATTGCCAGTTGCCTACTAGACATTTCCACTTATCCTATGTTATTGTTGTTCAGGCACATCTCAGGCATTTCTGACTTTGTTTACCCATTTGGGGTTTTCTTGGCAGAGATACTATAGTAGTTTGCCATTTCCTTCTTCAGTAGATTAAGACAAACAGATTCAGTGACTTGCCTAGGGTCACACAGAGAGGAAGCATCTGAGGCTTTATTTAAACCCAGATCTTCCTGACGCCAAGCTCAGTGCTTTATCTACTGAGCTACCTAGCTGCCTCCTGGGCAAAAAAAAAAAGTATAAAATGACTTGCCCAAAGTAACACAGTTAATAAGTAGCTGAGACCAGGTTTGAACTCAGGTCTTCTTGACTTCAACCCAACATTCTATCCATTGCACTACCCACCTGCCTCATAAAATTTTTAAAGTATTGTAAAATGTGATTTATTATTGTATTCCCAAAATATAGATCTGATCATGACACTGTTCTGTTCAGAAATCTCAGTGGCTCACTATTGTGCCTAGGATAAAATGAAAAATCTTCAGACTGTCATTTAAAATCCTCTACAATATGTCTCCCACCTATCTTCCCAATATGATTTCAGATTACTCTCTTTCGCATTCTGCTGTAATCAAGTTGGACTTCCAGCTGTTCCCTGTCCATGACATTTCATCTGTTGTTTCCCTAATGCTTTTGCAAAGGTATCTCACATGATAAAACCCACTTCTTCCTAACTTCTCCATCTTAGAACACCTAGCTTCCTTCAAAGTATAACTCAAGTCCCACTCACTAATTGAGACCTTTTAAAAGTTGTATTTCCCTCCCCGACAATAACATGTAGGATAGGTGCAGAAGTCTAGTAGGAAACTGGCAATGTGGAACTATAGATCAAAAGAGAGATGTACAATAATTGAACTAGTAGAAGGAGCAAGAGGGGGTAGGGAGGGAGGAAGAAACAGAGGGAAGGAGGGATTGTTTGGAATTATTGTTCAATGTTTCTGACTCTTCATGACCTTATTTGGGATTTTCTTGGCAAAGATACTAGTGTGGTTTTCCATTTTTTTCTCTAGCTCATTTTACACATGAGAAAATGGAGGCAAACAGATAAGTAACTTGCCCAGGGTCACACATCTAGTAATGTCATAGGGCAAATTTGGACTCAAAAAGAAGAATCTTCTTGGTATTCTATCCATGGGATTACTTAGCTGCTCTGTCAATTGTTGATTCTCTTTTAAATTACTATGCATTACTTCATACATTTTTTTAAACCCTTACCTTTCATCTTGGAATCAATACTATGTATTGGCTACAAGGCAGAAGAGTAGTAAGGGCTAGGCAATGGGGGTCAAGTGACTTGCCCAGGGTCACACAGCTGGGAAGCGTCTGAGGCCAGATTTGAACCTAAGACCTCCCATCTCTAGGCCTGGCTCTCAATCCACTGAGCTACCCAGCTGTCCCACTTTATACATTTTTGTATTTATTTGTATGCATTTCATATCCCTCCATCTCCTCTCCTCCTTCATACCTTTTTTGAATGAAGGTCATGATTCAATAATTTGTCCTCAAACTCCTGTTCCTTTATAGTACCATAAACAAAAGAGTTCCTTTTTTTAAATTAGCCAGCACCACTAATAAAAAAGCGTTTAACTAACAAATGCATAAAAAAGATTATGTGCAAGACCACAAACTCTACATTGTTTATAATTTATTTAAAATATGTAAATTATATATGGATGCTAATATAAACATCATCTGCTTTTGAGTTTACTTTGGATTTGTTTTACTTGGATACTTTTTTCTCTTGATTTTGTGGCTGAATTTTTTTTAATGTAATCATGGTATGCATTATTCTTATACTCTTTTCTTCTCTTTTCATCTCTTCATCTCTTTCCCTTATTTTCTTTATGTTTCCAATATTTGCCATTTCAATAACATAATACAGTCTATGACATTAAAAAAGCCCAAACCATTGAGCCATTTCTCCCATTTATTATATATGTGTTGTTTCCAGTTATTTAACATAATAAACAAAACTTCCATGAATATTTTTATGCAAGCTCTCAAAAATATTTTATATAACTTCTCAATAATTCCCTTAGGGCCTATCACATGTAATGGGATCTCTAGGTCAATAAGCATGAACAACTTACAGCTCATAATGTATAATTCCATCTTGTTTTCTAAAAAAGAAAAAAATCTTAACTGCTCTAGTAGTGTACTATTAGGCCTGTTTTTCCATTTTCCTATCAGCATTTAATTGATCACTTTAGTCCATCTGGTTCTCAGTTAACATATATTACCAGGACCATATTTTGCTGCATTGGTCCTTAGGCAGCAGATATGATATGTTGCCAGGACCATACTCTTCCCAAAACAAATTTTTCTAACTTGGTCATACTCAGTGGAACTTTTGTTCCAGTGCCACAACCCCACAAGGATGCAAATTACCCTTAACCTTCCCCCTTCCCCACACCTTGATATGTTTTCCCTTCTAGGTATAGTTCTTAAATAATAGTTACTTAATAATATTAATAGTTGCTTGCATTTTTTAAAAAAAACGGAATTATATGGAACCTAAGGTTACCTCCACATCCTTTTGAGGCATCAGAGTAGGACTTGATCCAGGAACTCTTCCAAAGTTTCAACATCCTAAAAGCAAGGAATTTTTTAAATGGACTCCATTCTGTGTCAAATGGGTTTTCACTATAAATAGGTTTAAAATATTTCATGTTTCTGGATTTTCTTTTGGTTTATCTCACTCCTAAACCTACATCTTCTAGCTTATTGGGAAATGTAGTTTTACTACTAATAATTCAGGATTAATGACTTTGCTTCAGAAGTTGACTTTGTATTTTGAAGGGGAAATAGTATATTTCATAAAAGGACATGGAGAGTTTCTTCCCTGTTTTTGTTTTTTGCCTTTTATCACTAGGGTTACAGACAATATTAATCCTATAATAAAACTTCTGTGTAGCCCATTTGGAGATGCGGGCTATGGGATAGAAAGGAGGAAATAGTTCGCAGGATCTTTCAGGTACAATTTGGGGAAAGAGTTTGAGCAAATCACTTCCCATTTTTGGACCTCAGTTTCTTCCTCTGTAAAATAAAGGGATTAGACTAGATAAGTCTCCTTCCTACTCTGAGATTCTTTAATACTATAGTTTATATAAGCTGGCACAACTCTAAAAGCAGATCTCAGAACAAGTATCAAATCCCATTCAGAATTTAAGACTCTTGAGCATGGTTACAGTTGGTACAATTTTTAAGAGGAAAAGAAAATCCTTGTTTTCCCTGAGCCCTATAACATGCAAACCACCAATTCCTATATCAAAATAAGGTAGTAAGCTACAGTATCAAGAAAAGAAATTAGTGTTCTCCTAACATTTTTACAACTGTCCTAAGAAGGGTTACTCCAGGCTTTGCTGTTCTATTGTTTTTCAGTTGTGTACAACTCTTCATCTTGGGGTTTTCTTGGCAAAGATACTGGAGGTTTGCTATTTTCTTCACCAGCTCCTTTTACAGTTGAAGGAACTGAGGTAAACAGGGATAAGTGACTTGCCAGAGTCACACAGTATCTGTGGTCAGATCTGAATTCAGGAAGATGAGACTTCCTGATTTCAAGTCCAGCACTCCATCTACTGTGTCTAATTGCTCTGTAGTTGGACAGGGTTTAAATAGAATTTTGTCCTCTAGAAGGGTCTTAGATAAATACAACACGTTTCCCCTCATTTATCCTACTGTAAAGGTCAAAATTATTTCTGAGAATCAGGCTAGGTGGTAAGAGTTTGAGGCTCTTTTGCTTTCTCCTCCTCAACTCCCACAAAGCACTTCACTTGAAGCCCTTTTTTTTGACAGTGACAACCATCAATTAGACATGCTACTCCCAGCTGAACCAAATCCCTGGTTCATTTAAAAAAAAATTATTCTCTCATACAATCAGAATCTATTTAAATGTTAATTTTCCCTTGTAATTTTCTTTAGCCTATTAATGTTGTGGTGGAGTCTAATTAAAGTCTCAACCATGCCCAGTGTACTCTGAAGCTACCACAAGAAGAGTGAAGTAGAGGCAGAAAATTTGGCTGTAGGCTGTGCTCTCAGCAGGCCTGCTTCTTCCTAGTTACATGTAAGACCAGAACTAAATTCTATAATTTGTTATGCATGTGCAACTCTCATATTTCTCTCTGTTAGATGGTATTATTTGTGTAACATTAGAGTAGTAATTTATTCTCTCAAGGTCTTAGTTTCCTCTTCTATAAAAAGAGAAAAATGGTCAGAAAGTATCTTTAAGATCCCTAATAACTCTGTAATGTTAATAATTTTGTTTAGGAGAGTTTAAATTAGAAGGGGGAGGGTTTCTGAACCTAACTTAATAATTATAAGAATTTCTAATACAAAAAATACTCAGGAACAATGTAGATAGGAAATTCACTGGAGACATATGTTTACTGAAAATAACTCTGAATATAATGAAATCACAGGTCTTGCCCCACAGAAAAAGAATAATAATCATTCACATTATATATATTTATAAGATTTTCTTAATACCTATAATTATCAATATCAGGATCATGTTTTTTCTTGTAATCTCAAGCAACATTGCATTGGTCATATATATATATATATATATAATACAAATATACATCTGTATATATAAAATTAAACCATGGCACAACCCACCTCATTTGGGTTTTAGAATAGTTATTGAGATAGCAGATCATCAAATATTTCCAAGTTTTTGTTTAATAATTCTTTGGGAAGTACCTTCCCCAGACTGGAGTTCTACATTTGGAGATAAGATTAGGAAACCACTTGAAAGGAGGCTGAGAATTCTAACATTTTTGCCAACCAAAATTTAACACAGCCAGAAGCCTGATAGCTTTGTTTGGCATTCAACCCAGACAGGATTGGGATCAGACTGACTCTGGATGATAAAAGAATGAGTCAGTGAACAGAGGAAGAAGAAGCTCTCCCTAGGTCTAGCTCCATTTATATTTTCATTTAAAACCAGAACTCCCTACTCTTCTAAGTTGTTAAGACATAACTTCATAACTTTCTTTTTCTTTTGGTTTGTTCTTTAAAACTCCTACTTGTTTCCCTGTAGTCAACATTGAATTCATTTCATATTTATTTAATTCCTATCTTGTATAGTACCTGTCATCGGATCTTAGATGTAGGGTTGGAAGGAACCATAGAGATCTTATCCAATCTTCTCATTTTGTTCTATATAATGAAACTGAGGATCAGGGAGGGTAAAAGACTTACTCCAAATTACACAGTTTTTAAGTAGTCATGTTGGGATTCAAACCCACCTTTTCTGACTACAAATCAAAATTGATTTCCATTATACCACCCTAGATTGTAGATACTAATATGACCATCCATGTAGTCCATGTCCTTAAGAAGCATCCATCTAATTGAGGGGGTGAAACCCCTATACAATTATTCATAAATACAAGTTTAGGTATGATTAAGTTCATAGTTTAGGGTGGCATGAGTTTGAAAGGAAACTAATACAAATCCATGAGACAGAGACCTTCACTTTATTTTTATAAATACTAACTGCCATGATTCTTTGCAATTTGTGGTCTTGATTTCACCTTTATTGGTGAAGAAATTTTTCAGCAAATATGCATTATCTATAAGAAACTGGAAAAAAACAGGACATTTTAAGAAGGACATTTATTTGGAAGTATCAAAGAAGTCTTCATAAAGAAAGTGGTACCTTACATGTTATATATCACGCTAATCATGCTCAGTCTCATCTGATCTTGAAAGCTAAGCTGTTGAACTCGATTAGTACTTGAATGGGAGACTGACTGGGAATACCAGGTGCCATAAAACTTAAATTGTGGGTAACTAGGTGGCACAATGAATACAGTGCCAGGCCTAGAGTCAGGAAGATTCATCTTTATGAGTTCAAATCTGGCCTCAGACACTTATTAGCCCTGTGATCCTGGACAAGTCAGTTAACCCTGTTTGCCTCACTTTTCCCATCTGTAAAATGAGTTGGAGAAGGAAATGGTAAATTACTCCAGTATCTTTGCCAATAAAACCCCAAATAGGGTCATGAAGAGTCAGACAGCTGAAAAACAACTCAATAATCACAATACTTAATTTGGGCCTTTAAGGAAGAAAAGAATGTCAATAAATGGAGATAGCAGTAGATTCCATTCCAGAAATGGGGGATAGGTGTAAATGATATAAAGTATAGCTAAAGTTAAGGTTTCTATTTCCTTAAATTATCCAGAAACTAATATGTTTATTTGTTTTTAATATCAAAAAAGACAAAGAAGAAATTGATTAACCTCTATTCCCTTCAATAGATGATCTGAGTTAGAGGAACACAAGCCAGAATGGGTAATACCAGCAAACAGAGAGACTGAGGAGTGAAAGGAATTCTTGTTTTTAGCAACTCATAATGTTTAGAAGTAGGAGGGACCTGAGATAGCATCTATTTCAACCCTCTCATTTTCCTGAGGGCCAAAGAAGGAGAAGACATTACTACTTATAATAATAGCTAGCATTTGTAGAGTTTTAGTGCAAAGCATTTTACAACTATTATATCATTTCATCTTTAAAACAGCTCTAGGAGATAGGTGCTATTATTATCCCCATTTTACAGATGAAAAAATTGAGGCAGATGGAAGTTCAGAGACTTGCCCTGTGTCATGAATTTAATGTTTGGGGCTTTCCTGACTTCAGATCTAGCATTCTATCCACTGTGCCATTTAGATGCCTCAAAGAGAAGTTGAGTGACTTGCCTAGGATCAAGCAGCTGCTAAGTATGAAACAGGATTCAACTCAGGTCTTCCTGATCCCAAGTCCCTTCATCGACCTACTGAACCACCTAACTGACCCTTGTTTATAATAATTTCTATTTTAAGCTAAAGGGCACCTTAGAGAGTATATACTCCAATAATACTCAAAGAGAGAAAGTGACATAATAATGAGAACTAAATTGAAATTTTAATTGTTTTTTTCCACTTTTCTTCAACAGGCAGAAAGCTCATATTTTAGCATGCATCTTGAGATGCTTTTGTAATTGGAAAAGGTAACTTTGTAATTATTTCTGCCTCTCTTAGAAGTATCCTTTAAGAAAAATAAAAGAGAAATGTAGACACAGAACATATTGACTATGAGATGCGAATACAGGAGCATTTACTACCAGCATAGATGAAAATCAATCTACTGTGGAAGAAAAAATGGGAATCTACCTTCAAGTAGCATTCAAAGAAGAATTGGGTTAAAAAATGCTAAAAGAAGCAGTCAAAAAAGGAATAATCAGCAGCTCTCAGCAATTATCCTAAACTTAGTGCCAGGATCCCCTGCTATAGTCACTTACCTGAGACAAAGATAGTAAAGGTCAAAGTCAACAGATTTGGCCATATTGAATTTCTAGTGACCAGGGCTGCATTCAACAAAGGCAGAGTAGATATTATGGCCATCCATGCTGCAAGGTTTATATCTTCTAATATGATTACACTTGTGGCAAGTTCAAGAGCCCTGTTAAGACTGAGACTGAAAAGCTGGTGATCTATGGAAAAGCCATTACCATCTTTCAGAAGTTGGATCCCACCAATATTAAATGAGGAGGTGCTGGATCCAAGTATCTTTTCCACCATGGAAAAGACTGGGACTCACTTAAAGGGTGGAGTCAAGCAGATCATTACCTTTTTGCTGATGCCTGAATGTGATGGGAATGAATCATGAGAATTCTCCAGAAGATTATCAGTAATGCCTCCTACCAACAATGCTTGGTCTTCTTGACTGTAGTCATTCATTACAACTTTGACATTGTGAAAAGACTCATGACTACAGTGCATACCAATACATGCACCCCAGAAGACAGCAAATGGTCCCTCTGGCAAGATATGATGCAGTGGGTATAGTGCTGCCCAAAATATCATCCCTGCTTCCACTCGGGCTTCTCAGAATGTAGCTAAGTCATACCAGAGCTGACAGGGAAGCTTGCAGACATGACTTTCCAATGTTCCTACTCCCCATGTTTCTACTGTGGATCTGACTTGCTACCTGGAGAAAGCTGCCAAATATGATGATATTAAGAAGGTAGCAAAGCAAGCATCAGAGGGACCTTTGAAAGGCGTCTTTGCTACTCAGAGTAGTAATAGGTTTTATTCTGTTACATCAATAGTGACACCAACTCTTAATACCTTTGCTGCTGGCACTGGTATTGTCTTCGATGACCATTCTGTCAAGCTTATTTCCTGGTATGAAAATGAAGACATTTATAGCAAACATGTATTAAGACCTCATGCTCTACATGGCCTCCAAGACGTAATTAAACTAGAAACTCCTGGGTCTTCATCCCCAACCAAAAAAGAAGTTCCAATTCTGGAGAGCCCATATCCATAAACTATGTCGCTATACTGGGAATCCTATGCCCCATTCACATTCTTGCCCCAAAGTAAGGATCACTGCAGGAGGGAGGAGCATAAGGTCCTATAGTGTGTATCATCAACAAAGTTACCATATCCAATGCAAAAAAAATTTTAAAGGACTTATCAAAGAGTAGCACTTCTGACAATTTTGCTTATTTCAGCAAAGGAATGTACTACATTTATGGATTTTTAATACCAAATAAAAGTGAGTGAGAGAATAAGACAACTGAACTATGTCTTTCAAATTTTCATTGTATTTTATAAGCTAGGTTTCCCTATCTTATCTAGCTAGAAGTGCAGAATCTACTCAAGATCCCAAACCCACCACTAATCAACATAGAAGTTGTGACCTATTCTGTTTCTACCCTGGGCACTTCTCTTTAGGCCACCTAATGGCTTCTTGTTCTGAAGGATTCACCATATTAATATTGGACTCAGGACAAATATCTCACTGACTTAGTCCATTGCAGCTGTGATCTCCTGAGCTCAAGAGATCCACCAACCTCAATCTAATAGCAGGAATTACAGAAATGTGCTACCATATTCATCTATTTGTATTAAATATATTTTAACCCTTACTTTCCATCTTAGAATCAATACTGGTTTTGATTCCAAGGTGGAAGAGAAGTAAGGGGCAGGAAATGGGGATTATGAGTTGCCCAGGCTCATTCAGCTAAAGCTTGGCTGCTGCCGATTTGAACACAGGATGCCCCATTTCTAGGCCTGGTTCTCAACCTACTGAGCCACCTAGCTGCCCCCAATTTGTACTAAATCTTTACAAGTGTCACCTACACTCAAATCAAGGGTATTCTCTTTGAGAATTTTGAATGCAACTAGCAGGCTTTCACAAGTGATATTCAACAACAGACCACATTCTTGCCATTTGACAATTAACTGAAAGATGCAGAAAATTTAAGATCCTGTCGTGTCTGCTATTTATTGATTACAAAAAAAAAAAACACACACACACACAAAATGTATTTGACTCAACAGTCCTAAACACTGCCTCATCGGTCCCTATACAACAAGGAATTTTTCATCCGTACTGCTGCATCAAGAAATATTCTATTCTGTTTGGAAAGTCTAGTGCCTGAACTCTAAAAGTCAGAAATCCTAGATTGGAATTAAATGAATGAATCCCTAATCCTGCAGGGAAGACACATAAAAGTCTGACCTGCAATGTGCTTCTGCATGTCATGAAAAAAGGTGACCATTGTTCTATTGAAGAGGGTTGATCATCAAGCACCTTCTATGTGCTAAGCACTGTGCTAAGAGCTGGGGATTCAAAAAAAAGTGAAGAAAGATCTTGAACTCATGGAATATTGGAGAAGATAACATGTTAGAATCTATGTACAAACAGGTTACATACAAGATAAATTAGAAATAATAGCAAGGAGGAATATGTATTATCTTTATGGATACATGAAGAAGAAATATTGGATTTTTGGATACATAATCCTGTTATCTATGTATGATTAAAACCTATTGATTTTTCTCCAATAATTTCTTCCATTTTCTTAATTATATGTGTTCTTTTCCACTGATGCATATCTCAATGCTTCATTGTACAGTGTTATAGATATAGATATATCACTTTAGATTACTTTGATTCATAGGCTAAAAGACTTAGACGACTTCCAGAATGTTGGATAAATTTATTATAGAAAATGTATGCAAAGACATGGACAAGAATTAAAGTGAAAGATAAGGAATAGATGATTTAAAATCTATATGATAAAAAGGAGGATCCATGTAGCCAAAAATCCCTGATCCACAGGCAAGAGGTGTTTTTTTGGTTCTACAATCCATTGATGTTCTGTGATAGCTATCAGTCCTTTTGCATCCCAAGATTCATTGTACCTCAGTTAAAAAAGGAAAAGGAAAGAAAGCAGGACACCAGAGATACTTTTTGAATAGAGGGGGAGAGAAAAATTAAGATTGATTAGGAGCAGTTTACCTCCAATTCACCATACATTTATTTTTGAAACAGGCAACAGTTAACTTCTCCTTTGAGAAAACCCAGTAGCCTTTTTTTTTTTAACAGTCCTAAAGGGACAAAAAGGGAGAAAAGACTGACATCAGATAAGGCATTTAACGCCTGGTAATTAGTACCTGCTTCCACCCAGCTTGCTCATCACACTGCCTTTGAACACTGACTTTCTTCCCTTTGTTTCCATGAGAAATTTAACAGCCAGCAGAGTGGACATTGATTTACCACAGGGATTTTGTCTGGAGTTTAAAGCTCTGCACAAATGTCATTGCTCATTGGAAACTAGGTGGTTTAATGGATAGAGGGCTAGACTTTGAGTTAGGAAGAGCCAAATTCCAATTTGGCCCCAGGCACTTACTGCCAGTGCCACCTAAGCTAAGACACTTAATTTCTACCTGCCTCAATTTCCTTATCAGTAAAATAAAGATAATAATATCTACCTCCAAGAGTTGTTGTGAGAATACAATTAGATATTTGTAAAGCACTTTGCAAACTTTAATGCTCTATAGAAATGCTAAGTATTGTTGTTATAATGGTCAGAAG
This sequence comes from Monodelphis domestica, assembly GCF_027887165.1. Lineage (NCBI taxonomy): Eukaryota > Metazoa > Chordata > Mammalia > Didelphimorphia > Didelphidae > Monodelphis > Monodelphis domestica. The sequence goes on along the minus strand of NC_077230.1, from coordinate 178,503,855 downwards.
GAAGGGAAGTTTTAAAATATTGGCCTCCCTGAAACTTAAGGGGTTGATGTAGGAACTAAGGAGAATTAAGTGGGCAGCTAGGTAGCTCAATAGATAGAGCAACTTAGACTGGAGTTGGGAGACTGGGTTCAAATCTGACCTCAGACACTTCCTAGCTGTGTGACCCCAGGTAAGTCACTTAACCCCATTTGCCTAGCCCTTGATGGTCTGTCTTAGAGTTGTTACTAAGACATAAAATAAGGGTAAAGGGGGGGGGCAGTAATAGGCAGGCTAGGAAACACATGGGATGAGTAAATTTATGTTATTTAATTTTATCCATTTCTAATAGGCTGATTAAAATAACATACAAGCATGCCTAAGTAAAAGCTTTAATGGAAACAGCGGGGACAAGGAGTAAGGAGATGAGTCAGGAGGAAGAAAGCTGAGCAATTATCTGATTGTATATGTATGGTCATAACTTAAACCACCTCACAAACTAATGAGAGAAGAGCAATACTACTCGTAAAGGAGCTGAGCAAGGGAGAATGGCAAACAACTCTTAGAAAGTTTTAAAGTGATCAAAAGATTAAGACCACCCTCTTATGGAGGTGACACACACACACACACACACACACACACACACACACACACACACACACACACACACGGGGGGGGGGGGGTAAGCACTTCAACATCATATATCTTGATTTTTAATGCTGAATAGAATCAGCCTCTCTTCAAAGAACCCTCCATAGAGTCACAGATACAGAAACAAGAATATCCTGATTGATGTTTAACAATCAGCTCTGAAAAAAAATGCATCATTAATATTTTTCCATCATTTTCTGAAGGTTAGGCAATCCACAAAATGATAAACTAAGGGGTAAATGTTCATACTAAACATTTAAAAATCAGCTCTCATAAGCAAGTATGAGCTTAGTATATGCCTGAAAGTATCACTAGAAGTACTTAGAATATTGGTCCTTACATTTTACTGTAGTTTTTAACAGGAAGCATGGATACAAATCCATTTGGGGAGGGATATGGGAGCAGCACACAATAGCAAAAAGAACATGATGTTTGGAGACAAAGGATCTGGGTTTAAATTCCAGATTTGTCGTGTATTTAATACCTGGGTAGTCTTGGAAAAGTCATTTTCCCTCTTTGGTTCTCAGTTTTCTCACCTATAAAATGTGAGGGTTAAACTAGATGACCTTTAAGGTCATCTCTGATCCATTTTAGAACAGATATATAGCCCTCCAACCTCCCCGATAATAATTATAATCCAGTGATTTTTAGACAGACATGGAAACTAACTTCTTTGCAAATAATATATTCCATTTCTGAGTTTTCTGATATGTCCCAATTATCTAACAGCATATCTGATTTGACCCAATTATCTGAAAGCATATATGTATATATATATACATATATATTTGTTTTATAACACATTTTGAAATTTGATAAAGCAAGTGCCCCATCTCCAGTTCCTTTGCTTAGAATTCTTGATATTCTTGATTATATCCTTCTCCATATGAATTCTGTTATGTTATCAACTTCTAGAAATGCCTTTTTGATAATTTGAATGGAATTACCTTTAATCTGGGAATTATTTAGTTAATTGTTGATATTTTTGTATATTTGCTCAACCTTACCATGAAAAGGAGAATATCTCTGCATTTGTTCTGTTTTTCTTGGACTTCTAGTGAAATCATTTGGATATTGTTTTTATACAGATCTTTTGCAGGTCTCGATATGTCAGTGACCAAATATTTGACACATTTTGTCATTGTCATAAAAGATACTGCTCCTCCTATCATTTCCCTCTAATCCTTGTTTAAAGTACATGGAAATCTAGATCAATTTGTGGTTTTATGTTGTTATCTTCTTTTTTACTAAAGATGTTTATTAGCTCAATTTATTATTTACTCACTTTGGGTTTGAGGAATACATCATATCATCTTGAAATATAGACATTTTAACTTATTCCTTAACAAAGTCTATTTTTCCATATCTTTTTCCTACTTAGCTACTGTTCCCAACATTTCTGGGATTATGACAAATGACAAGTGAAGGGAGTAGAAAGCTTCAGTTTAAATATGTTTGTTGTGGAAATACTTCTAGTGTTTCCCCATTTTTATAATATTATTTGTTATTTTAAATGTATGCTTTTTCTATATATTGTAATGGTGAAAATTTCACCTTTTAAGATTGTTGTAATATTGAACAATGGCCGCCAAGGAATTTACTTATGAAATTCCTAAAATGAAACACTCAAGTCAGAATGGAGTTTATGGAGGTTTAATCACAACGGGAGTAGGGAAAAGGAGAGGGAGAGAAGGAGAGAGGAGAAAAGGGAAGAGGGGCTACTCAACCTCTGACCAAGGCAGAGGGAGTTTTTAGGCCCAAAGGGCCAAGGTGGAAAGAATCAGTCCTTAACTCACGTGACCGATCTGAAGGAAAGCTGTCTGCGGGCCTCCTCCCTGTCCAAGCTTCTAACATGAACTCCTGTCTAGCTCTCTCCACAGGAAGTGAGTGAATTCCAGAGGCTGTTCCCTACCTCACTTCCTGTGCCTCACAAGTGCCAATGGTTGGCTCTAGCTTGGCTTAGGACAGCCCAGGTGGGCAGTTAGTTATTTCTGATTTGTCATTGACTAGCATATGCCCGTGTAGTGTGGGTGTGCACAATTTTTGGGTGCTATACCAAGATGGAGACTTTTAAAATTCACAATCCCCCCTGATGATGATTGGGGGACTAGTCTCCCCAATTGATCACTAAACATAAGCATACTGCACCCCAAAAATTTCTAACTGTAAGTGTATACAAAAATTTTTTACCCACTAAGAGGAAAATTATAATAGTTATAAATATGGGGAAATAGAGGAGAAAGAGAGACAGCAAACCAATGTTTTGCTGGGCGCATTGACAAAAACCAATCAGGGGGCAGTCCCCTTTGGCATAAGAGTGTACATTCAAAAAATGTTCAATCAACCACACCCCAAGGTTCATTCTGGATCTTCCTGTAGTGAAAAGGTTTAGCTATCTTTCTGCAAACAGTTCATTCTCTGGATTCAGTTAGTTAGCAAGCTTCTTCTCTGAAGATTTATCTCGAACAAAATTTAAATCTTGGATTTGATGAAATACAATCCCCCCTGAAGAAAGTGTTGAAAAAACACTGAGTCCAGCTGAGGATTCAAGTTTTAGTTGTGGGGGGGTGTGAGTTAATCCAAAAGAAAAACAGAACAAAATGAAAATAAAATTAAAAAAAAATCAAAAGAAGAAAAGGGAAAAAAATTAAAGGAAAAATATAGACCCTTTATATATACATATATTTATATTAAAGAAGAATTCAAAATCAGTATCAAAAAAATCTATGTATACAAAATTTGAGAAAGCAAGAATAAAAAAAAAAATTTTTTACAGGCCCCTGTATTAGGGTCCAGTTAAGTAATTTCTAATCCCACAAGTCTGTAGGACAGAATGCAGCATATTTTACTTCCCCATTTGCAGCCAAGGCTACAGGAAGTTGCCATACTATAGGAGAGAAAAAAGAGGACCAGATTTTTATTTTATATCTAGGGAAGTGTCATTCCCTCGTCTGATTTTACCTTCGTTCTCAGGGATGGAGGGAGCCAGGATGGTAGCCAACCTTTGGTACTTGGCTGTAGGTATTTTCACGAAGAGTGTGGATACAAGGAAGGCCTACATCTTAACGTCTGTCAAGTGTCGCAACCCCGAGTCTCACACTAGGTTCAAGTCCTTAGTATTGGCTTAGAAATGCATTAATCCTACCTGGATTGGTCTTTGATTTTTAGACCTTTGAGCTCTTTTGGCATTATCCAGGTTATCTCTGTGCTCCTTTTTTGATCCCGTTCCTAGAATCAGACACAAACATTAATCATAGTCCCACAACAATTATCAATAAATGGCAGGTTCCCATAGCCTAAAGCTGTTTGGGTGCATATTAATAATAACAGCAAGTATATATATTTAAACTAATATTGTAGAATAAAATTAATATTGATTATATGTACCTTAAGTACATAGAAATGAGAAAAAGGGAACAAAATTGTAAAAAAATAATAAAATAAGGAAAAGAGAAAAAAGAAAAAAGAAAAAGAGAGAAAAGGTGTTTTATACTCACCTGTTCTGGCAGCTGTGTCTTTAAGCCAAGGTATTTGGTAAAAGGACTGACGGAGTGAGTAATAAGTGGGGTGAAAGGGCAAGAAAATTGAGGAAATTTATTGAGGTTCTAGAAACCTTCGAAGCACTAAAGCAGGACCAAGAGCCGGAGGGGGTAGCCGGGGTGGGACCTCTCCCAGGTGATTAGTATGGAGATCAGAAAGGAAGATCAGAAGATTGATATAGTTCTTTTTTCCCGAAGTGGTTATGCCAACTGTAATGGTGAAAATTTCACCTTTTAAGATTGTTGTAATATTGAACAATGGCCGCCAAGGAATTTACTTATGAAATTCCTAAAATGAAACACTCAAGTCAGAATGGAGTTTATGGAGGTTTAATCACAATGGGAGTAGGGAAAGGAGAGGGAGAGAAGGAGAGAGGAGAAAAGGGAAGAGGGGCTACTCAACCTCTGACCAAGGCAGAGGGAGTTTTTAGGCCCAAAGGGCCAAGGTGGAAAGAATCAGTCCTTAACTCACGTGACCGATCTGAAGGAAAGCTGTCTGCGGGCCTCCTCCCTGTCCAAGCTTCTAACATGAACTCCTGTCTAGCTCTCTCCACAGGAAGTGAGTGAATTCCAGAGGCTGTTCCCTACCTCACTTCCTGTGCCTCACAAGTGCCAATGGTTGGCTCTAGCTTGGCTTAGGACAGCCCAGGTGGGCAGTTAGTTATTTCTGATTTGTCATTGACTAGCATATGCCCGTGTAGTGTGGGTGTGCACAATTTTTGGGTGCTATACCAAGACGGAGACTTTTAAAATTCACAATATCTTTAATGAAAAATTCTCCTGTTGTATTATTTTGAATGTTCTATTATAAATGAATGCTGCATTTTACAACAGCTTTATTTAGTTCTAATATGTCTTTTTTACTGCGAATTTGGAAAAAGTATATGGGCAGCTAGGTGGTGCAATAGATAGAGCACTAGACCTGTAATCAGGAAGACTCATCTTCCTGAGTTCAAATCTGTCCTCAGACTATCACTATGACCCTGTGCAAGTCACAACCCTGTTTGTCTCACTTTCCTCATCTATAAAATGAGCTGGAAAAGGAAATGGCAACCACTCTAGAATCTTTGCTAAGAAAGTGGGATCATAAAGAGTTGGACAAGACAGAAAAATAACTAACTGAAAGGACATCGTATATGTATCATTTTAAACTGAAAATAAAGTTGCCATTTTCCAAGGCAACTATAATTTAGTAGAAATATTTCTGGACAGAATGTCCTGACTCTGCCACTAATGATGATATGACCTTGAGCAAATTGCTTTAGTTTCCCTTTGCCTCAGTTTCCTTAGCTATAAAATAAGGAGATGGGAATAGATGAGCTTAAGTCTCCTCCAGCTTTAATATTCTCTGAGTCTATTCTACACTAATGCTTTTAATAATGGTTACTCTTTTATGTAAGTTTGTCAAGTCATGAAAACTATACTGTTAACCACTATGTTCCTAATTATTTTTCTTTTTTCCCTCCAGAATTAATCACTGATAGTTCTTAGCCAGGAATGAATTGCACCTAACAAAGATTAGTAAAATCCTTCTTGTCTAGATCATTGCAAAGTAAATCCACAGGGCTTTAGATTTAAAACTAGAAGGGTTGTTCGAAGAAGGAAAGAAATGTTTGAAAGATAAGTGCTAAACTAGGAAGCACAAAGAATAGTGGTCAAACACATAAGAATAGAGAATTATAAAAGATAATATTCAAGAAGATAGTAATAAAAAGCTATGGTCTCAGGTGCCTATGCACAAAATATGAACAATAAGCAAAATGAACTAGTGCCTTTAATCCAGGGTGGTATAGTATAGTAGATAGATCCTGTCCCTGATACTTACTAGCAGTCCTAATAACTCAGTCCTATGTAGGTGACATTATATCCTTCCTCACCATTCATCTACTCCCTTATCTGGGTGCTATCTAACTCATAACTATTTGTCTGAATTATTACCCACTGTTGTACCTTGACCTCTGAAACTTCTCAGTCATAAAGATGGTTGTTGCTAATGAAATTATTCAAAAGATGGAAGAGGCAATGAATGGAAATTTTATTCTGTGACTGAATTTGGCCAATAAGGAGAAAGCAATTGTCAAAATTAAAATGATTGGAATCTTGGGAGAGAGAAATTGTCATTAGAGTTCATAAGTAAGGAAAAGAAAACTAGGGATAATTTTGCATGTACTCTAGATTTGGTGAAAACAAATTACAAGAAGTTCACAGAAAGGATAGATAAGAGTTTATTAATTAGGAATCTAAAGGGAAAAGCGGTTTGATAAGGATGGGATCCTCTGAAGAGCAAAACACTGATGATCCTGATATGAAGAAATGATTCTTATAAGGAGAAAAGGGGAAACTGTATAAAAACAAGCTCCCTAATTGACTCATTATCCCACTCTCTATGGCAGCTCTCCCAAGCACTTTTATACTTCCCCAACCCTTCCCCTTTCAGTTGAGAACCTTGTTTCATATTTCACTGAAAAAATTGAGGCTGTTCTCTGAAAGCTTTCTCTTCTCTGTTGCTCACTCATATTTCCCAAAAGCCTTTTGCTACTATGTCCTCCATCCCTGTCCAACATAATGAGGTGACCCTTTTGCCATGGCAAACCCCATTAAATGAACAATGATCCAATTGCATTCCGTCTTCTAGAGCAGATTTCTCCCCTCTATCATCCCCACTCTCTCACTTATCTTCAACTTCTCCCTCTCTAAAGACTGCTTTCCTGCTGCCTACAAACATGCCCATGTCTCTCCAGCTGCAAAAAACCTCTCACATGATCTATTCATCTCTGTTAATCATTGTCCCATATTTCTCCTCCCTTGTGTGACTCACCAATTTGGTAAAGCTGATTACAATAAGTGCTTACGCCTCTTTTCCTATCTAATGTATCCTATGCACAATTTGTTTGTCCATAGGTATTTACATGTTGTCTCCCTCTTTAGGTACCTCTTTACGCTGTGAGATCCTTGAGAGTAGAGACTCCCTTTGGCCTTTACTTGCATCCCCAGTGCTTGTCAGTGCCTGGGACGGTGCCTTGCTAAGTGTATAGTAAATGCTTAATAAAAGCTTGTTGGCCTGATTTGATTTGGGATAGAAATAGAAAATTAAAGCAAGAGCATGTAACTTAGTGTGCAAAGAAAAGAGTATTACTGGCCTGTAAGAAAAAGTCAAGAATAACAACCTGTATAGCCTAGAATAACTTACTTCATCTCCATAAGCCTTACTTATCTCAACTACAAAATGAGAGAGTGGAGATAGAAAATTTCTAAGTTTTCTTACAGCTTTAGATCTATGATCCTCTGAGTGCTGAAATCTACAAAGAACTAAAGACAAAATTAAGAGATTTTTCTTTTAATTTTATCAACAAAAGGAAAGTCAAAAAAGGGATAATGGGATTTCTCCATTTGTTCAAAATAATGATAATAGAAGATCATTTAACCACTCTATTTTCTCTATTATAGAAAATGGTCAACAGTTTGGGGGATGTGGAACAAAAAGTGTTACTGGGATTGAAATATCAGATAACCAAGACAATGGTAAAAAGAAAAAAGAACTATCAACTGTCTTCTTGAGTTCAGGACACTAGGCCTGTAAGGATGATATTAGAAAATAAGTATTATTTTATTAGTTTAGGGATAAAAAGTAGAGTGCTGGTTTGAGAAAGAAATGGAGTTTGAAGCAGAGCTGAGAGAGCATGTTACTTTTTATTGTTGATAGTCATAACCATTTTTTCTGTGCCAGTTACTTTCTCTGGCAGTTGGGAGTTGGTCTCTGGCAGTTGGCCTCTCTCAGGGCTGGAGGAGGTAACATCTTTGCTTCTCTCTCTGTCTGAGGGAAAGATATGAAGGAGCTTAGTGTTTTCCTTTCCCAACTTGGGTAATACTATTGACTATCTATTGAGGTTTTTTATAGATTGATTTAACTCTGAGAAAACCAAAGAAAACCCTGGGCTTTAGTTTGCACTCTGAGTCTGTTAATTTGATTCTTGTTGAGACTCAACCAGCTAGCCTTTGCTATTTTATAATTTCAAGGCAAAGTTAAGAATATAAGGATAATAGTGGTAGTTTTTATTTAGATACTATAAATTTGGGTTAGTCAGATCAGGGAGGATGAGTATAGCCTGGGAAATGTAGGAGAAGTGGTTCCTTATGGAAGCAGGGAGTTTATTTGGGTGGATTTAGAATCCCTTAGAATTAGAAATCCTTGTTATCCTTAAATATTTCAATAAATGTTTTATTTTTATAATAAGTCTCAATAGCATCCTTGCACCTGGCCCTAAGGGAAGTTCACACTTGAGCTTCACTTCATCCCTGAAGATACTTTTGATTACATTTATTAAAAGTATCCAAACATTTTTGAACCTGTATTGGCAAGTTTCCCATCTATATTTTTATGTATCTCACCATCATCATTTATTTTTATAGGCCCCAATGAATACTTCCCAGGATACTGAAAATACTTGAAAAAAGATTTCTGAATATTACCAATCTTCATAAAATGATAGATACTGGTCCTACATGCATGGAAATGGGTAAATGTTAAACTAAATTTCCAAAAGAGCAAGAAGGTAGATTCTTCAATCTAGGGACCAGATATCTTGATTCTTATTCTCGAAAAAAAATACTAGAATGCATTATTAAAAGGATGATTGATGAGAATTTTTAGAAAGAAATGTACTGATGATTAAGAGCCAGCATCTGTCTCTGAAAGACAATGTGTGCCAGATTGCCTTTGTTTCCATTTGGACAAGGCTGTGATCCTAATACTTTATGGAGCATGCCATTGACATAGTATCCCTCAATTTCAGTGAGGGACTCAAAATAGAGATGGGGGGGGGTGGTAAATGAGAGTGGCATCAGTGGAATCTGGACTTATTGAATAACAGGACCCATGAAGTAGTGATTACTGGATCAAGGTCAGACTAAAGGAAAGCCACTAGGAAAGTGCTATAATCCTCTGACTTTGCCCCTGTTTTACTTAACATTTTTATCAAGGATTTGAATGAAGCCATAGATGACATGCTTGTAAAATCTGATGATGAAATACTAAGAGTAGCTGGAAATTTTGTATAACTTTGAGGGTTGCAAAACCCTTTATAAATATTTTTTTCCATTTGACAACCCTGAGGGATAGGTGCTAGTATTATCCTTATTTTACAGATAATGAACCTGAATCCAGCAGAGGTTAAGTGACTTGCCCAGCCTCATGCAACTAGTAAAGGTTTAAGGTTGGATTTAAACTCAGATATTCCTGAACCCAGGTTCAATACTCTCTCCACTGTACCACCAACTCCTTCTTAGAGAAATAACTACTATATTCAATGACAAAATCAAGACATACAAAATATTTTGTCTAACTAGATCAAGAGAACAAATTCACTAAAAGAGACTTAAATGGGATAAATATACCTTGTATACTTTGACGAAAAACATCAATTGGACAAGTAAAGAAGATGGAGGTGGGGGTGGCAGTAAAAAGGAAAATAATGTATGAGAAAAATACCTTGGAAGGTTGAAGTGGTTGTTGTAGTCTACAAATTCAATATTAGTTGTCACGTGTGATAAGGTAGTTAATAAAGCTTGGGCTATTTTGAGCCTGTTTATCAAATATGCAGATGATACTAAACTAGAAGGAATAGATAACAGGTTGGATGACAGAATGGATATTCCAAAAGCTCTCTGCAGGCTACAACATTAGATTAAACCTTCTAGGACAAAATCAAATGGGAATGAATGTAAATCATTAGAGATAGATTAAAAATAGCTTTTATCACTTTAAGATGAAAGAGGCATAGGCAACATTCCATTTGAAAAAGATCTAAAGGGTTTTTTGTGGATTTTAAACCCAATATGAACCAACAGAATGATCTGGCAGGCGAGAAAGCTAATGGGACCTTGGACTACATTAAGAGAGACAAAGTATCCAGTCCTAATACTGTTGTGCTATAATCTCATCATATCACTATTGTGTTGAGTTCTGGGAACCATATTAAGGAAGGATTTCAGTAAGCTAGAAGATGCCCAGAGAAGAGAAAACAGGCTGATGAAAAGCTTAGATAATATCATATAAAGATTTATTGAAGCACCTGTGATGTTTAGCCTGGGAGAGAGAAGATTTAAGGAGACTAGAGTGCTATATTCAAGTATTTGAAAGACTGTTGCATGGAAAAGAGACTGGATTTCGTTGTTATAGTGATTGTTATGACCCCAGACCAAAACAAACACACACACACACACACACACACACACACACACAATGAGAAGATACTGCAGAAGCAAATTTCACACTCTAAATAATTAGAGATGTTAAAAAGTGGACTGGCCCTATAGGGGTAACACAGTGGATTAAGTGCAATGCCTGGAGTTGAGAGGTCATGGGTTCAAGTGTGACCTCACATACTGTTTAGCTGTGTGACCCTGAGCAATTCACTAAATACCAATTACCTAGCCCTTACTGCTCTTCTAATATTGCTATACCAACACTCAGTATCAATTCAGAGACAGAAGGTAGGGGTTAAAAAAAAGTGGACTGGTCCACCTTAGAAAAGAATCTGTTTCCCCAATTGACAAATGGTCAAGGGACATGAATAGGTAGTTTTCACATGATGAAATCAAAACTATCAATATGCACATGAAAATGTTAGTTCTAAATCCCTGCTAATTAGAGAAATGCAAATTAAAATAACTCAGAGGTACCATCTCACACCTAGCAGATTGGCCAATATGACAGCAAAGGAAAGTGATAAATGTTGGAGGGGATGTGACAAAATGGGGACACTAATGTATTGTTGGTGGAGTTGTGAATTGGTCCAACCATTCTGGAGGGCAATTTGGAATTATGTGCAAAGGGCTTTAAATGAATGCCTACCCTTTGACCCAGTCATATCATTGCTAGATGTGTACCCCAAAGAGATAATAAGCAAAAAGACTTGTACAGAAATATTTACAGCCACACTCTTTGTGGTGGAAAAAATTGGAAAATGAGGGAATGGTTGAACAAATTGTGGTATATGAGGGTTATGGAATACTATTGTGCTCAAAGGACTAATGAACTGGAGGAATTCCATATGAACTGGAAAGACCTCCAGGAACTGATGCAGAGTGAAAGGAGCAGAACCAAGAGAACATTGTACACAGAGAGAGATACATTATGACACAATTGAATGTAATAGACTTTTCTACTAGCAGCAATGCAATGCCCCATGACAATTCGGAGGAACTTGTGAGAAAGAACACTATCCACATCCAGAGAAAGAACTGTGGAACCAGAAATGCATTAAAAAATATATGATCAATTGCATAGTGCGATAGGGATATGATTAGGGTTTTGACCTTAAAGAATCACTCTACTGCAAATATGAATAACATAGAAATGGGTTTTGAACAATGAAACATGTGTAACCCAGTGGAACTGCTTGTTGACTTTGGGATGAGGAGGGGGAAGGATCATGAATCATGCAACCATGGGAAAATATTCTAAATAAAAATTTTAAAAAAATAAAATAGTGAGTTCTCCATCTCTATGGATCTTTGAATGGAAGAGATCAAGGATATTGAAGAAAAGATTACCATTTAAGTTTTTTTATTCTGAGAGTCTTTGGTTTGGTTTGAAAATTCTTTATTCTTTCCCTGCTTTCTGGCAACTAGCTTTATTCATAGAAACTGTGATTTAGAGGGGAGAAAAAAATCTCCAAACAATGAATTAAGATAGCTGCATTTGAAAGCCAGCTCTGATATCAATGAAAAAAAAATTATGTGCAAAGTCTGCTGGCTTTGGTGATTCAAATAAAAGAGTAAGACAGTTCCTGTCCTCCATAAGCTCATATTCTTATTTGAGAGACTATATACATAAGAGTAATTGGCTGCAAGGCAGATGAAAATGTCTTGGTCCTTAGGGTGTTGAGGCAAAGATGATGGTAATATATCTTTTTTAAAAAATCCCTTACCTTCTGTCTTAGAATTAATACTGGGTATTGTTTTTAAAGCAAAAGAGCAGTGAGGACTGACATTGTTGATTAAGTAACTTCCCATGAGTCACAGAGCTAGTAAGTGTCTGAGACTAGACTTGAACCCAGTACCTCCCATCTCTAAGCCTGGCTCTCTATCCATTGAGCTACCTAGCTGCCTCCTAATATATCTTTTGAAATATTAGTTACACTGATAAAAAAATATGTATTTATATATATATATATATATCCATTTTGGATGCTGAATTCTTTGATGGTGCCAAGGATTTTGGTGTCAAGAAATTAGTTGTATCTTCTGAGGAGGTAAGAACTACATCATTCTTAGAGGAAGTACCAGCTCACATCTACACAGGAATTTCTTTTGGGAATGATGGTGGCAGGGACTATACTATACTAGAAGGAAGACCTGTGTTTGGGGTTAGGGTGGAGGGGGAAGGTTGCTGCCACTCCTGGTACTCTTGAGCTAACATACTCAGTGTTGACAACTGTTTAGAAATTGGTAAAAATAAAAGTGAGAAAGGCAGTTTTACCTTTTCCATGGTTATTGTTCCTTTCAGTGGGGGCAAGATCAGTAGTCTATGGACCCTGTTATTTCAAAAGTTCTTGAGTTCAGAGTCCTGAATGATATTGAAGCCCGAGGAAAGATGAGGCAATAACAGTGGTTTGGACTGTCTGTCATTTGCTGCCTTAAGTACCAATTGGTCAGTAGTTGATGGGTCACTTCTCCATAGGGGTTGCTTCCTTGATCCTAAATATGTGTCTATGAACAATCACTTTCTTGGATTAAATTTCTTCACAATCTTTCTTGGATTAAATTTCTTCATCTGTAGAGGGAATAATTATTCACTCAACTTCACAATGTTATTGTAAAAGGAAAATTTTATAAGTCTTAAAAGTGCCATATAAGCATGAGTTATTATTTTTTGGAGCCTTCCAAACGTGCATTCTCAGTCCTTGCTAAAAAAATAGGGCCAGGATTTCATGAGATAAATCATTAGCTTGGGAGACATTAGTCACATCCATTATTTACCAAATTGTTGACTGTTTTACCACACTCTATTAGAATGTCTAGAGATTTCTTGCATGATTGCTAACAGTTGGAAATCTGGGATACAGTATCCAAAATCAAGAGTCAAAATCACTCACTGTCCCTCCCCAATCTTTTACAATTGAAATTCTCATTTAATTTTTACAGAAAAAGGATCAGCTTTATGAATCAATCAATAAACATTTCCTTAGGGCCTACTGAGTGCCAGACCCTGTGTCCCCTACTATGATACTGAAGTAAAATTAAACAGCACCTGCTTTTCAGGAGCTCACATGGCAGGATTATGAAGAAATTTATCATTTCGAAAGTGACTTTTGCAATAAGAACAGATAAACTTGGCCAATAAACTATATCCACAGTAGGCAGCAATTTCCAAGACTAAAATAACCTTTTCATAGAAATCATTAACATTTATTAAATTCCTTTCTGTATTTTTGTATTGGGAGACACCTTATGCTAAACAAATTCCTTGCTTCCCTTCTCTAGTGTACAATTTCTTCTTCAATAAAATGAAGGGTCTGGACTAAAGGATTACAAAGAACCTTTCCAGCTCTATTGAGTCAATGTGTTTCTATGAATGAATAAGTATGCTTCCTACCCCTCCAGATGAAATAAGTGGAAAGAGAAAGCATATTCTTTATAGACAGTGTGTGTGTGTGTGTGTGTGTGTGTGTGTGTGTGTGTGTGTGTGTGTGTGTGTAGGCATCTTCCTCACTTATAATTGACAAAAATGGTAAGGAAGACCTGAGTTTGGGTCCTGTTTTGCCTATATAGAGACATAGATACAATCTTTCCCCACCAAAAAAAGGGGGAAGAAAACAGATGGACATGTATTTTGTTTGTCTAGGAGTTTATGTAGACAAGTGTGTCATATCCTAAATATTCTAGAGAGCAACTAATTGGATACATCTAATTTAATTGGAGAGAAATAAACTGTAATACCTTCTGCTGTTCTAATCACATGCGATATAGTGAATGGTCATCGCAATATAAAGAGTAGGTTTTCTGGGATGTTCCTATTTGTCTTGCATTTTTAAGATCTCTAAAAACTTGAAACTTCAAAATAACAACTCAAAAATAGCATGACCAGTAAGGGGGGGGGGGGGAGTTTCCAGAAATGTTCCTAGGTTTTGGGTTAGAAGAGGTTTTAAGGACTCTGAACTCACAGTTCTCAATTTTCCAGAAGGCTTCCCAGCAGTCACCACAGAATCAGTATGAAAAACCAAATGCCCTAGAGCTCGCTAAATGCTCATGAATGATTGGTCGTAAAAGATTGGTATAATTCTCATTTGCATTGTAAAATTGACTTCAGCTAAGAGTTGAGAGGTAAGTTTTAGGAGCTTTGATATGGCAATTTGCCATGAGAATATTTTTTTTTTCTCCTGCTGGGTAAGGAAGCTAACATGCTAATTAAGGGTGCTTAATAGCCCTCAAAATTAATTCTTTGTTACCTGCGGTGGTTTAATTATTCTCTGATGGTAAACAGAAAAATGCCCTGCATTTTTAAATAGCTTGAAGGCCACTTGTTGATATGTGATTCAGAAGCCCTGAACATGGCTTTCTCCTGTAATTCTCAATGTTTACCTTACCTCCCCTAGTCAGGGAAGCAAGCCAGGACAGATTGAGGGTTCAAGACCTGGAGGTACCCCACTGTGTGGTTTTAAATAATGGCAATGGCTGTCAAGTATTGACTTGTGAGATTTTTCATTGTTTTTAGGCATCTCATATAAGTGGAATTTCCAGGAAAATATACATGAAATTTCTTTAGGGGAAATTAGAAGACTTAGAATATCACTCACTAATTGCAGAACTATTGAAATCCAAGTAGTTGGGGAGTTGCTTCTTAAAATCTTTTTAATTCAGACTAATACAATGACTAATCTTGATTATAGAAGATTAATGATAAGATAAAACTCCCAAACCCTTACTCCTTTTCCTAATTTCCCCATTACTGTTGAAGCTTCTACCATTTCCCCAAATACACAGGCTCACAATCTAGGTGTCATACTTGACTTCTTGCTCTAATCCCTGCCTCATCCTACTCCAAATCTTTTACCAAATCTTTCATTTGATAAGTCTCTCCCTATTTCAGTCCATTCTCCTCAGCCGTCAAAGTGATCTTCCTAAAAGGTAGGTACCTGTTACCTTATTTCTCTCTCTATTAAAGAAATTGCAGTAGATCCCGATTACCCCTAAGATCAAATATAGAGCCTTCTATTTGGCATTCAAAGTCCTTCATAACCATACCTCCCTACAAACACACCTTTCCAGGCTTCGTATACCTTCCCCTCAGCCCCTATTCCTATCAGGGGTATTAGCCACCTTGCTCTTTCTTATCCAAAAAACATTTTCATTTTCACTGTCATTCATATATTTGAATGCTCTCCCTCTTTATTTCTACAGCCTGACCACCCTTGCTTCCTTCAAGTTCCAGCTATGTCATCTTCTACTTGAAGGCTTTTCCAATCCTTCTCAATTCTGGTACCTTCTCCCCACTGATTATTTATAATTTATCCTGTCTATAGCATGGACATAGTTGTTTATATGTTATCTCCCCCTTCAACTGAGTTCTTCAAGAGCAAGAACAAACTTTTCTATCCCCAGCAATTAGGACAGTGCCTGGCACATAGTAGGCATTTAATTTAATAATAATAATGCTTATTTCCTGATGTTCTATCTGAATTAATTTACTTATTTTCAATGAATGAAAAGCTATTTTGACTAGTAACAGCTCCAGTTCCCCAATCAGTCAGTGAACAAATATTTTGAAAGGTGGAGTCAAGATGGCAGCTCAGAGGCAGTTAAAGTTCAGACCTCTGAAAACCCTTCCTTACCAATTATGAACTAAATGCTTCTAGGTGACCAAAAATCAAACTTAATAACAAGAGAGATCCAAGGAACCCTCCTGTCGGACTCTACTTAAAAGGTTCATCCCCCAAAAGCCTGAATTTGAGAACACTGGGGTTTAAGGGGAATGAAGAAGGAAGGACCCAGGACCCCCTCCCCACCTAAAACTCTGAGCCTCCAGTGGTAGCTGGAACCTCTGGGCAAACAAGGGTGCTGGTCTGGAGAGAGTACCTTGAGGGCAAAGCTGAACCAGGCTCAGAGTATCGAACACAGGTAGTGGGGAAACAGTTGGAGAAGAAGTTCAGAGTGGGCAGCCTAGTAGTTGCAGCATAGACACTCAGTTTTGCCCCTCCCTTCCCATGGTTTTGGCCTCAGGGCACATCCAGCTCTACAAGTTCAAATCAGCTGGACTTAATCTCATCAAAGCTTTCAGAGGGCAGGGAAGCTCAAGCTCCAACACCCCTCCCACACAGACTACACTGAGAGATTTGCTGACTAAGATCCAAGGGAGAAGGCTGACAGAAAAGCCAAAAACCACAGATCCAAAATGTAATGAGAGGAGCAAGAGTGCAGGCAACAACAGGGGGGGAAAATGGGCCAATATGAGCAAACATTGGAAAAAGAAAAAAGAAATTACAATCAACACCTTCTATCCAGGCAATGAACAAAGGGCAAATGTAACAAAGAAACATCAAGCAAAACATAGAAACTCTAATGAATTGGACACAGGCTTTGGAAGAACTCAAAATACAATTTGAAACACAATTAAGAGAGGCTAAAGACAACTGGGAGAAGAACTTAGAAAGCAAGATAAGTCATCTGGAAACAGAGGCACATGAACTAAAACAGGAAAATAGTGTCTTCAAAGCCAAAATTAATCAGCTTGAAAATGAGACAAAGGAGATGAAAGATCAGAAGGAGAAGAATAACAAAAAAAGCCAGGGATGAAATTCAGTCTTTAAAAACTGGAATACAACAATTATAAGCAAGCGATGTCACAAGGCAGTAGGAAACTATAAAACAAAATCAAATTAATGACAAAATTGAGAAAAATATGAAGCACCTCATTCACAAAACAGAAGATTTAGAAAAATAGGTCCAGGAGAGACAACTTAAGAATCATTAGTCTACCAGAAGACCATGACAACAGAAAAAGCCTTGACATCATCCTACAGGAACTTATCCAAGAGAACTGCCCCGATATTCTAGAAAAAGAGGAAAAAGTGGAGATTGAAAGAATCCACAGATCACTTCCTGTACTTAATCCTCAACTGACAACACCCAGGAATGTTATAACCAAATTCAAGAACTATCAGACCAAGGAAAAAATATTACAAGCTGCTAAGAAGAAGTCATTAAGATACCAAGGAACTTCAATGAGGATAACACAGGATCTGGCTGCGTCTACACTGAAGGACCAAAAGGCATGGAATAAGATATTCTGGAAAGCAAGGGAACTAGGTCTACAACAAAGATTCAACTACCCAGCAGAACTGACTATATTCTTAGAAGGGAAAGTATGGTCATTTAACAAAATAGAAGAATTACAAGCATTTTTAAAGAAAAAAACCAGATCTGAACAGAAAATTTGATGCCCAAACACAGAACACAAGAGACTCATCAAAAGGAAATTTAATAAAGGGGGGAGGGGAGGAAAACAAAACCAAAACAAAAGTTTTAAAAGGCCCAATAAGTTAAAATGATATGTATCTCTATAAGAAAAGAGGACATTGGTAACTCTTTAAAATTGTTATTATCAACTGGGTAGCTAGAAGAAGTATACTTACAGGGAACTGTATAGGATGAAATGTCAAGACATAAATATGCATATAAATATATGTATGTGTATATAGATATAGATATAGATATAGATATAGATATAGAACTAGAGCTAAAAAGAGGTTAATACTAAGAGAAATGGGAAAAGAAACAAAAGGGTGTAAATTTATATGTCACAAAGAAGCACATGGTAGGAAGGGGGAGAACATCAATACACTAGAAGGATAAAGAGTTTGAAGAGAGGAAATATTCAACTCTTACCTGCATTGCAATTGTCTCAAAGAGAGATGAACAATCCAATCCATTGGAGCAGAGAATTGATTTGTGCCCTATAGGGAAGTAGAAGGGTAACAAACAGACTGGTGGGGAGGGAAGCAATATAAGGGAGGGAGAAAGGGGGGAGTTTAAAAAAGACTGTAAAGGAAATAAGATAGGAATAAGAAGGGAGGGGTAGAAAGGGAAGTAAAATAAGGGTGGGAATTAGGGGGACTGATTAAAAACAAAACATTGGTGTAGAGGAAAATAGTAAAAGAAGAAAAAGCAGGACTAGGAGTAAAAATCAAAATGCTGGGAAATACACAACTTGTAATCATAACTCTGAATATGAATAGAATGAACTCATGCATAAAACGCAAGCAAATAGGAGAGTGAATTAGAAACCAAAACCCTACCATATGCTGTCTACAAGAAATACACATGAGGAAGGTAGAAATGCATAGGGTAAAAGTAAGAGGATGGGGCCAAATCTATTGGGCATCAACTGATAAAAAGAAGGCAGGAGTCACAATCATGATATCTGACAAACCAAAGTAAAAATAAATCTAGTTAAAAGAGATAGGGAAGGTAATTGCATCCTGATAAAAGGCAGTATAGAAAATGAGGAAATATCAGTACTCAATATATATGCAGCAAATGGCATAGCATCCAAATTTCTAAAGGAGAAACTAGTGGAGCTCAAGGATGAAATAGATAGAAAAACTATACTAGTGGGAGACCTGAACCCTTGTCTATCCAAACTAGATAAATCAAAACAAAAAATAAATAAGAAAGAGGTAAGAGAAGTGAATGCAATCTTAGAAAAAATAGATTTAGTAGATATGTGGGAAAAAGTAATAGGGACAAAAAGGAATACACCTTCTTTTCAGCAGCATATGGTACATTCACAAAGCTTGACCACTTACTAGGGCAGAAAAACATTGCAAAAAAGTACAAAAGAGCAGAAATAATAAATGCAACCTTCTGAAATAGAAGTAGTAAGCTGAGGAAGTTATTTCTTGTTGCTGTAAATGACTATGCTATGGCTGGCTGTGACTAGAGAACTGATAGAGGAGAACCTGAAACTGCTTGGTGGTAATGGAGGTAGGAATGAGAAATGCTGAGAAATGCTAGTACAGGGAATACTGGTACACAGGGGAACTGCCCTGGGGAATGCTCTGGGGTTTGCCTACTGATGTCCACTGATGACTAATTGATCAGTATATTTCCTAACCTCCTCCTCCCTTTCACTCCCTCCCTTCTCCAACCCTCTCCTTCCTGCCTCCCTCACCTCCCAGTTCTTCTTGAAGCCTTTGGCTTCTTCCCTCCCCCCTGAGTGAACTATAAAGATACTATTTTCTTTTCCTTTTTTCAGGTCAAGGGGTTTATTGGGATAACAGGATAGGAAACTGAGGTAAGAGGGATGAGTATGTCCCTAATTTAAAATGAGGGAGAATTGAGGGTTTGAGAAAGTAGTCCAGTCACAACTGTGACTCTAAGACAGTTAGAGAGATGGAGCATAACTGTTTAAAATCTTCTTTCTTCTTCACAAAGTCCACAAAGTCTCTCAGCTTAACCCCAGATAGAAACAAAGTTCAAAATCTCTCCCTTAGCCTGGATTTCCTCCAACTGTTGGTCAGTCGAATCTCAGAGAGAGAACAGAGATTTCACCCTTGGTCAGAGAGCCCCAAAAACCAAACCAGCTCTACAAGAGTCTTTTAGCCAGGTTCAACTCCCTAGAGCCAGAGAGACAAAATCAAAGTCCAAAGTTTCTCCCCTGATCAGCTTCAACTGCCCAGAGCCAGAGAGACAGAGACCAAGTCACAAGTTTCTCCCCCTGGCCAGCTCAACTGCCTCCTCCTCCTGGGAACATTCCTTTTGGAACTTTCTTCTTGATTGATAGGCAGGGCAGGTCCCCAGCCTTGGTTCTTGCATTTTTGTTTACAAGTCATCTCTCTTTCTCAATGCCTCTACCACACTTCTGAGACCACAATGCAATGAAAATAATAATTAGTATGAGTACATGGAGAGGGAAATAAAAATTAATTGGAATTTAAACAATATGATTCTCCAAAATCATTTAAAGAACAAATCATAGAAACAATTAATAATTTCATTTAAAAAATGACAATGATGAGACATCCTTTCAAAATCTATAGGATGCAGTCAAAGCAGTACTCAGGGGGAAATTTATATCCTTGAATTCATATATTAACAAATTAGGGAGGGCAGAGGTCAATGAATTGGGCATACAAATGAAAAAATCTTGAAAGTGAATAAATTAAAAATCCTCAGATGAAGACTAAATTAGAGATCCTAAAAATCAAAGGAGAAATTAATAAAATTGAAAGTCAAATAACTATTGATTTAATAAATAAGACTAGAAGCTGGTATTTTGAAAAAAACAAAATAGATAAAGTGCTGATCAATCTAATTAAAAAAAGGAAAGAAGAAAACCAAATTGACAATATCCAAGATGAAAAGGGAGACCTTACCTCTGATGAAGAGGAAATTAAGGCAATCATCAAAAATTATTATGCACAATTATATGACAATAAAGATGGCAATCTAGGTGATATGGATTAATATTTACAAAAATATAAATTGCCTAGACTAACAGAGGAAGAAATAGACTACCTAAACAACCCCATATCAGAAAAAGAAATTGAACAAGCCGTCAAAGCACTCCCTAAGAAAAAATCCCCAGGACCAGATGGATTCACAAATGAATTCTATCAACCATTCAAAGAACAACTAACCCCAATATTATACAAACTATTTGACAGAATAAGCAAAGGAGTTCTACCAAATTCCTTTCACAACACAAATATGGTACTGATTCCAAAGCCAGACAGGTCAAACACAGAGAAAGAAAACTACAGACCAATCTCCTTATTCAAGATAGATGCAAAAATCTTAAATAGGATACTAGCAAAAAGACTCCAGCAAGTGATCAAGAGGGTTATTCAATATGACCAGGTAGGCTTTATACCAGGAATACAAAGATGGTTCAATATTAGTAAAACCATCCACATAATTGACCATATTTAACAAGCAAACTGACAAAAATCACATGATTATCTCAACAGATGAAGAAAAAGCCTTTGACAAAATACAACACCCATTCTCATTGAAAACATTAGAAACCATAGGAATAGAAGGAGCTTTCCAAAAAATAATAAACAGTATTTATCTAAAACCATCAGCAAACATCATTTGCAATGGTGATAAACTAGAGGCCTTCCCAATAAGATCAGGAGTGAAACAAGGATGCCCATTATCACCTCTATTATTTAACATTGTACTAGAAACACTAGCAGTAGCAATTAGAGAAGAAAAAGAAATTGAAGGGATTAAAATATGCAATGAGGTGACCAAGCTATCACTCTTTGCAGATGATATGATGGTCTACTTAAAGAATCCCAGAGAATCAACTAAAACGCTAGGCAAAATAATAAACAATTTAACTTTTAGCAAAATTGCAGGATACAAAATAAACCCATATAAGTCATTCGCATTTCTATGTATCTCCAACACATCTCAACAGCAAGAATTAGAAAGAGAAATTCCATTTAAAATCACCATAAACAATACAAAATACTTCGGAATCTATCTGCTGAGACAACTACAGGAACTATATGAACACAACAACAAAATACTCTCCACACAATTAAAACTAGATCTAAACAATTGGGAAAACATTGATTGCTCATGGGTAGAACGAGCTAACATAATAAAAATGATAATCCTACCCACAGTAATTTACTTATTTAGTGCCATACTCATTGAACTACCAAAAAACCTTTTTTACTGAATTAGAGAAAAAAACCATAACAAAGTTCATTTGAAAGAACAAAATATCAAGAATATCCATGGAAATCATGAAAAAATTCGAAGGAAGGTGGCCTTGCAGTCTCAGATCTCAAATTATACTATAAAGCAGTGGTCATCAAAACAATTTAGTACTGGCTAAGAGACAGAAAGGAGGATCAGTGGAATAGACTTGGGGTAAGTGACCTCAGCAAGACAGTCTATTATAAACCCAAAGACCCAAGCTTTTAGGACCAAAATTCACTATTTGATAAAAACAGCTGGGAAAATTGGAAGACAGTATGGGGAGAGATAAGTTTAGGTCAACATCTCACACCCTACACCAAGATAAACTCAGAATGGGTGAATGACTTGAATATAAAGAAGGAAATTATAAGTAAATTAGGTGAACAAAGAATAGTATGCATGTCAGATCTTTGGAAAAAGGAAAGATTTTTTTTTAAATATATTTTATTTGATCATTTCCAAGCATTATTCGTTAAAGACATAGATCATTTTCTTTTCCTCCCCCCCCCCACCCCCCATAGCCGACGCGTAAGTCCACTGGGCATTAGATGTTTTCTTGATTTGAACCCATTGCTTTGTTGATAGTATTTGCATTAGAGTGTTCATTTAGAGTCTATCCTCTGTCATGTCCCCTCAACCTCTGTATTCAGGCAGTTGCTTTTTCTCGGTGTTTCCACTCCCATAGTTTATCCTTTGCTTATGAATGGTGTTTTTTTCTCCTGGATCGCTGCAAGTTGTTCAGGGATATTACACCGCCACTAATGGAGAAGTCCATTACGTTCGATTATACCACAGTGTATTAGTCTCTGTGTACAATGTTCTCCTGGTTCTGCTCCTCTCGCTCTGCATCACTTCCTGGAGGTTGTTCCAGTCTCCATGGAACTTCTCCACTTTATTATTCCTTTTAGCACAATAGTACTCCATCACCAACATATACCACAGTTTGTTCAGCCATTCCCCAATTGATGGGCATCCCCTCGTTTTCCAGTTTTGGGCCACCACAAAGAGCGCAGCTATGAATATTTTTGTACAAGTCTTTGTGTCCATTATCTCTTTGGGGTACAGACCCAGCAGTGCTATGGCTGGGTCAAAGGGTAGATATTCTTTTGTCGCCCTTTGGGCATAGTTCCAAATTGCCCTCCAGAATGGTTGGATCAGTTCACAGCTCCACCAGCAATGAATTAATGTCCCTATTTTGCCTCATCCCTTCCAGCATCCATTACTTTCCATTGCTGTCATGTTAGCCAATCTTGTAGGTGTGAGGTGATACCTCAGAGTTGTTTTGATTTGCATCTCTCTGATTATAAGAGATGTAGAACACTTCTTCATGTGCTTGTTAATAGTTTTGATTTCTTTATCTGAGAACTGCCTATCCATTTCCCTTGCCCATTTATCAATTGGAGAATGGCTTGATTTTTTGTACAATTGATTTAGCTCATTATAAATATGAGTAATTAAACCTTTGTCAGAGGTTTCTATGAAGATTTTTTCCCAATTTGTTGTTTCCCTTCTGATTTTAGTTATATTGGTTTTGTTTGTACAAAAGCTTTTTAGTTTGATGTAGTCAAAATTATTTATTTTATATTTTGTGATTCTTTCTATATCTTGCTTGGTTTTAAAGCCTTTCCCCTCCCAAAGGTCTGACATGTATACTATTCTATATTTACCCAATTTACTTATGGTTTCCTTCTTTATGTTTAAGTCACTCACCCATTTTGAATTTATCTTGGTGTAGGGTGTGAGGTGTTGATCTATTCCTAGTCTCTCCCACACTGTCTTCCAATTTTCCCAGCAGTTTTTATCGAATAGTGGATTTTTGTCCCAAAAGCTGGGATCTTTGGGTTTATCGTATACTGTCTTGCTGAGGTCGCTTTCCCCCAGTCTATTCCACTGATCTTCCTTTCTGTTTCTTAGCCAGTACCAAATTGTTTTGATGACTGCTGCTTTGTAATATAGTTTTAGGTCAGGGACTGCAAGGCCCCCATCATATGTGTTTTTTTTCATTATTTCCCTGGATATCCTTGATCTTTTGTTCTTCCAAATGAACTTTGTTATGGTTTTTTCTAAATCAGTGAAGAAGTATTTTGGTAGTTCAATGTGTATGGCACTAAATAGATAAATAAGTTTGGGTAGGATGGTCATTTTTATTATATTGGCTCGTCCTATCCATGAGCAGTTAATGTTTTTCCATTTGTTCAGGTCTAGTTTTAGTTGTGTGGCGAGTGTTTTGTAGTTGTGTTCATATAGTTCCTGTGTTTGTCTTGGGAGGTAGATTCCTAGGTATTTTATTTTGTCTAAGGTGATTTTGAATGGGATTTCTCTTTCTAGTTCTTGCTGCTGAGCTGTGTTGGAAATATATAGAAAAGCTGATGATTTATGTGGGTTTATTTTGTATCCTGCAACTTTGCTAAAGTTGTTGATTATTTCAATTAGCTTTTTGGTTGAATCTCTAGGATTCTTTAAGTAGACCATCATGTTATCCGCAAAGAGTGATAACTTGGTCTCCTCCTTGCCTATTTTGATGCCTTCAATTCCTTTATCTTCTCTAATTGCTACTGCTAGTGTTTCTAGTACAATGTCAAATAGTAGAGGTGATAATGGGCATCCTTGTTTCACTCCTGATCTTATTGGGAATGCATCTAGTTTATCCCCATTGCAGATGATATTAGCTGTTGGTTTTAGATATATACTGTTTATTATTTTTAGGAATGACCCTTCTATTCCTATGCTTTCTAGTGTTTTTAATAGGAATGGGTGTTGTATTTTATCAAAGGCTTTTTCTGCATCTATTGAAATAATCATGTGATTCTTGCTAGTTTGCTTGTTGATGTGGTCAATTATGTGGATGGTTTTCCTAATGTTGAACCAGCCCTGCATCCCTGGTATGAATCCTACTTGATCATGGTGAATGATCCTTCTGATCACTTGCTGGAGTCTTTTTGCTAGTATCCTATTTAAGATTTTTGCATCTATATTCATTAGGGAGATTGGCCTATAGTTTTCTTTCTCTGTTTTTGACCTGCCTGGTTTTGGAATCAGTACCATGTTTGTGTCGTAAAAGGAGTTTGGTAGAACTCCCTCTTTGCTTATTATGTCAAATAGTTTGTATAGTATTGGGATTAACTGTTCTCTGAATGTTTGATAGAATTCACAGGTGAATCCATCAGGCCCTGGGGACTTTTTCTTAGGAAGTTCTTTGATGGCTTGTTGGATTTCAATTTCTGATATGGGATTATTTAGGAATTCTATTTCCTCTTCTGTTAGTCTAGGCAGTTTGTATTTTTGTATATATTCATCCATTTCTCCTAAATTGGTGTATTTATTGCCATATAATTGGGCAAAGTAATTTCTAATGATTGCCTTAATTTCCTCCTCATTGGAGGTGCTGTCCCCCTTTTCATCTTTAATGCTGTGAATTTGCTTTTCTTCCTTCCTTTTTTTAATTAGATTGACCAGTACCTTGTCTATTTTGTTTGTTTTTTCAAAGTACCAGCTTCTTGTCTCATTTATTAAATCAATAGTTCTATCACTTTCGATTTTATTAATTTCTCCCTTAATTTTTAGGATTTCTAATTTGGTTTTCTGCTGGGGGTTTTTAATTTGATCGCTTTCCAGTTTTTTCATTTGCATTTCCAATTGATTGATCTCTGCTCTCCCTTGTTTGTTAATATAAGCATTCAGGGATATGAATTTACCTCTGATTACCGCTTTGGCTGCATCCCAAAAGGTTTGAAAGGATGTTTCGCCATTGTCATTTTCCTTGATGAAATTATTAATTGTTTCTATGATTTCTTCTTTAACTAAACGGTTTTGGAGTATCATATTGTTTAATTTCCAATTGGTTTTAGATTTGGTTTTCCATGTACCATTACTAATCATTATTTTTATTGCCTTGTGATCTGAGAAGGCTGCATTCATTATTTCTGCTTTTCTGCATTTGTGTGCCATGTTTCTGTGACCTAATGTATGGTCAATCTTTGTGAATGTGCCATGTGGTACTGAGAAGAAAGTGTATTCCTTTTTATCCCTATTTATTTTTCTCCATATGTCTATTAATTCTAATTTTTCTAAGATTTCATTCACTTCTTTTACCTCTTTCTTATTTATTTTTTGATTTGATTTATCTAAATTTGATAATGGTTGGTTTAAGTCTCCCACTAGTATGGTTTTATTGTCTATTTCTTCCTTCAATTCTCCTAGTTTCTCCATTAGAAATTTGGGTGCTATATTATTTGGTGCATACATATTGATTAATGATATTTCCTCATTGTCTATAGTCCCTTTTAACAAAATATAATTACCTTCCCTATCCCTTTTGATCAGGTCTATTTTTACATTGGCTTTATCAGATATAATGATTACCACTCCTGCCTTCTTTCTATCAGTTGAAGCCCAGAAGGTCTTACTCCATCCTTTAATTCTGACCTTGTGGGTGTCAACCCGCCTTATGTGTGTTTCTTGAAGACAACATATGGTAGGGTTTTGGATTCTAATCCATTCTGCTATTCGTCTACGTTTTATGGGTGAGTTCATCCCATTCACGTTCAAAGTTATGATTGTCATTTGTGGACTCCCTGGCATTTTGATTGCCTTCCCTAATTCTAACCTTTTCTTCTTCGGCTCTACCTTTTAGTCCAGTGATTTACTTTGAAACAGTCCCCCTTGTCCCCTCCCTTGATGTTTCCCTTTTTAGTCCCTCCCTTTTTGTTCCCTCCCCCTCCCCCCTCTCTTTCCCTCCCTTTTTGTTCTCCCTCTCCCCCTCACCCCCTTGGTTTTCCCTTCTTCTTACCCTTGTTGGGTAAGATAGAATTCAAGATCCCAATGGATCTGGATGTTTTTCCCTCTCAGAGCTGATTTCCCTGAGATTGAGGTTTAAGTAACCCCCCCCTCTCTTCCTCTCCTTCTTATAGGAGTTTTCTTCCCCTCCCCTTCCCATGTGAATCTTTGTGTGAGAATGATTATTCTATTTGGTCTTTCTTTACCCCCTATTTATACATTACATTTTCCCCACATATTAGTATACATAGGTTGATATAAATGTAGTCCTTATAGAAGAGAGTTTGAGTAAAAGAAGAAGATAACATTTTCCCCTTTCCTTAATATTTACCTTTTCAGGTATTCCTTGCTCTTTGATTTTCGGTATCAAACTTTCCACAGAGCTCTGGTCTTTTCTTTGCAAAAAGTTGGAAGTCTTCTATTTTGTTGAATGCCCATACTTTCCCTTGGAAGTATATAGTCAGTTTTGCTGGGTAGCTGATTCTTGGTTGGAGACCCAGCTCTCTTGCCTTTCTGAAGGTCATGTTCCATGCCTTACGATCATTCAGAGTAGAACTTGCAAGGTCTTGTGTGACCCTGATTGGCATTCCTTTATATCTAAATTGTCTTTTTCTGGCTTCCTGTAGGATTTTTTCTTTTGTTTGATAGCTTTGGAATTTGGCAATTACATTCCTGGGAGTTGTCTTTTGGGGGTTTAGTGTAGAAGGTGTTCTGTGAGCTCTGTCAGTGGCTGTATTGCCCCCTTGTTCTAGAATCTCTGGGCAATTTTCTTTGATTATATCTTGTATCACCATGTCCAGTTTGGTGTTTATTTCTGGCTTTTCTGGGAGTCCAATTATTCTTAAATTATCCCTTCTCCCCCTATTTTCCAGATCTATCACCTTGTCGGTGAGATATTTTATGTTCTCTTCTAATTTCTTGGTATTTTGGCTTTGCTTTATTAATTCTTGCTCTTTTACATGATCGTTGTCTTCCAGCTGCCTGATTCTGGCCTTTAAAGCCTGGTTTTCCTTTTCAGTTTCATCATACCGGTTTTGTAGATGCGTGAATTTCTTTTGCATTATTTCCAACTTTTCCTCCCAGAAGGCTTCCATCTTTTTGGTCATTTCTGATTCAAATTCTTCATAGGTTTGTGGAGAGTTTCCATTTCCTTTGGAAGGTTTTGGAGCATTTTCTTTTATATTATCTTCTATCTGCTCTGTATTTTGTATTTTGGCTCCATAGAATGTGTCCAAAGTCGCCCCTTTCTTCTTATTTTTCTTGGTATTTTGGGGCTTCTGTGGTTCTGTGGAGTTTGCCATTTCTGAATGTGGAGGATTAGTTTTTCTTGTCTCTGTCTGGTGTTCAGAGGCTTTAGTCCTGGGCAGATGGTTCTATGAGCTTTCCCTGGGTTAAACTGAATATGCCTCACTGGAACTGGAATGGAAGGGTCGGACCACGAGGCCACACTCTCCCCCCGGCTCCTTTCCGGAAGTTGCCTTCAGAATCGCTGGCCGTGAGGCTGTTTCGTTGGCCTGCGGGGGGATGGGCTGCAGCTAGCCCAACCCCCGAGGGCAAGGACTTTCACTGAGACTTGGATAGCAGGATCCAGCCCGTGAGGCTGTCTTGCCCACCCTGAGGGTTGCTGTTGTTTTGACCAGCTCTCTGCAGCGGAAGCCCCAGGCAGTAACTTTCACCGGGACTGTAGAAGGCCCTGAGGGTTGTTGTTCCGCGGACCCTGCTCTCTGAGCCCGGCCGGGCTGCGGCTTCCGGGAGCCTTGGACTCTGCGCTCCTACCCCTGAGGTCCGAGGGATCTCGGGTTCTGGCTTTTAAGGGGAGCCGTACCTTTTGATCCGGGTCCAGGTCCAGGAGGAGGGTTCCCAGGGTCTGTGCTGTTGATCGTTTTGAATTTCGGCGCCTTAGGAGCTTATAGTTTGAGATCGGTCGGGAAGGGTTTTCAGGAGATCTGAGCTTTAGCTTTCTCTAAGCCGCCATCTTAACCGGAAGTCGCGAAAAAGGAAAGATTTTAAAACCAAGCAAGAACTAGAAAAAAATTACAAAATGTAAAATAAATAATTTTATTACATCAAATTAAAAAGGTTTTGTACAAACAAAACTAATGCAACCAAAATTAGAAGGGAAGCAACAAATTGGGAAATAATCTTCATAACAAAAACCTGACAAAGGTCTAATTACTAATATTTATAAAGAGCTAAACCAATTGTACAAAAAAATCAAGCCATTCTCCAATTGATAAATGGGCAAGGGACAAGAATAGGAAATTTTCAGTTAAAGAAATCAAAACTATTAATAAGCAAATGAAGAAGTGTTCTAAATCTCTTACAATCAGAGAGATGCAAATCAAAACAACCCTGAGGTATCACCTCACACCTACAAGATTGGCTAACATGACAGCAATGGAAAGTAATGGATGCTGGAAGGGATGTGGCAAAGTTGGGACATTAATGCATTGCTGGTGGAGTTGTGAATTGATCCAACCATTCTGGATGGCAATTTGAAACTATGCCCAAGGGGCACTAAAAGACTGTCTACCCTTTGATCCAGCCATAGCACTGCTGGGTTTGTACCCCAAAGAGATAATGAGGAAAAAGACATGTACAAGAATATTCATAGCTGCTCTCTTTGTGGTGGCAAAAAATTGGAAAATGAGGGAATGCCCTTCAATTGGGGAATGGCTGAACAAACTGTGATGTTTAGTCAAAAAGGGTGACATCATAAACAAATTAAAGGATCAAGAAAGAAATTAACTTTCAGATTTTGGATAGGGGAAGAGCTCATGACTTAATAAGAAAAAGAAGGGGAAAGTGACAGGATCAAAGATGAAATGGACAGTTTTGACCACAAAATTAAAATGTATTTTGCAGAAACAAATCTTATAAATTTAAAATTGGAAGGTAATGGATAACTAGAGAAATCTTTCTAAGATCTTTTTTTCTGATAAATTTCTCACATCCAAGCCACACAAGAGATTGATTAAAATGCATAAAACTAAACCATTCCTTAATAGTTAAGTGGTCAAAGGATATGAAGAGCAACTTTTCAAAAGAATAAATCCAAGCTATCAACAACCATAAAAAATATTCCCAATCACTAAGAGAGAAATGTGAATTAAAGCAATTTTGAGGATTCACTTCATATCTGTCAGATTGGCTAAACGAAAGAGCAATGTGGCAAATATTAGAGGAGCTGTGGGAAAACACGTACATGAGTACACTATTGGTGGAATTGTGTATTGCTATGATAATTCTGGAAAGAAATTTGAACTATGTCCCCAAATTTGCCAAACTTGGAATACCTTCTGAACCATCAATATTATTATTAGATCTGTGTCTCCAAGATCATATAAGAAGAGAAATATCTACATGCTGTGGAAAATTAATATTGAATTGTGATATTTTTGCAAAATAATATTTACACTTATCACCCTTTCAAGGAGAAGCTGAAACAATCTTACTGTAAGCTTAGGTACGCTTAGTTTCTCCTAGGCTATCAAACTGGATTGGGATGTTTTGTCTGGCTTGACCCATCATAGTGAACCCTGATTAAGGGTGAATTTAGAAGCCATGTTGAACTTTGACTAAATAAACACTCCCTTCTCTCCTTTGATAATGATACAATTTTGATGTAGGGCCATATCACCTCAGTCCTGGACTACTGCAAAAACTTGCTGGTTGGTCCCCCTACTTCAAGTCTTTCCTCACTCAAGCCTGTCCTCCCCTTAGTTGTCAAATTGCTCTTTTGACTATGCAACCCTCTATTCAATAAACTTCAGTGACTATCACCTCCAAGATCAAATATAAAATCATTTACTTTTGGTTCACTGCCCTTCGTGACTTTGTCCCCTCCTAATTTGCTACTACTTTTAAAAACCATTACTTTCTGTCTTAGAATTGATACTAGGTATTGGTTTCAAGACAGAGGAGGGTCAAAAGCTAAACAATTGGAGTTAAGTGACTTGCCCAACTTCACACAGCTAGGCAGTGTCTGAGGCCAGAATTGAACCCAGCACCTCCTATCTTGAGGCTTGACTCTCCACTGAGCCACCTAGCTACCCCTACTTTCCACTATTTTTACATCTTATTCCTCCCCTATTCTCTATGATCCAGTGACACTGGTCTATTTCCCAAATACAGAAATTTCCCCTGGTAGTCTTTCATACTGGAATATTCTCCTTCCTCTCCTCTGCCTCATTGCTTCCTTCAAGTAGAAGCTAAAATCCCACCTTCAATGAGAAGTCTTTTCTGATGTAATTTAATGCTAGTTTCTTCCCTCTGTTGATTATCTCTAATTTATCCTGTATATAGGTATCTCAACTTTCCTCTTGGTTACAGTATATCGCAGGTCAAATGTGCTCCTGCATACTGGGTCCAAGCAAGGACACAGACCCACTTATGATAAAGTAATAAGGGAGGAGTCAAAGTTTCTAAGTCCACCTCTTCAGTGGCTATTTACCAATTAAAGAGGGCCTGGGATGTCCAGGAGAAGGACTGAGTAGTAAGCTCACAAGGGATATATATAGAGAGAGGCCTGCACCAGAGAAGTTTGGGTGTCCTTTTGGATTGTGGAGAAATTGAATTGACCAGATTAGGATGTCTTTATGGGGCAATTAATAAATTAACTTAAAATTAAGAAATACTACCTCTTAAGATTTTCAATGTTTCAAAATACAAAAATATTAATAGAAACTCTTTCATAGTCAAAAGCTGAAAACTAATGAAGAAAACTTACTGGTGAATAATTAAATAAATTATGGTATTTGAATGTAATATACTATTGTTGTCGAAAGAAATAATGAAATGCACAGTTTTAGAAGAAACAAGGAAGCTCTAAGAACTGATACAGAGTGAAATGAGCAGAGCTAGGATAACAATTTCTACAATGACATTATAAAGAATAGAGTATTGAAGGAGTTTAGGTAGGATACATTCTCTATTTTTAGTTTGTGCAATATTAGTTGTTCAAAGAACAATGTTAATTGTTCTTTGAATAGTTAATAGAATTCATTTGTAAATTCATTTGATCTTAGTTTTTTATTGTTTTTCTTTTGTCTTATTTTTTAGATTAGGTTATCAAAAGCCTTTATTTCTTACTCTAAAGGTCTTCATATTTTATGTTTTTTAAATATTCATTTCATGTAAGTTATCAGTTTTATTGACATAATTCAACCAGTTTCTAATCATCCCCCCTCCTTATATTGAAAATTCACCTTCAAATTTTTTAATCTAGTGATTGATTTTCCTTTCTCTTCCTCTCTTTCTCATTCTCTCTCCCAGAAAAAAACCAAATTAGCTCTTGGAATGTCAAATTTATTAACTTTTTCAAGAAATAGCCTCTAGTTTTATCATCATTATTTTTTTTTAATTTTTAACTCTTTTTCTTTATTTTCTTTTTGCTTTATAATCAATTAGATTTTTAAAATTTGTTGCTTTTATGTGGTTTTTTCTTGTTGCATTTCTATGCCATTAATTTTTTCCTCTCTTTTGTTGATCAAAGTGATTAGAGACTGCAATTTCCCCTAACAATCATTGTAGCTACATGCACTAGCATGTTATCTCATTGTTTCATTAGTTTTGATGAAATCATCCACTATTCCCACAATTTTTTTGATCCACATATTTTTAAGATATGCCTCTTTTAAGTTTGAATCCTTTCTTCACATGACCTTTATTGATTATAATTTTGTTTCTCTTTCCTGACAGTAAATGGTATGTTTAATATTATGCTTTTCTGCATTTGTTTATGATTTTTTATGCTCAAGAACATGGTCAATTTTGATAAAGGTGTCACACACAGCTGAGCACTATATATGCTTTTGATTCCCATTCATTAATCATATTAATCACCAGAAATCTATTATATCTAATTTTCCTAAAATAATTTTAGGTTCTTTATTACTTTCTTGTTTTAACTTTTTTTTAATTTATTTAAGCCAAAAGAAGATATATTGTGGTCCCAAACAATAATAGTTTTAATATGTCTTCCTATATTTGAATTAGCTTTTACTCTAAGTACTTAGATGCCATGCTATTGGGTGCATAGCATATTAATTACTCATATGATTCCACTATTTTAGATATCTTTACATAGAATGTATAATGAGAATTGAGACAAATAAATGAAGCCAAGAGCCATTCCCCAAAGAGTAAATGATCAAAGAAAATGAATGAAAAATTCTCAAAAGAATTGCAGACACAAACAGCCACATTAAGGATTGCTAATCTTTGCTAATTACTAAAAGTTATTACTAATAAGGAAATTCCAACAATAAAGCTCTGAGGGATTGCCTAACACTCAATCAATTGATAAAGATGGAAAAAAGGAAACAGTATTGAAGAGGCTACAGAAATATAGGCACATTAATATACAATAGGTGAAATTGTATAATGTTCCAAAAATTCAAAAAGCAATTTAGAATAATGCTTTTTTTTGGACTTCCGGTCAAGATGGTGGCTTAGAGAAAGCTAAAGTTCAGATCTCTGGAAACCCTTCCTTACCGATCTCAAGCTATATGCTCCTAGGGCACCGAAATTCAAAACGAACAACAGCATAGACCCCGGGAATCCTCCTCCTGGACCTGGATCAAAAGTTACACCCCCCCCAAAAGCCAAAACCCGAGATCACTCAGACCTAAGGGATAGGCAGAGGGAAGGTCCCAGGACCCATCCCCCCCAACCCAGAGCACTGAGTCCAAGGCAGCAGAGGGAACCTCAGAGCCTCAGGGCCAGCTATTCTGAAGGCAGCTTCCTGAAAACAACCTAACTCAGATGAGGGGGCACCCAACACAGACAACAGGGAAACAGAGAGAGATGGGGGAGCCTCTAACCCCCTGGCTGGATCCTTCCATCCAAGTCTCACCGAAGGTCCCTGCCTCAGGGCATACTCAGTTCAACCCAGGGAAAGCTAATCCTATCAGGAGCCCTTGGAGCTCCAGGAAGCCGCGGCCCCTCCCCCCTCAGAGTGCTGGCTCTCCTGGCCCCCAAAGGCATTAAAACACCTCACGGAGACTGACTAGCCAGGCTCAGAGCATGGAAGTAAGGCAATGGAAAAGCATCAGGAGGGAACTGAGGAGGGCAGTAACACGGAAACACCAGCAATTCCTGGCTTCCCCGGGAAGACAGAACAGCAACTGCATAGAACGGACAATCTGCCTAGGGCTAAAACCTCTGAACACCAGACAGAGATAAGAAAAGCTAATCCTCCCCACTCAGATAGAGATGGCAAACTCCACAGAAGCACAAAAAACCCCAAATTCCAAGAAAAACAAGAAGAAGGGGGCAACTTTGGACACATTTTATGGTGCAAAAATACAAAATACAGAGGAGATAGAAGAGGAAACACAAGCAAATGCTCTGAAACCTTCCAAAGGAAATGGGAACTCTCCACAAACCCATGAAGAATCTGAATCGGAAAGGATCAAAAAGATGGAAGCATTCTGGGAGGAAAAGTGGGAAATAATGCAAAAGAAATTCACGCATCTACAAAACCAGTTTGACCAAAGTGAAAAGGAAAACCAGGCTTTAAAGGTCAGAATTAGGCAACTCGAAGACAATGAGCAAGAATTAATAAATCAAAGCCAAAAGACCAAGAAATTAGAAGAGAACATAAAATATCTCACTGACAAGGTGACAGACTTGGAAAACAGAGGGAGAAGAGACAATTTAAGAATAATTGGACTACCAGAAAAGCCAGAAATAAACAGCAAACTCAACATCGTAATACAAGATATAATCAAAGAAAATTGCCCAGAGATCCTAGAACAAGAGGTCAATACAGGCACTGAAAGAGTTCACAGAACACCCTCTACACTAAATCCCCAAAAGACAACTCCCAGGAATGTAATTACCAAATTCCAAAGCTTTCAAGCAAAAGAAAAAATCTTACAAGAAGCAAGGAAAAGAAAATTTAGATATAAAGGAATGCCAATCAGAGTCACACAAGACCTTGCAAGTTCCACTCTGAATGACCATAAGGCATGGAACATGATTTTCAGAAAGGCAAGAAAGCTGGGCCTTCAACCAAGAATCAGCTACCCATCAAAACTGACTATATACTTCCAAGGGAAAGTATGGGCCTTCAACAAAATAGAAGATTTCCAAGTTTTTTCAAAGAAAAGACCAGAGGTCTGTGGAAAGTTTGATATAGAAAAACAAAGAGCATGGAGTACCTAAAAAGATAAATATGAAGGAAAGGGAAAAGGAGAAAAATGTTATCTTTTTCTTTTCCTCAAACTCTCTTCTATAAGGAATACATTTATATCAATCTATGTTTACTAACATGTGGGGAAAATGTAATGTGTAAATAGGGGGAAAGGAAAGACCAAATAGAATAATCATTCTCACACAAAGATTCACATGGGAAGGGGAGGGGAAGAAAACTCCTATAAGAAGGAGAGGAAGAGAGGGGGGGGGGGGTTACTTAAACCTCAATCTCAGGGAAATCAGCTCTGAGAGGGAAAAACATCCAGATCCATTGGGATCTTGAATTCTATCTTACCCAACAAGGGTAAGAAGAAGGGAAAACCAAGGGGGGGAGGGGGAGAGGGAGAACAAAAAGGGAGGGAAAGAGAGGGGGGAGGGGGAGGGAACAAAAACGGAGGGACTAGAAAGGGAAACATATCAAGGGAGGGGATAAGGGGGACTGATTTAAAGTAAATCACTGGACTAAAAGGTAGAGCTGAAGGAGAAAGGTTAGAATTAGGGTAGGATATCAAAATGCCAGGGAGTCCCCAAGTGACAGTCATAACTTTGAATGTGAATGGGATGAACTCACCCATAAAACATAGATGAATAGCAGAATGGATTAGAATCCAAAACCCTACCATATGTTGTCTTCAAGAAACACACATGAGGCGGGTTGACACCCACAAGGTCAGAATTAAAGGATGGAGTAAGACCTTCTGGGCCTCAACTGACAGAAAGAAGGAAGGAGTGGAAATCATGATATCTGATAAAGCCAATGCAAAAATAGACCTGATCAAAAGGGGTAGGGAAGGTAATTATATTTTGTTAAAAGGGACTTTAGATAATGAGGAAATATCATTAATCAACATGTATGCACCAAATAATATAGCACCCAAATTTCTAATGGAGAAACTAGGAGAATTGGAGGAAGAAATAGACAGTAAAACCATATTAGTGGGAGACTTATACCAACCATTATCAAATTTAGATAAATCAAATCAAAAAATAAATAAGAAAGAGGTAAAAGAAGTGAATGAAATCTTAGAAAAATTAGAATTAATAGACATATGGAGAAAAATAAATAGGATAAAAAGGAATACACTTTCTTCTCAGTACCACATGGCACATTCACAAAGATTGACCATACATTAGGTCACAGAAACATGGCACACAAATGCAGAAAAGCATAAATAATAAATGCAGCCTTTTCAGATCACAAGGCAATAAAATAATGATCAGTAATGGTACATGGAAAACCAAATAAAAAACTAATTGGAAATTAAACAATATGATACTCCAAAATCGTTTAGTTAGAGAAGAAATCATAGAAACAATTAATAATTTCATCGAGGAAAATGACAATGGAGAGACATCCTTTCAAACCTTTTGGGATACAACCAAAGTGGTAATCAGAGGTAAATTCATATCCCTGAGTGCATATATTAACAAACAAGGGAGAGCAGAGATCAATCAATTGGAAATGCAAATTAAAAAACTCGAAAGCGATCAAATTAAAACCCCGCCGGAAGAAAACCAAACTAGAAATCCTAAAAATTAAGGGAGAAATTAATAAAATCAAAAGTGATAGAACTATTGATTTAATAAATAAGACAAGAAGCTGGTACTTTGAAAAAACAAACAAAATAGACAAAGTACTGGTCAATCTAATTATAAGAAGGAAAGAAGAAAAGCAAATTAACAGCATTAAAGATGAAAAGGGGGACATCACCTCCTATGAAGAGGAAATTAAGGCAATCATTAAAAATTACTTTGCCCAATTATATGGCAATAAATACACCAATTTAGGTGATATGGATAAATATATACAAAAATACAAACTGCCTAGACTAACAGAAGAAGAAATAGAATTCTTAAATAATCCCATATCAGAAAATGAAATCCAACAAGCCATCAAAGAACTTCCTAAGAAAAAATCCCCAGGGCCTGATGGATTCACCAGTGAATTCTATCAAACATTCAGAGAACAGTTAATCCCAATACTATACAAACTATTTGACATAATAAGCAAAGAGGGAGTTCTACCAAACTCCTTTTATGACACAAACATGGTACTGATTCCAAAACCAGGCAGGTCAAAAACAGAGAAAGAAAACTACAGACCAATCTCCCTAATGAATATAGATGCAAAAATCTTAAATAGGATACTAGCAAAAAGACTCCAGCAAGTGATCAGAAGGGTCATCCACCATGATCAAGTAATATTTATACCAGGGATGCAGTGCTGGTTCAATATTAGGAAAACCATCCACATAATTGACCACATCAACAAGCAAACCAACAAGAACCACATGATTATCTCAATAGACGCAGAAAAAGCCTTTGATAAAATACAACACCCATTCCTATTAAAAAACACTAGAAAGCATAGTAATAGATGGGTCGTTCCTAAAAATAATAAACAGTATATATCTAAAACCATCAGCTAATATCATCTACAATGGGGATAAACTAGATTATTATGCATTCCCAATAAGATCAGGAGTGAAACAAGGATGCCTATTATCACCTCTACTATTTGACATTGTACTAGAAACACTAGCAGTAGCAATTAGAGAAGAAAAAGAAATTGAAGGCATCAAAATAGGCAAGGAGGAGACCAAGTTATCACTCTTTGCAGATGACATGATGGTCTACTTAAAGAATTCTAGAGACTCAGCCAAAAAGCTAATTGAAATAATCAACAACTTTAGCAAAGTTGCAGGATACAAAATAAACCCACATAAGTCATCAGCATTTATATATATATATATATATATATATATATATATATATAATCTCCAACACAGCTCAGCAGCAGAAACTAGAAAGTAAAATCCCATTCAAAATCACCTTAGACAAAATAAAATACCTAGGAATCTATCTCCCGAGACAAACACAGGAACCTATATGAATACAACTACAAAACACTCTCCACACAACCAAAACTAGACTTCAGCAATTGGAAAAACATTAACTGCTCATGGATAGGATGAGCCAATATAATAAAAATGGCCATCCTACCCAAACTTATTTATTTATTTAGTGCTATACCCATTGAACTCCCAAAAAATTTCTTTACTGATTTAGAAAAAAACATAACAAAGTTCATTTGGTATAACAAAAGATCAAGGATATCCAGGGAAATAATGAAAAAAAAACACAAATGATGGGGGCCTTGCAGTCCCAGACCTTAAACTATATTACAAAGCAGCAGTCATCAAAACAATTTGGTACTGGCTAAGAAACAGAAAGGAAGATCAGTGGAATAGACTGGGGGAAAGCGACCTCAGCAAGACAGTATACAATAAACCCAAAGATCCCAGCTTTTGGGACAAAAATCCACTATTCGATAAAAACTGCTGGGAAAATTGGAAGACAGTGTGGGAGAGATTAGGAATTGATCAACACCTCACACCCTACACCAAGATAAATTCAAAATGTGTAAATGACTTAAACATAAAGAAGGAAACCATAAGTAAATTGGGTAAACACAGAATAGTATACATGTCAGACCTTTGGGAGGGGAAAGGCTTTAAAACCAATCAAGACATAGAAAGAATCACAAAATGTAAAATAAAATAATTTTGACTACATCAAATTAAAAAGCTTTTGTACAAACAAAACCAATGTAACTAAAATCAGAAGGGAAACAACAAATTGGGGAAAAAATCTTCATAGAAACCTCTGACAAAGGTTTAATTACTCAAATTTATAAAGAGCTAAATCAATTGTACAAAAAAACCAAGCCATTCTCCAATTGATAAATGGGCAAGGGACATGGATATACAGTTTTCAGATAAAGAAATCAAAACTATTAATAAGCACATGAAGAAGTGTTCTAAATCTCTTATAATCAGAGAGATGCAAATCAAAACAACCCTGAGGTATCACCTCACACCTAGCAGAATGGCTAACATGACAGCAATGGAAAGTAATGGATGCTGGAAGGGATGTGGCAAAGTTGGGACATTAATTCATTGCTGGTGGAGTTGTGAACTGATCCAACCATTCTGGAGGGCAATTTGGAACTATGTACAAAGGGTGACAAAAGAATGTCTACCCTTTGATCCAGCCATAGCACTGCTGGGTTTGTACCCCAAAGAGATAATAAGGAAAAAGACTTGTACAAGAATATTCATAGCTGCGCTCTTTGTGGTGGCCAAAAATTGGAAAACGAGGGGATGCCCATCAATTGGGGAATGGCTGAACAAACTGTGGTATATGTTGGTGATGGAATACTATTGTGCTAAAAGGAATAACAAAGTGGAGCAATTCCATGGAGACTGGAACAACCTCCAGGAAGTGATGCAGAGTGAGAGGAGCAGAACCAGGAGAACATTGTACACAGAGACTAATACACTGTGGTATAATCAAACGTATTGGACTTCTCCATTAGTGGCGTTGTAATGTCCCTGAACAATCTGCAGGGATCTAGGAGAAAAAACACTATCCATAAGCAGAGGACAAACTGTGGGAATAGAAACACCGAGGAAAAGCAACTGCCTGACTACAGTGGTTGAGGGGACATGACAGAGAGACTCTAAATGAACACTCTAATGCAAATACTAACAACATGGCAATGGGTTCAAATCAAGAACACATGTGATACCCAGTGGAATCACACATCTGCTATGGGGGGTGGGGGGCGGAAAAGAAAATTATCTTTGTCTTTAATGAATAATGCTTGGAAATTATCAAATAAAATATTATAAAATTTAAAAAAAGAATAATGCTTTTAAAAAAACTATTTAAATATACATATCCCTTGACTCACTAAATCTGATTCTTGATATATAATATCCAAAGGATGTCAAAGACAGGCAGATCCCATATAAACTAAAATATTGCCATCAATGCTTTTATGGTTGCAAAAATCTGGAATCATGGTAGATGCACATCAACTAGAAGGTGGCTAAAACAATTGTGATGTAGGTGATATTGAATATTACCAAGCCATAGGCAAATATAGGGACAGCAAGGTGGCTCAGTGGATTGAGAGCCAGGTCCAGAGATGGAAGGTTCTAAATTCAAATCTGGCCTCAGATACTTCCTAATTGTGTGACCCTGGGCAAGTCACTTAACCCTCATGGCCTAGCCTTTACCAAGTTCTTCTGCCTTGGAACCAATACACAATAAAAGAATGGACAAATATGAAGAATTCAAAAAAATTGGAAGAGTTATTTGAAGTGATGTGAGTAGAAACAGGGAAATAAAATATACAAGGAATTCAACAAAAGGAATAGAAAAAACAAACAAACAAATTATGAATGTAGGAAGCTATGTGGCACTATGGGTAATAATACTGAACTTAGAATCACAAAGACCTAAATTCAAATCCTACTTCAGACACTTATTTTCTGGGTGACTCTGGACACATTATCTTATCCCTTCAAGCCACAGTTTCCTCATCTATAAAATGGACATAATAGTGTCTACCTTACAGGTTTGTGGTGAAAATGAAATGAGTTAATAAATGTACAGAGTTTGTAAACCTAAAAGTATTGTATAAATGCTGCTTCTACTGTTGTTATTAATTAGAATGAACAAGGATCTTGACCCTATGGAAGAGCTGAGAAAATGTCCTTATCTCTTTTTTTTGCAGAGGTAGGAAACCATGGGTATGGAATATTGCATATATTGTAAGATTCTGTTAATCTGTTGGTATTTTGCTAAACTGATTTCTCCCCTTTTTTTTGAACCCTTACCTTCTGCCTTAGAATCAATACAAAGTATAGGTTCAAGGCAGAGGAAAAGTTAAGGTTAAGCAATTGGGGTTAAGTGACTTGCCAAAGGATCACACATCTAGGGAGTATCTGAGGCCAAATTTGAAGGAAGACCTCCCATCTTTGAGTGTATCTCTCTATTTCCTGAGCCATCTAGCTGCCCCTAATCTTTTCAAAATATCTTTATCTGCTTATATGTAGGTATGTGGAGATGATGTAAAAATAAAATATGCCAATACATTTTTAAGAGAATTATTTTTGGAGATTCTATTTCTTGGGTTTTCAAAAATGTGAATTAGGTATTGCTACTCCTTTTACTACTAATTACTACTAATATTTACCAATTGGTAGTCCAAAAAAAGCAAAATTTATCTTTTAAAAAACCTTACTTTCTGTCTTAGAAACAACTCTAAGACAGAAGAGCAAGGGCTAGGCCAACCAAGTTAAGTGACTTGCATGGGATCACACAACTAGGAATTTCCTGAGGTCATATTTGAACCCAGGACTCTCAACTTGAGGTCTGGGGTTCTAACCACTGTAATACCTAGCTGCCCTGGTGGGATACATTTTTAAGTTTAAGCTGTATTATTAACACTTTCTCCATCACTTCCCTAAATCTAGACAATGAACAAAACAGCACATCATGCCTTGATTTATAGCATTTACCAATGTCTGAGGTATAAAGGCTTACTGGAACATTTAGCAACTGGTTCTTACAAGTGTAATAAAGGGGTTTTATGTGGGGAGAGAGGAGAGGGAGAGAATGGAGTCTTCCCTTCCTCAAGGTCAGAACCAAGGGAGGAGGAGTTGATGGTGATCTTGAACCAAGAGGTAAAAGGAGGGTGAGTCTGTTGTTTTCCCCCTTCTAATCCTCTTTAGTTGTGGCTCCTCACTAAACCTGCCTGTCCACTCCCCACTGTTTGGCAATAGCAAATAGCAAGCTTATTTAACCTGGGGAGAGAAGTCACTTCTCTCTTCCCCCCCCCCCCAGTTGTAACTGTCCTTCCTTCAGTCTTGAGTCAGTTGAGTTTGTAAATGAGTTTATTCTAACAACAAGGATAAAGAATAAGGTTGAATATCTGGTAAATTGGGGTCAAGAGGGAAGAGGGAAAAGGGGATCCCTAGCTCCAGAATACCCCTGACTATGTATCTATAATACCCTAAATAAGAGCCATCTTTCATTCTGAAGCTCTTTCGGTAGCCAGAAATTAAAATGAGAATTTGTTATCTTATGTGTATTCCCCTACACCTGGCTATGAGTCTCAGACCTTTGCCCTATCTTGGCATGTCTGCAGATGCTAAACATTTAGTCTGCAGTTGAAACTTTGAATGGACTAGGAATGATCCAAAGAATTTAGGTGAATTATATAAATCCAGGGCTAATATTTGTGACTTCATTTTCTTAAGTGACACACTATGCTGACCACTTCTCTATTTAAAACAACCCTAAAAGGGACTTTTCAAACTTTTAGAGAACTGAAATTTGATGATCAGTTATCAGGGAAGGATGCTGGGTAGCCCCACAAAACCTTGTTGGTTGTTATTCTTGGGGGGTTTTCTTGGATAAGATCTGTGATTTTATCAGAAACTCCCTCTACTGATGCAAATCTGTCCCTAAGACCACTGGAGAGCTGCCTGGGACACTCAAAGTGAGTCCAGAGTCACACTGGAGCCACTATGTGTCACAGTTTGGTATTGAACCTATAGCTCTCCCATCCCCAAGACTGACTCAATAGCCACTGAGCCAAGAACCTCACAGGGGCTTAGTTAGAAAATGATTATAATAAACTGTCTCAGGTTCTAGTAGAACACTTTGAACTCTTCCTTCTAAGTGGGTTTATTTCTAGAGAAGTTTCTAAGCTTTTATGTGTCATGGATCCCCTTTGGCAGTCCAGTGAAGTCTATGCCCTTCTCAGAATAATATTCTTAAATTAATAAGATAATATGTTTGGGATTACAAATTACTGTATCCTGAAATAGTGCTAAAATATATTTTTAAAGTTCATGGACCTGAAGTTACTAAGTTACCTTCTAGGTCTGACTATTTATGACTTTTTGAAAGGTTCGTACAGTGGACAGAGTGCAGGGTCTGGGATCAGGAAGATCTGAATACAAATCCAGCCTTGGACATTTAGAAGCTATGTGATCCTGGGCAAGTCATTTAACCTCTGTCTGCCTCAGTTCCTAAATTGCACCTACCTCCCAAGGTTTTTGTGAGAATCAAATAAGATATCTATAAAAGTACTTAGCATAGTGGCTGGCACAAAGTAGGTGCTATATAAATACCTGCTATTATTAATATATTACATAATTTTGCTTTTTTCTGTGATGCTATCTTTGGTTGTTTTCTTGAGCCCCAGTACTTTTTCTATAGAATCATAATATTATAAAACTTGAAAAAAACTAGGAAGGAAAGAATAGAAGGAAAGAAGGAAGAAAAGGAGGGAAGGAGGGAGGGAGAGGGGAAGAAAATGAGGGAAGGAAATGAAAGAAAGAAAAAAGAAAGGAGAATGGAATTTACTGTACTGAATTTTTATAATATTGTCACTGTTTGGAGCATATAACTTAAGTCCAGCACCTGGATTTATGTTCCTGAATCACTAGAGAGAGAGAGAGAGAGAGAGAGAGAGAGAGACAGACAGACAGACAGACAGACAGACAGACAGACAGACAGACAGACAGACAGAAGACCTTTGGTATTGGACTCTCCTTTTTGATGGAGATTACTGACTTGCCCTAGATGAGTGGAGTTAGTAAGAGATGAGAGCCACAGTTCTCAGCTAGTCCCTTTTAGAACTCATTAAATTTCAAATATTTTTTGCTACAGATTTGCATGAAGGGGGTTATTTAGAATGTGTGTTCATGATGAAATGAGTATTTCCTGAGAAAGAGGTCAACCTTTGATTTTAAAACTTGGACTTTCCCTTCTCCCTAATGATAACAATAGAGATCAGAATTTGGAGTGAACCCATCCATAGCCCCTAGAACAACAATATTTGAGGAAGCCGAGAGATATAATTCTAGCTGGATATCTCCCTCTCTCTAAGAAAAGCAGATCCCGACTTCCTGCTTTCCCTCCTGGCATGCTGGAGAAAGGTGGGGAGAGAAGAGGCTAGAGATGTTTATTCTGCCTCTCTTCAAGCCACACAAGGGTAGTCTTCACCCCAAATAGGCCTTGGCACATACAGGACCCACTCTCTCATGGATCTCTTTCCCTACAGATAGATAATAGATACATAGATATAGATTTTTTTTTATTTTTTGTTTTTGTTTAAAATTTGATATTAAAAGGAGACAGAAAATTATTAGAGGTTTGAGCAAAATCAAATCGCCATAAGTTCTTTTCCTTGCTTAAATATAAAAAGTGCCAGGAAAGAGAATAAAGAAATAATGGAGAATCAAGTCACCAATGTCCAGTGGTTTTACTGAATTATTAGATTTCTGTAAATTGGTCTTTCCTCTGGTACACTTCTGTTTCTCCTGGCAGTCACTGAGATGGTTTTGGCCACCTCCTTAGAGCCATAGCTTCAACATATGTAAAATCATAACCACTTTTCTATCTGGGGATGAAGGGAGGGAGAAGACCTTCTACATCTGCTGGCTTCATGAATTGAGGCAGGCACTGAGTCAGGAGAGGCGCATGGTCTTGAGGTTGAACAAAATTGTTTCTTGAATAACTCCTCCAAGTAAACTGTGACATGCCAATTTGGTGTTATTTCTGAGGAAATGTGAATGTTCAAGTGAGGGAGGACTCACTTTCATAAAAACACCTACCTGTGACATAGCTCAAACTATTAAAGGAACTTGGTTATGAGCCAAGTCTTGGCTTTTCTTTAATGTAATTACAACCAGTCTCCAGGTCTGTTCTAATCTCCTGATTCATATCCTCATAGAGGTATATTTGGTTCAGCTAATATCACCATGAAATTTCCATGAAAATGAATGCACTGTTTTCTTTTTTCC
Organism: Monodelphis domestica; assembly: GCF_027887165.1. Classification (NCBI taxonomy): domain Eukaryota; kingdom Metazoa; phylum Chordata; class Mammalia; order Didelphimorphia; family Didelphidae; genus Monodelphis; species Monodelphis domestica. The sequence continues at coordinate 178,459,328 of NC_077230.1, read as the reverse complement.
TTTTTCTTTTTTATTTAGAATGTTTTTCCATGGTTACATATTTTACAGTCCCTCTACCCCCCACTTTTTTCTCTCCCCTCCTGAAACTGACAAGCAGTTCCTCTGAATTATACATGTATCATTGTTCAAGACCTATTTCTGTGTTATTCATATCTGCAGTAGAGCGATCCTTTAACATTAAAACCCCAATCATATCCCTATCGCATTATGTGATCAATCACATATTTTTCTAATGCATTTCCATTTCCACAGTTCCTTCTCTGGATGTGGACAGCATTCTTTCTCCCAAGTTCCTCTAGATTGTCCTGGGTCATTGGAATATACTATTTTCTGTGAACATCCTGAGGATTGTGGTGGAACAATAAGAAAAAAATCTCCCTAACCTCACTTGTTTCACTATTACCAAATTGTAGAATGTTGGAAGGAGCCTTATAAATCATCCAGGCAAAGTCATTCATCTCACAGAAGGGAAACACAGAGAGATCCAGAGAGGTATCAATAAAGGACAAGGCAGGGACTTCAACTGAGGCTTCCTACACCACTGGTCTTTCCACTATGTTTTGAATTATTATAGGTGAGCAACTGAATTGTAGAGAGCAGCCTTTATCCGACAACCATGCCTTGCATGCTTGTCTCTGTTCCTGTATATGCGCTGGTCAAGGTTTGGAGCTAGCTTGTACGGAATTTGTTATCCTACTTCACTTTTCAGTTTCAACCTTACCCTGTCTCTCCCCTGCCAGTGACTGTTGGGTTCCCCATTGCAACACCTGATCAGTCGCTTTACTTCCTGGACAAAGCATCGTGCTTAGGTCCTTTTTTCCTTCCTTCCCCCTCACCCCTAAAACGTATCTGCCCTAGGATCCAGTGTGATGGCTAGTTTTTAACGGAACAAAAGAGACCCTGCTGATGATGTGTAATGGCAGCTAAAATAACCTCTCCTGTATTTTAATTGGAGTTTGATTTGAAATCTAATCAAGTGATTTCTTTGATGAAGTGAACCCCTGGTGAGAAAACTACTACAGATAAGTCTGGAATCCTCAATAGTTTCCTGGGGTCACACGATTTAAGCGACCTGCCCAGGGTTATACGGCCAATACCTGTGAGAGGTGAGACAATATTACCCAGGACTGGCGCTCTTCCGGTGGCGCCTTCTGAAAATCTGCTGGCTCACGTCTCAATGATCTAGGGTCTCCTTTACCTCCCGTCCTGTTGTTTGATGAACATATGAAGTAACCTGAGTATTTTAGAAGGGCTGACCAAGGGGATTTCTGGGAGGGTGTGGCCAGAGTTTAATGTCACTAGCAGTTATTCAGAGGAGGGAAAATCCCAAGTCAATCTCCCAGTGCATGTTATGTGAGCTGAAAGCTGCATGTCGGGCTGAACTACTGTTTCAAGGTCAGTGAGATTCGGCTAGCAAGAAAGGAACTGAAAGAGAACCTGAGGTGACTGTGGTAGAATGAACAGCCTGAGAATCAGATAAAGAGGCTGACCTCTCTCCAGGGTTGGTCTTTGAGCAAGAACAGGTGATAAAACTCAGGGCTGGGAAGCCACCAAGTCAATGAATGCTTTCTGCAAACAATAGACTGGCAGAGGCTGGTAATTCTCTACAAAGGATCCTTTAATTCAAAAGATTCCAAAGCTGAATAATAAAAATGAATCCAACTGAGCACATTTTCCCTGAGTTTAAGTAATTTCCAGAGAAGCATTTGCTCATTTAGCCCACCTGGCTGTATCTCTGGAGAGATGGTGTGGTACAATGAAAAATCCACTGGGTTAGGAGGTGAAACCACTGGGTTTGAGTTCTGACTTTGCCACTTCCTCGTGTGTAATTAGAATTTGCTCCCCAGGACTCTCTCTTCCAGCATCCCATTTACGTATTTATGTTACGAAACTAACTTAGGGAAGATATGTGTTGTGCTTTGTTCTTTTATTCCTTCTACTTCGAGTGATTACTAATAAATCTTATAAAATGTAATCCTTGGAGTTATTGGATATTAATTTAAATCTTACATTAATTGGATGACCTGGCACAAGTCACTTCACCTCCCCAGCTTGTGAAATGGGGAGGGGGTGGACAAGATGAGCCCTAGGGTTCCTTCCAAATCTTCTGTGACTTCAAATGAAATCAGTTCATTTCTGTGGGAAAAAAAAGCAAACAAAATCTGCCAAAATGACTGTTCAATGGAGTTTACACTTTACTTAGTTAACTACAATTTTAACTTTCTAGTTGATTGTTTGGGAATTGTATAGACAAAGCTTCAGAGTAATACTAGAGTGCAATTTATGAAAAATTATGCTCCGGGGCAGGTTTAAAGGTCACTTCCTGGAGGACCTCACCCTCTCTGTACACTATGACCCAGTCTTCTGTGTCTCAGCTAGGAAAGGAGGCATACAGCTAGGATACAGATCCATCAACGTGGAAATCACGTGAAGCACAAGCAATTTTCATGATGTGGAAATCTCATTTTCCTGAGGACTAGAAATTCCCCTAAAACAGCATACGGGCCCAAGCACTCAAGCTCTGTGAGATGCGAGGCTCTGGAGGGCATTTCTTCTGTGTGCATTGCTTCCTGGCACTAAGAAAGGAGATGTGTGTGTGCACATATTTATGCATGTATGAGGGTGATATGTATACATATATAGTATGTTTATGCTTTTCATATTCCCCAGAGTCTAGCACATAGTAGGCACTTAATACATGCTCACTGACCAGCAGCACATTGGCTAGAGTGCTGGACCTAAGTTCAAAACCAGCCTCAGACAGTCTCTACCTATATGGTCTTAAGCAAGTCCCTTAACCTCTGCTTCCTTCAGTTTCCTCAACTGTAAAATGGAATAAGAATAGCTGTTACCTCCCAAGGTTGTTGTAAGGATCAAATAAGGCAATTCTTATAAGGCTCTTAGCAAAGTGCCTGGTGTATAGAGGTACTATATAAATGTTAACTATTTGCATAGTGATTCATATCATACCATATCAATCACATTACATAACATATAGCATATCATATTATATGACATGATATGACATTATATTGTATTCTGTAATATTGCATTATATAACATTAATTATATGTTTATATATGTGCATATTATATGTACAAATACTGACAGCTAGATGGTGGCCCAGTGGATAGAGCACTAGTCCTGGAGTCAGGAAGACCTGAGTTCAAACCCAGCTTCAGACAGATCCAAGTTTTGTGACCCTGATCAAGTCACTTAACCCTGCTTGCATCGGTTTCTTTATGTAAAATGGCTAGAAAAGGAAATAGCAAATCACTCCAGTATCTTTGCCAAGATACTCCCAAATGGAGTCACAAAGTGACCCCATTTGTTGTGTGTTGAAAACAACTGAAAATTTTTATATATTATATCTATATGTACATATAGAATACATATATCTACATATATATGTGCTATAGTATATAGTTATGTATTATATTATATATGTATCTATATAATTACATATATATCTATATCTCTATAGTTATATATTTATATTTATATGTATATATATTATAAATAAAATATATATTTATATGACAGTTATACCACTATGTATTATATATAGATTTACAATAGTTATTTATTATATCTGAATATGTTAATATATGAAGCACTTAGCATGCATTATTTTATTTGAGAACTCACAAAAAACTTGTGCAGTAGGCAAGCTAAGGATCTTAATCCCCAGTTTATCAATCAGGAAGCATAGACTTTGAGAAGAAGAAATGACTTGTTCATCAGCAACCAGTTGGTCTGAGAGTCCTACTCAGTTTTCTGGGTACACTCCCTGGTAGACAGCATGTACAACGAAAGGAGCCCTAGTACTGGAGTGAGAAGAGCTGGATTCCAACATCCTGCCTCTGATTCTTAGCACCTGTGTGATCTTGGGTAAGTCATTTAACCTCCTTGGCCTTCAGTGTCTTCAACTACAAAATAAAGGGTTTAGACTAAATTGGCTTCTGAGGTCCCTTCTAGACCTAAGATCCTTCTTGCATCTTGTGGCTTTTTTGTAGCTCTGGCTAAAACTAACTAAAAATTAAAAACTTAAAGGCCACTGTTGAAAGGTAATGACTCCCTTCACGGTGTTTCTTGTTGAAGAAAACTGCTTCTCCCTGAAATCTGGAGTGAGAAATGCAAAATCATCTTCATAGGTATTGTCATTCAAAAGGAAGTCCAAAGCAAATGAATAAGCTTCTGCACTCTGTTGGCAAGACCTAAAGTTCATTCTGAAAGCTGAGCATGTGCAGGCTGAGAATGACTTGTCCTGGGAAATCTTTTATTTTTGTTTTTTAGACCAGGCTACTTCTTCCATTAAATAACTACTTCTGCTCAAAGTTATATTATCAGCAACTGATTCTTGAGAAATGAAAAGTGAATTTTTCATATCATTCTCTTTTCTTTTTCTCTAGTTGTTGTTCAGTCATGTCTGACTCTGTGATTCCATTTGGAGTTTTCTTGGCAAAGACGCTGGAGTGATTTGCCATTTCCTTCTCCAATTCATTTTTCAGAACAGGAAACTGAGGCAAACACAGTTAAGTGACTTGCCTAGGTTCATGTAGCTAGTAGATGTCTGAAGTCAAGTATGATCACAGGTCTTCCTGACTCCAGCCTCAGTGCTCTATCAACTGCACCATCTATCTGCCTCACATCTTCTCTAAATCTAATACTAATCCTCAGGATTTTTCTTCATTTGAAGTATCCAATGAGAGGCAGCCTGATATAATGGACAGAAAGCTGCCCACCGAGGCAGGAAGACCTGAGCTGATGCCTGAACTCTGCCATATGATGGCCGTGTATCCATGGGCAAGTAATTTCATGGCTTAGAGTTCTAGGTAACTGTCTAAGATGCTACATTTGAAAAGAAGGGGCTGACCCCTGTGTTAGTAGAGAGAGTCCTCTCATCTGGAACTTCCCTATCTATACTGATGAAATCACAGATAAAGATCCCTTTCCCATGTCAAATGATGAAATTAACCTCCCCCCACTCTGTGGACAGAAAGCTGATTTTTCAGATACTTTTCACACATTATGGCTCATGGCTTATAATCTAGAAGTATTAAAGCTCTTTTTCCAGGGTTTTAAATAGGGCACCATACCCTTCATCAATGTTGGTCTCATTTGTAGAGGAGCTGTGCACTTGTGGTGGCTTGTTCCTAAAGTACATTTCTGTCTAAACAGACTTGGGGAAGCTTATTGGTTATGACTCTGCTTTCATTTCAGATTGAGTCAATAAATGCTTATGGGATAAGGCACTACCCTCCAAGGCATAGTCCAGGATACAAAGAAGTTTAAGAAACAGTTCCTGCCTTCAAGGAGCTAACAGTTTAGTTGGGGTGGTGAGTTATAAACAATTAGACCATTTAATAGTGAGATATTTAAATACTATTTCAAGACAACAATAAAAGATATTATAAGGAATTACATGACTGACTAATGACTTACAGAAACAAAAACAAATTACAGAAACAAAAAAATGGGGTTCAGAAGAAGGAAGGATTATTTCCTTCTGTTTGATGAAGAAAGGCTTTACAGAGGAGATGTATTTTGGCTGGATCCTGAAGGAGATTGGTAGGATGTGCTGAGAAAGATTGAGGAAATTAAGTTATTTTACAAAGGAGAAATCATGTGCAGAAACATGGAAGCTGGAAAGTATGAGGCTTGTTCAGGGGATTGAAAATAGGTCAATTTGGTCAAAGCACAACATTACTGGAGGGAAGTAATGGAAAGGTAGGTAGTGGTAGTCTCTTGGTGACCAAGAATGACTATTGTCTTTGCGCAGTTTCATCTACGGTGTACCCTCATGGTAGTCCAAAGGCTGAGGCGCAGAGTTTGTGGCACATGGGGCATGGGATGCCAGTTGTTATGGGAGGTGCAGTTGTGGCCTGGTGTCGGCGTTCAGGCGCAGCGGCAAGACGTCGACGTCGCTCATCTTCAAAGGTGGTGGCGGCATGGTGAATGTGGGTTCGCCAGCTGCTTCTGTCAGAGGCAGTGAGTTCTAGCTGCTTTGGTGTAATGCCAGCCCACTTCAAGTTGGACTTTAGCTGATCCTTGAATCTTCTCTTTGGTCGGCCTTGTTTCCTGAGTCCAGCTGACAGTTCACCATAGAATACCTGTCTTGGTATTCGCTGTGGGTCCATGCGGATGACGTGTCCAGACCATCGTAGCTGGGTTTGGAGGACCAGGACTTCGATGCTGGTGGAGTTGGCTCTGTCGAGGACTTCCTGATTGGTGATTCGGTCCTGCCATTGGATCCTCATGATTGACTGGAGGGAGCGTTGGTGGAATTGCTCCAGGTGTTTCATGTGCTTCCGGTACAGTGTCCATGTCTCACAACCGTACAGGAGCAAGTGGAGGACCACTGCGTTGTACACTTTGAGCTTCATCACAGTGCTTACACCTCTGTGTTAGAGGACTTTGGAGCGCAGCCGCCCGAGTGCCTGGCTGGCCTTTTGGATCCTGGCATTAATCTCGTGGTCTAGGGACCCGTCGTTGGCGATGGTGCTGCCCAGGTACTTGAAAGTGTTGACATTAGAAAGCTGCGTGCCGTCGATTGTAATGCACGGCTGGTTCGTTGGCCTCCCTGGTGCAGGTTGGAATAGCACCTCTGTTTTGCTGAGGCTGATAGTCAGGCCAAACAGTTTTGTTGCAGTGGAGAACCTGTCCACAATGGTTTGGAGATGATTTTCTTGGTGGGCCATGAGAGCACAGTCATCTGCGAAGAGAGCTTCCAGGATGAGTCTCTCTGTTGTCTTTGTTTTTGCAGTCAGGCGGCGAAGGTCGAATAGTGCGCCATCCAGTCGGTATTTGATGTAGACGCTCAGGTCTAGATCCATCACAGCATGTCGTAATACTTGGGTGAAAAATAGGTTGAATAGTACCAGAGTGAGGACACAGCCTTGTTTCACGCCATTGGAGATGTTGAAGCGATCAGAAGTCTCTCCACCAGATAGGACTTCCCCTGTCATGTCGACATGAAAGAGTTGGATCAGTTTGACAAATTTTGCTGGGCAACCGAGCTTGCTAAGGATCACCCACAATGCGTCCCTGTTCACTGTGTTGAACGCCTTTGTCAGGTCTATGAAGACAATGTAGAGACTCAGGTTCTGCTCAAGGCATTTTTCCTGCATTTGCCTCACTGTGAAGACCATGTTGATGGTGCTGCGATCTGGCCGGAAACCACATTGTGATTCAGGCAGGTTCTGCTCTAAAACAGATGTCAGGAGTCTGTTGACTATAACACGGGCAAGGATCATCCAGGCATTGGAGAGTAGTGAGATGCCTCTGTAGTTGTCACAGGCTGCTTGTGAGCCTTTGTTCTTGTATAGGGCTATGATGGAGGCATCTCTGAGTTCTGGGGGCATGTCTTCCTCTTCCCATATGCTGGTCAGCACTATGTGGAATGCCTGGAACGCCTTTCCATTTAAGGCCTTGTACACCTCGGTTGGGATCCCATCTTTACCGGGTGCCTTGCCTTCACTCATTTGTTTAATGGCTTTTTGGACTTCCTCTATTGAAGGAGGGACGTCAAGTTGTTCAATGGTGCAGTTTTGGGCAATCAGGTCAAGGGGGCTTTGGTCGACTAAAGAGGGTCGGTTGAGAAGCTGACTGAAGTGTTCTTTCCACCTGTTGCTGATGAAAGGTAGGTAAGTAATGGATTAAAGATAGCCTTCAATGCTAGCTGAAAGAGTATAATGAGTCAATGAATTATCTTTAGGGAAATAATGAAATGTGAAACTGGAGAGTCAGGTAAGTAACATTGTGAAAGACTTTGAACGTTAGCTAAAATAGCATGATAAGTCAGGAGTCAATGAAGTTATAAAGTTTCTTATTTATGTAGAGCTGACAATAATCCTATGATATAGGTAGTGCTGGGTAGTATGCCCATTTTGTAGATAAGGAAACTGAGGGAGAAGTTAAGCAATATACCTAAAGTCTTATAAGCAGATGTTAGAACTAGGGTTCTACTCTCCTAGTGCCTTCTTTTCTCTTTTCTCTTTTCTTCTTTTTAAAAACTCTTACTTTCTGTCCTGGCAACAACTGTATGGCAGAAGGGCAAGGGCTAGGTAAATGGGAGTTAATTGACTTGCCCGGGATCACAGTTAGTAAGTGTCTTAGGTCATATTTAAATTAATCTTTCTGACTTTGGGCCCTGTGCTTTATTCATTGAGCCACCTAGTTGCCCCTTAAAGGCCATTTTAGATTATTCCAAAAAACATTCCAAACTTAGCCTCAGGTCAGTTCAATCAGCCAATCAGCCTATTATATCTATGTCAATGTCAGGTCAAAGGGGACCTGAAATGGTCTTGATGTCACTGTGCTGGTTAATTCAGTAGAAAGTTCTGATTATGCCAACAACTGGAAATGGTGGCTTTGGTTTAATAAAGCATTAGCATCACCAGCCATCTAAGACAGTTGTGCTATGGGGAGAGCAAGGGAGAAAAATGTCACCAATAGTCCCCATGAAGATGATCAACTTCTCTCCTGCTATGAAGTTATTCCTCGAAGCAGCGAGACTTGACTTTCCTCAACAGGTTTTATGTTGCAGAGCTGATCATCTGTACAGGAGGGCAAGCACGGGATCTGGGTTAGACTTCTTTGTGGCATAGCACTATGGCTGTGGGAGTCTGGTTACCTCGATGACTTTTCTGACATGTCCTGACCCTATTCCTCTGCTGTATTTACCAAGAAAGCCTTGTGCTTTGGACTGTGCCATAAGCTGCCCAAGGTCTTAGGCACCACACACGCCAAAGGAGTGGGTAATCATGACTCTAAGGTTGATGCAAGTTGCAGTCTTGACCACTCTCAGTCTTTTTCTAAACTCTGGCATGCTCTTCCCAGCCATCAAGGGATCTTTGCAGCAAGAGGCTGAGGCAGCTAGATGGGCAAATAGATATAACACTGGTTCTAGAGTCAGAAACCCCTGAAATTCAAAGTCAGTCTACCCATATGACTTTGAGTAAGTTACCCTTTGTTTGCCTCAAGTTCCTCATCTGTAAAATAGTTATAAAAGCACCTACCTTCAGGGTTGTTTTTAGGATCAAATGAGATATTTGTAAAGAACTTATCATAATGCCTAGCACATACAAGACACTATTTAAATGTTCTTGCTGCTGCTGTTGTTAGGGGTCCTAGCACAATGGGGCAAAAGTCATGAACTTGGGGCTCCAGGAATAGGAAAGAATCTAGCAAATATGCACCATCTTGCAGTTTTACACCTTGTTCATACATAAGGAAGGTGAAGAAGGAGATGCTAAAATTACCTGAAAAGGATCCATATCATCCTATAGTGGCAGATGAAAGTTTTGGGATTGTGTAGATGGAGGCACTGAAGACTCTTGGGCAAAAGTATAGGCTAAAGCTGATAAAAATTATCATTGAATTAAGAGCCAGCCACCCATCGAATAGTATGTACCAAGGTCCACCTAAACACCCTGAATTCTGTTTGCTTTCCTGTGTACAGACAGACCCTGACGCTTCTGCCAAACAGCCCTGTTGCCTCAGTGAGAATTTCCCCTAAGATTCTTGCTGACATTTTGGTTTGTCTCTACCACCACCTGCAAAGTTTTGAATTACCCTCTGCAAATTGATGAACAAAGCTGCTAAATAACCACTGGGCTCTGGTCCCAATATCTGGCATCTTCCCAAACACACAGCCTTCTTCTGTATCATTCTGGGGACCATGTCCTCACACATGTAGCCATGCCTTCCTGCAATGCACCATGAATTACAGATGCAACTGGGACAGATTTGGCTAGAAAATGCCATCAGGTAAGCTGTGAAGCTATAAATCATTTAGCTGCTTAGAAGGATTTACAGATAATTCCAACAAGCCAGATGTAATTGGTATTGCTTGAACAATTTTATTTAAAGCCAAAGTCTCAGGGCATTACTTTGGCCAGTCAGACTGATACTTAAGAACTCTAGGTTGATGGTCAAATAAGAGTCTTGATTGCTCCATTCATGACCATGGGCAGTGCAGAACTGACTAATTTTGGCCAAACAACATAATGGAAATTGACTGGCCTGATTAACAAGTGATCTGGGCTTAAGTTTCAGTTCTCCTACTGTGTAGCTTTGGCCTCTGTTTCCTCATTTGTAAAATGCATCTACTCCAACACCTTTCTAAAATCTCTTCAAGGTCTAGCACCTAAGAATCTGTGAATCTGTAGTATTTTTGTGGACCTACAAGGATATCTTTGTCTTTAGGCCATGACAAGCTCATAGCTCATTAATAAAGCACAACCAGTATGGACAGTACGATGATTTTATGCTAGATAGGACCACAGAATGACAGAATGGCATGTCCTGACTCCATGCCTTCTCCCTAAAATTCTTAGTGGTAAGATGTTAACTCTATGGTTTGGGAGGAGGTTGCCTTTCATAAAGGCAACATATGACAGCATCACTGAAGAAAAGGCCAAATCAACCCTCATATAAGCCTCCTACACCTGAGAAGTCTTTACAAATGAGAAACAATGTGTGGTCAAAGCATCTCCAATAGAAAGGGAAGTTGGAAAGGAATAAGCATTGATTAAACACTTCTTTGTTAAGTCAGGCTAGGTACTAGGTACTGTGATAAGCTCTTTACAAATAGTATCTCATTTGACCCTCACAACCACACTGAGAGGTAGGTGATATTTTTATCCCCATTTTAAAGCTGAAGAAACTTGGGCAGACTGAGGTGATTTGCCAGGGTCTAATAGCTAGTTAAAAGTCTGAGGCTGAATTGGCACTTTTGTTTCATCAACTCCAGGCACAGTGTCCAATGTACCTATTAACTGCCCAGAGAAGACCCCATCCAATAACCTTCCTCCCTTCCACACACACATACACATACACATGCATGGCATGAAGTTATTATCTGGGACCATCACTTCCTCATTAGTTACCCAAATACAAATCTAGTAGCTTCCCTCCTTTAACTTCTAGCATCCACAGAGATTCATGAAAATCTCCCCCTACCAGAATCATGGTCCCATATGGTACTGGTAAGAAGGCCAAAGATAGATCCTAGATGACAAAAATTTTGATCCTCAAGGCTAAGTATTGCAGAATAAATTCCTCATATAACTTAACCTAGCTTATGATTTCCAGAAATCTTATCTTCATGGTCTTGGAAAGCCATGTAGCTTTTGATTCTGGTGGTCATGTTGTTCCCAAAGCATTGGTGCCAGTCGTAGGTTCAGAACCATATGTGGTACTGGTATGGTTTGCTGTTGTTCAATCAATCAATAAGTTTTTATTAAGTAACTACTATTTGCCAATCATTGTACCAAATGCTGGGGATACAAAGAATGAAATAATCCCTACTCTCAAAGAATTACATTTTATAGAGCCATTGAACTAGGAGCTATCACATGAGTAACATAATACCAAGGTAATAACCCCTCAACTTTGTTTGTTCTCCCTTATCAACCTGCATTAGAGTCCTGTTGACCAACTTGAACATGCTTGTTCATTGTTTCTTATTTATAGCTTTTAGGCTGTTCCTCATATTTGCTTTCTATTTCCACTAGACTTTTGTTGGCATTTCAGCTTATGTATAAAGGCTGACTTCTGGGACTCTGAGCATTTGATCATGCTTTGTAGATGCTGGGGAATAAAACCAATAAATTAATAATGTCTCTAAAAGAGAATTCATTGGTAGGGGTTCTTTGAAAAATTAGGGGTGCTGATCACAGTCTGTAGTTGTTCTGGATTCCTTTCTTCTGAAAAATAATGTGTCAGAATGAAATTAGCACTGGGCCTGGAGTCAAGAGAGGGAGAGTACAAGAGAAGGGAGAGAGAGTAGATGGAGACAGGAGAGGGAGAGGAGAGAGAGAGAGAAAGAACAGGTAGGCAGGATAAAGCTAAAGAATAGTTCTGTTGTATAGATATCAGACCAGTCAACCTTTGGTCATATATGCTACAGAAAATAGGAGTGAAAACATTTATTTTTGCCTCCTAGAAAGAACTGATATACAGAAATAAATAAGACCTAGTTTTAGATATGTATATCTTCTTGTGGGGGAGGGAGTTAATTGGGTATTTTAATGTAACAAACAAGTAAATAATTTTAAAAATATTTATTAAGCACTTACTATATGCCAGGAACTGTGCAAAGATAAAAAAAAAAACCAGGAAGTTCCTGCCTTCCAGGAGCTTCCATTATTTTTTTAATTTTATTTAATTGAATAATTAAGAAAAATTTTCCATGGTTACATGATTCATGTTCTTTCCCTGCCCTCCTCCCACCCACCCTCCCGTAGCCTATAAGCAATTCCACTGGGTTTTGCATGTGTCATTGATCAAGACCTATTTCCATATCATTAATATTTGCACTAGGGTGATTGTTTAGGGTCTACATCCCCAATCATATCCACAATCCATCCATGTGATCAAGCAGTTGTTTTTCTTCTGTGTTTACGCTCCCACAGTTCTTTCTCTGGATGTGGATAGCATTCTTTCTCATAAGTCCCTCAGAATTGTCCTGGATCATTGCATTGCTGCTAGTAGAGAAGTACATTACATTTGATTGTGCCACAGTGTATCCATTTCTGTGTATAAGGTTCTTCTGGTTCTGCAAGGAGCTTACATTCTAATAAAGGAGTAAGTACATCAAAGGAAGTAGTGATTTGTTCTCAGAAGTCATTGGAATGGTGAGAGTAGCCAAAAGTGACTGACTGAAATTTCCTTTCTCAGAATGATAATATTGTTCCAGTAGCTGGTGTTGAGAAGCTGGGGAGAGGAAAATTGGTGATAAAGATGACTGGAGTACTGTAGGCAGTAGGGGAGATTTGGGTATACCTAGAGCAGCTAGGAGGTACAGTAGATAAGAATCTTGTCCTAAAATCTCATCTTCCTGATTTCAAATCCAGCCTCAGATACTTACTAGCTGTGTGATCCTGAGCAAGTCACTTAACCCTGTTTGTCTCCATTTCCTCATCTGTAAAATGAGCTGGAGTAGGAAATGGCAAAGCATTCTAGTATCTTTGCCAAGAAAACCCCAAAATGGGGTCAGAAAAGTCAAACACAGCTGAAATCAATGAAAGAACAATAAAACTATGTAGAACTCACCCAAATCAGGAGTTTAGTGCCTCAGAGCAGGGATTGTGAGTAAGAAGGTAAAAAAAAGGGAAATGGTGGGACAATGGGATAAAATAGCTCTGGAAAATGATCAGGTGGTTCAGTTATATGCTCTTCTTGCCCTTCAGGGTTTCTCTCTGGGTTTTGTGTATTATAACTGATGATCCCCTAAAAGAAGTAGTTAAGAGTCCATATTGTTTGTTTACCCCAGGCATATTTTGGGGGTTGCATAGTTAGATCATACACTGCACCAGAGCTAGAACACAGAGCTCACCCAAAGAGCATATGATTGGTGATTATATGTGACACACATTGAGCTTAGCACTGAATAGATGACATGCAGCTGCTGAGATTAATACTTCATCTCTAAAGAAGAAAGAGGTGTCAGATGGCAGGTACTGGGACATTATACATTGTCAAATTGGAGCCCCTGTCATCAATCTCCTTTCTTAATGGCTAGGAGGTAGTGCGAAGGCAAGCAACATTGAGAGAATAGATACTTCTCTTTTTTTTTCTTTTTTGAGAAAAAGTGCTTACTTTCTATCTTGGAATCAATACTAAGTATGGTTCCAAGACAGAAGAGCAAGAAGGAGTAGGCAATTGGGGCAAGTGACTTGCTCACGGTCACACATCTAAGAAGTATCTGATTTGATACTCAGATTTGAACTCATGATTGCCTGTTTCAAGGGCAGGTTCTCAATCTACCAGGCTGCCTCAAGAATAGATATTAGAATACTAATATCACAATTTGAAAGTAGGGTTCAGTTTAAGCAGTCTTTTGTGTCAGAGGGTTTGCACATAAGAAAAGTGCCAGGCTGAAGTGTTTGTGGATCTGCTCACCTCAACAGGGGAGGGGTCCCAGGAGGTCTAGAATGTTGAGAAGACAGAAGACTGGCTGGGATTTCAGTTGGATCTCTCTCAACCTTGAGAAGCCTAGGAGGAGAGGTCTGACCAACCCTTTGTCCTGGGATTTATCCATCTCTTTCATCTCCTGGTGACTGGACATTCTCCCCCCCCCCCTGCCAAATTTCCAATTGAAGGAACCTCTGAAGGAGACATTTGAACCTTTATCAAACTGTGGAAAAGAAAACTGAAGCAAGTTTTGTACTTTCTGCTAGTCAGGTAGAACAAACAGCAGCTGGAATTTTAGAGAGAAGATATTGACAAGAATGACAGTTGGTGGGGGGAGGGGACTTGGAGAGTGGCAGTTGGCCTCCTGTCTCTCTTTTCCTGGCCCTGGGACTGGAAGGAACCTCTCTCCCTGTCTCTGGATAGAATTTCCTCTGTTCCTGATTTCTCCAATTGTGTGTTCTACCTGGATCCCTGTGATCATGTCATCAAACAAAAGGATTGAAGGGGAGCAGTTTGAACTGTCAGGCCAGTCTTTAGGGGCATCAGCCAGAAGAGACAGGCCCAACCAGCTCTGAAAGTCAGAACTTGTCTTCCTCTTGCTGTCTACTGCTAAAAACTGTGAACTTAAGAAAGCTAGCATAGATTAGCATAGACAGGAATAAAAGAAACCCTCCACCAGCCTAAGAGGCCTGGCCTCAGTTCAAAAGCTGATAGAGACTCAAACCCAATCTAGGGAAATCCCAATTCCCTTTTCCCTGATACCTCCCAATCTGAACTTGCTATTAAAATTCATCTTGAGTTAAATAACCTGCAGTCAGATAAGAGGACTGTCATTTCAGGGGAACATAGAGGGAGCTGATCCCAAGGACAGCCATTCAACCATAGACAGTCCTTATTGGACCCCTGCTGGGCCACCTTTGTTGGGGGTTGGGGGGAGGCTTGTCCTTCAGGAGGGCCCTGGGGTATCTTCAACATCAATCAATAGATAAAGCACCCCCTCAGACTATCATAGGTGGCCCATCTGTCAGGAAACCCAATTTTCAAAGATAGCCTCTCAGCAGGGGTATCTCTCCTTTTACCACATCAGCAGTCATATTCCCACTCTCCCTTCAACTCCTCCATTCCCTGTTACAAAACCTTCCTTATCCCCTGTACTTCTTCTGTCCTCTACAATTATTTTAACTATTACAAAACTATTACCTCACAGCTCCTGGTGCCCTGGGTCTGAACTGTGGCCAGGGAGCCAAACTCAGGGTCAGTCAACCTGACTATCTCTCAGGGGGTCAGGCTGCCAAGGAAAGCTTAGTAGTGGCTTAGTAGTGCTCTAGTAGTGGAGGGGGACAAGAGAAAATCTGTGAGAGCAGCCATAGCTGAAGAAGGAGGCTGAAGGGGGAAATTAATCAAAACTCCCTCTTCTCTCTCTGAGTCAACTTTAAACTATCAACTGTCTCTCCTGGATCCTGTTTTCTCTTTACCACCCACAAACTCCTCCATTACACTTTCCATGTTAATAGGTGACATAAATGATATGGATAATGGAAATATGCAGACAATCCAACAACCTATTTTAGCTTCCCCTCAAAACCTTTTATCAAGGGTACCAATGCTATCCCACTGTCATGGTCCCTGAGGTAAAAGGAGAGAGCTAGCATTCATATACACTTAAAGATTTTCAAAGCACTTCACATCTGTAATTTCATTTGACCCTCACAGCAATCAGGTGAGGTATATATTTTTACCAAAACCATTTTACAAATGAGGACACTGAAGCAATCATAGGTTATGTACTTGCCCTGGATAATACAGCTAGCAAGTATCTGAAGTTAGGAAGATCGGATTTTAATATGACCTCAAATTCAGCACTCTATGCATTGAACCACTTAACCTTTTATTTATTTATTTATTTGAAATTTTTATTTAGTCAATTTAGAACATTATTCCTTGGTTATAAAAATTATATTCTTTCCCTCATGCCCTTCCCCCCAACCCTTCCCATAGCTGACACGCAATTCCACTGGGTTTTACATGTGTCCTCGATCAAAACCCATTTCCATGTTGTTGGTGTTTGCATTAGGATGTTCATTTAGAGTCTACATCCCCAATAATATCCCCTCGACCCATGTAATCAGGCAGTTGTTTTTCTTCTGTGTTTTTACTCCCAGTTTTCCCTCTGAATGTGGATTGTGTTCTTTCTCATAGATCGCTCAGGATTATACAGGATCACTGCATTGCCACTAATGGAGAGAAGTCCATTACATTCTATTGTACCACAGTGTATCGGTCTCTGTGTATAATGTTCTCCTGTGAACCACTTAACCTTAACCATTTATAAAGCTGCCTTTATAAATTACAGGACTGATACAGTAAGTCTTATGCAAGCCTTCCTCTCCTTCAGCTTTCTTTCTTAGTATGTGTCTGTGTGTCCTTCTCTCTCTCTCTCTCTCTCTCTCTCTCTCTCTCTCTCTCTCTCTCATTTCTTTGATTTATGGGAACATCATCCAGTGTGGCATGCATATCTTTTCTGCTACATTTTGAACTAACTATTCCTACCTGCTTTGTGTTAGAAGCTAGCCTGAACTTGATTTCTAATAGATATGTAACTTTTGGCTTGATAAATCAATTGTATGAGACTGTCATCTCATAAGTGAAGATTCATTACTCAATGCCCCACTCCTACATGAGGGACAGATTTAGCAAGAGCAGAGAGAAGAGAGATCCAGGCTTCTTCTGGCTTTCAGTTCCAGGAGAAGATGTCTAATGTCAACCTCTCTTTAGATCACTGAAGAGAGAGAAAGAAACTGGGAAGAAGCTAACATGAAGAGGGGGCACATTTTATCATGTCCCTATCCACAGCTTGCTTTACTAGTGACTTTGAGGACTTTCCCTTTGGGCAAGATCTTAAAATCTCTCGCTTGATTGAGCTTTCACCTATCCCCAATAGGAAAGGTCTTTCACTCTGTATTGTTTAACATACATACACATATGTATATACATACATAATATACATATATAATATGTATGCTTTCTCTGATTTCTGTTTTGTTTTTGGTTTGGATAAACTGGCTTGCTTTTTTCTCTGAGTGTTCAATGTAGAACTAGCATTTGGAGTAAAGGGGGTCAAACCTTGGATACAGAGCTGGGGGCTCTCCATTCCCATTAAGTAATAGTAATTAGGAATTTGGATTGAACCTAAAAATTACATACCTAGACTAATATATATAAGGGAGCAAGTACATAAAATCTTAGCTCCCTCTCTCTGAGGAGAGAAGAGGGACCAGACTGTGGCCTCAACTTTTTTTCTTTTTCTCCTGGCAGGAATCAAAGACTCCTTTTAGTAAGAGTAAGGGCAAGAGACAGAAGAGTTATCTATTCTTGCCTCCCTTTAAGCCAATATGCACACAACACTTCTTGCTACAGAAGAGATCATAACAGTGAAGAATTATGAAGTCCTTAGAAGAAAGACACTGGAGAAG
This sequence comes from Monodelphis domestica, assembly GCF_027887165.1. Classification (NCBI taxonomy): domain Eukaryota; kingdom Metazoa; phylum Chordata; class Mammalia; order Didelphimorphia; family Didelphidae; genus Monodelphis; species Monodelphis domestica. The sequence continues at coordinate 178,441,935 of NC_077230.1, read as the reverse complement.
TTAGGTGGTTCGATTGATAAAGAGCCATGCCTTGAGATGGGAGGTCCTGGGTTCAAATCTAATTTCAGATACTTCTTAGCTGTTGAACCCTGAGCAAGTCACTTAATTACCTATCCCATTCCACTCTTCTGCCTTGGAACCAATAATTAGTATTAATTATAAGACAAAACATAAGGGGTTACAAGGAAAAAGAAGAAAGGGAAGGAGGAGGAGAAAGAGAAATATCTTAACCTATTTTTCCTTTAAAGGAAGGAGGGAGGGAAGGTAAGAGGGAGATACAGAGAAACACAGAGAGACACAGAGATAGAGAGACACACAGAGAGAGGATTTAGTCCTTACTATGTACCAGGAACTGGGCTAAGTTGTAGGGATATAAATAGAAAAAAAGAATACAGTTTCTACTCTCAAGGGGCTTACGTTCTAGAAGAAGACAAAACATAAAAGGATGACTGAAAGGGTGGAGTGGAGCAGAGACTTATGTACAGTCTCTAAATATACCTCCCATAGTTTCTAGCCAAAGCTTCTTTGAATTTCAGCAATGTCATTGAGGCTGGTCCATAGAGTCCTTGAGACTCTGTCCAAAGGAAATTTTAATTAGTCTTTTTTTTAATCAGCAAAATTCTACCTTCTCTCCCTCCTACCCCAGTTGAGAGTAAAAGAAAAACAAACCCCTCTTACAAACAGATATAGTCAAGCAAAACAAATTTCCCCCTTGGCTATACCCTACCCCCCAAAAATGTCCCATTCATCATGATGAATCCTTCACTTTTCCTATTAGGCACTGGGAATTATTTTTTCATCATTAGTTGGTCATTATTCTGATCAGAGTTCCTAATCATTCAAAGTATTTCATCTTTAGAGCATCATTGGCATCATGTAAATTGTTATGCTAATGGATCTGCATGAATTCTTATATCTTATGAGATTTCACTGAAACCATTCCCTTCATAATTTCTTATATCACCACAGTATTCCACCACATTGATATGCCCAAACTTATTCCTCAATTAATAGCCATCCCCTCAGATTTCCATTCTTTGCCACATCAAAAAGATATATTTATAGGAATATATATTTGTATTTCCTTAGATGGTTTCACCTAAAGAATTCTCTCTCCCTTAATCTATGCCCCCTGCTTTCTATTTCCCTTTCTCTCCTATTTCCTTGTTTGGTGAAATGTGTTTCTATATGAGAGCAAGGTTCACATGTCAGTCAGTCTTCCCTATTCCCTTCTCATTTGTATATATGTTTATTTCTGCACCTTAATCATGTGAGATAATTTTCCTTAAACTTACTTTCCCTTCCCCACCCTGAATCTTACTATTCTCTCTTTCTATTCTTCTCTTAATACCTAACAATCACTCTAGGTCTTTGTCTAATAAGATTCCTGTTTGACAACTGAGAATAAAAGGGTTCAAAGGGAACACCTGTATCATCTCCCATCTTTGAATGTAACCAGTTTTTCCTTATTTAGGCCTTTATCCTCATTGTCTGTTCCTATTTATTTTTCATGTTTCACTTTTTCTCCCATGTTTGAATATTAAAGTTTCAATATAGTTCTAATCCTTTCATCAGGAATGCTTGAAGTCCCATTTTATTAAATCCCTCCCAACAAGATTTAACTCAGTTTTTCTAGGTAGTAAGACTGTATCCTTTGCCTTCTTGAATATTGTATTACAAGCTCTCTGTGCTCTTATAAAGAGGGTGTCCTATTTGTGATCCTGACTGTGACTCATTAGTATTTGGAATTTTCTTTTTGGCTGCTTGCAGTTTTTATTTTGGGACCCTAGAAGTCCTGAATTTTGGTTATAATGTCTCTGAGAGTTTTAATTTTGGAGTTTGATTAAAAGGTGAACATTAGATTATTTCTACTTATACTTTCCTATCTGGTTCTAAGAGATCTGGGTAGTTATCTTTTAGGATTTCTTGAAATGTGTTATCTGGGCTCCTTTTTTTTGACCATCATGTTCAAATAGTCCAATGATTAATTTTTTTCTCTAAGATCTTTTTTCTAGATCAGTTGTTTTTGCTATGAAAGACCTTACATTTTTCTTCTATTTCTGCAGAATTTTTTCTTCAGTGATTCTTGTAATTTCCTGGAATAACTGCATTCTATTTGGTCCATTCTACTTCTCAAGGAATTTGTTGTTTGGGGAAGGTTTTATACTTCTTGTGCTAAGTTGTTAGTTACTTTTCTAATTCTTTTCTCTGCAGATAGCATTTTCTTTCTGATTGTTTCCTCCAGACATCTCATTTTATTAACTCTTACTTTATCTCTTCTAGGAATTCTAGTTGAATTTGTGCTTAAATTATGATTTTATTTTGAGTTTTCCTTCTAGATGCTTTGAAGTCATTCCTTTCTGGGTTTCTGTCTTGAATATCTCTTAATCATAATAGTTTTTTATGGTAGAATTCTTTTCTTGGTTGCTTATCCTTCCAGCCTACTTCCTGACTTTGCACTTAACATTAAGGCCAAGGTCTGCACACATTCAGTAAAGATCTTGTCTTGAACTATTGCTGCTTTCTTTGAAATATTATTCTATTTAATTGTGTTATTCTAGGTTCAACAGGACTGTTCAGTCTGGGGGTCTATAAGCTTTCAGTCCTCCCAAAGTGTTCCAATCCAGGGTGAAGGCTGATTAATGTCTCTGTGGTCCAACTTCTGCAAGTTCCTGAATTGCATTTTGTCTGAGCAATAGTAGCAATAACGGATGCTGGACTCAGCCACTGTTAGTAAACTTGGATGTTATACTAGTTTAAAGTAAAAGAATTGCAGGCTTCCCTTTGATTTGGCATTCCTACCCTGATTATTCCTTTATAAGCTTCAGTTTGGGCCAGAAACTGAAACTGCCTCTGGGGTCCATGTCACATTACTGCTGCAGGTTCCTCTCTTATTACACTGCCCTAGGGCCTGCAACCACTTCTCACCCTGTAATAGAATATCAGTCCTGGGTAGAAGTCCTGTCCTCAATCCACCCTGAATCTGTGGCCTGGAATAGGGTAATGGGCAACAAAACTATCAATTAACACTCCTTCCTATCTCATTGCCCTGGTATGGGTCTGGAACCTCCTCTTGCTCTGTATTCAGCCACTCACTAGACACTGGACTGTTTCCCAAGTGACATGGTCTTGGCCAAAACTGGTGCCCATAGTCCTCTTTGTCTATTTCCCTATACTGAACTGGGTTGAGAAAATGACTCACTGTGACTTTTCTTGGATTTTCCTTGCAGGTGTATTTTCAAAATCTCAAGTTTGGAAGGTGTTTAGCCAATTTTACTACTCTACTATCTTGGCTCTACTCAATCAATCAATGAGGAACCATCTTGCCCTACCCACTGTTCTTCCCAGGTCCTTTCTCTGTTCTAACTAATCTTTCATGATCCTTGATCTGATCCAGGGGGTTAGGATCTCCATACCTCTCAGTCATCTGTAAAATGACAATACTAGGCAATGGCAGAATTATCTACTTCAAAATGTTAAGATTAAAAAAAACTCTTTTTAAACCATAGAGTACTATATGAATATAATTTGTTCTGTTGACTTTAGAAATAATCTATTTTGCCTCTCTCATCTGGCAGATAAGAAATCCACAGCCCAGAGAATCTAAATGACTCATACAAAGTAATATAGTTTATTTTACTGGGCAGAAAAAGGCAAACTAAAAGAAAATATAGCTATTCTCACCATCTCTCCTATTCACAATAACCTTATTGCTACAAAAATCTTTTGCTAAGTTATTTTCAAAGATGAAACTGCTTTTTCTGACAACATCATTTCTAGCAAGGATCTTATTGCCCAGAATCTTTGTAATGGGCTTCTGGGTCCAGGTGGCCTAGAACTTCCAAGTATTGCTCCTGACCTTAGTCTCTTAAGTCAGTGCTCCATAATCCTTATTCTTTTGCTTGCTTAGACTCTAAATCTCTTTTATTTTCCTTTGAAAAAACATTTACCTTCCATCTTAGAATAGATACTAAGTATTGGTTCTAAGTCAGAAGAGCAGTAAGGACTAGGCTTAGGGTTAAATGACTTGCTCAGGGTCACACAACTAGGAAGAGTCTGAGGTCAGGTTTGAACCTAGAACCTCCCATCTCCAGGCCTGGCTCTCTATCCATTTGGCTGCCCCTACACCTCTTTTTTTGTGTGTGCCTAAAATTCTTCCTACTCTTCTCTTTCTTAGCTGTCCTCTGGACATAATTAGAAGTAAAACAATTCTATAAGAAATATTACCAAAATAATAGACAAAAAGCATAGTAGACAAAGGGCAGATTCCAAAACCTATCTTCAGGTCATGCCTCTGGCACATACAAGCTGTGTGGCCTTAGGCAAAACTGCGAACTTCTTGGTGCTTCAAACACCTAAGATGATAAGTTGCCCATTTGCATTGGTAGAGGGAGTTCTCAAAATCAATGAAACCACCAGTCCAGACCAAAAAAAAAATACTGTAAGATGTGAGTTTTTCTCCATTATCATCATGACATATTTTAAAAGTTTCAACCTGCACCCAAACACAAGCCAAACCAAGTAGTTGTTACTTGAGTACTGACAAATGCTGACTCTGACCATATACCAAGATGAAAGAGTGCCATAGGCAAACCCTAGGTGGGAAATGTCTGAAATTGGAGGCCCAGGAGACTCCTGGTGATCTCAGTAGTCAGAATTCAGAGAGAGCTGGGCCACCTCTCAAATTCACACATCTTGATCATGACAAGAATTTGGAAGCAGCCCAGTGGACTGATCTAGCCCTTGGGAGCAGGTGTACAGAGTTTCCATTTACATGGCCACACAAAAATTCCCAACCATCCTGGCCACAGTTATAGTGGAATTTTCTGGATGATATTCAACACTAGTTCTTTGAAGACTGTAACTAGCCTCTTGTCATAGGCTTCATCTTGAGAAAAGGGCTATGGGTAAATGGAAGGAGTAATTGGGGTTTCTGTTTTCTTTTTTTTTTTAATCTAATCTCATGAAAAAAGGAACTGCAACTTTTTCCCAGTGGCAATGAATCTGAAAAAAATTGAACCATAAGTACTGATAGAACATAAGTATTCATAATTAAAAGATTGTGTTTCACAGCCTGTGGTCACTAGGACTTTACTGTGCCATATATGGTACTTAGTTTCTTATATTTCTCTAGAAAAGGGTTTTTTAATTGGGGTCCATTGGAGACTACTAATTGGGTTCTTGGATACATTTTGGGGTGTCTGTGAATTTGGATAGGAAAATCATTATATTTTTATGTAATAAGTCTATGCCCCATATGTGCCATGGAGTATTGTATAAGTTTCAAAGAGAGATAAGAATACAGATATATCTGATGACTCTCCCCCTACCTTTAACCAAAGGAAATTTTAATTCCTGCCAGGAGGGGAAACAGGAGTTTGGATCCAGGGAGGCCCCTCTGCCCTCCTTGGAGAGAGAGTGTATTAGACCAGAATTGTGTCTATCTGCTTCCTTTATTTATTTTTTTAAACCCTGACCTTCCATCTTAGAATCAATATTGGGTATTGGTTTTAAGGCAGAAGAGTGGTAAGGGCTAGGCAATGGGGGTTAAGTGACTTGCCAAGGGTCACACAGATAGGAAGTGTCTGAGGTCAGTTTTGAATCCAGAACCTCCCATTTCTGGACCTGACTCTCTACCCACTGAGCAACCCAGCTTCCCCCATCTGCTCCTTTTAATATTGTTAATCATGAGGATGTAATTTTTAGGTTCAATCTAAATTCTGGGTTCTTAATTAGGAAGTTGTTTTCCTAAGCTTTAGATCCAAGGTTTGATTCTCTTCCCTCCAAATGCCAGATCTAAAACCCTTTTATCCAAGTCAATAACAAAACAGAAATCAGAAACTATTTTTCAGACATTTTAGCGTGAAAGACCTCTCCAACTGGAAATGATAAAACTCAGCTCAACCAAGAGAGAGATTCCCAAATCTCATCAAAACAGAAAATAACCCAAAGAGCAGCAATTTGGAAATAGGAGTAAGAGAGATTTCTCCAGTCCCTCTCACGTTGGCCTCTCCCCAGCAACCTGAAGTGAGGTTGATAACCATCTTCTCTCTCAAAGCTAGAAGCCAGAAAATGAACTCAAAGAACACTGAAGAACCTGAAGAGACCAAAGAAACTGCGTCTTACTTTTCTTTCAATAATTTCCTCCTACCCTTCACACAGCCACGGGGCATTCATCTCCACCATTGTGGAGAAAGTTCCATAGCAATGGTTTGGGGTTCAAGTTATAATTATCTTCATTAATTTCTGATTGAAATTTAACATTTCCTTTAATTATGAATTTTTTTAGACAGCATTATTCTGAGAAGGCATCTGTAGACCTCAGCAGGCTGTCAGAGGGCTCCATGACACAAATAAAGTTAAGAATCACTGACCTCAAGGGCGGCTGGATGGCTCAGTGGATTGAGAGTGGGGCCTAGAAATGGGAGATCCTAAATTCAAATCTGGTCTCAGAAACCTTCTACCTGTGTAACACTGAGCAAGCCGCTTAACCCCCACTGCCTAGACCTTACCACTCTTTTGCCTTGGAACCAATACCTAGTATTGATTCTAAAACAGAAAGTAAGGGTTTAGGGGGGAAAAAAAATCATTGACCTGAATACTTGAATATGGTTTTCGTGGGCTATCTTAAAACCAAACCAAGCAGGGGATCATGGAAAGGACACTGGCCCTTGAGTCACAGGTACTGGGTTCCAATCATTCCACCATTGTGATCTGGAGTGTAAGTCATTTAGAAGTCTCTTCTAGCACTAGACCTATGATCTTATGATCTAATAGATCTATTACCTCACTAAGATAGTTAACCTTCCAATAAGGCAAATTTGCAAGCCACCTATGCCTACTCATTTTATGGAACTATTGTCTAAATTCTCTCATTAAATCATCATAAGAAGATCTTAGATGGAATAAAAAGTCATTATCTTCTCTAACTGTGAAAATGAAAAAGAAAACCAAAAAAGTCATTATCCCAGGGCAGTAATGGAAAAATTTTGATATCTCAAAGATTGTATATCAGGGTGTCCTTTATGAATCATAGCTAATTTTTTAAAGGATGTCTTTGCATTTTATACTGATAATGTAATCCTTTAAACCATTAGGAATGTGGGACTTGATTTTTCATATACTGTGAGAATTTATTTTATTTGTTTATTTATATAAGAATTCTACAATAAATAATTTTTAAAAATAAAAATTTGTTTATTTAAGGAAAATTTTTTGAGCCAGGGTTTAGACTTGGCTCCATTCAGTCTATAGATTTTTGCATTTTCTTTGACCTTTGGAATCCTAAAGAATGTCCTCCTTTTAAAACTAATTTGTTTAATCAATGAAGGACAGAAGGGTTCTTTTCTGACTTGTGTGGCAAACCCCACACCTGTACTACCCATGAGGCTAGGGAGGGGTGGATAGCTTGATTGACCACTTTTTAATTAACTCTTCACCAGTTAAATATTTCTTGGAGATGTTCAAGGGAGGGGCTGAATAATGAGCTCCTAAAAATCTATTTATTAAGCCTCCTAACAGAGCTCCAGTCATTCCTGATTGTGAGAGAGCCATGAGAACCCATATCGCTTTATAGGTTATGATGCTGGACTAACCAATAAACCTGATATAATCAATAAACTTATATTCTTACCCCAAAATCGGTCTCTAAAGATCATTTTAATCATAACAGGACAAGAAAGCAAGCTATATTGGTCCAAGTCTATGATTGAAACAAGGAGTTAATTAGAAAAGGGAATGTTACTTAAATTCCTGGAGAAAAACCATGGCATGATGAGTCTTCACTGACTCTGAGTGTTTCATGAACTTTACTCAGGGTGATGGTTTCCCTTTTCATTAAATTCTTATATTAGCCCCATGCTGATAACTATTTAAAGGAATAAACAACAACAAAAAACAATGTGTTCTAGCAAAAGAATAACCATTGCCGCCTCTTTTTCATCCCCCAGGTTTTGCTACAAATCTTGTTTTGCTTCCCAGGAATAGTGTAGCAAGTTATAATTTGTCAAAATCACTTTTGAACACTGCATTTTCCAAATTGACTTTTTGCTAGCTTAAAAATAAAGTGAAAATAAGTTTATTTAAACTAAAGTTATGGTAATGATAATATTCCATTTGGAATCCGGGACTTCCTAAATAGGGAAGAAAAAAAAAGGTGGTGGAGGTGGAGGTGAGCCCCACTCTACTTTCTACCTATCTTACTATAGCAACATCAGGTCACATGACTGTGTACTCCTTCCTGAATCATGAAGGAAGGCATTCACAGCTACCAAAACAATTTTCCTTAAGCACAACTCTATTTCCCTACTCAATATATTCCCTGTTGCTTCTAGGGTGAAATATAAACCTCTGCTTGTTTTGCAAAGTCCTTCACAACCTGGCCCCAATCTCTTTTTTTTAGCCTCATTACACCACGCGAGTAGCCCCACAACACTGTATGAGCCAGCTAAATTGTTTCTCACACTTGGCCTTCCATCTTTAATCTTCTTGCCTTTCCATTGGCCATTCCCCTTGCCCAGAATGCATTGCTTCCTTACCTCTACCTCCCAGAAACCTTCTCTTCCTTCACTAGGCATCCAAAGTGCCATCTTCTACATGTGGGGCCTTTCCTGATCTCCCTAACAACTAGCATCCTTCTTCCCTAACTACCTTCTGTTTAACTACCTCCTATTTAGTTTTACTTAATCTCTTCATATTTATTCTCTATTCATGAGCATACATGTATGAGTAAGAACATATATGAATGTTATGTGTGCATGCATTATATGTAGACTGTATATTTATGCACCTATTGGATGTATGTATACATGTAACACATGTGTGTATACATACACGCTGGCCTCAGGAAGACCTGAGTTAAAATCCAGCACTTACTAGCTGTGTGACCTTGGACCAGAACCTTACCCTCTGTCTGACTCAGTTTCCCGAAATGTAACATGGAGATAATAATAGTACCTACCTCCCAGGGATGTTATGAAGATAAAATGAGAAGCTTTTTGTAAAATTGTGCACTGTACCTGGCAGAGAGTAGGTGCTAGAGAAATGATAGTTATTATTATTATTATTATTATTATTATTATTATTCACCCTGCCCATGTCAATTGCCAGCAACTAGCTCCTGAATTCTGTTTAACCAATGAATGTCCATTCACTTTTAAGAAGGGATTTTTACTTCAATGATAGGACAAGAGCAGAAACATTAGCATTTCCCTTCAGTCCCTGGGAAGGGAAGCACTTACTCCCTCCTCCAGTGCCCCTGTCTCCAGGGAAAGGAGACTCAAGCTTCAAACCGCATTGATTCCATCAAGCCCAAATCCAAATTCAGCCTTGAGGCTGAACCCTTTTTTCAGACCTTGCTGGGCTGAAACCAAAAATTCTTTTTTCCCCCTTGGGCTTTAAAGATGAACTGGCTATAAAACCAGGTGTAGACTCAAATCTCACACCTGCTGCACCTGAAAAAGTTTATTCTTTGTATTTGTATCCCCCAAACTTAACATACTGCATAGTACTTAATCAATGCTCATTGATTGATTAATCATTTGTATAAGGCAGCTAGGTGGTGAAGTAGATAGAGTGCTGGGTCTCCAGGCAAGATAACTCAGTTCAAATCTGCCCTGAGACACTTAACAGTTATGTGACTCTTGTTGAGTCATTAAACGTGTCTGCCTCAGTTTCCTTAATTGCAGATTGGACCTAATAACACTTATTTCCTAAGGTTGTTGGGAAGATTAAATAAAGTAATATTTGTAAAGGATTTAGTACAGTGTCTAGCAAACAGTAGGTATTTCATAAATGCATGTTTCCTTCCTTCTCTTCTTGTCCTGAAGTTTGGTATTGCTCAAAAATGCCAAAGTCAAAGGACAGTGCACATGTATTGCAGAGTCAGAGGGGATTCCTGGGAAGGGTGACATGGAAGTAGCATCAGAGTGAGGCGAATAAATAAGAATATAGATTTTGTCCTAAACTGACCTTTAACTGCAATGCTGTCTTCAGCATCATCCCAAAAAATGGTCACCCACTTTGCCAATGGGATTCCACAATAGTCAGAGTCACATAGTCAACCAATCAACCAATAAGCATCTATTAGACACTTGCTATATACCAGAGACAGTACTAAACTCTGAGGTTTCAGAGACAAAAATGAAATGGTCCCTGGATTCAAGAAGCTTATATTCCTTTGGAGGAAACACCATAACTTTTGTACAAAATAAATAAGATGTAATTGGGGGAGCACTAGCAGTGGAAGGGACTGAAACAACTGAACAACACACCAACAACATGACAGACAGCATGGTAAGCCCTTTATCAGTATCTTATTTGATTGTCACAAAACCATGGGATCTTGTTATTACCCCCATTTTACAGATGAGAAAACTGGGCCAGACAGTAGTTAACTCAGTTACATAGGAGCACACAGCTGGTAAGTATTGGAAGCTGCAGTTGAACCCAGTTCTTACTGACTCCGAGTCCAGCATTCTGTATACTGGGCCATATAAATAGGGAGGTATTGCTCGTGTTGCTTGGAAAAATCTATTATGAAAGAGAAAATGAAGTTCATAAGGAGACAAACAAGTAGGACATCTTTGTAACTATCTTTTAAAATTTAATTTACATTTTGAAAAATTTAATTATGTCTAATAGAAATCCATAGTTTCCTATACAACCCTTTTTTATTCTTTACAAAAAAGTAGGAATACTTGATTTTTGATGATGATTGCTAAGTTCGCAATAAAAATAAAATTAAAATCTTTAAGCACTGTTACACTAAGGAATATAAAACAAGGACTAGGAGTTGGAGGAGAGGGAGTTTAAGGAAGAACAAAGGCCATCTGTTTCAGGGCTGACGCCTTGACATTCTTAGGTTACCATATTTGATTCTCACCATCTGCTCCCAAACTCTTCTAATGGAGGGCAGTGTCTGAACCTCTTTGGGTTTGAAGGAAATTCTGTTTTATTTAAGACTGATGTTGATGAGAAAATATTTCCCCCCATTAAGTCTCAAGTCCTGATAGGGAGGGATGTCTTAATGTCTCCATCAGTCAAAGTAAACTCTTTTTACTGCCATCTACTTGTATCAGAGAGTACTATGAATGTAGACTTTAGTAGATAACAAATAAAAATAAGGCCCTGAGAACTCAAGTCTTCCATTTTCCACAGGTTCACAGACAACTGAAGCAGAATAAGATCACAAGCTGGGGTTAACATTTAATGACTGTGACCTTTCATTTTTAGTTTCATTTGAAGACTGCTTTAATTAATGTAAAGGGGAAAGTAGGCACTGTGACATTGATTGTCATTTTGAGAATTTTTAAAAATTACATGAACTTTATTTTAATTATACAGAAAAGGTACAATATGCCTGTACTGTAATTACACAGTTGGGTCCTATCAATATCTAGTGAGCTGTATAAGTGAAGGGTTTGGAGGGGGTGTGTGGCAAGGGGAAGAAGGTTGAGTATGATGCAGTATAATGGGGAAAAAACATGGGATTTAGAGTCAGAGGACCTGGGTTTATATCTCTGCTCTTCTCTGTGGCCTTTGGAAAGTCACTTAAACTCCTTTGGACTGCAGTTTATAAAATGAGGGGACTGAACTCTAAGTCTGTGATATGGTGGCACTGGACTAGGAATTGAGAGACTTGGGTTCTAATCCTGGCTCTGCCATGAATGGGCTATGGGACTGCGGACAAGTTATTTCTCTTGGACTCAGCTAGTTCTGCTATACAACAAGAGGACTGGACTAGATTTTCTCCAAGGCCCCTGCCTTCTCAGTGAACCTGAATGAACTGCCCTTGACATGCACTGATCTGAGACTTCACTTGCCTAAAAATGTTTCTGGTGGCACAAAAATAGAAAGACACAGTGAAACTTGATTTGACTCAGCCCATACTCAATTAGAAAAGCTGGTAATCCCAGCTGTGAAAATAAGTACTAGCCATAGTAGTCAGAATTTTGCATTTGGTAGAGATCATTTGTTTACCAGAATGAATAAACAAAACATTTGTAGTTTGTTTATTTATTTACTTATACTTACTTAAATATTTATTCATACTATTTGCGAAGCACTATGACAAACATTGGAGATCAAAATTGTGAATTTTAAAACTACTCCACCCTACTCAGACCATACTTTAGAAGAGTTGATTTAGCTATTTCCTGATTATAAACAATGGAGATACTTGATCAGGAATGTCTTAGGAACTTTATATTGCTCCACCCTACTTAGTCTAACGAGGTCATGAATGTCTGCACCCAAACTTAAGGATTAAGTATCTAGGAGGATGGCCTTTGATAGACATGTGCAGAAACAGCTGACAGACCCCTGGGCTATCCTAAGTCAAGCTAAGCTACCATTGGAACAGATAAGATGCAGGGAAGTGACATAAAACCATCTATATAGGGCATGTCACTTCCTCTCTTCACTGTCTTTTCCCCTGAGAGGTGGGTCTGGCTGATCACTTCCTGTGAGCAGCCTGGGCACCAGTTCAATCCTGGAACTCAACCTGGAGGAGCTCCCTGGGACAGCTTCCTTGAGACGGTCACGTGGTGAGTGATAAGACTGCCTTCCCTTTCCTTTGACTCTAAAGGGAGGCCTTTGGCCAAGGCCTTTAAGTACTGCCTGGCTCAGCCTGAGCTGGAGCAGTTTAAATTAACTCCCTCTCTCTTCTCCTTAATTCCTTCTCTCTATATTAATTAAAATCACCATAATTTCCAGCTGCCTTGGGTATTTTATTATTTGGGATATCCCATGGTAATCCAATTAATTTAGATTTTAAGACAAAACTATAAAATTATCTTACAAAATAGAGAAGTCAGACAGACCTGCCCTCCAGGTGCTCACATTCTCCTGGCAGGAAACCACACAGAGAAAGTTTCTGTCCCAGCTCAGATGGAAGTATCTCATGGCTCGAAAGGCACAATTGCAAATTGCCTGTTCTTTAATGTCATTTCCACTGAAAAAATCATATCACTTCCTGATGCTGAACTATTTGACATGCCAAGGATTTTGTTTTTAACTCTAGTTGTGTGTGTGTGTGTGTGTGTGTGTGTGTGTGTGTGTGTGGTGTGTTGTGTTGTGTGTGTATTCTCTTTTCTTGTAGGGATACTTTATCATTTTAACTTATTGGGTCCCTTAAAAAAGGTTTTTGTTTTGTTTTGTTTTGTTTTTTCCCCCTTTCTTAGTACCTTTTGATGATTCTCTTGAGTTTTGTGTTTAGGCCTCAAATTTTCTGTTCAGTTCTGCCCTTTTCTTTACAAATGCGTGGAATTCTTCTATTTTATTAAATGATTATACTTTCCCCTTTAAGAATATAATCAGTTTTGCTGGGTAGTTGATTCTTGGTTGTATACCTAGTTCCCTTGCTTTCTGGAATATCATATTCCAAGCCTTTTGGTCCTTCAGTGTAGATGCATCCAAATTCTTTGTTATCCTCACTGTATTTCCATGGTATCTGAATGACTTCTTCTTAGCAGCTTGTAATATTTTTTCCTTGGTCTTGAATTTGGCTTTAACATTCCTGGGTATGTCAGTTGAGAATTAAGTACAGGAAGTGATCTGTGGATTCTTTCAATCTCCACTTTTCCCTCTTGTTCTAGAATGCCAGGACAGTTTTCTTGGATAATTTCCTGTAGGATGATGTCCAGGATTTTTTCTTTTGCCATGGTCTTTTGGTAGGCCAATGATTCTTAAGTTGTCTCTCCTGGACCCATTTTCTAAATCTTCCTGTTTTGTGGCTGAGGTGTTTCACATTTTCCTCAATTTTTTCATTCCTTTGATTTTGTTTTATAGTTTCCTGCTGCCTTGCGAAGTCACTTGCTTCTAATTGTTGTATTCTGGTTTTTAAAGACTGAATTTCATCCCTGGCTTTTTGGTCATCCTTCTCCTTCTAGTCTAATTTTCTTTGGAGGTCATCTTTCATTTTCTTTTCCTTATCTTTCATCTCCTTTGCCTCATTTTCAAGCTGATTAATTTTGGCTTTCAAGACACTATTTTCTTGTTTTAGTTCAAGTGCCTCTGCTTCCAGATGACTTATCTTGCTTTTTAAGTTCTTTTCCCAGTTGTCTTTAGCCTCTCTTAATTGTGTTTTGAATTGTATTTTGAGTTCTTCCAAAGCTTGTGTCCAATTCTCTGGAGTTTCTGTGTTTTTGCTTGGTTTTCCTTGATCTTCCTCCATTATATTTGCTCTCTGTTCATTGCCTGGATTGAATCTGTCAATTGTAATTTCTTTTTTTTTCTTTTTCTGTTGTTTGCTCATATTTGCCCCTTTCCCCCTGTAAACCTTAAAATTCCTTAGACGTATAAATGTTGGAATTTTCACCATTGGGATATTTCATACTTGGAAAATTTCTTACTGATAGTCTATTGGAATGGGAACCCCATTGGCATGGGAGGTTCCTTCTCTTCCCTTCTTAAGATTACTTTAGGACAGAAACCTTTTGCTGAACAATGGAAAGGACTTTGACCTATGCTTAAGCATAGAACAGGAATTTCTTTGAGTCATGATTGATTTTAGAATTGATACAATGGAGATACTTGGAATCAATCTCCACCCTATTCAGTCCTAATAGGATTGAGTAAGGGCTGCAGCCTAGATCAAAATTTAATTATTCCAATCTCTACCCTACTCAGGTTAACAGGATTTAGAAAGGGCTGTAGCAAAGGAGCAAAGATTTAATCATTTGAAAATATGACCTTCAACAGACATGTGCAAAGCCTCTGGGCGGTCCTGGGTTAAGCTAGAGCCTCCATTGGCACAGGGAAATTGATGGACAGTGATTGGTAGATGTGAGAACTGAAGGGAGGCAACTTGGATGGTTTCCTTAAAGATCAGGGGGGTCTGGAGACTCGGGGAGGGGGTGGAGGAGTTGATCGGAGTGGTGGCAGTGTACTCTGAGAAGCTTGCTCTGAAGGAAGCTGAAGGTGGGGGCCTCTGAGACTGTTTCTCCATTTTGGTCACGTGAGTAATAGGGACTGATCTCCTTTCTTTGCCCCAGCTATCTAAGGGCTTGGGCCTTTTGGCCCAGCCTAAACAGAAGGGGTATTTAAGCCCTATTCCTTTCTCTCCCTTTTTCTCTCTCTCTATCTCTAATTCCCTTCTTCCTCCTATTGTAATTAAACTCCATAAAAGATTGACTGCAAACTTGAGTTTTCATTTAGGAATTACATAGCTGAATTCCTTGGCGACCTTAATTAATATATATCAGTCTTTTAAAGTGATTCCCTTGTAACACCCCCCCCATAGTAGCCTATAATCTTTCTCCTCTCATTATGTGCTGGATCTGTGGGTTTGGGTTTCTCTGTCAACCTTCACCCTTGAAGTTTAGTCAGCAAAGCTCTCAGAGCACTCTGTGGCGGAGAGGTGTTAGAGTTTGAGCTTCCCTGCCCTCTGAAGACTTGATAAGATTAAGCCCAGCAGAGTTGATCTTGCAGAGCTGTATGGGCCCTGAGATCAAAACCTCAGGTGGGGGGGGGCAATATGGAGTGTTTCCACTGTGACTAGGCTGCCTGTTCTGTGCTTCTCCTCTAGCTGCCTCCCTAATGCCTGTGTTCAATGCCTTGAGTCTGGCACAGCTTTGCCCGCAAGGTACTCCCTCTAGACTAGCGCCCTTGCCAGCCCAGAGATTCCAGCCACTGCTGGAAGTTCAGTACTGTAGGTGGGGGAGAGGTTCTGGGACATTCCTTCTTCCTTCCCCTTAATCCTGAGTGTTCTCAAATTCAGGCTTTGGGGGGGGGGCGTACCTTTAAAGTTGAGGCCAGCAGGAGAGTTCCTTGGCTCTGTCCTGTTGTTAGGTTTGGTTTTCAGTCCCCTAGGAGCATTTAGTTTTTAATTGGTGATGAAGGGTTTTCAGAAGTCTGAACTTTTGCTGCTTCTACACTGCCATTTTGACTCCGCTCTTTGCCCTTATGCCAAGGATTTTGTTGACAAGAACTCCCCTTTCTGGGAGCATAACCAGGAGAACATTGTACACAGACAGAGACACACTGTGGCACAATCGAATGTAATGGACTTCTCTACTAGCAGCAATGCAATGATCCAGGACAATTTGGAGGGACTCATGAGAAAGAACACTATCCACATCTAGAGAAAGAGCTGTGGGAGCAGAAACACAGAAGAAAAACAACTGCTTGATCACATGAGTTGGTGGGGATATGATTGGGAATGTAGACTCTAATCGATCACTCTAGTGCAATTATCAATAATATGGAAATAGGTCTTAATCAATGACACGTGTAAAACCGAGTGTAGTTGCTCATTGGCTATGGGAAGGAGGTGCAAGTAGGGGAAAGAAAGAGCATGAATCATGGAATCATGGAAATTTTTTATTAATTAATCAATTAAATATTTTTTTTAAAAAGAACTCCCTTTTCTGGTTCTTTAAAGAAGAACCATTACCAAGCTACATCTCTACAGAGTCTTCTTGGATCTGAGCTGAAGACTCTGGACCAGACACATTGCCCTTTCAAAGATTCTTGCATTTAAAAACCTGTGTTGCCTCCCTCAGAAAGGGCTCTCTCCATCCGGGTCTGAAGGGGAGATTGTGGCCAAGGGTTACAGGGGTGGGAGGGTGGGGGGAATAATTTGACTTACCTGGCACAAAAGAAATAAATCCCCTGTCCTTGGATTCTTTCATAGTGCCTTGTGTGGGGCCTGTTTAATGGGGCCCAGACCATGATGAGTCCAAGTCCATTAGAGATGACATTTGCTGCTTCATTATTAATTCTCTGCTCTGCCTAATAGACGAGCTACTCAGAAACAGAATTCTCTTTTATGTGATCCTGTCTGACTCCATGTACTGACAAGTTCCTGGAAATGCTCCCTCCTGCTGGTGTCCTTCTCTTGCCTCTCTTCCTTGTATCAGGAGGCATTTGTCTCCTCTCTTCTGAAGAGCTTCTGTGCAAACTATTAGGGCTCCCCATGGAGCAGCTTCTGTAGGGATAGGAAGGGATTGCCCTTGCGGTTCTGTTTTCCATCCTCGTATTTGATGCTGAGCTTACTTTGGCTGGAGCTTCTCAGACCATCTCTCCAGGGGAGGAATCTGAGTTTCAGTCTTCTGCCATCACATAATACCCCTGGGCAGTTTCTGTGACAGAGAACCTAACGCTAGAAGAGTTGCCTCCCCAGCCCTCCCCACACACCCAAGCAACCGAAAAGCTTCACGTGTGGCCACCAGCAAAGAAGAAGCATGAAGCGAGGGGAGACCCAGACATGGCTGCTCTGGCAGTCCTCCAAGGAGTCAGCATCCTGGGAGAAGACACCCATCTAATACAGATCCTAGAGGCTTGCATCTGCCACAAAACTGTCCAAGAGTGGCTCGTTTCCCTATTCACAGGGAAGTCCACCTTTTCTTTTTCTTAAATACCCCTTCAACACTGCCCCCCGTGAGTCTGAAATAACATTTGGCAGTCACTTCATCAGTTCACTGAGAAAAAACTGACTCTTTGCAGAGTTTCCATACACACTCTCCCTCTCCATCCAGCCAAACCTGGCAAGAATACTGGCATCACCCCTCAAACACTCATGTTCCCCAGTGGAATTGTGGTCAGGTTGGATATGGGGGAGAGGAGAGGGAGAAGGGAAGAAAAGAACATGAATCATGTAACCATGAAAAATATTCTAAATCAATTAATTAAATAAAATTATTCAATTAAAAAATAAATAGTAATCTACATAATTTCAGAAAACTTTTATTGAAATTGTTATTACATGTAATTAGGAAAATAAAATATTAATATTAAAATAAAATAAAAGTAATTTACTCTTGAAAATTCAAACCTTATGGTTTGCATTGGTGACCCTTTCCCCATTTCTGCTACTTGTCTCAAGTTATCATTATTTATACACACACACACACACACACACACACACCCCATTAGGATCACCAGGTGAGGCAGTGAATAGAGTGTCTCAGTGGAGTCAGGAATATAGGAAGAAAGAAATGGCAAACCACTCCAGTGTCTTTGCAAGAAAACACCAAAGGGGGTCATGGAAAATTGGACTTTACTGAAATAATTGAAGAACAAAATAAATCTATTAACTATTCAACATTCCACTCCAAACCATCTCTTTTCTTTGTATTATTTCATAAATTATTGCTAGGGGAAAAACCCAAGTCATTTAGTCCACTCCTCTTTTTATTACTAATTTTTGGTCCTATCATCCTCTGCAATAAGGAAAACAGTCGGGGAGAGATAATTTGCCAAGGTCACCCAGCTACTTAACAGTATAATTGGTTGTCTGAACTACTAGAGATGAGTATACAGTTCTGAATCCCCATGCCAGCCTCTTTCCACTATAACCCAGTGGTCGATTCTCATGCACCTCCAGAGTTCTCTCTCATCTGTCTTCATATTCTACCATCTGCGTATAATGGAAATGGAGACCCAGGTTCTAGTCTTTGTTCTGTCATGAGTTTTTATGGCATCGTGAGAAAATCATTTTACTTTGTTAAGCCTCAGTTTCCTCTTCTTTCACACAAGAGTTAGAGGTTCATGCCAAGTCTGTGAGGATCGATCCAGCTCTTACATTCTTCACCCCTACTTCTCATTCCTCTTCTGTGGAATTGTCCATCTATCTCCCTTTTTGTCAGTCATTGCACATTCTCCTCTTCTTGATTCTGAACAGATCCCTGGAAGAGAAAAAAATCCCTTTTTGTAAAAATGTATTTGGCAAAAGAAAAATAACGACTGATATCTGAGATGGAAATCTCCCAGGGTGGATGAGTTTGAAGCATTCCATTACTTCACTCAAAGTTTAAAAGGAAACACAATTTTCTACTCATGGGTTATGAAGAAGCTACTGAGAGGTCAAGAGGAACCCTTGCTTGAGGACTATTGATAAAGTTACAGAGATAAGGGAATACATTCCTAACATATCCTGTATTAGTGAAAGCCCTTAAAAATGATCTTTAACTGAGATAGAGGGCCTTAGGAGGAATTAATGTGACAAATTTCCCCAGTTGTAGACTTTAGGATTGTTTTATGCTGTTTTCAAAGTCAGCATAAAACTACTAACTGGCAGCCTTTATTATCCTTCAAGACTAATATGGCTATTTTCAACATTTTTATTAATATAATTTATTTCCAGGTATTCTAGCTCTTTCCTCCTCTTCCCATACCTTAAAAGGCATCATCTGGCAAATATATATATATATATATACATATTTGTATATATATGTGTGTGTGTGTGTATGTGTGTGTGTGTGTGTGCATACACATGGTCTTTTGTGTTTCCTTTCTTTCAGTTCATTCTCTAGAGGTGAACATTCACAACTTTCTCTTCCAGTATTAAATCTGTAGCTCTATGTGTCCTCTTGGTTCTATTAATTTTACTCTGCATTATCTCATATAGTTATTTCCAAGTTTTTAAAAATTAATCTGCTCATCATTTCTTATAGTATAGTAATATTCCATCACTAGCATGTGCCTTGATTTATTTAGCCACTCCCCAACTGAAGGACATATTCTCATCTTCCAGTTCTTTGCCACCAGAGAGATGCTATAATTATTTTGGAACATAAAGATTCATTTCCTTTTTCTCTGATCTCCTTATGAAAGACCCAGCAAGGATATTGCTAGATTTGAAAAAATACACGTTTTTAGAAATATCTGGGTATAATTCCAAATTGCCATCTAAAATTGTTGGATTAGTTCACAGTTATTAGTTATTAGTGTGCTCACATTTTTACATCCCTTCCAACATTCAACTTTTATCATACTTAATGCAAAATATGCCAACATATTTAAAATATTTTTAAAACTAGAAACATAGTTCCACTCATTTTATTTTCACTAAAATATATGCATGTTATTGGATTGTTTCAAAAACATTTTGTCTTAACTAAAACTAGAAAGTGCAGAAATATCTTGGCCAAGGATGTTTCAGAGAGTGAATGAGATTCTGCTGTGGAAGAAGTTGAAGCCTTGCTGAGAACAGTGTGGAGAAAGTCATTTCTAGGGCTCCCAAGATGGTGTACTGAGCTGTGTCATGACACTTAAAAAATATTGCCAGATTCTCCCAAGTGAGTTCTCTTCTTGGCTCTTGCTCCAACCACCCTTTTCCAAATCATGAGAATTTCTTCTATTCTTGAATTCTCTTGAACCTACACATATAGCTTTTGGAATTTAGTTCTATTCTAGTTTCACTTCAAATTTAATATCTAATAAAGTCAGACTGAAATATCATTTTTTGTTGATAAGTGTAGTAAGCAAAAAAAGATTGCATTTTGATTGTCAGAGACATGTGACACAATCACATGGGACCCTGGGTCAACATTCCAAGGGGAAGTATGGTCCCAACTGAAAAGTCTTCTTGCTGAAGATTTGGTGGTAGCTGTAATTTTCACCTGTCTATAAGATATCTGGCCCCTGTAAGATCCCAGCTTGAGGAGAGGGACTGATTGAACAGGCTGCTGGCAGCTAGAGTGAAGATCAAGAAAAGGACCATCAGTCTCTATTAGGAACGGATTTGGACTTTACCTCTGGAA
Organism: Monodelphis domestica; assembly: GCF_027887165.1. Taxonomy (NCBI): domain Eukaryota; kingdom Metazoa; phylum Chordata; class Mammalia; order Didelphimorphia; family Didelphidae; genus Monodelphis; species Monodelphis domestica. Next base: position 178,421,452 of record NC_077230.1, on the reverse strand, counting down.
TCTTGGCCCATACATGGACTCTGTGAGGTTCTGTTTGGGGGGGAACTTAATTTATTTAGCTTAGGAAGTTAGCCAGTAGGATACTTATTAGATTGGAGGATAAGATTTATAAATTTCCCTTCTCCTTGTTATCCTCATTCCTATCCCATTTCCCCATTAATAAATTCAAAATATTTAGATGTTTACCTCTTGTTTCTTCCCCTTAAATATTCCCTATTAACCTAAGTGATATCTTCAAACATGTAGTGGGCCTTGGCATCAGTCTAGGTCCCTTCAGTTCAAGGTTTCAAGTATCTATAGAATAAATGAGTTTCCTACTTTATCAGTTTGGCAAACTCAAAATGCTGTGAGTCTGTTCAAAACAAAAGATGCTTGATATCAAAATGTACATCAAAATATCTTTAAAATAGAGCTATTTAAAATCTTAGGGGGCAGCTGGATAGGTCAGTGGATTGAGATCCAGGCCTAGAGATAGGAAGTCCTAGATTCAAATCTGGTTTCAGACACTTCCCAGCTGTGTGGCCCTGGGCAAGTCACTTAACCACTCTTCTGCCTTGGAACCACCACACAGTATTGATTCCAAGATGGAAGGTAAGGGTTTAAAAAAATCTTATAATACATGCATAGTTTAAAGCCATCATAAAACAAAGACAGTTTAATACCAATGGGCCTGATGGAAACCTAGAAAGTCGGGGAAAAGAGACTTCTGGTTTTCATTCATGCCAATGTGGATGAAAGAACAATATATAAAATTCCTGGGCCTCAATTTCCTCATTTGTAAATTAAGCCAGATTAGTTGACTTGTCTTTTGGACAATGTATACTTCATTTATCAATTTCCCTATGAAATTTTAAAGAGTGAAATAAGCAGAACCAAGAGAACATTATATACAGCCAAAGAAATACTGTTTGTCTACCTCCAGAGAAAAAAGCAAGACATAGTTTTATATTTGTGTTTTCGTTGTATATATATATATATATATATATATATATATATATATATATATGTATACTATGTGTATTGCATATAAATGTATACATATATATATATAGTCAGATGATGCCTTCTCTGATGAGGGGAGGGAGTTAGGTATTTTAATGTAACAAATACATAAATTTAAATTTTAAAAAGGAAAATTAGTTCTGTGTACATATAGAATTTCCCCCCATTTTCATATTAAACAAAGGGCAACAGAGAGCAATAAACAATAAACAGCAAGTGCCAAATAATGGCTAGTCATAGAATCATAGAATTTCAGATGAAAGGAATGTTAGAGGGCATTTAGAACAGCCTCTACAGGTGCAGGAACCGCCTCCACAATATCCCCAACAAATGGTCATGGCATTAAATACCTTGACCATTTCACAGGGGAGGAAAATGAAGCCTAAGTAAAGTGATTTGCCAAAGGTCATGCAGGTAGCAAGCGTCAGAGATGGGATTTGAACCCATCTTCACACTCCAGATCCAGTATTCTCAATCCCACTTTCCCATGTTTTATAGAAAAGAAATTGAAGTCCAAAAGAGTCAGTGTGACCTTGAGTAAATCACTTCACCTCTCTAGGCTTTAACTTCTTCATTTATGGAATGATAATATTAGATCCAATGATCTCAGAGGTCCCTTCCAACTCTCACATTCTAAGTTTCTAAGATCAGTTGGAGTTTCAGATTCAGCAATATCAGGTCTCCTGAATTGAAATTATGTATGAACTACCTATGTTCAGCAGCTAAGTAAATAGAGCATCCTGCCTAGAGACAGGAAGCCTGAGTTCAAATCTGACCTCAGACACTAGCCATGGGATCCTGGCCAAGTAATCGTGTTTGCCTCAGTTCCTCATCTGTAAAATGAGTTAGAGAATGAAATGGCAAACTCCTCTGGTACTTTGCCAAGAAAATCCCCAGATGGGGTCACAAAGAATCAGATACAACTGAAACAACTGCACAACAACAATGGACTACTTATACTTCATTTATCAGTTCCAAATCCAGGACCCAAACCGGAAAATTAGTAGGGAGTATAAGTGATAGGAAAAATACATTTATATTCCCAAACCAGGATTGACATGTGAGTGGCAGTGTGTGCTGTGTGGTGCACAGAAGACTTTTTAGTAGTCGTTACATAGTTCCACCGATCATTCTGTATTTATAGTGGGAGGACCATGGTTTGAACAGTGGCTCTGCCAATTACCTTGTTGGAAAAGTCACTTAACCACTCAGGGCCTCCATCGCTTATCTGTAAAGTCTCCACATTCCCATCAAGCCCTAAATCCATGATCTTATGATCAAGTGGGCCCTTCTTAAATTTCTGTTTCTTTTCCCCTCTCCTTCCATCTGTCTTCTGGCCTACAGGCCCTTCCATCAACACTTAATCCACTCAAAGGCAAAATCAGATGAACATCCATGTCTTTCAGTAGTGGCATTTTGGATTATTTTCCTTAATGAACCATGGAAGGAATCATGGGGCTAATTGGGGGAATTTTTGTCACTTGGTTATAGTCATTATTTTTGCAAATTGATTTGGAAATCTTGTCTCCCTCCCCTTCCATCTCTTGCTTTTTATGTAAATTTGAATTTTCACCTCTGTCTCAGCTTTAGTTTATTGGTCCTGTTCCAATGACTTTTATAGCTCTAAGTCCCAATTACCCTCTTCTTGATTAAATGTGTTGCAAATGAGTAAAATTGTACCTAACAAGCAAAGGTGCCAAAGAAGCCAGCCTGGTTGATTTGTCTTTTGTGCAATTTTTGTTATTGAATTCTTTTTGAAAATCAATTATTAAGAAATATGCCTATATATGTACATATAATATATACATGTAGATATAGTGTATCTATAATTTTCTCCTCATTTTCAAATTAAATGTAAGAGAGTTAAGCTATTTAAATGTAATACCCCTCACTCTATAATTGTCTCTCCTTCCTGTATGGAATAGAGAATTTGGGCTAAAAATAATAATAACAGTTGGCAATTATATAATGCTTTAAGATTTGCAAAGTACTACAGTAACAGCAATAATGTACGCTGATAAACTGTGAAAACTTGGCTACTCTCAAAAGTGCAATGATTTGGGACAATTCTGAAGGACTAATGACAGGACTTATCTACTTCCAGAGAAAGAACTGTTGGAGTTGGATGGATACAGATGATCTTTCACATCAATGTGTTTATCATCTTATTTGGGTTTTTTAATATTGTTTTTTTTATTGATTTTTAAAATCTATACTGTGTATTGGTTCCAAGGCAGAAGAGTGGTAAGGGCTAGGCAATGGGGGTTGAGTGACTTGCCCAGGGTCACTTATGCTGCCAGGAAGTGTCTGAGGCCAGATTTGAAACTAGCTGTGAATTTTAGATTTTCTCCACCCTGATTAGTCTTTTAAATCCTAGCAATCAGGAATGTATACACACCTACTTAAGGATTAAGTATTGAGGAGGATGGCCTATGACAGACATGTGCTAGCAAGTGACAAATAAGAAACAAATGACAGACCGCCCTGGGCTGTCCTAAGTCAAGGTTAAGCTACCATTGGTACATGTGAGACTCAGGAAGTGATGTAAGAACAGTCTATATATTTTACATCACTTCCTCTCACCAGGCTCTTTCATGGAGATGTTGGGCTCTTTCAGCATCGGGAGCTCATGGTGGCATCCTTAGTGTGCTTGGTGAGTGTTTTAGGCTGATTCCTTTTTTTCCTTTACCTCCAATGCTATCCTCCTAGGAGGCCCCTCATCTCAGAGGAGGCCTCATGGGTGGAAGCCAAGCTAGATTGAGAAGGCCCCTTAGCCTGGGCCTCTGAACTCCTTTCTGGCTTTCCAGAGCAGTCCAATTCCTTTTCTCTCTGTCATCTTAATTTCTTCCCTCTATTATAATTAAACCACCATAAAAATCCCAAATTGACTTAAGTATTTTATTGAGATTGAATTAATCCCTGGTGACCACTAGTATAATATATTCAGTCAATAACCCCTAAATTTTACCCCTTACACCTAGGACCTCCCCTCTCTAGGCCTGACTCTCAATCCACTAAACCATCCAGCTGCCCCCATTATTTGAGGATTTTAGTTATGTATGAATTTGCTCTTACAACAGTGACCAATATGGAAGTGTATTTTACATGATAATAAAAATAAGATTAGGGTGTATGGGGTGTTCAGGGAGGGGTAGCACCTTGGTATGGAGGGCTTGTCGTGCCCTCCTAGGGCAGCTCCACCTGACACCCAGCTCTCACTTGTGGCTCCCAGTAGCTGCTAGCATGCAGCAGTGGCCACACCCCGGGCAACAGCTTCGACAGGCCGGCTAAACCTTGTGAGGGTAGCCATCAGGTCATCGACCCCTGGTGAACCAGGGCTTTGCTCACCCGGCATGTGAAGACTGCTTCGGCTGGACAGGCGGAAGAAACCAATAAGAAGGTTCAACGTCTGAGATGGCGACGCAGCAAGGCACTGTGGAGTGCTCGGGGCGTTTTGGAGCACAAAAGACAACACGGCCATCCAATGCAGCTGAGGAAGTCTCCAGGTGTAACGACTTTTCGTGCCACTGGACCCAGGCTTCCAACGCCGAGAGAGTGGGACTGTCTCTGTGCATCGGCTTTTCCACTTAAATCTCCTTCACGCACAAGTGTCTTTGTGCACACTCATCTATCATAGATGAAAATGGACAATCATCATCCTCAGCTACTGAGAGACTACTACTACTAATAAAAATAAGATTTAAAAATAATAATAATGCCATGAGCATTGTACCCCCCAGCAACTCAGGCAAACTATTATCAGGAAAATTCCTTTGCTCCCTTATGCCCTCATGACTCTCAATCCAAAACATGTGACCTTGAGAATTACCCTCCTTTGCCCCATTGAATTGAGATGGACAAAGAGACACATTTGTCCTCCAAGTCACTAGAACCATCTCCATGCCCTTGGGCAAACCTTCCCCTAACCCCTTGCTCCAGAATCACACCCTCACTGTTGTAAAGAGTATAAAATCCTGAGAATGGATGTCCTTTGGGGGATAGCTTTCTCACCCATGCTGTCCTCCCAAGGAGTAGCTTTCTACCCAGGCTGTTCCACCTAGCAGGCAGGTTTCCACTTATGCTGCCCTCCCAGCCAGATTCAACATTACTTTCCAAATTAATAAATTTCTCTTTTTATTTTTGAGCTAAGTTTCAGAGTCTTGCATTTTTGCAAAAGGGATCCTTCCTGAACCCCAGGGGTTCACCTTTGCACCCCACAACTATAATAAAAATAAAATCAAAGTTACATGCAAAAAATTTGCAAATTCATAAATATTATGCCATTTTGATGTATACAAAAATCCTAGGAAGCAGATGTTATTATTATCTTCATTTTACAGATGAAGAAATTCAGGCTGGCAGAAGTTCAATAAATTATCAGGATCACACATTAAGAATCTGGACACACCACTGTATTAGACTTAAAAATATTACTCTTACCTAATCTTAAGGCAATGGTTTTCATGCATAAATTCTTCAAGCTATAGCCTGCCTTATGGAGAGACTATTGTGTTGGGATCAGGTCCACCAGGCTTTATCTTACAACAATGTCTAAGATCAGATATGAACTCAGGCCTTCCTGATTCCATGTCCAGCATTCATTCTACTTCACCAACTAGTTAGAGAGAGGATATGGGCACAGGAATGACTTGACATTTGCAGGAGAGAGGGTTTAGGAGAATGGAATAATAGGGGCAAATGGCAGTTGGAATGCCAGAAATGAGCTATCTGTGGCCAGATGAAGCCATAACAGCTTCTATCAGCCCCCAAGACTACCCAGATCCCAAACTTATGCTTGATGCTCTGGAGTTCCTCCAAAATTTCTGCCTCTACAAAGGAATTAAACCCAAACTTTGCATTTTAGATTGATAAAGTTTTTGTGCCATCTGGGGGGGTTCTGAAATTTAGATGAGTGGCAGGTTCACAGATGTTTTATAGACATTTTGTTGTTTTATTATGTATTGTATGCTAGTTGGAGTAAATCCAACAATCCACCCACACCTTGATGCATGAGGTGGAAGAGCTAGTGGAAAAATGCCCCCTAACTCACTAAGAGTCATAAAGGAGAGGAAAGTTTCTGCACTCCCTCCCACTGGAAGAAACACAAATCAGCAGGATGAGAGCCCAACTCCCCAGGCCCCAGACCCTCAGAGTTTACAAGGATTGAATGAATGACCATTAATGTCCTCTGGTAGCAGAATCAATATGCATCTATTAAACACACCTACTATATGTTGGGAGCTGTGCTAGGTGACAGGAATGTTGAGAAGGATAATGCTCTTTACATAGTACTTTAAGATTTTCAAAGCACTTAACACATATCCCATTTTATCCTCAGAACAACCCCTAGGAATAGGTATTATTAAATATACATAAATATATTATCAAATATATATTATATATGTAGCTATTATTAAATAGCCTACCTTTATTAGAGCACTTGCTCTGTGCTAGGCACTGTGCTAAGTATTTTACAATTATTATCTCATTTAATCATTCACAACAATCCTGAGAAGTAAGGGTTATTATTATCCCCATTTTACAATTGAGGGAACTGGAGCAGACAAAGGTAGCATGCAGCTAGTAAGTGTCTCGAGGCTGGATTTGAACTCAGGTCTTCTTGACTCCAGGGCCAGCCACTGTGACACTTAACTGCCTCAAATGCAAAAGTAAGACAAAAATTGTACTGGATGACATAGTATAAATATTGTCTGCACCAGTGGGGTAAGTTCCCACACTCAATCCAGATTCACTGAAGTTGAGTTTTGTTTTGTTTTTTGGGATATCTGGCCTCATTAATATGGGTAATTTTCCTTTATGTATATTATATATTCTTTATTTTTATTTATTAGAATACATATTATATAATAATATCATATATAATGTAAATACATATATGTAATCTATTATATTTAATTTATATCCTTCACAAAATCTCCATG